>NW_004443979.1:5335346-5360072 GCF_000243295.1 Trichechus manatus latirostris
GGTAGCTGTGGTCCATTAGTCCTTTGGACTAATCTTTTCCTTGTATCTTGTTTTCTTCATTCTCCCTTGCTCCCGAAGGGGTGAGACTAGTAGAGTATCTTAGATGGCTGCTCACAGGCCTTTAAGACCCCATACGCTACTCACCAAGGTAGAATGTAGAACATTGTCTTTATAAACTGTGTTACGCCAATTGAGCTAGATGTTCCCTTAGACCATGGTACCCACAGCCCTCCACTGGGTAATTTGTCCCCTCAGGGAGTTTGGATGTGTCTATGGGGCTTCCATGACATTTCCTTGTATAAGTTGTGCTGGCTTCCCCAGTATTGTGTACTGCTTTACCCTTCACCAAAGTTACCACTTATCTATTGTCTATTTACTATTCCCCCCCATCCCTTGTAACCAGTAAAGATTGTTTCTTTTTATGTGTAAACCTTTTCATGAGTTTTTACAGTAGTGGTCTCATACAATATTTGTCCTTTTGTGATTGACTTATTTCACTCAACATAATGTCCTCCAGTTTCATCCATGTTATGAGATGCTTCACAGATTCATCATTGTTCTTTATCGTTGCGTAATACTCCACTGTGGGTATGTACCATAGTTTGTTTATCCATTCATCTGTTGTTTCCATCTTTTTGCTATTGTGAACAATGCTGCAGTGAACATGGGTGTGCATATGTGTATTCGTGTTTCAGCTCTTATTTCTCTAGGATATATTCCTAGGAGTGGGATTGCTGGATCATATGGTATTTCTATTTCTAGCTTTGTAAGAAAGCGCCATATCATTTCCAAAATGGTTGCATCATTTTGCATTCCCACCAGCAGTGCATAAGAGTTCTGATCTCCCCGCAGCCTCGCTAACATTTGTTATTTCCAGTTTTTCTGATTCATGCCAGTAATGCCAGGGTGAGATGGTATCTCATTGTGGTTTTAATTTGCATTTCTTTAATGGCTAGTGATTGCGAGCATTTTCTCGTGTGTCTGTTGGCTGCCTGAATGTCTTCTTTGGTGAAGTGTTTGTTCGTGTCCTTTGAACAATTTTTAATTGTATTGTTTGTCTTTTTGTTGTTGAGGTGTTGAAGTTTTCTATAAATTTTAGACATCAGTCCCTTGTCTGATAGGTCATTGCCAAAATTTTTTTCCCAGTCTGTAGGTTTACTTTTTACGGTTTTGGAGAAGTCTTTTGATGCATATAAGTGTTTAATTTTTAGGAAGTCCCAGTTGGCATGTCTTCTGCTGTTTGTGCATTTTACTTATGTTTGATATTCTATTTATACTGTAAATTAGAGCCCCTAGGTTTTCTCCAATTTTTTTCCATGGTCTTTATAGTTTTAGGTTTTACCTTTAGGTCTTTGATCCATCTTGAGTTAGTTTTTGTATGTGGTGTGAGATATGGATCCTGTTTCATTTTTATGCAAATGGATATCCAGTTGTGCCTTCACCATTTGCTAAAGAGACGATCTCTTCCCTATTTAATGGATTTTGGCCCTTTGTCAAAGATCAGCTGTCCATAGGTGGATGGATTTACTTCTGGTTCTCAATTCTGTTCCTTTGGTCTATGTGTCTGTTGTTATACCAGTACCAGGCTGTTTTGACTCCTGTGGTTGTATAATATGTTCTGACATTGGGAAGTGTGGGGCCTCCTACTTTGTTGTTCTTCAGTAGTGCCTTACTTATCTGGGGTTGCTTTCATTTCCATGTAAAGTTGGTGGTTAGTTTTTCCATCTCTTTAAAGAATGTTGATGGAATCTGAATCAGGATTAATGGAATCTGAATCTGGATTGCATTATATCTATAGATCGGTTTGGGTAGTGTTTACATTTTCACAATGTTACATCTTCCTATCTATGAGTGTGGTATTTTCTTCCATTTATGTAGGTCTCTTTTGGTTTCTTGCAGTTGGGTTTTGTCATTTTTTTTGTATAAGTCTTTTACATCCCTGATTAGGTTTATTCCTAAGTATTTTATCTTTTGGGGGCTTTGTAAACGTTATCGTTTTCCTGATTTCCTTTTCAGAGTTCTCTTTGTTAGTGTACAGGAACCCGACTGATTTTTGTACGTTGATCTTGAACCCCGCCACCTTGCTAAATCCTTCTAGTAGTTCCAGTAGCTTTCTTGTAGGATCTCTGGGATTTTCTGTCTATAGGATCATATTATCTGCAAATAGGGATAGTTTTGCTTCTTCCTTACCAATTTGGATGCCTTTTATTTCCCTTTCTTGCCTTACTAATCTGGCTAGGACTTCCCTTACAGTACTGAATAAGAGTGGTGATAAAGGGCATGCTGAATACATTCATAGTATTCTGTCATTATCCTGTCTGATTCCCATTCTCAAAGGGAGTGCTTTCAGTCTCCAAAGAGAATAATGTCAGCTGTTGATTTTGTATATATATCATTAATTATGTTGAGGAATTTCCCTTCTGTTCATATTTTGCTGAGAGTTTTTATCAGGAATGGGTGTTGGATTTTTTTAAATGCCTTTTCTGCATCAGTTGATAAGATTGTGTGGTTCTTTTACTTTGTTTTATTAATGTGGTGGATCACGTTGATTGATAGAATTTCTAATGTTGAACCATCCTTGCATACCTGGTATGAATCCCTTTTGCTCATGATGTTTTTGACATAGTGGTGGATTCTGTTGGCTAGATTTTGTTAAGAATTTTTGCATCTATGTTCATGAGGGATATTGGTCTCTAGTTTTCTTTTTTAGTGGTGTCTTTGCCTGGCTTTGGTATCAGGGTTATGCTTGCTTCATAGAAGGAATCTGGGAATAGTCCAAACTTTCCTATGTTCTGGAATAGTTTGAGTAGAATTAGTGTCAGCTGTTCTCTGAATGTGGTAAACTTCTCTAGTGAAGCCATCTTGGCCAGGCATTTTTTCCTTGGGAGGTTTTTTTTTTCCTTGACCTCTTCAGTGTCTTCCTCTGTTATGGGTCTGTTCAGATTTTCTACCTCAGTTTGTGTTAGTTTAGATAGGTAATTTGTTTCTAGAAATTTGTCCATGTCTTGTAGGTTTTTGAAGTTGTTGTAGTACAATTCTTCATACTATTCTGTTTTTACACTTTTTATTTCATTTGGTTCTTTGTAACATCACCCATCTCATTTCTTATTTGTGCTATTTGCATCTTCTCCTTCTTTTTCTTTGTCATTTTGGCCAGTTGTTTGTCCTTTTATTAATCCTTTCAAAGAACAAACTTCTAGTCTTGATTCTTTCTATAGTTTTTCTGTTTCATTTATTTCTACTCTACTTTTTATTATGTCTTTTCTTCTGGTGACTGTGGGCTTTTTTTTTTTTTTTTTTTTTGCTGCTCTTTTTCTGTTTATCAGAGTTGTAGGGTTAAGGTGTTGATTTTGGCTCTTTCTTCCTTTTTTATGTTTGCGTTTATTGCTTATGAATTGACCTCTGAGCACTGCATTTGCTGAGTCCCAGAGGTTTTGGTATGTTGCGTTTGATGCTAGGAGTTTTTTATTTCTTCTATTACCCTGTGGTCTTTAAGCAGGGTGTTATCCAGTGTCCATGTATTTGACTTTTTTTCGTTGTTCTTCCTGTAACTGATTTCTAATTTTATAGCGTTGTGATCTGAGAATATACTTTGTATTATATTGATGTTTTTTAATTTATTGAGGCTTTCTTTGTGGCCTAACATACGATCTATTCTGGAGAATAATCCAGGTGCACTGGAAAAGAATGTGTACTGTGCTATTGTTGGGTGGAGTGTTCTGTATATGTCTATGAGATCAAGTTGGTTGATTTTGTTGTTTAGCTCTTCTGTATCTTTTTTGAGTTTCTTTCTAGTTGTCCTGTCCTTCATCAAAAGGGGTGTATTAAAGACTTCTACTATTATTGTGGAGTTGTCTATTTCTCTTTTCAATCATGTTAAAGTTTTATGTATTTTGGAGCTCTTTCTTTGGATGCGTAGATATTTATTATGGTTATGTCATCTTATTGGATGGACCCTTTAGTCATTATATAGTGCCCTTCTTTGTCTCTTATGCTGGTTTTTTCCTTAAAGCCTATATCATCAGAGATTGATATTGCCATTCCTGCTCTTTTTTGGTTACCACTTGCTTGATATATTTTTGTCCATCCTTTGATTTTTAGCTTATTTTTATCTTTGTGTCTAAAATTTGTCTCCTGTAGGCAACATATTGATGGGTCATGTTTTCTTATCCAGTGTGCCACTCTCTGTCTCTTGACTGGAGCATTTAATCCATTCACGTTCAGTGTAGTTATCGATAGGTATGCATTTACTGCTGTTGTTTTATTGTGCTTTTTTTTTGTGGTGCTGATGATTTCTTTGTTCCATACACTTTTCTGTGCTGAGTTCTTCTTGTTTATAGATTTTCTTTTCATTCCTTTATTGCTGTTGATTCTGTTTTTACTAAGTCTTTATGATTTTCTTCTTTTTTATTTTAGTAAGAAGGTTTATTAATTTTCTTTGTGGTTAACTTGAAATTTACTTTTATCTTCCTAAGTTTAAAACAATCTGTTCTTTGCCAATACTGCCTTGACTTCTTCTCAGTGGAGATTCTGTGACTACACCATTTATTCCTTCTTCTAGTTTTGAAGTTGTCATCGTTTATAAATTGACATCTCTGATTTCCCATTTTCAGTCTATGTAACATTTCATTTTTCCTGGCCTACTCTCAGGATTCGTTCTTTGTCTTTGGTTTTGAAAGTTTGATTATGATATGTCTTGGTGGTTTTCTTTTGAGATCTATCCTATTTGGGGTTCGTTGTGCTTCTTGGACGGATACCTCCTCTTCTTGCATGATTTTAGGCAAGTTTTCTGCCAGCAAGTCTTTGAAAATTTTTTCTCTGCTTTTTTTTTTTTTTTTTGTCTCTTACTGTTCTGGAATTCCAATCACATGGAAATTATTCCTCTTGATAGTGTCCCACATAATTCTTAGGCTTTCTTCATTTTTTTTCTGATTGTTCCTCTAACAGATTGGTATCAAGGAGTTTGTCATCTATTTTGCTGATTCTGTCTTCCATTGATTCAGTTCTACCCCTTTGTCTTTTCAATGCATTATCTATTCTGAAATTTTAGTTTTTAGTCTTCTGGATTTGTAGTTGCTGTTTTTGTAAGGTTTCTAATTATCTATTTATTTTGTAATTTTGTTCTTGTATTGCTTTCCTGAATTCGTCTAGAGTTTTATCTGTATTTTCCTTGATTTTGACATTGTCTTCCTTGATCTCTTTCTTGAGCTCTTGGACAGCCCTATATATGTCTTTTGAATTCCTTATCAGGTAGTTCCATTACCATTTCTTCCCTAGGGAGGTTTCCTGGTTCTTTATTTTGGTCATTTACGTCCTGCTTCTTTACATGATTTGATGTTGTCTGTTTTTCTGAGGCTTTAAGGTGTTATTAAATTCATTTATTTACTGTATGTTTGCTGCATCCTGGTTTTTTGTTATGTTTTGTTTTGATGTATCTGGGCAGGCAGGACGAGTGTGCTTCTCTAGTTGCTAGTCTGGTTGCACTGGAGCACTTGCCACCTGTCTCCGAGTGGGTAGGGTAATGGCTGGGTGTGTGAGCGCAGGTCTCTGTTTGCTGGTCTTGCGAGGCGGCTGAGGGCAGGTGCAGTCAGCATTGGCTGTCATCTTTTGTCGGTCCAGTGTTGCAAGAGAGGGCAGTGGCACTCGCCAAGTGGGTGGGGCAGCAGGTGTGGTGGGTGTGACTGGCTAGTGGGCGCACAGATTACCACCTCCCGCCAGATGGAGTGGTGAGTGATGGGTGGGTGCATGCACAGTTGCATTGCTGCTGCCTCTTGCATGGTGAGGTGGGAGGGTATGAGTGGTGGGCCAGCATGTGGGTGGTCATGCACTCACTGCCTCTTGCTGGGCAGAGGGGGGAGAGGGCAAACTGGAGGAGGGAGCCTCAGGCAGGTGCATGTGAGGTCACACTGCCGCTGCTTCTCACCTGGCGGGAGGGGTAAGCGGATGCAGGAGGGAGAGGCAGGTATGCGTGCACATGGTCACACTGCCACCACCTCTGTCCAGAGCAAGTAGGGCAGGGGCCACAGACGTGTGTGTGTGCATGCACAGTTGTCACCCCTCACCACATGGGACGGAAGGAGGCAAGTGGCAGGTGGGTGGGTGAGTGAGTAGCTGTGTCAACTCCATCTCTTACCAGGCAGGGTAGGGGAAGAGAGTAGCAAGTGAATGTGTGTGCATTCGTGGTGCTGCCACCTCTTACCAGATAGAAGGAAGTGAATAGGAGCTCGACTGGGTCAGTGGGCAAGATGGGTAGGCTGAGCACTCGGCGAGGTTGTTGGGCAGGAGGAGGGTGGTGGTCAGGGCTGGGTAGGGCGAAGAGTGGGGCACCTACCTTATTCCCCAGTGGTCAGGGCTGGGATGGGGGAGTTTGTGCCACTAATCACCACAAGGGTGGGGGGATGGAGATCATACTCCTCTCACTGGGCGAGGGTGCCTGGGGTCTTCCCATTGGCTGCCAGCAATTGAGACCTTATTTCACTCTGTATGTCTGTACAGTCAGTTACTCTGTGTCCTGTTGGGAAATTCTGTGCAATTGCCTGCTGTACTCCTCACTGAGATTGCTGCTGTGTTTGTCTCAAGATGGCCACGCTGTGTCAGGCTTGCTGGCAGGGGCCCTCCATTCTATCTTCTCATTCATTGTTTTCAATCAGTTTCTTCTTGCAGTCAGTGTTCAGTCTAGTTCCTTATACTTTTGTTTGATGCTCAGCATTACAAGATTGTCATCTGTATCTGTTTCACTTGGTTTCTCAGGCCTTTGTTGTACAGGGACAGCATGGTGTTTCTGACTAAGCCACCATGTTGGCTGGAAGTCCCATGTTCATATACAGCTTTTTAAAATCAGTTAGGTCTGGGTAAATATTAATATTAGAACTGAAGGTTAATGATTCCTAAAATGAATTTTGGAAACCGAAGAATCAAAAGGTAAATTTTAACTAAGTATTAAGAACCTCTTGTTTTATGAGTTTATAGTTATAATGAACATCCTATTTTTTGTTATAGTTGGTAGTGTCCTTACTTCTGTGCCTTTTGGACTGGATCATGGCCTTACCTCTAAAGACACTACTACAACCCATCCATACTACAGGAACAGAAAATGATAAAACAGAAAAATCTGTTCTCAATTGCATTTATAAGGTAAATTTCCTTACTTTTTACTATTTATTTAGTAACCAAGGGTTTTTTTAAGCCTAAAGAAAAAACATTTCTTAGTATTACATTTTCATTGTTTTAGAGCTAGATATTTTTAAGAATGTAGATTTGCCTTACAGTACTTAAGGTACTGAAGGGTAATTAAAAAGTACCTCCTATTAGACACTGTTGTTTCAATTTTGAGAGGAGTCAGGCCTTTGTTGAATATGATAAACATTAGTTACATTTACCCATTCTTCTTTTTAAGGTGTATTGAGTTTTACTTTGATAGAACAGCGAAGTTTTAAAATACTAAAAATTTTTGCTAAGCTCTAGTGTTAAACCAGTTGACTTTTTTTTCCTCTTCAGATGTTTATTTATATTTAAAAAGAAAACTTGGTGTGTTTTTTCCCTCCTGTATTTTCAGGTTTTACATGGGTGTGTTTATGGAGCTCAGTGTTTTAGCAATCCAAAGTATTTTCCAATAAGCCTCTCTGACTTGGCATCAGTAGATTATGATCCTTTTATGCATTTGGAAAGTCTGAAAGAGCCTGAACCGCTACACTCTCCTGATTCAGAAAGGTCTTCTAAACTCCAGCCAGTAACAGAAGGTAAAATGAATTTTCTTCAGGACAACGTTTTTGCTTGGATTCTCTGGAGGCAGGATTTGAAGCCATGTGTGGGAATAATAGAGAAGGAAATATGTCTTAATTTGTACTTCTTTTATGTATATTAGAATGCAAGTAAAGATGCAAAGTTAAGAGGTCAGGGAATTGTAGGACTAGAGTTTGGTGTTGACCACAGTTGGAAATAGTTTGCCTAGAACACAAATATACAAGTGAAATAAGAATATAACATTTAAATTATAGTTCAGATATAATAGAGGTATATCAGAAAATACAAAATAGCTAAAGAATTTAGACAGTAACTGATACAGGCAGCTTTATAATTATCTCTTTAGATTTGACATAATAAAATAGAGTGTTTATTTTACTTAAAAATAAAATGTGAAAAGATGAGTTGCTTTTTGCATTTTTTAAAGATAAACAATGGTAAAGTTTTGGTTTAACACAGTATAATATATTTCTTAAACAGTGGAATAAATAGAATTTACTTACGTAAAAGAAAGTTTTAGTGTATTTCATACAAAACTTATTTTACCCATACTAAACAGTCACTGTAAAAGAAGCAAAGAAATACATGAGCTTAATATTGATACCAAATACTTGTGTAATGCTATTCTCTAAATGTATTAAGTTGTTCCCTTTGGACTTCCTTAAAGATACTAAGAACCAGATAAATACAGAACCTTTTAGAAACAGCTGTGAACTAATAGCAAGTGATTATGTAGTTTGTAGTGACTACTGTGCTGTGATTTGTTGTTGTTTTATGTGGCAAAAATGACTGATCATTGTGCCCTTATCTAAGGCATGCTTCATCATCCTCAAGTACTTTTTTGGCCAAAGAATTCTAAACGTAGAGTGTCCCTTATAAGCTCAGTATTGAATTGAACAAGTTCTGATTTGAAAACTATTGGCAGGAGTAGCTGTAATTATTAAATTTTCTCTAAAGAATAAAGCAAGGTACTAAAGTTGGCTTTTCATCAAATGGCAGTAGTCTTATTAGCAAAAAGTCATCATTTGCAGGGTCAGAGTGAAAGGAGCCTCCAAAGGATTCATTCTGTCCTAATTATAGTTTCACCTATATATATTATGCAAAGCTAATATTTAAAGCATTTGCCAAAATTAACTTCCTCTGCATGTTCTATTATAGTGCAGTGAATTGCAGCAGCTTTTTATGTCTTGCTGCTTTTGTATACCATAATCATCTGTAATTATGGGTTTTCTGCAAATGCCGTAGGGTTTGTTTAATCTGACTATCTGAAAAGACAACCCTGAATAGACTTATTTAAATGAATGCTAGCTACACAAAACCTTAGAAGCATCGATATCTTCATTTTGCATTTTCTCACAAGGCTGCTTATTTTAGAATTTCTAAATTACAGTTTCATATGTCTTCTTAAATCTAAATAGATAAGTAGAAGAGAGATATGTGTGGTTTATAGTTTATAGCTCAAATTGCCCGATTTGCAATTTGAGAGATTTTTATTCGTATATATAAATTTAGAGAAGCAACTTAGGAAAGAAAATGCTTTAACTGCATCTGAAATCTAAATTTATGTTTTTTAAGTGTTCTCTGCGTTAATAATTACAAAAAATTTGCTAAGAAGTTCGTTTAAACTTCATCCCCACATTTCTTCCTTTGGGAAGAGGATGTGTAGGATGGACCAGTACCTGGGCTTGGAGGTTTTCTTGTTTTTAATATTTCATTTATTTTTTTTCTTAAATATTTACCATTTAAATATTTTTCTCTTTTTCTTTTAATTTTGGTGGAAATATACACAGCAAAACATATACCCATTCATCAGTTTCTACATGTACAATTCAATAACATTGATTACATTCTTTACATTGTGTCCCCATTCTCTACCCATATCGTTTCACTACCATTGACTTAGACTTACTCGCCCCTAAAGTTCTCACTAAGTTCTACACCAGAAAAAGGGCAAAATGGCAAATACTGTGTTATATATAAATTTTGCAATAATAATAGCAACCAAAAAAAGAAGAGAGTTGCTGATGCTACTTAAATTAAGTTGCTGATGCTTCTTAAATACATCCAAATGCCTTATGGGATGAGTTCTGTTGGTTCAGAGGCACAGGGTCATGCTTCGTGGGACTGTCCAGCCAATTGGCCTAATGCCAGTTTTAGAATTTCTGTTCCACTCCCTAATTCGGTGAGTAGTACCTGGGGTCTTAAAAGCTTGCAAGCGGCTATCTGAGATACAAGAATTGGTCTCTATTCTCCTGGAGCAGCAGAGGAAGAAGGAAACCCAGGAAACAGAGAAGGAACTGGACTGCAGATCTAACTGTCTCCATGAACTACTGCCTGCTGGTACATGAGACCAGAAGACCTAGATGGTGCACGACTGCCATTACTAAATGTTCTGATCAGGCAATCAGTAGATGAATCCTGATCAAAAGGGTAAAAATTATGGAATAGAATTTCAAATTTTTACAGAATCCAGACTTACTGGGCCTATTGAGACTGAAGGGCCCCCAAATCTATCGCTCTGAGAAAATCTTCAAACCGTAAACTGAAGGTTTTATGTTTTAGGGAAAGAGCTGACTCATTTTTTCAGTTTATTTACAAGCAAGTTTGAAAAAGGAACTTGTAAGATCTATGTTACTTCTAATGCCTTCAAAATTAGATAATTTAAATTACTTCTGTGATATCCAGGTTTGTATATAAGAAATTTTAATTCACCTTTTCAAAATTTATGTTATTCTTAGAGACAAGTGGTGTTCAAGGAGTTTTATGTGACTTGTCCATTATCACAGAGTAAGCCAGAGACAAAGTTGGAAACTTTTTTCTGTGAACTATTTCTATTAAATTATACTCTCTCCCTTCTTCAGAAGGTAAACTTGTATGTTATGTAAAAAAATCCACTGCTCAGAATTAGTCACCTGTTTAAGCATATTACTTAAGAGGAAGAAAAAAGGAAAAAATTTTTTCTACATCAAAAATATCTTTAAATTGTACATTTTTATGCCATTTAAAATGTGATTTAATCTTACTTAGCTGAGATTTTTTTCATTGATCCTGGTCATTTATTTAGTAATTTATGCTAATTAATACTTTTTTTGAACTTAAACTGTACACAGAAAAAAACTCTTGAATTCGTTGTTTCCATATGTCACACTGATTTGCCAAAAGAAAAACTTGGTTTAACAAAAAAGAGAAGTATGGAAATTAAAATTCTGGTAAAGGTTCAAATAACACTGAGCTGGGAAGCAAAAGACCGGCCCTAGTGTAGAATCTTCTATGGCAGGCAAATCACTTACTTTTGTGAACCCATTTGTCCTTATGTACAACATGAGAAATACTAGCTAGATTATCTTTAAAACCCCTTACAGTGTGTAAAAATGGCATGAGGGCAGTGTCTGGCCTCCAGCTTCACAAGGAGGAAGGAGAATCAAGATCAACAATTCAAGGCTGATTCCTTGAGGCAGAGGTCTCGCCTCTTCTGTCCACCATCTATACCAATTCTGACACCAACCATCCCTCCCACAGCACTCTCTACTTCTCTCCTGGGTTCAATAATTCATTGCAATGGCCACACAGAGCTCACAGACCATACTGACAATTACGGGGTTTCTTAGGGACATAACAGGTTATAATTCAGGTTCAGGAACACTCAGGATATAGTTCTTCTATCAGGACAGCCTCTTCCCAGCTGTGCTCATAGGCATGCATCTCTGGCTCTCGGCCTCAGCCCAAAGACATTCAGCATTCTCTCTCCATGGGCTGGGAAGCCCACCATGCTATCTTCTGCTGCCTGATCTCTGCTGCCAGGTCTTGCTGCCTTCAGTGTTACAGCTCTCTCTCGGTCTCCCTTCTCAGTGCAGAGATCCCAGGTCCAAAGGACATGCTGGCTCCTGGCTGTTCTTCCTTGGTGGTGGTGGAGTCTTCTCTTTCCCACCTCTAGGGTGGCTCATTTCAGGCCCAGTGGTGTGACAAAACTGACCGGTCCTCTTGGTGGGCCACAGTTACCCTATCACACAGTCCCGCCCAATCACTTGGGTAAGAGTTACAAGACCATGGCTAGAAAGACCACACTAAAGCAATCCATTGCACCGCATGGTGTGAACGTTTATTACATTGTAAGTTTTAATTAGAAAAGGGAAAGTAGACACTAGAGTCAAACCACCCCTCTGTTTCTCATCAACCAGTGACACCTATCTTTTTACTTTGCTTATGGTCTTGAAAAAGTAGGATAGAGTTAAGGCTAATCATTTAGTGTTAAATAACTGATTTCCAGAACTAGCCATAAACATTATTAAAGAGCAGCTCAATATAACTGGAACTTTTAGAGTAAACTGAGAAATGTTCATATTTACATGTATGTGGGCATTGATTGATAATGGTAAATGGTAAAAGATTAAAATGTTAGTACTTTGTAACATTTCAAAATCAACCAAAGGCCAAATAAAACAATTCTTTTTTTTTATAGTTGGAATAATGCAGAAGATGTTATTTGGTATTAATGGTCTAGCAGCTGGTTGGTTGCTGACTCTCTGGATCTACCCAGGGGTATAGGTTGCATCTTGGGGGCTATAGCCTTCAAAGTGTAACATCACCTTCTTTTTTGTTTCTTTTTAAGTTATCATACCAGAAGTGCACAGGCTAGTCTTCTCTTTTTTTTTTTTTTTATTTAAGTCTACTTTATTGAGGTGTAATTTACATAAAATAAAATTTATCCTTTTTTGGTAAGAGAACTTCTTTATGTCTTGATTATGGTGGTGGTTACAAATTGTATACAGTTAATAAAATTCATCACTTAAAATTGGAAAATTTATTGAACGAAAATAAGTTTGACCATCAGGACATTCTCAAATCTATTCTGTCAAATCCATATTTATTCTGGCAGCTAGGTGATAATGTTCTCAACTGATAAACTTCAGAGAATGTAAACCATACTCAAAGCCACTCTGTTACTGTGATAGAACAATACAGAGATATGATCACTCTGTAATCATGTCTAAAACTAAATAGACAGTAGACAATATCCTCTTCTAATATGAGTGACTAGTGCTTGTTTCCAGTGATAACAGTCCTCCCATCTCTTAGATAAAAAGTATCAAAATAAGCATCACTGAATTGTTTCCACTTCCTAATACAACTCAGTACTGGCTTCCAAATAAACCCTCCTAGAATCATCCTGGTGAGCTTTGACTAGTAGGCTGTGATAAGTCATTTTCTGTGTCCACTTTCTCCCTCCTCCCTTTTCTCTCTCTTATTCTCTCATGTTCCCCATCTTCCTCCTGCCCTCCCTTCCCCTCCCTTTTTTTCCTCCTTCGGATCCTGGCATTAGATACCTTGACTTTCTAGGCCTCTTACTACTAAATTCTTCGAGTTTTTTTCTTTTTACTGTTTCCTGTGATTAAAAAAAAAAAAAAAGTTCCTCAAATGCACATGTTCCTTATCTGTTTGCCTTCTCTAATTAATTGAGAAAGGAAAGAAATGTTTCTTACATACAACTAACTGCTCAGACTGACCCAAAAGACTACCTTAGAAAAATATAATACATAATCAGGCCTGTAAAATGTTTTTACCTTTAAAATAAAGTTTCCTTGCTATATATACCAGATACACTCACTCATCTACTATTTAAATTGATCCTGACTTCTGAAGTTTAGTGGACAATGACTTTTCTCTGAAACTCTTTCACATCATCAGTGAAAGTCAGAATTAAGTGGCATTTAAGGCATACTGCAAACTATATCTCTGAATCTGGACTCTACCCCTGATACATGAAACTTACCAGATGGATTGATTGCATTAGCTTTTTAATCTGTGTGTTTAGTGATTTCAAATGATTGATAATACTTTTGATCCTTCTTTGAAGCTATAATCTACATTCAAAGGCTTTAGTTTAAATTTATGGATTCATAAGCAAAAATATCCGAAAGGGCTCGCTTATAAAACTTCATTAAAGAATAGTTCTCTTATTTTGTGCTGTCATTACTATAGTACAGAATCTAAATTGGAAATATTAATATTTACTCAAATACTAGAATGTGATTTTGACAATGTCATGAAATCCCCATTTGTTGTCTAATGTTTCATTGTTATGTATGACTTCCTAGGAAGTAGCAGTATTCTCATTTATATTTTTTTATTTCCAGTGAAAACTCAAATGCAACAAGGATTAATCTCTGTAGCAGCTCGAACTGTTATTACACACCTGGTAAATCACTTGGGCCATTATCCAATGAGTGGTGGTCCTGCTATGTTAACAAGTCAGGTATGTGAAAACCATGACAATCATTACAGTGAAAGTCCTGAACTGTCTCCAGAGCTCTTTGAGAGTCCGAATATCCAGTTCTTTGTGTTGAACAATACAACCTTAGTGTCCTGTATCCAGATCAGATCAGAAGAGAGCATGCCTGGAGGAGGATTATCTGCCGGCCTTGCATCAGCCAATTCAAATGTCAGAATCATAGTACGTGATCTCTCTGGAAAATATTCATGGGACTCTGCCATCCTGTATGGACCACCTCCTGTAAGTGGCTTGTCAGAACCTACATCTTTTATACTTTCGTTGTCTCACCATGAGAAGCCAGAAGAGCCTCCTACATCTAACGAATGCTTAGAAGATACAACAGAAAAAGATGGAGTATCCCTCCAGTTTAAAGGAAGATTTCGAGAAACTGTACCAACCTGGGATACAATAAGAGATGAAGAAGATGTTCTTGATGAGCTCTTGCAATATTTAGGAGTTACCAGTCCTGAATGCTTACAGAGAACCGGAATCTCACTTAACATTCCTGCTCCACAACCTGTGTGCATTTCTGAAAAACAGGAAAATGATGTTATTAACGCTATCCTTAAGCAATATACAGAGGAAAAAGAATTTGTTGAGAAACACTTTAATGACTTAAACATGAAAGCTGTGGAACAAGATGAACCAACACCTCAAAAGCCTCAGTCAGCATTTTATTATTGCAGATTGCTTCTTAGTATATTGGGAATGAATTCCTGGGACAAAAGGTAAGGATAAAGGAAAAAAAAAATTTTTTTTTTTGCAATAGTCTTAGTCATTTTTTGTCAAACATTGTAATCTCTGTTCTTTTCTTCACTGAGTTTTATCTATCAATTGGTTCTTTGACCAGTAGTCAGATTTTTTTTTTTTTTTTAAAGACTACTGAGTTATTTCAGTATTAAAGGGGGAAAAGAGAAGGTACATTAAGCCAGTAAAGTAACTTAACATTTTCAGGATGACTAATAGAACTATCTAACTCAGAAATTATAGCTCATCTGATTAAAAGCATTCTTAATTTTCCAACCTTCATGTAAGCCTAAAAAAATTTTTTTTTATTGGACCAACAGTACAGTCATTTCTGAAACAGGAGTTAACTCAAGATTTAGGATCAAATTGAGAGAAGAGTCTGGAATTTTTTTTTTTTTTTTTTTTTTTTCACTATTTTATTTTCTAATGCATTGCACAAAGCCTCATTAGAAACTTAACAGAGCATTTAAGTAAGTAAGGTAGGAGTTAAATGAAGAGCATTGGACTTAAATCAGGAGACCTAGGTTAGAGTCACTTACCTTTGAGCCTTAGGTACAGTCTACAAACAGGAGAATAATTCCCAACTCACATGGTGATGAGAATTAAAATTAATGTACATGATCTACATGTACACTAACAAAAATAGCAGTAAAATTGTATACTAATGTAAAGCATTATTAATGTACATTTAGTTTTAAATTTCTGTGATAAAAGCTATAGAGAAGTAGTGGAAGAAGCATTATTTAATATAATGTTTTATTCAATTTATAGTAGTAAGAGAGATCAGATATTACTGGATGAATAAACCTTAAAGTAATTCAAATGTAGGTAAAGCACTGAAGTGGAGTTTTACTTGCTTGCTTATTATTTATAATCTTACTTGATTTAAACCCTTCCCTTTATTAGAAGGGACTATCCTCTGCCTTACGGGAAAGCCACATTATATCAGGAATGCAGTTTGCCTTATGGTATGTCCAAATACAGGTAATTGCCAGCTCGGTGATAGGATCAATGCCTTCTACTCTCTTTTGTGTAGAGGCTTCATATGTTGATTCTTAAGAAAAATTAAAGATGGGAAGCTATATTTTACCACAGCAAGGGTTGATTTCATTAACATAATTTGTACGTATTTAGCCCCTATGTAACAGATTTGGTAAAATTTATACATTATGTCCTAATGTTAAATGTACAGATAATGTAAAACAAAGAAGAAGGTAAATTCCATCTGTATCCCACTTGCTTTCTTGGTAATGATTAGATTTTGTGAGCATTTTATTTTTCGTAGGGAACAGCTTTCTCACGTATTTCTATGAAGCTCTTAAGAAGGAACCTACATGTACTTTTTCCATCTTTCTAGATGTGAGTTTGAGAAATAGCATCTACAAGGAAAAATTGAAGTGGCCAATAGATGTGATCCGCTAGCAGAAATGTATGAGGGCCTGGGTAGAAATAATGACATATATTCTTTACATTTTTTTTAGGATCTGTACTCCTTTGTGTTAGAAGTATGAAAAGGCAAGAAAAGTGTAAGAGTTGCATGAGTAGAGTGGAAAGTATTTCCGGGACTGTCATGTCATTCACTGCAAAGGTGATGAAAATGTTTATAAATCTCTCTGTTTAGGAGGAGCTTTCATCTCCTGAAGAAAAATGAAAAGCTACTTAGAGAACTTAGGAACTTGGATTCAAGGCAGTGGTAAGTTGTTGGAAAATCTTTGTATTTATATCTAGCAACAATCAATTATTTCTCGTGTTTATACGTAAATAAAACTGTATTGTTGAATTATAACTTTTTAAGAAGAAACTGTAAATGTTATTTATACCTTAGAAATAATAAATTAATTTTTTAGAAAAAGGACTACATTAAAACATTTGGTATCTTTGAATAGTTTATACCTTTTTATGCATTTTAGGATCATTTTTAAATCACAGAAAACTTACTGAACTTGTAAAATGTCCTTTGGTTTTCCCATATTTAGACATTTTCAAGTATGCTATTTTTGATTAATGTCAGACTGGTGTTTATATTAGTCCAAGAGGTCCCAAGTGAAATGACTAGCGAATACAGGCTAATACCTACTAAAATTATTAATAGGATGAAGAAGATGAATACAGTTTTCTATTGGATGGATGGATACATATCTCTATATATCTGGTTTTTCTTTAAGCTCTTGGATATATACCATTTTCCGTGTAGGTTATGACATATAATAACTTTTATATCATTTTAATGACTTCTAAGTTCTTAATGTATCTAGACAAGATTCCAGGGAAACCAATAATAGAAATTACAAAATATTACTTAACTAAATTTCCCATAAGGTCAAACTATGTATATGTGCTACTTTTCTTACTAGACTCATAAAAATAAAATTTATGGAGAGGTGCTTTTTGGCAGTATAGGTAGAGATAAATCAGTAAAGCAACATTTTGGATATCATCATTATTGAGAATGCCTGTATTTCTGAGATCTGAAATCCACAACCTCCTTAACATCCACATTTCTCACTCTCTCACATCTTACTCAAGTGGTGTTTTATACTTCTATGGTCTCCACTATTTTGCTTTTCCTGTTTCCACAGTAGATTAGCCCATCTCTGACTTCACTTACCTTTCTATCAGCAAGATCAACCATTGTCAATCATTTTTAAATACAATATCTAACACCTCAACCCCATGCATCTGTCTATTTGTTGTACTATGGTGGCTTGCATGTTGCTGTGATGCTGTAAGCTATGCCACTGGTATTTCAAATACCAGTAGGGTCAGCCATCGTGTACAGGTTTCAGCTGAACTTCCAGACTAAAACAGACTAGGAAGAAGGACCTGGCGGTCTACTTCTGAAAAAATTAGCCAGTGAAAACCTTCTGAATAGCAGTGGAACACTGTCTGATATAGTGCCAGAAGATGAGCCCCTCAGGTTGGAAGGCACTCAAAAGGCGACTGGGCAAGAGCTGCCTCCTCAAAGTAGAGTTGACCTTAATGACATGGATGGAGTCAAGCTTTCGGGACCTTCATTTGCTGATGAGGCACGACTCAGTATGAGAAGAAACAGGCGCCAACATCCGTTAATAATGGGAACATGGAAAGTACGAAGTATGTATCTAGGAAAATTGGAAATCATCAAAAATGAAATGGAATGCATAAACATTGATATCCTAGGCATTAGTGAGCTCAGAGGGACTGATATTGGCCATTTTGAATCAGATTCAAGGCAGTACATTGGTCTACTATGCTGGGTATCACAGATTGAGAGGAGTGGCATTGCATTCATTGTCGAAAAGAACATTTCAAGATCTATCCTGAGGTTATAACACTCTCAGTGAAAGGATAATATCTATACACCAACAAGGAAGACCAGTTAATACGACTGTTATTCAAATGAATGCACCAACCACTAAGGCCAAACATGAAGAAATTGAAGATTTTTACGAATTTCTGCAGTCTGAAGTTGATCAAACGTGCAATCCAGATGCATTGATAATTACTGGTGATTGGAATGAAAAAGTTGGGAAGAAGAAGAAGCACTGGTAGTTGGAAAATATGACCTTGGTAATAGAAACGACACTGGAGATCTCATGGTAGAAGTTTGCAAGACCAGCGACTTCTTTGTTGCAAATATCTTTTTTCGACAGCTATACACATGGACCTCGCCAGATGTAATACACAGGAGTCAAATCAACTACATCTGTGGAAAGAGATGGTGGAAAAGCTCAGTATCATAAGTCAGAACAAGGCCAGGGGACGACTGTGGAACAAACCATCACTTGTTCATACACAAGTTCAAGTTGAAGCTGAAGAAAATTAAAGCAAGTCCACGAGAGCCAAAGTACGATGTTGAGTATATCCCACTGAATTTAGAGACCATTTGAAGAACAGATTTGACACATAACACACTAATGACCAAAGACCAGGCTAGCTATGGAATGACATCAAGGACATCATACATGAAGAAAGCAAGAGGTCATTGAAAAGACGGGAAAGAAAGAGAAGACCAAAATGGATGTCAGAAGAGACTCTGAAACTTGCTCTTGAACAAAGAGTAGCTAAAGAGAATAGAAGAAATGATCACTTAAAGGAGCTGAACAGAAGATTTCAAAGGTCAGCTCTAGAAGACAAAGTATTATAATGAAATGTGCAAAGACCTGGAGTTCAAAAACCAAAATGGAAGGACACACTCAGCATTTCTGAAGCTGAAAGAACTGAAGAAAAAATGCAAGCTTTGAGTGGCAATGTTGAAGGATTCTATGGGCAAAATATTGAACGACACAGGAGGCATCAAAAGAAGATGGAAGGAATACACAGAGTCACTGTACCAAAAATAATTGGTACCATTTGAGGAGGTAGCATGTGATAAAGAACTGATGGTATTGAAGGAAGAAGCCCAAGCCGCACCGAAGGAATTGACAAAAGGCAAGCCTCCAGGAATTGATGGAATACCAACTGAGATGTTTCAACAAAAAGCTGCAGCACTGGAGGTGCTCACTCATCTGTGCCAAGAAGTTTGGAAGACAGCTACCTGGCCAACCGACTGGAAGAGATCCATATTTGTGCCCATTGCAAAGAAGGGTGATCCAACAGAATGTGGAAATTATCGAGCAATATCATTAATATCACATGCAAGTAAAATTCAAGCTGGATTCAGAAGAGGACGTGGAATGAGGGACATCATTGCTGATGTCAGATGGAGCTTGGCTAAAAGCAGAGAATACCAGAAACACAGCTCACCTTTGTTTTTTTGACTATACAAAGGCATTTGACTGTGGATCATAAAGAATTATGGATAACATTGCAAAGGATAGGAATTACTGTACATTTAATTGTGCTTATGCAGAACCTATACAAAGACCAACAGGCAGTTGTTTGAACAGAACAAAGGAATACTGCCTGGTTTAAAATCAGGAATGGTGTGCATCAAGATTTTATCCTTTCACCATATTTATTCAATCTGTATGCTGAGCAAATAATCTGAGAAGCTAGACTATGTGAAGAAGAACGGGGTATCAGGATTAGAGGAAGACTCATTAACAACCTGCAATATGCAGATGACACAACTTTGCTTGCTGAAAGTCAAGAAGACTTGAAGCACTTAGTGATGAAGATCAAAGACTGCAGCCTTCAGTATGGAACACCTCAACATAAAAAAAACAAAAACCCTCACAACTGGACCAATAAGCAACATCTTGATAAGTGGAGAAAATACTGAAGTTGTCAAGGATTTCATTTTACTTGAATCCATAATCAACACCCATGGAAGCAGCAGTCAAGAAATCAAATGACGTATTGCTTTGGGCAAATCTGCTGCAAATGACCCCTTTATAGATGTCATTTTGAAGACTAGGGTCCACCTGACCAAAGCTGGACAATGAGTAAGGAAGACCAAAGAACAGTCTGCCTTTGAATTATGGTGTTGGTGAAGAATATCGAATATACTATGGACTGCCAGAAGAATGAACAAATCTGTCTTGGACGAGGTACAGCTAGAATGCTCCATAGAAACGAGGATGGTGAGACTGTCTCACGTACTTCGGACGTGTTATCAGTCCCTGGAGAAGGGCATCATGCTTGATAAAGTAGAAGGTCAGCGAAAAAGAGAAAGACCCTCAACTAGATGGATTGACACAGTGGCTGGAACGATGGACTCAAGCATAGCAGCAATTGTGAGGATGGCACAGACCAGGCAGTGTTTCCTTCTTTTGTACATAGGGTCACTATGAGTTGGAACCGACTTGAGAGCACCTAACAGGAACACCATATGGGATCAGATTGACAACACCAACTCGAAAAATTTAATTGAAACCTTTGGGGGAGGTGAGTTTATGTTAATGGGGGAGGAACAACGCAGAAAAGGAGGGTGAGAATGGTTGCACAACTCTAAGAATGTAATCGATGTCAATGAATTATACATGCAGAAACTATTGAATTGGTGTATGTTATGCTGTGTATGTTCTCAATAGTACCAACAAAATAAATTTAAATTTCTCTTCCCTGTTTTCTATGGCACTAAAATTTCCTAGTTCAATTCCTAATTCTGTATTCCAATTTTGTCTTTACTGGCTCATTTTCTGCCTCCTGCCCCATAAATGAATATCATCCCTCCCCATTTTTCTCTTCTCAGCCACATTCTTTTTTCTCCACATACTCTTTTATTTTTAAACAACTTTACTGAGATATAGTTCACATACCATACAATTCACTCATTCAAAGTGTCCAATTCAGTGATTTTTAGTATATTAACTAATACGTATAACCCTCACCACATTCCTAGGCAACCACTAATCTACTTTTTGCCTCTATAGATTTCCCTGTTCTTGATATTTCATTTGAATAGAATCATATAATACGTGGTCTGTTGTGACTGGCTTCTTTCACTTAGCATAATTATTTTAAGGTTCATCCATATTGTAGCATGTGTCAGTACTTCATTCCTTTTTATGGCTGATTAACATTCCATGTATGGGTAGACCATATTTTGCTTATCCGTTCGTCAGTTAATGGACATTTGGTTGTTTCCACCTTTTGCGTATTATAAAAAATGATGCTATAAACATTTATGGACACGTTTTTGTGTGGACATATGTTTTCATTTATCTTGGATATATACTTAGAAATGGAATTGATGGGTAATATTTTAACTGTATGTTTAACTTTTTGAGGACCTGCCTGACTTTTTCAGTGTGGCTACATCATTTTACATGCCCACCGGCAGTATATGAAGGTTTCAATTTCTCTATATCCTTATCAGCACTTGTTATTATCTGACTTTTTAATTCTAGCCATTCTAGTGTGTATGAAGTGGTATATCATTATGGTATTGATTTGCATTTCCCTAATGACTGATGATGTTGAGCATCTTTTCATGCACTTACTGGCCATTTCTATATCTTTTTTGGAGAAATTTCTATTCAGATCTTTTGTCTATTTTTAATTGAGTTATTTGTCTTTTTATTATTGAGTTACATGAGTTCTTCTTATTTTCTAGACACAGGTCCCTTATTAGATAAATGATTTATAAATATTTTTTCCTGTTCTATAGGTTTTCTTTTCATTTTCATGATGGTGTCTGTCATGGATTAAACTGTGTCCCCCAAAAATATGTGTCAACTTGGCTAGGCCATGATTCCCAGTACTATTTGGTTGTCCACCATTTTGTGATCTGATATGATTATCCTATGTGCTGTAAATCCTAACCTCTATGATGTTAATGAGGCAGGATTAGAGGCAGTTATATTAATGAGGCAAGACTCAACCTACAGGATTACATTGTGTCTTGAGTCAATCTCTGAGATATAAAACGATAATCAAGCAGAGAGGAGGGGGACCCCATACCACCAAGAGAGAAGAGCCAGGAGTGAGCGTGTCCTTTGGACCTGGGGTCCCCGTGCTGAGAAACTCCTAGACCAGGGGAATATTGATGACAAGGACCTTCCCCCAGAACTGTCAGAGAAAGAAAGCCTTCCCCTGGAACTGGTGCCCTGAATTTGGATTTCTAGCCTCTTAAACTGTGAGAGAATAAATTTCTGTTTGTTAAAGCCATCTACTTGTGGTGTTTCTGTTACAGCAGCACTAGATAACTAAGACAGTGACCTTTGACCACAACAGTTTTTAATTTCAGTGAAGCCCAGCTGATCTGTTTTTTTTTTTTTTTTCTTTTCTTTTTTTGCTTGTGCTTATGTCATATTCTCAGAATCCATTGCCAAATCCAAGGTCATGAAGGTTTATCCCTATGATTTCTTCTAAGTGTTTTGTAGTTTTAGCTCTTACATTTAGGTCTTTAATCCATTTTGAGTTAATTATTGTATATAGTATGAGGTAGAGGTCCAAATTCATTATTTTGTGTGTGGATATCCAGTTGTCCAAGTACTGTTCTTTACCCACTGGATGGTCTATCCACCCTTGTTGAAATTAATTCACCACAGAGTCATGGGTTTATATCTGGACTCTCAGTTCTATTTCATTGATCTATATGTCTGTCCTTCTGCCAGTACTACACTGTTTTGATTTTTTTGCTCTGTAGTAAGTTTTGAAATGAGAAGATGTGAGTTCTCCTACTTTGTTCTTCTTTTTCAAGATTTTTTGGCTATTCTAGATCCCTTCTGATTCCATATTAGTGTTAAAATCAGTTTGTCAGTTTCTGCAAAGAAGTCATCTGGAAGGCTGTTAGACATTGTATTGAATTCTTAAATCAATTAGGGAATATTGACATCTTATCAATATTAAGTCTTACAACCCATGAACATAGGCTCTTTTTCAAATTATTTAGATCTTTTTAAAATTTCTTTTAACAATGTTTTGTAATTTTCAGAGTATAATCTTCTTGACTGCTTCTTCCAGAAATGAACATTAGTCATATTCTTCAGGATAACTAATCATATTTAACCATACAATGGAGCCCTGGTGGCACAATGGTTAAGAGCTCAGTCTGCTAACCAAACAATCAGCAGTTCGAATCCACCAGCCACTCCTTGGAAATCTGACAGGGTAGTTCTACTCTGTCCTATAGGGTTGCTTTGAGTCGGAACAACTCAGCGGCAACAGGTTTGGTTGTTTTGGTTGGGCCTTATAGAGCAAGTTGGGAAGTGTTCCTCCCTCTTCTACATTTGGAAGAACTTGTGAAGAATTGATATTAATTCTGCTTTAAATGTTTGGTAGAATTCATCTGTGAAGCCGTCTGAGCCTGGGCTTTTCTTTTTGGGTAGTTTTTTAATTACTAATTCAATCTCTTTACTTGTTACAGATCTATTCAGATTGTTTCTTCTTGAGTCATTTTCGGTAGTGTGTGTCTTTCTAGGATTTTGTCCATTTCATCTAAGTTATCTAATTTATTGACTGTTCAATTTATTGGCTGTGAATACTATTATTCACAGTATTCCTTTATAATTATTTTTATTTTTGTAAAGTCAGTAATGATACCACTTCCTTTATTTCTGATTGTAGTAATTTGAGTCTACTCGCTTTTTTTTTTGGTCAATCTTGTTAAAAGTTTAGCAAGTAGGTTGGTCTTTTCGAAGAACCAGCTTTTGGCTTTATTGATTTTCTCTATTGTTTTTTTGTTCTGTTTCATTAATTTATGCTCTATTATTTTCTAATTTCTGTTTGCTTTGTATTTAGGTGCACTTCTTTTTCATTGTCTTAAGGTGAAAGTTTAGATTATTTGTGATCTTTCTTCATTTTTAATATAGTCATTTATAGGTATAAACTTCTGTCTAATCACTGATATAGCTTGTACAAGCTTTGGTATATAGTGTCTTCATTTTCATTCATCTCAATGTGTTTTCTTTTGATTTCTTTTTGGCCCATTGGTTATATAGCAGTGTGTAGTTTAATTTCCATATATTTGTGAATTTTCCATATTTCTTTGTTGTTGATACCTAATTTCATTCCATTGTGGCCAGAAAGCATACTTGATATGATTCAGTCCTTTTAAATTTATCGAGGTTTGTTTTATGGTCTAGTGTGAATGGTCTATCCTGGAGGTTGTTCCACGTGTTCCTGTGAGGAGTGTATATTCTGTTATTGTTGGTGGAATGTTCTACAGATGTCTGTTAAGTTTAGTTTATAGTGTTGTTCAAGCCTTCCATTTCCTTGTTAATCTACTGCCTAGTTGTTCTGTCCATTATTGAAAGTGGGGTATTGATGTCTCCAACTCTTGTGGAATTGTCTGTGTCTAACTTCATTTCTGTCAGTTTTTGCTTCATGTATTTTGATGCTCTGTTATTAGATGCATATATGTTTGTAATTTTCCTATCTTCCTGGTAAATGGGCCTTTTTCTAATTATGAAATCTTCTTTATTGCTAGAAACATTTTTTTTTGTTTTTTTATTTTTTTTTATTGTACTTCAGGTGAAGGCTTACAGAACAAATAGTTTCTCATGAAACAGAAGTACACATGTTGTTTTATGACATTGGTTAACAACCCCACAACATATCAACCCTCTAACTTCTCAGCCTTTTTTTTTTTTTGGTGA
>NW_004443979.1:5360217-5405166 GCF_000243295.1 Trichechus manatus latirostris
TTTATGGGGCTGTCCACTCCCAGGCTGAACAGTGAACCTCGGAGGTAACTTTACCACTGAGCTAAAAGGGTGTCTGGGGGCCATACTCTCGGGGATTCTCCACTCTCCTTTAGTCCATTGTGTCTGATATTAGTATAGCCACTTCAGCTATCTTGGTTACTGTTTGCATAGTGTCTTTTTCCATCCTTAATTTCAACTTCATTTGTATCTTTGAATCTAAAGTATGTCTCAGGTAGACAGCATATAGTTGGATTTTTTTTGTAAACCGTCATGCCAGTCTCTGCCTTTTGATTGGAGAGTTTAGTCTATTTACATTTAAAGTAATTACTAATAAGGTAGGAGTTACATCTGCCATTTTGCTGTTTGTGTTTTATATGTCTTATTGTTTCTCTATACCTTGTTTATTGACTTTGTTTTCATAGTGTATTTCCTAATGTGGTATTTCAGCCTTTAATGATTTTTTTCATTATACTTTTGAGTTATTTTCTTGTGGTGGTTCTAGGGCTTAAATATACATCATAATTCACTAGAGTCTGCTACAGATTTTCACTGACTTAGTTCCAGTGAAATATAGAAACTTTACTCCTATATAGCTCCATTCCTTTTCTCCCTTTTTTGTGCCATCATTTATAGATATATTACATTTAAATGTGTTTTTAGCCCAACAATACATTTTTATAATGTGTTACATTTTACTATATATAATAATTATTTTGTATAATTTTATGTCTTTTAATGAAGCTGAGAGAAGAAAGCAGAACAAGTATGTACTTAGAGTTTGTTATAGTAACCTTGTTTACCTTTTCTGGTCTGTTTCATATCTTCCTATGGATTTGAGTTATCATCTGATATAATTTCCTTACTCTAATATCACTTTGGAGCCCTGGTAGCATAGTGGTTAAGAGTTCGGCTGCTAACCAAAGGTTGGTAGTTCGAATCCACCAGCCACTCCTTGGAAACCCTATGTGGAAGTTTTTACTGTGTCCTATAGGGTCACTATGAGTTGGAATCGACACAATGGCAATGAGTAATATAGCTTTGTTCCCACCTGCCTTCTTTGTGCCTTTATTGTCAAATATATTGCATTTCTATATTGTCTTAGGCCCAACAATATTATTATGTAAGTATTGTTTTATGTAGTTTCTTTTTAAGTCAGTTGAGAGAAGAAATATGCAGTTATACTGTTTTGTAATTACCTATTAATCATCTTTACCAGCAATACATTCTCTCTCCTTTTGTTTTTCTTGCAATGTCTTGATTTCACTTTCATTTTTGAAAAATAGTTTTAATGAGTATGGGATTCGTGGTTGTCTAGGCAGAATTTTCAATATGTCATTACACTGCCTTCTGACCTCCATTGTTTCTTATGAGAAGTCAACTGTTAATCTTACTGGTATTCCCTTGTGTGTGATGAGTTATTTTCTGTTACTGCTTCCAAGATTTTCTCTTTGTCTCTGTTCTTTTAACATTTGACTATGATTTGTCTGGGTGTGGGTCTCTTTATTTTACTGTTATTGTACATGGAGTGTGATGAGAGTATTGATTAATGTTTTACATCAAATCTGGAAAGTTTACAGCCATTATTCCTTTGTATTTCTTTTATTTATTGATTTATGTTTTGCTCCTTTCTTTCTCTCTTCTCCTCCTTGTTTTCCCATTATGCATATGTTGGTGCATTTAATGATGTCCCATATTTCTCTTAGGTTCTGTTCTTTTTTCTTCTGTTCTTCAGATTGTGTAACTTCTGTTGACCTGTCTTCAAGGTCACTGATTCTTCTGTCAATTCAAATCTATTGTTAGCCCCTCTAATAAACATTTTATTTCAGTTTTTCTTTTATCTCAGTTTTTATTTGTTGTTATTGTCATTGTTTGTTGGTGTTTTGTTTTTAATTCTTATAAGGTATAGTAGTGAAAACCTACTCTGATTGTGGCATTTGTAAGTCCATGCTTTGCTGTATCAATCTAGATCAAATATAGTGTGCCCTAATTAGTTTGGAAAGCCAAATTTTCTACAAGAAATTTGATTTTATGAACTTTTTAAAATTTATTTCAGAAAGAACTAAAAGTAAAATGTCTAAGAACTTAGCAGTTACTCCATATAGTCCTATAACATTAGTACATATATTTCTTCTTCTGTATTTTAAGTATCTTAAAGGAATGGATCATTTCTCACTCATCTGTGTACACTTAGTTCTAAAACACAATCCCTTTTACTACAGGTCACAACAGGTGACTTCTTGTATGTTTTATATATTCACATTTACGTGTCCTTCTTGATACCTACCTTCACCCAGCTCAAATATTACCTTTTTTAAGTTTCTGTCTCTCCAGTCAGAAGTAATCATGCCTTTCTTCTGTTCCAAAGGCATTTTTGTAGCTTTTATAATTTTTGACTTATAATTACTTATGCAACTTGTCAGTCTCCCTCTGTTGATGGTAAAATCTAAGTCGTTTTCATCTTTCATGTACTTTGTACTTAGTATTTAATTATCAGGTAGTTGAATGGATAAATGAAAGAATAAATGAATTATGTAACCTTTCGTTTTACAGCCGAGAGACACACAAGATTGCAGTATTTTACGTTGCTGAAGGACAAGAAGACAAACACTCCATTCTCACCAATAGAGGAGGAAGTCAAGCGTATGAGGATTTTGTAGCTGGTCTTGGTTGGGAGGTATTGATTCTATATTATACCAAGTATCATTTTAGTTCTATTTTGGAGAGGAAGGTTATTTTTTTTTTTTCTTTCTACCTTGTTTATTTTAGAAGTGTTATTTTAGAAGATACAACTTAATAGTGGGTTTGTTACTGTTTCAGCCTCACATCTCATCTACAAAGACAACGGTGGTTGGAAATTTGAAAGGAAAGATGTTGACTGCTTTATAAAAGAATATAATGTCAGAGAGAACTTAAACTCATAGATTTAGAAGATCTGGGTTTTCCTTGGAGCTATGACCTATAGAGTAGTAGTCTTCAAACTAGGATATGAATACTTTAGTGCTACATAAAGGCTTTTCAGGGACTTTGGGACCATGCTTAGTTTTGAGAAAATTAGTCTCCAGATTCTCAACGTCCTGCAGTTCCTTGCCTCCCATTCCAAATCTTAGATTGCCCCAGAGGGGTTTGGCATCAAAAAAAGAGGGCTTGCTCCTGAGAGAGAGTGCCTTGTCAGCAAAGCAAGGAATAGAGCACTTAATATTGTTAAGATGGCAATACCCTAAACTGATCTAATAATTCAGTGTAATCCATATCAGAATCCCAGATGATTTCTCTTTTAGAGATTGACAAGGTGATTCTAAAATTCATATGGAATTGCAAGAGATCTATAATAGCCAAAACAGTCTTTTAAAAGAAAAACTCATACTTCTCAATTTCAAAACTCACTACAAAGCAACAGTAATCAAGACAGTGTAGCACTGACAGAAGGACAGACATATAGGTTAATGAAATAGAACTGAGAGTCCAGAAATAAACCCATGATTATATAGTCAAGTGATTTTTTGACAAGCGTTCCAAGACTGTTCAATGGGTAGAGAACTGTTTTCAACAAATCATGCTGGGACAAACGGATAGCCACATGAAAAGAATGAAGTTAAGACTCTTACCTCACACCATGTATATGAATTAAGTCAAAATGTATCGAAGACCTTAATGTAAGAGCTAAAACTATAAAAGTCTTAGAACAAACACAGAAGTAAACCTTCATGACCTCAGATTTGGCAGTGGATTCTTAGAATATGACACCATAAGCAGAAGCAACAAAGGAAAAAAATTAGATAAATTGATCTTCATCACAATTAAAGACTTTTGTGCTTCAAAGGACACTATGAACAAAGTGAAAAGACAGCCCACAGAATTGAATAATGGCAAATCATGTATGTGATAAGGGATTTGTATCTATAATATAAAAAGAACTTATTCAATTCAGTAATAAAAAGACCAAAACAAAAAACCAAACCCATTGCCATTGAGTCGATTCCAACTCATAGCAACCGTATAAGGACAGAGTAGGACTGCCCCCATCGGGTTTCCATGGAGCAGCTGGTGGATTCAAACTGCCAGCCTGTTGATTAGCAGCCAGGTTGTTAAACACTACACCACCAGGGCTCCAATAAAAAGACAAATAACTCAATTAAAAAGTGAGCAAAGGCTCAGAATAGGAATTTCTCCAAAAAAATACATAAATGGATAATAAACATATGAAAAGATGTTCAAAATTATTAGTCATCAAGGAAATGTAAATCAAAACTACAATGAGATGCCACTTCACACCCACTAACCAAACAAAAACCCTTTGCCATCTAGTGGACTCTGGCTCATAGTGACCCTACAGGATAGAGTAGAACTGCCCCATAGGGTTTCCAAGGAGCAGCTGGTGGATTCAAATGGCCTACCTTTTGGTTTGCAGCCTAACACCTAACCACGGCACCACCAAAACTCCTCACACCCACTAGGATGGTTAAAATTAAAAAGTCAAGTGTAGGCTAGGGTGTGGGGAAATTGGAATCCTTATGCATGGCTGTTAGGAATGCAAAATGGTACAGCCATTGTGGAAAACAGTATAGCAGTTCTTCAAAAAACTAAAAATAGAACTACCGTATGACACAGTAATTTCACTCCTATGTATATACCCAAAAGGCTTGAAAGCAGAGGCTCAAAAAGAGACTTGTACACCAATGTTCGTTCCAGCACTATTCACAGAAGTCAAAAGGTGGAAACAATGTAAATGCCCATCAACAGATGAATGGATAAACAAAATGTGGTACATACATACAATGGAATACTAGTCAGCCAGTAGGAGAAAGAAATCTTGCTACATACAACGGTATGGATGGAGCTCGAAGACATTATGCTGCGCAAAATAAGCTTATCACAAAAGGACAGATATTGTATGACCTCACCTATATAAAAAGACAAGAAAAGGCAAATGTATAGAGACCAAAGTTTATTAGTGGTTACCAGGGGCAGAAGGAACAGAGAAAGGGGGGGTTAACGGTGATAGAAAAATCGTATTGATTAAGGGTAGGCTTGCACAGCTGATTATTGTAATTGCTGTCAATAAGTTGTACACCTGTAAACAGTTAAATTGGCAAAAGTTGTGTGATAATTTGGTGAGTGGCGTTTGGAGTCTTAAAAGCTTGCAAGTGGCTATCTAAGACGCATCAATTGATCCCAACCCACCTGGAGCAAAGGAGAATGAAGAACACCAAAAACACAAGGAAGATATTAGCCCAAGAGGTGGAAAGGGCCACATAAACCAGAGACTTCATCAGCCAGAAACAAGAAGAACTAGATGGTGCCCGGCTATCACAAATGACTGCCCTGACAGGGAACACAACAGAGAGTCCCTGCCAGCGCAGGGGAAAAGTGGGGTGCAGAACTCAAATTCTAGTAAAAAAAAAAACAGACTTAATGGTCTGAGACTAGAGGAACCCCAGGAGACATGGCCCCCAGACTCTCTATAAACCCAGAACTGAATCTATTCCTGAAGCCAACTCTTCAGACAGAGATTAGACTGGACTATAAAACATAAAATAATGCTTGTGAAGAGTGTGCTTCTTAGTTCAAGTAGATACATGAGACTAAATGGGAAGCTCCTGTTTGGAGACGGGATGAGAGGGCAGAAAGGGATAGGAACTGGTTACGATGGGAAACGCAGGGTGGAAAGGAGGAGCGTGCTGTCACACAGGGATTGCAACTAGGGTCACATAACAATCTGTATGAATTTTTCTATGAGAAATTAACTTGAGCTGTAAACTTTCACTTAAACCACAATTGAAGAAAAAAAGAAGTTGTGTGATATATTTATAACAATCTCAAAAAAGTATCTGCTGAGGCTGCTTATGTACAGCTAAACACCTCATGGGATTTAGTTCCTTAGTTTGGAGGTTTAGGGTTATGGTTTCATGGGACATCCTAGTTAATTTGCCTTATTAATAACATGTTTAGTGCTCCCATTCTGTCTCCCGGTTCCTTGTGTAGTGCCTGGGGTTTTAAAAGCTTGCAGGTGGCCATCCAAGGCACAGCGATTGGTCTCTATTCACCTGGAGCAAAAGAGGAAAAAGGAGAGTCAGGAATAGGAGGAGGATATGGAATGCATGGCTAATTGCTTCCATGAACAATGGAATATGTAACTAATTGCCTCCATGAACAACTACCTCTATTGCCACAAGACAAGAACTGGATGGTGCCCGCCTACAATTACTGAACATTTTGACCAAAGATTCTACAGAAGAATCCTAATCAAAAGAGAGAAAATGCAGAACAGAATTTCAAATTCTCATGCTGTCCAGACTTTCTGGAGCCATGGAGTTTAAATGAACTCCTGAAACTATTGTCTTGAAACTTTTATTATTTTTTTCTTTTTTTATTGTACTTCAGGTGAACGTTTACAGAACAGATGGTTTCTCATGAAATAGTAGTACACATACTGTTTTATGACATTGGTTAACAACCCCACGACATGTCAACCCTCTCCCTTCTCGACCTTTTCTTTTTTTGGTGAAAATATACATAGCCAAAGATACACCATTTCAAAAATTTCTACATGCACGGTTCAGTGACATCAACTACACTTTTCTGATTGTGCTGCTATTCTCACTTTAGATGAAGGTTTACAGAACAAAATAGTTTCTCATTAAACAGAAACTTTTAACTTTATTGCCTTTAAATCTTAAACCAAAAATATCCCTGAAGTCATCTTAAAACTGAACAGTAGTTTAGATTAACTAGTAAAAGAAGGTCTGCCTTGAGCATTATGCTCTTTTGAGAACTATCTACATGGGATCAAATTGACAACAGCAACTTGAAAGATTATATAGGAACTTTAGCGGGCAGTGAGTTTATGTTAATGAGGGAAGAGCAACTCGGAAAAGGAAGATGAGAATAGTGGCACAACTCAAAGAATGTAATCAATGTCACTAAATAGTACATATAGAAACTTTTGAATCGGTGCATGTTTTTCTGTGTATATTCTCAACAATAAAATAAATAAAATTTAGAAGAAAAAGTGATTACTAAATGTTAGAGAAGTGTTTACAGCAAAGGAACACTGAACTGAGACTTTCTCCTTACATAATCAGAGAATTGAAAGAAAATTGCCTAGAGAATAAATAAATTACTAAAAACTCAAAACAAAAAAATCTACACTATTTTACCTATAGATTAACGAAGAACGTAAGGTTTGATAATATTATGTGTTTGAGAGGATATGAGGGAAACAGGCACCCTTATACATTGTTGGTGCAGTCTGTGCATATGCCCCTTGACTTACAGATCCACTTCTAACAGTTGTGGAAATGTGTTCAGTGATATTCACTGCAGCATTGAGTGTAATAGCAAAAGAGTAGAAACAGCCTAAATATCCCCCAAGTAGGGGGCTAACTAAATAAAATATTACATATCTATAAAATGGACTTCTGTGCAGTCATGAAACTAAAAACATGAGGGAGTTCTTTACTTACTAATACAGAATGTTTTCCAAGATATATTAAGTACAAAAAGCAATGTGCAAGCATTGTGTGTATGTCATATATATAGTCTTAGGCTGGGTTCTCTAGAGGAGCAATACCAGTGGAGTATATATATATGTATATATATATATGTGTGTGTGTGTGTGTGTGTGTGTGTGTATATAAATAGAGAGAGAGAGCTTTATCTCAAGAAACTGGCTCATGCAAGCATGAATCAAAAAACAAAAAATAACAAATGTTGGAGAGGTGGTGGGGAGATTGGAACTCTTATGCACTGCTGGTAGGAATGCAGGAGAAAATGAAGAAAACTAAAGACACAAGGGAAAGATTAGTCCAAAGGACTAATAGACCACAATTGCCACGGCCTCCACCAGATTGAGTCCAGTACAACTAGATGGTGCCCGGCTACCACCCCTGACTGCTCTGACAGGGAGCACAATAGAGGTTCCTGGACAGAGCTGGAGAGAAATGTAGAACAAAATTTTAACTCAAAAACAGACCAGACTTACTGGCCTGACAGAGACTGGAGAAACCCTGAGAGTATGGCCTCCGGACAGACACCCTTTTAGCTCAGTAATGAAGTCACTCCAGAGGTTCACCTTTTAACCAAAGATTAGACAGACCCATAGGACAAAACGAGACTAAAGGGGCACACCAGCCCAGAGGCAAGGACTAGAAGGCAGGAAGAGACAGGAAAGCTGGTAATAGGGAACCCAGGGTCGAGAAGGGAGAGTATTGACATGTCATGGGGTTGTTAACCAATGTCATAAAACAATATATGTACAAAAAAAAAAGAAAACGGCTCACGCAGTTGTGGAGGCTGGCAAGACCCACATCCATGGGTCAGGCGTCAGGTTGGAGGCTTCTCCTGACTCACGTGGTTGCCGGGGCTGACGAACTCAAAATTGGCAGGTCATGTGGAAGGCTGCTGGCTCACGTTGCAAAACCCAGAGGATGATGAGTCAGAGGTAGGATCCAAAGAGAGCTTTGCCAGAACATCCATGTATATATTGATGCAGGCCACACTCCCAAGAAAATTAATTGGCTTTCAACTGATTGGCTGCTCACAGCAGATCACAAAATAGAGTATGATTATATAATATCTGCCAAACCACTCAGAATCGTGGCCTAGCCAAGTTGACACATAAATTTAGCCATCACATATATATATGTATATACGTATGTGTATATATATACATACATACAAATACATATAAGAATTTAATTGTGTAGGCATAGAATATTTTTTGGAGGAGTACATAAGAAATTGCTTTCTGGGAAGGGGAACTTAGTAGCTAAAAGAAAGAGGTTATGGAAAGGAGAATTTTCATGGTATACCTATTTGTACCTTTTGAATTTTTAATTATGGAAATGTATTACTGAGTGAAAAAATAAATTTATAAAATATATGAAAGATTGAGAGAATGTAATAATAATGGAATTAAAACTAATCTGTCATTGTGATCAGCCATTAGTAACTGATACTGATATTTGAGACATGTTCAGTTTACATGGTACAGGGATTTGTTTTATAATTCTTCATTCTGTCAGGTATTTATGTTTTATTATTTTAAAGTATATGCATCAGTGGTTTTCTTTCAGTGGAGAGATTACAGGTGATTTTTAAGTTTTCTTTCTTTTTTCTTTCCTGTATTTCCCTTATTTTTTACAATGAAGACAAGTTTCTGGCTTCTGCGCATCACACAGGTCCAGGAGATATCATCCAACGCAAAGAACCTGATGTTAACGTGTACTATATTTATAATCAGGAAAAAAAAAGATGTTTACAATGATCTATGCACAAATTAATTTGTAGTTTTTTTAAGCATTTGAAGGATAGTTAAGTTCAGCATTTTTATATTTTTGTTCTGGGCTATGATGGGGTACTTAGAAACCAAAAAGCCAGTTTTGATGAGTAAATATGACACACCTAATAAGTAATTTTATCAAATTGGCATTACTGTTTTAACTTTTTCCCAAATCATCTCCAGTCTTGATTTTTGATATTTGATTGTTGCTCTCTCGCCTTGGTGTCCCCCCTCAGCGTTTATAATATACCATTAATACCTAGTAAGCTAACAAAAGATGCATAGTGCAGAGGAGTTGATTTGTTTCCTAATTAACTCCTACTTTAGGGATTCTCAAATACTTAAGAAAAAATAGTAGTGTGAGGATCAGCTCTAACGAACAATTCTAGATCAAGCATTGGTTAATAACGTGCAAAAGGCTTTTCCTATTGTCTTTTCAAAGTGAGAAATTCAATTGGGTCTTTTTCAATAGTTTTGAGGTTTTGTTGATTAATTGATGTGATTCTTCATTGCTTCTAGGTAAATCTTACAAACCATTGCGGTTTTATGGGAGGACTACAAAAAAACAAAAGCACTGGATTGACCACTCCATATTTTGCTACCTCCACAGTAGAAGTAATATTTCATGTATCAACAAGAATGCCTTCTGATTCTGATGACTCTTTGACCAAAAAAGTAAGTGCTAAGGAAAATAGTGTTTTCAATTTAAAATCCTAGTAATTAAGAAAATTAATACATAAAAAAGATGTAAGTTAAGTAATCGATGAAGCACTATTTCTGGCTGTAGTATGCTACTCTTCACCCAAAACTGTCTTCAGAAACAGGATTGTTGTAGAGAAAATGATACAATTGAAGAGTACAGTTTGAACGAAGGATTTGCTTTCAAAAAAAAAAAAAATGAGGATATGACAAATTGAAAAATCTCTGTTTAAATTGATAAAATTCTGTTTCAATTCCCAAAGTACATGATATTTATATTGAGAAAGAGAAAAAAATGTAAATTATTACATAGTACTTAAAATGTAGCATATGCTGTATCATAAATTTAAACAAAACTAATATGGCAGATACAGTAAGCATTATTAATTAAAAAAAATTTTGCTACCTTTGGATGTATAAGGGATATGGTGGAATGATTTTGATAGTGCAGGTCTTTTAGAACCTACGCCACCATTTTGCTAGCCAGCAGAGGCATTCAAAAACATTCATTCTAGTGACCACAGAGATACCTCTGAGTAGTTTTCAATCCATGTTTGATTTTGTTAGTGAGAAACATTTTTAAAAGTAAAACCTTGCCCAACATTTCTTAGGTTTCTTTCTTTACCTTCTTCTCGTCCTCATCCTCAGTATTCTCAGAATTACTGCTAAATATAACCAGATTGAACATCTTCAGTCATTTTATTTGATACTTTGTTGCCTGCTACCAAAGCTTTAGCTTTTCATTGTTAAGCGATGAAAACAGTACTATTCACCCATGTTTTAAAAAGCAACCTCAGAACTCCTCTCAAATATTTTATAAGATTGCTTTGACTGCCATTGATGTCTTTTCTACATTCTAGGGTATTGCTGGAAATTGTCTAATGTTCAATGGCTAGGAAAACTAATAAAGCGTTGCAGATTAGATTGGAATGAGTAGTTGAGGTGGAAGTAATTGCTAAATGTAGGAAAGTATACTCAATAACACGTATGCTATAGAATGTAGTGTTTGCATGTAGTATTTAGAAGTACTTATTGGAATGATGCTCAAATATTTGTTGTTCCTTTCCTCCCTGGTGAAAAGATTAGAGTAGGGCTTCATGAAAACTTCAGTTAAGCCCTTTCTTTCATCTCCTCCTCTTAAATGTCTATGAAAAAGTCTTATCCAAATTAGAAACAATTATGAATATAGTTTTAAAAAGATAAGTAATTTTAATTATTGAGAACTTAGTATTGACTCATATTTATCATTATCACCTTTTTCATGGCTCCATGGACACAACTTTTAAACTCCAGAGCAGAGTCTAAAATTAACAGTATCTTAGATTTCATATCTAAGAACAGGACAGAGTAGATCATTTAAAAAAAAAAGAAAGAAAAAATTATGTCAGAATATTTTTACTTTAGTATATTAAACCTGATAATTATATGGGACTTTAAATTTTATTCCAGTAACCTTTGTAGAAATGTCAAATAAGGTTTCTTATTTCCCTCAAAACAGCCAAGAGGGTTAGTCCTTAATTATTTAAGTTGTATCTACAATGAATATTTAGCACCCTTTATCATAACAAATGGAGCCCTGGTGTCATAGTGGTTAAGAGCTCAGCTGCTAACCGAAAGGTCAGCAGTTCAAATCCACCACCTGCTTCTTTGAAACCCTATAGGGCAGTCTACTCTGTCATATAGGGTCACTATGAGTCGGAATCGACTCGACGGCGAGTTTTTTTTTTTTTTTTGTGGGGGGGCATCATAACAAAGAAAGCAAGATTTGAAGATGGTAGCACTATTTAAGAATTGTTAAATGATTGAGTTCTAATTAAAACTTTACCCTAAAATGGTGACATCCTTTAGTACTAGATTTATTGAGGAGTTTTGAAGGATTAAACCTTGAACACCAGTGGTTTGTTTCATCTGTAAGTTTTGATTTATCTTTAAGCTAATAATTCTGACTTCTAAAATTATGTGGAAGTTAAGCAAGTGGAAGAGTGCAACTATTTTTTCTAATTATTTAATAGAAAGAAGGAACTCGGGCAATTACATGGCATAATATTTCAAGTGTTTAATATTGAGATGCCAGAAATATTCTAACTTTTTTAAGTGCAAGCATATGTTTATAGTTTTCAAAAGTTTATAATGCAAGCATGTGCATTATTTTGATTGTTAAAATACTTATACCTATTTATTGACAAAAAACATAAAGGCTAGATAAGCTTTTTTACTTAAATAAACTAATTTAAAGGGTTTCTTTGTTTTAGTGAGAAAATTTCAAAATGTCACACAGTGCTTTAAAATGTATAGTACCTATCATTTAAAAGTGAAACCTGTCAGAATTGTAGAAAATATATAATAAAGCAATATTAAGTTTGGAAGGTGTACTTATTTTTTCAATTTAAATCTGTTTTAAGTAAAATCTACTCTGTCAAGGTCAGGACTAAACTGAAGCAATTTATGAAAAATGTGAGTCATTTAATACCTCCTGATACTTTCACTACCATTCCCCATTAAGAAATGATAGCAACTTTTAAGTCCACAGAAATGGAAAATTTACCTGACCTCATACTTCAGAGTAACCAAAAACCAAACCCATTGCCACTGAGTTGATTCCAACTCACAGTGACCCTATAGGACAGAGTAGAACTGCCCCATCGGGTTTCCAAGGAACAGCTGGTGGCTTCAAACTGCCGACCTTTTGGTTAGCAGCCAAGTTCTTAACCACTGCGCCACCAGGGCTCTTACTTCAGAACAACTACTCTGAATCTTCATTCATAGAAATCAAAAAAGTTTATAAATATTAATTTTTCTATATACTGATTAAATTTTCTATATATTGATTTTCCCTTTTTCCTGTTCTCTATGACTCTCGTCCTTAATCTGCTCCTCAGCGGTTTAGTATGTAAGATTTTTCTAAATAATAGCGTTATATTTTAGCTCTGTTATAGTATGAATTTCTCTTTAATAGAAGGTTAAATGTTTAAACTTAATCATAGAAGCCAGTTGTCTTATACCAGTTCTCCTTAATAAAAAAATCACTTTCTGTATTGGTATTTTTTCTCCTGAATTTAATAAATTCCACATTAGTGGTAATAAGTTGAGGCTTTGAACATGTGTCCTATTACAAATGAACAATTGGATATCATTAGGTTGTCCCCCCTTTCCTTGGTACATATATCTTTAGGTGTGTTAATCCATTCAGTAGACACATTAATGAGCACTGGTTGAAGTGTAATATTGGAGGAAGTAAGGCTTGTTGACCTCAGCATGGAGTTTAATACCTCTAATTAAATTAGATAGTCGACAGTCAGTATAAAGAAATAGCCATGCCTCTGGCAAGCTAGAATTATTTATGACTTTGGCTCTTTGTTTTAAACTTAATAGGAGAAAATCATTTATATCCATTTTATAGAAACTAATTTTAATCCTAACTTTTTATTTAAAATATTATGTGGTGATTTTGTAAATTATTTTTAAACATTTTATTTTCTCAGAATGAGAGGTAAATGTCCTTGGACCTGTTTAAGTACTTTTATTTGTTGTGAAGAGAAGCTTTTTCAAGGTTCAAGACAGTAGCAGCAGATTTTTTTATAACGTGTACTCTACTTTTTGAACAAATTAAAGATTCAGTCTAGCAAAGTCTCTCAGAAATTTTATACTGCCATATCAAAAATCCTGATATAACCCCAGTCCAAGCCAACTGTTCTATAAATTACCTCTGCCTGAGGAAGATTGATGGAAAATAGTTAAAAATAATTTCCACTTAGCTGAGTTTATTCACCCCTAAAAATCAAAAGTGCTGCAAGCATTGGTATAAAGTGTTCACAGGAGCCTCTCTCATTTCCTCTGTCTCCTTGTTCTGGCCACTTGCTGGTACTCTGCTTCATAGGTAGCTGAATCATCTTTTTAGGAGTTTGATAAAGATCTAGTTGAGATGATTGTAACATACTTAGTTGGACTCTCTAGTCTGTCTTTCATTTCCTGAACCCCCTAAAAGAGGGAAAAGAAGCACTTTATTTAAGTGCGTTTCCTCTGAAATACTGTTAGTGTAATGGACAGCATTTCATTTTCTGTCGTGAAATTTTGTCACAACAGTTTCACAAATAAATGAGTATTGTAGATCTGCTTGGTCCTATTTTAATTTTAAACCTTTTTTTTTTCTTTTATATAGAAAGAAAATTAAAATGTAAGATACTTTCCCAAGAACTATATGCTTAACGCAGTCTAGAAAATTAATTCAAAAAACCAATATAAAGAATAATAGCAAAAAAGATGTTTTGGTAAAAATGTAGTTAATGTAATAGTTAATAAATAAATGCTATGAATTTATAATAATGTTCGCAGTTTCAAATATAACCGCCTTATACAAAATAATTCTATTTTAATATGGTAGACTCTACCCTTAACTTCGATTTCTACAAATATACTCCTGATAACAAGAATAGAGGATAGGGAAACCAGGAAATTTAAATGGTTGAGAGCAAATTTGTCTCAGCAGCCTTCAGTGCCCTGAATGATTTGGTGCCTGCCTGCCTACCTCTCTCTTCTCATCTCCTGTCACTTTCCTTTTCATTTCCCACAATCAGGCCTCACTGGCTGTTGTAAGCTTCCAACACGTCAAGCTCATTCTCTTCTCAGGAGTTGTGCACACTTACTGTTGTCTCTGTTTGAAATGTTCTTTCTTTAGATCATCAGGCTTTCTCATTCTCATTGTTCTAGTCTCAAATTCACGACATTTCGTTAGAGAAACCTCTCCAGACCATCCTAGCTAAAGAAGCTCCCCATCCACCCACTAACACTATCACATTGTCCTATTTTATTTTCTGTATAGTACCTTCCACCACTTAAAATAGTCTTATTTGTTTATTTTTGTATATGCTTATCTGTCTCCTCCCAGTAGAATATAAGGCTTAAAGGACAAGAATTTTGTCCGTTTTGTTTACTGCTATATTCCACCGCACCTAGAACCAGACCTATTAGTGTTTAATAAATATTTGTGAATGAGTTACTATAGCTACCACAGCCACAAATCAAAAGAACTCTCTCTAAATAAAGATAAACGTTCATTATCAAAGTACATATATATAAATAATTCCATAATTACAGATAATTCTGTTTTATGCTGTGTACTATGTAACAATAGAAAAAAATTACCAAGATAAATAATTGTTATATTATCTTTTTAATAGTCAGTCAGCAGTATTTATTGAGTACACACTTTGCTAAGGCATGGTACTAAACGCATGGCACTTTGAGAAGATGCAGGGCTTTTAAGAAGCTTTCTTTAATTACCTAAAATGAATGATTCAGTCAACAAGTAAATGTATGAAAATGTATGTGACTATAAGTATGTGCATGAAAGTATGTATTTTAGCGTGATTGAGGAGTACAGGATAGTGTATATTTCCCAAGTATGAGTGTCTGGTAGGCGGGGAAAAGAATGGGGATTTGAAGCAGTGAGTAGTACTTTACTGCAGTTTCTAAATATATACCAGTATCTCCCAAAGTAAGTGTCTAACCTAATTAATTTCTATGCGTTCTTCAGCTTTTAGGTCAATTGCCGTTATAGATCAGTTTTCTTTGTTATTTGTATTCAGAAAAGTGTATTGAGAGCACTTCTCTATTTTTATAATTATCCATTTATTGTTTGGTTATTTTACTCTGTCTCCTGCACTGGACTCAAAGCTTTGTGAGAGGAGAGACCATGTCTGTTTTTCCTTATCATTATATCCGAAACAGCTGGCACAGTACATTTAGTTGACTCTCAGTGTTTCCTAATGCATGAAAGTTGGTGGATAGGGAGAAAGGAGAGAAGGCCTTTTAAGAACTCGCTGAACTAGTCCAGTTATGTAGGATGAGTGCATCTGACCTAGTAGAGGAAATAAGAAGGAAAGTACAAAAAAGGAATACAGTATAACACTTTTTTTTTTTTAATGAAAAACTTGTTTGAGATATAGGAAAGAAAGCAGAGGAATCAAAGAAGGCTTTCAGGTTTTGACCCGAGTAATTTGTTGTTAACGTGCTTTTGACAGAAATAAGGAAGTCAGGAGGGTAAGCTGATTTTGTGAGAGAGGTTGTATAGTTACTTTACATGAATTCTAGGCTCCAGCCTCAGACAATTTATGTTTCATGGCACTGAGGAAATCTAGAATTGACTCTAGAATCCCTGCTAATAATCATAAAGAAGGAGAGCACTGCCATAAAATGGGCAAACATCCTAATTTTCACAAAAGGACATGGAACAGGACATAAACTGCAGAAATTAGCAACATTCATGGACTCCATGTCAATTCCTGGAAAAAAGAGGATTATTAAACAGATGGTTTGTGAGCACTGAGATGATGAAGTAGTGATCACTGGGAGCCAACATGAGTTCACCAAAACAAATCACGTCAAGGTAACTTAATTTATTTTAATAGAATTACTAGATCAGGGAAAGCCATAGACAGTATAAAGCATTTAACTAAGCCTTCTGTTGTGGACAGGTTGAAGAAATGTGGTCTTAATAATTCAGTAAATATATTCATGACTGATAGTATAACCATATCCAGAGCACATAAATTAATTATTTGATGAGAGGCAATATAGGGAGGTGCTTAAAGTATGAGGTCTGGAACCAGCCTGTCTGGGTTTGAATCCTGGCTCTGCCATTTACTAGTTGTATGACCTTAGGCAAGTTACTTCATCTTTTTATGCTTTAATTCCTCACCTGTAAAAATGGAGGTAATAACAATTATATTTACTTTGTAGTATGGTTGTGAAAATTAAATGAGCTAATTATCACAAAGCACTTAGAATAGGAAGCACTCAATAAATGTTGTTTTTTTTTTTTTGTTTCTGTTTTTGTTTTTTAACCAAGAGAAAGGTCTATAATGACTTGCCTTAAGGCTCTTATCTTGTCCTAAACTTGTCCCATTTGACAGTTTTATCCAAAACCTAAATGAAGACACAAGAATTTGAATTTAAGGATAACCCAAATCTGGGAAAGAGAAAGCCAACACATTTAATAGCAGAATCAAGCTAACAAAAGACTTTCATAGGCTTAAAGATATTCTGACCCTGGCAAGGTAAAATTTAATAAGAATAAATATAAAATCCTCTCTTCTTTCAGCAGTCAGCTTTACCTGTTTTAAAGAACTTGTAAGAAAAAGACATAGGGGTTTGAACTGACTGCAAGTTCAGTTTGAGCCAACATAGTAAAAATACAGAAAATCATTTAGCGAACAGAACAAAAGAAGAAATGGTCCCACTATGGGCTGGCTGTATTAGTAGGAGCACATATTGATATTGTAGTCCAGACACCACAGTTTAAAAGAAACATCAATAAACTGAGGCAATAATCCAGGATAGTGAATTAATGGGTTTGTAAATGATAAGAAGAGGAGCTATGGACAATTAACCTGGAAAAGAAACGTTGAAATGTATTAGACAAATCTGTAAATATCTAAAAAGATGATGTGTAGAACAGGGATTGAATTTATTTGTTAAGGCTCATTTTGGAAGAACTAGCTTCAAAAAAGCAGGTTTTAGCTTAAATAGAGAATGTTCTAATAATTGCAGCTGTTTAAAAGTGTGGAGTGAGCTGATGTGTGAATTAGTGAGCTTCCCAGCCTTAGAAGTATTCCAGCAGAGGCAGGATGACTACTTGTCAGCGATATTGCAGCAGTTGGGGTAAGGGAGTTCCTCCACTGGATGGGAAATGAAAGCTCTAAGTTTACTTGCAATGCTAACATTTTATAATTTATTGAGGGCTTCAGTTTTGGCATGTTGAATTTCATTTAAATAACCTGATGTTAACTGCTTTTTCTTCATAAATTAATGATGATTATCTGCAGCCTCTGTTATATACCTTGAGTTTCAAAGTCACTTGAGCAGCAGTTGAAGTAGATTAGAATAGTAGTTTGGTTGCCAGTATAAGCCTATCTCATGTACAGAAGTTTTATAATTTCTTTCGGAAATGAATTGGCAGCAGTGAAAAAAACAAAAAATACGTGTGTGGTTACATGGATATGGACGCATATATGTGTCTAGAAAGGCATACGTGAGTAAATGCACATGCATGTATAAGTGTATCTGTAGGCATATGTATATACACATTTGTGTGTACTGCATATATACCCGCATAAATAACAAACTACATAGAGGCTTCCTAGACTTATCCAAACAACTCACAACATTGGTTTACTGGGTTAGATGGCTTGGGACCATAGTCTCTGAGGACAACTTAGTCAGTTGGCATAACATAGTTCATACGGAATGTTCTACATCCTGGTTTGGTGAGTAGCGCCCAGGGTCTTAAAAGCTTGCGAGCAGCCATCTAAGATACAACTGTTGGTCTCTACTCATACAGAGCAAAAGAAAATGAAAAAATTAAAGGCTCAAAAAAGAAACTCATCCATGGGACTAATAGCCTGCATGAACCATAGCCTCTTCTAACCTGAAACCAGAAGAACTAGATGGTGCCCACCTGCCACTACTGACGTTTCTGACCAGGAACACAGTAGAAGTTCCCTGAGAGAATGGGAGAAAAATGTAGAACAAAACTCAAAATTCCTGAAAAAGACCAGACCTGCTGGAGCCCTGGTGGCACAGTGGTTAAGAGCTTGACTGCTAACCAAAAGGTCAGCAGTTCGAATCCACCAGCCTCTCTTTGGAAACCCTGTGGGGCAGTTCTGCTCTGTCCTGTAGGGTCGCTATGAGTTGGAATCGACTCAGTGGCAATGGGTTTAGTTTTTTGTTTTTGTTTGTTTTTTCTACTGGACCGATAGAGACTAGAGGAACCACTGTGACTGCTGCCCCAAGATAACTTTTGAACTTGGATTTGGAGCTATTTCTGCAGGTCACCTTTCAGCCAAATTATAGATTGGCTTATAAAATAGACAGTATAGACAGTATCACCTGTGAATAATGTGTTGCCGTAAACAATTAACTGTATGAGACCAAACGGTCAACATTTACCCCAAAGCAAAGATGAGAAAGCAAGGAGGGGAAAGAAAGCTAGATCAATGGAAACAGAATGGAAATAATGAGAATGCAGACACACTGTAAAAATTGTAACCAATGGTACAGAACAACTTTATATAAAAATTGTTAAATGGAGACCTAATTTACAGTGTAAACTTTCACCTAAAACACAATAAAATATTATTTAAAAAAAAAGAAGAAAGAAAACTGCATTTAACCAAAAAAAAGAAAAAGAAATGAAATGGCGCCTGGGTTCAAAAAACCTGTAGGTCAGAACTCCTCTGAGAGTGTTCAAACTGTAGGAAAACCTGTTGAGTACATATCGGATACAATCTTGTTTGTTCATAAGAGATAAGGTATAAATAAAATAAATATAAATGGTATATAAAGTATTTATGTCAAGTATACACATTCCTGATATTTCTGTTAACTCAAAATTCATTCTTCAGTAGTCATTAAAAAATTCCCAAGATATGTAGCAATGATTAGCAATTTCTCAGTTTGTGTCTAATTATTATACAGCAGGTTTTAAAGATAAAGAGATATAAAAACATGCCTCATCATGACAACATAGAATAATTACATTTTTAGCTCTTGAATATAAATGACAAGGGGTTTTCATGAATCTTTCTTTAAATGTTTGAGCATGTTTAGAATGATTTTGTTATACACATTTCTGTGCCAAAAATTTTCATTACAACATCTTGGCAAAAATGTATTGTTCTTTTCCATTAAACTTCTATAACAGACTTCTAATACTCTGTGGTAGATATTTGAAGACAAGCTTTGGTTGTAAGATAAAAGTACAGTTGCCCTTTTCCCTTGTTTCTTTAGATAAGTGGGCACTAGAAATTATGGATAGTTTTGGCAAGAGTTCAAGGGTTAATGCAGCAGATAAATAAAAGGAATTTTCTGTAAATTGAGACCTGCATTATTTCAGTTGTCTTGTCTCTCCTAACGTAACTCATTTAATTTTAAAAAGTAAATACTTAAATTCTTCCTGACAGTGTGCTCAGCTTTTACTATCGTTTATTACTTCAATTATACTTGATATCACTTAGAACAATCTGCCATTTGGAAATTTCAGTATAGCCTGGAGCTTAGTATTAGATCTGGCTGCTATTGTAACATGTACAGCATATGACATTAATGTATCAAAATTAGATTGGATCATCCCTCCTGGTTAAATTTATTTCACATTTCTTTTGTATTCAGTTAACATAAACCTATTAGGGAAGCTGACACATGGGGTTGGCTGTATAGGAAGGATATTTTTAAAGTATTTTGATTAGAAAATGAAATTATAGAGCCATGACTTTTCTGAGTTGTATAATCTTTTTTGCTTTTTAAAAATGTCACAAAGCCCAAGTCCTGCGTTTGTATCATTCAGGTCATATGTATATTTATTTTGCAAGTTAATGAAAATTAAAACTTTTAAAATAAACAATATTTTAATGTTTGGGGCCTACCATCATGTATTTAAAACAATAAAAATGCTGTGGTTTATAAAAGAAAAAAAGATTTGACCCATTTAAACCTAAAAAAAAAAAAAAAAAGGCTTTCTTAAAGTCTTTATACCAGTCACTTCTAAAATTACATATTCTGCTCTATAGATTTAGCTGGGCACTATCCTTAGAGTAATATCTGCCCCTCTCCTATAATCCTCTAAAATATCTGAGAGGGCATTTCTTACTTAGGAATGCAAATTTTAAAGTTCAAGGATTTATCTTGTATTCTCAAATACTTACTGGCATTCATAGTGATTAGAATTTCCTAGATAGATCAGTATTTTAGGACTTTAAGAACTATGAGACCACTGGTTCTTAGTTTTTGTTTTTTTTTTGGTATTACTCCTATTTGGTAGACTCTCTCCTCACAAAGGAGCCCTGGTGGCACCGTCGTTAAGATCTTGGCTGCTAACAAAAAGTTGGCAGTTCAAATCCACCAGCCACTCCTTGGAAACCCTGTGGGGTCGCTGTGAGTCAACACAAGTATAGATTTACAAATAAATTTCAGCCATTCACAGATACCTTGAACCTAGGTTAACAACTCCAGGTTTATAAAGTGGCAGAGGAGAACCTTTTACTAGTTGGACTTAGCTCCTTGCTTTGTTTAAATCACACGTTAATCTATTCTCCTATCCTGTGATCTTTAACCCAAAATGAATCACATATTTCAAAAAGAGAAATTGCCTGCAAGTTAGCATGTAGTGTAAATATTGATGACACTTATCCCTATTTTATTCATCTTAACTTTCCCACCTGCAGGGTGTCCAGTTATCTGAAGAAATGGGAGAAAAAGCCCATGTAAGATATGTACCAAAAGTAGACTCAAATGTTTGCAGTGGCAGAATCAGTAAATGTACTAGAATAACCAAATTTTATGTTAAAACACATGTTTTATACAGTAGTCTCTATGAAGGAAACTCAAGACTAATGGGTATTAATTTTCTTATAATTTATTAGAAATCCAGTTTTAGATGCTTTGTTTTTTTACAGTTTTAATCATTGTAACATTAACTCTCTGACTGCCATAAACACCTTTGTAAGCACCATAAATATTTAAATAACATCTTGAGGGTCTAACAAATCCCAAGTAATCTATTTGGAAGAATTTTCAAGTTTCTTAGGCAAGAAAACCTGAAAATAAATTTGTACACCAAATATAATCAACTTACTCACTAGGTGATTATCCAATTTATGAGTTATCTATTTCTTTTACTTCTCTTGCCGTTGCCTCCTTGAGGCCACTTCACTGCTCATTAGCACTTCCAGACGGTAGTCAGAAAAAAAGGAGATGAACCTCAAATCAGTCAGTTTTGTTACTTGTTAAAACACTCTTTTAAAAGGTTTGGTAGGGGAGAATTGGTGCAGAATTACATATTTCAGAAAGAGAAATTGTCTCTAAATTAGCTCATAGTGTATATATTGATGACATTTATCCCTAGTTTTGTTAAGTTTCCTACCTGCAGTCTGTCCAGTTACCTGAAACTAACAGAAAAGTTAGTTAGAAGTTGCTAGTTAGAAGAGTGTGCTGTATGTGGATTTTTATTACCTGAGTTTCCCATCGACTGACCGACCCGACGGCACCTAACAGCAATGGGCAGTTGAAAATTATCTCGTCATCTCCAGTGTTTCCTAACGTCTTTGAGTGTTTGTGTCACATGTTGTGAAAAGGATCAAGTGAAATTTTTAAAATCTGATATTTTTATTTCTTTACCGTTTTCCCTTTTTATAGTATGTTGTCAGTAGCTGTATGAGTATACTCACAGGGCCTTTCTAAAGCATTATGAACTATTTTCTTGGTTTTCCAGTTGAGACATTTAGGAAATGATGAAGTACACATTGTTTGGTCAGAGCATACTAGAGACTACAGGAGAGGAATTATTCCTACAGAATTTGGTGATGTCCTTATTGTTATATATCCAATGAAAAATCACATGTTCAGTATCCAGATAATGAAAAAACCAGAGGTAAGAACTTCTTGTCTTATATTTTAATAATATATTTTGAATTCTAAACAGGTTTGTGTGTTTCTTTCCATCTTACGGAAGAAAGATTTGACTAAGCATCAAGTATGGGAGGAAATGAGATACAGACCCTGGTAGACATGTGGATTGTCTCAGCCTGATACAAAAGGAGCAGAATCAGTAGCAAGAAACTATGTCCAAATAGGAGAAGACTGGGTGTGCCAGAGTTAAAGTTCTTTTGTACTAAGCACATAAAAGGACTTGTCTTTTATTCAGAGGGCAATTACAATTTCTAAAAGACACAATAAGAAGTAAACGTTACCTTTAAAAGGGGAAAGTATGATTCGTATACTTTCAGTTGATACATTTTACTAAGATTGCATGATTATTTAGTCATATCACTTAATAAAAATTCTACAAAGTAAAAGAAAACCAGGTAGTTCTGTTAAAAAGTTAATAATAAAAGTTTCTTAGTATCTTGATGTCTTTCTTCCTTTTTTTTTTCAATTGAGTGCTTTTAGTTTATAGAAAATCTACTTTTTGAGAGCCAATCATCAATCTTCAGGATTTTTTTAATTGGGTTGAATTTCTCATGTGTGAATTTAAACTTAAAACCTGGCCAGGTTTTTTAGGGTTCATCTAAACCAGAGGTCAGCAAAGTAGAGCCATGGCCTGTTTTTGTACAGACTACGAGCTGGGAATGGTTTTTACATTTTTAAAGAGCTTTAAACAAACAAACAAAAAAATCAAAGAACATGTGACAGAGATCATATGTGGCCACAAAGAGTAAAATATTTACGATATTATCCACAGCTCCAGTTTATGCCTTCAGGTGCTATTTGTATACCAACCCTATTCAAGTAGAATAACTTTTGCAATTGTCAGTCACCTGATAAAAATGGCATTTAATAAATGTTTTTCTAATAAACCATGTCATAAAAGTGTTTTAGGTTGTGTAGTAAAGCTAGTTATCATGCAGAGATAATGGAAAACTAACTTCCTGCCTATAAGATTGTATATCATCCTTGTGTTTGCTCAATAAGAAAAAGGAATTTACTTCCAGTGTTAGATTTTTGTCTATAATTGAGATTACAAAAATTTGAAAATTTACAGGTCATATAAATTATTCAGTTAATTACATGAGGCACAAAAGTTCTTTTGAATGGACACCTTACAGACCCTGGCTTTTTTTGTTTGTTTATTGCCCTAGTGTGAGTAACCCATCATGGAAAAATTTTAATTCTAACAGTATTTCTACTGAAGAAAGAACTAAAGAGGGAACAAAAACACCTTTTTATGCAAGCAGTGTCTTGATTGTTCTTGTTTACAACCTTTTTAGCATGTATATTTGACTATATAATTATGTTCTAATTTCTCAATCAGGTTCCCTTCTTTGGTCCACTTTTTGATGGTGCTATTGTGAATGGAAAGGTTCTACCCATTATGGTTCGAGCAACAGCTATAAATGCAAGTCGTGCTCTGAAATCGCTGATTCCACTGTATCAAAACTTGTATCCTTTTTAACAGTGCAGCTTCTACTCTTAAATATTTGTCTGCTTTCCAAGGTAAATATTTCTTATGTATTAAGACCTTTGAGTTTCTGTTTATTGATAGTAGATGGTGGAGTTCCTCCCCAGTTTTTGAGCATTATGACATTTGAATGATGTATTTTGTTTTTTACACTTTTGATCAGTACTGATCTTTTGGTTAATTAAGTACATTCCCATTATGAGCCAAGCCACTCACTCTGCTACTCTGAAGGTGCAGAGGTTTCTTGCAAAGAACTCACAGTCTAGATGGAGAAACATGTTATGTACGTATGTAATAGAAGTACACACAGGGTGTTCCAGAAGTGTAATATCAAGGGGCTTCTCACTCAGCTGGAAGGAGTGGTAATGTCAGGAAACAGTTTTGAGAAATGTGAGGATTGAACTAATCTTGAAGGATGAATAAGAGTTAATCAGGAGGATCAGAGGAAGAAGAGCATTCAAGCAGGGGGGACGGTGTAAACAGAGGCACAGAGGTATAAGAGGACATGGAATGTTTAAGAACATGGCTTCTGGAGCCAGATTGCCTGAACTCAGATGCTGGCCATCACTTCTTTAGCTGGGTAACCTTGGGCAACTTACTTAACCTCTCTGAGCCTCAATTTTATTATCTATAAAATGTAAATGATAGTAATATCTAGCTCATGGGGTTATGAAAACTAAATGAGTCAATATATCCAAAGCCTCTAAAACAATGCCTGGCACACAATAAGCACACAGTTTTAAATTTTAAATTGTTTTCTGATACTCCTTTCTAAAATGGATTTACATTTTCCATATATTTTTGCTATACGATTTTAAAAAATTGGTCATTTTTCTTTTGCATAATATGCTCTATTAAACTTTAAAAGGAAGGTCTTTTTAAACAGTCTGTCTTCCATTCCACTTGAAATGGATTTATCATTATAACCTGGTAGTCTGCCACACACGTTTTCTTCTTTGATGAAAATCAACTTAAACAGTCTGATTCATATGTAATTCCTCCTGTATTCTAACACCATGAAATGTATTTACAGATGAGTCATGGCATGGTTCATTGATTAAACTTAATGACATTTATATAGCATTTCTTACTTGTGGCAGTTATATCTTCACTTATTTTAAAGTTGAAAACTCAGATTTGAAGTGCTCATCTTAGTGAACTGATAAGAATTCTGGAACCTTGAATTGATTAACAAAAATAAGATTTGGAGAAATCCACTAAATATAGATCTACCAGTTGAAAAGAAATATCAGTGGCAAGCAATACCCTCCCCTCAGTAAGATAGACATGGAGAAAGTGTATTTTTTTCCTAAATCACTTGTCTTTGACTGTGGGGTCTGTTGATTGGTTTGAAGATCATAGTAACGTTAAGGAGAAGCTATTCAAGATGACCCTGAAGAGTTATTTCTTTTAAACCCTGCCAAGCTTACCCAGAAATCAGGGTCAGTTACTTTACCTTTGGGGCCTGGAACCTTAAGTGTTGCTTCACTTAGATGTGAATAAGCTATGAGGAGATTGATTCATGAAACCCACACACACTTTGCCATTTTTATAGTACATACACCATACATCTTTTTAGGAATTATAGTTTAACTCCCCAAATACAATATCTCTTTGTACAAAACTTACAAATTCTTACTTTCCTAATGTATTTTTTTCTTAATTTTAATTATTTTGGTTTCCATCTCATTATCATACTCATAAAAGCATTGTAGTTTTCATCTCTTTCCTTGAGTATATTTTTCCATTTATTGTCTCCTGAATATCTTTAGAAAGGTAGCTCATTTTACCTGGAGTATACAAATTATTACCCAAAAAAATACATTTATCCACATTGTTAGCTCCACAGAAATGGTATGCTTTTGGACCCTTACCTGTTTCACAGTTTGCTTGATCCTGATGTTCATCTGGATACTTAGTATTATCCACCATTTCATTTAAGACACAATTGAAAGTGGAACACAGGGATGTATATGGAAGAGTTTACACTTTGCTGTGTAAAAACGTGCCTTAACACAGCAGTCCAGGGACAAGGACTAGAAGGCAGAAGGGGACGGGAAAGCTGGTGATAGGGAACCCAAGGCTGAGTAAGGACAGTGTTGACATGTAGTGGGGTTGTTAACCATTGTCATAGGGCAACATGTGTACTAACTGTTTAATGAGAAACTATTTTGTTCTGTAAACCTTCATCTAAAGTGAGAATAGCAGCACAACTGGAAGAACGTAATCGATGTCACTGAATTTTGCAAGTAGAAGTTTTTGAAATGGTGTATCCTTGGCTATGTATATTTTCACCAAAAAAAAAGGTCAAGAAGGGAGAGGGTTGACATGTTGTGGGGTTGTTAACCAATGTCATAAAACAATATGTGTACTACTGTTTCATGAGAAACTATATGTTCTGTAAGCCTTCACCTGAAGTACAATAAAAAGAAAAAAAAAATTTAAAAAAAAAAAAGTGATGATACACGTTTCAGAATTGTTGTGAGGATTAAATGAGATTATGAATTTGGATGTGCTTAGTAAATGAAATAACAGATGTATGGTAGTGTTAATTTGTGCAATTTGTGTAAAGATTGTAGTTAATATAAAACAACTATTCCCAACACCAAGGAATTGCCTCATTTTTTTTTAATAATTTTTTTGTTGTTGTTGAAAATATACACAGCAGAACATACACCAATTCAACATTTCCGCATATACAGTTCAGTGACATAGGTTACATTCTTCAAGTTGTGCAACCATTCTCACCCTCCTTTTCCAAATTATTCCTCCCCCATTAACATAAACTCACTGCCCCCTTAGCTTCCTATCTAATCTTTCAAATTGTTGTAGTCAATTTGATCCCATATAGATAGTTCTTTAAAAGAGCATGATGCTCAAGGCAGATGTTCTTTACTAATTAAGCTAAACTATTGTTGGTTTTGAAGAAGACTTCAGGGAATATTTTTGGTTTAAGGTTTAAAGATTGTCTCAAGGCAATAGTTTTAGAGTTTCATCCAGCCTCAATGTGGCTCCAGAAAGTCTGGATTCCATGAACATTTGAAATTTTATTCCACATATTCCTACTTTTGATCAGGATTGAAAGACCTGACTTTGAATTCTGGCTCTACTGTTTACTTTTTTTTAATATTTTATTGCGTTTTAGGTGAAAGTTTACACAGCAAATAGGGTTCTCATTTAACAATTTTTATACTAGTCCTGTGACATTGGTTACAGTTTTCATAGTGTGTCAGCAGTCTCATTATTTCCATTGTGTTTGTTCTGTTTCCGTTGATCTAGCTTCCCTTCCCCTTCTTGCATTCTTATCTTTGCTTTTGGGTAAATTCTGACCATTTGGTCTCACATACTTGTTTAAGGGAACATATTACTCAGGGGTGATATTGTATATTTTATAAAGCAATCTATTATTTGACCGAAAGGTGACCTCCAGGAGTAGCCTTGTTGGTTTTTTATGTTTGGTTGGTTGGTTGGTTGGTTGGGTCAGATTTTCAGGTCTACTTCATGAAGTTTTTATTAATTAACCTTGCTGAGACATTAGTAGATACCAGATTGGAGAAAACTCTAGGATGAAGAGCAATAATTTTCAGATGAAAATAGTAAACATGAACACTTTATTTAAACAGCCAGTCTGAACAGTTTCTACCAGCAAAACCATTTCTGGGACACTCCAAGTAAAAACATTAAGTCAGAGAGCTCAAACAAGTTTTGCTTGACTTGGAGACTTGAATTTTAGAAGCCATCTGAAAATTATTTTCCCATACTATTTAATTATATAGTATAGATGCTCTTAACCTTTGCTAATCTGAAGAACATATAGCCATATTTCACCAAGATCCACAAAGTTCTGTATTATTTATAAATTTTTAGGAAAAATTACTTCATATAGTTGAATTACTTCATTTATAAAGGGAAGTTGATGTGATAAATTACTAGCCATATTTATTTTAAGATATATTGAAATATAGGTATGTCTTTTAATTTTAAGTAAAAAATACATAGTTCAGAAATATTTAATAAATTTAGAGGTGTTATTTTTGACAAATCCAGATAAATTCCTATTAAGAGAAAATCCTGCATTTTAAAACAGATCAATAAAACTTAATGTGAAGTTTTATTAATATAAAACTACAACAGAAATAGAGATAGAAGTAGGCTTTGAAAACCACCAGAGTTAATACTTTAATCCTCATAAGAGAAATGAAGGGTTAAAAAAACATGTAATAAACTCAATTATATTTGGATAATTTTAGTGCATGTCAGTTATTTTATGCCCAATAAAAGTACCCACTAAGATTCCACAGCATAAATTGTGCTATTTATGGTCATTAAATACAGTTTAAATTTTATCCTAGGAACATCTTGTGTAACTATGAATCTAATGTTCACTAAATGCGGACAATATTGATTGTCATATGCTGCTCAAATCGATCATGCTGGCAGCCAGAATCACAGTAATCTGTCAGTGTTGGTGACTGTCTCTCAGGCTTTGAAACCTTTCCTTCAGTTGTCCTTTCTTGCATTACTTGTACCTGAAAAAACATTTTCTTGCAACCTCTGATTTTGTCAGCTAGGTTTTTTGTTTTATTTTTTTCCTTTTTTTGGTCACTTGAGCTCAATTGATTGGTTTGATCATGCAATTAGAATTGAAACACAATGCTGAGGAGGAAGAGTAGGCAGATTTTGGGTAATGATTGGACCTGAAGGGTATTTCAAGTTTGATCTCAGCCTTCATTTATTAGTTACCTGTTGAAAGAGTGGTTGTTTTTGGTTTGTATTTTGTTTGTTTTTGTAGCGGGAACAATAATTCCAAAGCATTAATTTCATGACTTTTAGAATCATGACACCATTCCTTAAATAAAAATTTTAAAGCAGTTATTTTGATCCTAGAGATGTTTTAACTATGATTTCTGAGTGTACAAATGTTAAATATGATGCTATTGTGCATTACTGTTTTTTAAATGTGAATAGATTTATTGTCCATAAAATTTTTCAGAAGTTACAATACATGATCATGTCCTTTTTTCTTAGTTTTTTTCTTTTATAACCTTTTTTTATTATAAAACAATTTGAAAAAAGTTACATAAATCATAAATTTACTATATAGTGAATAATTACAGTTTAACCACCACCAGGTCAAGAAATAGAATTGTGTACTATTTTTCTTCTTTCAAATATATTTACTGGTCATTTATGTGGTAGTGGCTTGGTAAAGATTTTGAGAAGGATGCAAGGAAAAACCTGATGTTAATCTTGCCCTCTATTAATTTATTATCTAATAGGAGAGAGAATAACATGTACATTAATAATTAAAATATAAAGTAAAATATAAGTGTCATAGTAGGGTTATAGACACAATGCTGTGGGAGTTCCAAGGAAAAATAAATTGCTTTGGTGAGAGAAGATCTAGAAAGAATGTGTAGAAAATTTGGTAGATGATCTGGGCCTCAAAGGGTGGGATTTTAGTAGGTAGAAGGCAGCATGTCTGTTATTATGCTTATAAATTATATTTTGGGGCTTTCTGTGCATGTGTATATATGTATATTTAACAAAAAATGTTGCCTTCCAATCGATTCTGACCCATAGCAACCCTAAAAGACAGAGTAGAACTGCCGTATAGGGTTCCCAAGGCTGTAAATCTTCTCGGAAGCAGACTGCCACATGTTTCTCCCACGGAGCAGCTGGTGGGTTCCAACTGCTGACCTTTAACTTAGCAGCCCAGTGCTTAACCACTGCGCCACCAGGGCTTCTTGTATATATGTATATAATATATATGTAATCTGAAATATACGGTATGGGGGATTTTATACAGTTAAATCACATCTTAAGGAACACTTTATACCTAAGTTTTATATTGTTTGTGCTACCACACCAGTATTATTTGATTTCTTCTAATCTGTTTAGATTTGACTTTTTCTTAAATGCCAGAATTGGGTTTCTGTTTAACTTTATCGGACAAATTACCAGAAGTCAATGATCATTCTTCAATTAGTCACAGTTTGTTGTCCCTGCAGTTCTAATGTTCAAATGTAAAGAACCTGTTACAAAAATATAAGAGCCAAAACTAAATGAAATGTAATTGATTGGCTCTGCTAATGCAATTTGCCATTCAGTATGATAGAACAGTATAAAACCTCTTAGGGGGCCCATCAATATTGCTGCCATTTCATGTTAGAAGAAATGAGTTTATTGAGAAACTACATACTTTTATGTATCTACTATCATTTATAGATCATTTCCTTGGAAGAAAATACCGATAAGTATAGGCTGTCCAAAAAGCTGATTGTTTGGAAATCAGCATGGACTTCAGAGTCAGACCCACTTAATAAATATGTCACAGCAGCCTTTGTGTCTAAGTATTTTTTTATCTCTGAAAAGAATAGTAGTACCAAATTCAGGATTATTGTAAGGATTAAATGAAATCCACATGTGGCACTAAGCAGTGTCTGTCATGTAGTTCAGTAAATGGTAACTGTGATAGTTGATTATGTTATCATTATTATTGTTCTCTACATTGACCCTGAAAATACTATTCTAAAACACAAATCTATACATATTAAAAGTCTTATGATGGCTCTTGACTGCTTATTGAAGCAAGTCTAAATTCTTTAACCACCTGTAAGCAATTCCTGTTAGCTTACTTTCCTACTATCCCAGCCTCATATTTCTCACTGTAGCTTTGTACTCTTTGCCACTCCGCCCCTCCCCCCCATCATTACTCCCTTCATCTTCCACCACATTGACACACAGGATGCCCTGTATGTGTCCAGCTAAACCATATTCATCATCCTTGAATGTCCTTTTCCAATTTCAGGCCCATGTTTTTGCCCCAAGAATGCTGTTCTTTACTTTTTTTCCACCTAATATACTCATCTTTATGATCCAAATAAAATAGCCTTTGTAAAGAAAAAAAAAGCTTCCTTCATTAAGCAAAATTAATTGCTCACACTGCCTCCTAATGTTTTGTTACAAAACTTGCTGTGTGTGTGTGCATGTATCAACAAATCTTACCATCCTTGTTTTACTTCAGCACAGTGCCTGGCCCATGGTAGATGGCTAATAATTTGTTATAACAGGACATGGTGAATGGATTCATGGATGGATGGGTTTTTACCTATTTGTTTTTCCTTTTTAACAGAAATTTTCTCCTTTGCCAATGTTTTTTAGTAATAAACCCACTCATATTTCTATTATCTGTGTTTTTGCAGTTTATAATTAGCATAGATATTTTTTAAAAATGGAAAACCCCAAATATTTTCTTTAATTGTAGTAACTCTTAATTTGTGGTTTATGTTAGACTAGGCTACAACTTCAAGAGTATGCTGGGTAGGTAACAGAAATTTCCTCTGATACATGAACAAGTCAGAAAAGCACACACACACAAGGGTATTATATTTTGACTGATTAATCAGCATATTTTTATTAGATGGCATTCTAGTTTAGTGAAGATAGTTTTCAGAGATCAGTAATCTATGGGGTTCCCCCCACACACACATAAGGGGAAGGGGGGAATCTGTTAGGGTGAAAAGTTAGCTGAGACTCTTCTTACCTGATGACAGTGACAAAAGTTGTCTTAGGGAGGATATAGGTTGGTGTCCCCCCAAGAAGGAGGCAGAACATAATGCACTAATGACAAATATAAATATTTTAAAAAGCTGTATTCCCAAAAAAAAAAAAAGATTGCTAAGCAATTTTGGATATTCATTTATTGACCAAATATTGACTACCCTACTATATGAGAAACACTGTGAGAGAAAAGCTAGGGATAGAAAGAGTCACTGCTTTAACGGAGCTTACCACCAGCGGCTCCACAGGAGGAAGATGTGGCAGTCTGCTTCTGTATTATAGCCTCAGAAACCCTGTGGCGTTGCTATGAGTCAGAATCGACTCGACGGCAAAGGGTTTGGTTTGGTTTACAGTCTGGCACAGGAAGAGAGAGCCTGATAAGTGGATGAATGAATGGCACTCTGATGAGAGTCTAGCAATAGTGATATATAAAAAATAGAATGATAACAGAATAGAAAGTGATTAATTTTAAGTGGAGGTGGAAGATGAGGAATAGAAATTAGGAATGGCTTTACAAAGGAAGCATGGTGTACTGATTACTTCAAAGACATATGTAGTTTGCCAGGCAGACAACATCAAGGAAGAATTTCTCAGAGGTAGGGAATGAGCATGGAGGCGTAAGAGTGTAATGTGGTCAAGAAATACAAGGAGCTCAGTTCTCTTGGGTGGTATTAGGCAAAGGGAAGAGTAGTAGCAGATAATGGAGTCAAGCAGAAAGAAAATCAATTTAGGCTTGATTTTCTGTTACTCTCAATAATATGGCTACCAGTGTCTAAGGTGACAATTCCTTCTGCTTTTGTGTGATTTTTACCTGTTGAATATGAGAACAGTTACAGTTTGAATTTTTTTTCTTTTTCTAGTAAAGCCTTTCCAGGGTAACTTAGTTTATTAGACAATTATTTGAATAAAGTGTTTTTTATAATAATTAGTTGTACAGTAATTGCTGATTAGTCCTGTTTTTCTTACTGAGATTAAGAAGGTCTCTAGATGTTTGATAATGTTTACACCTGTTTGCCATTTTAAAAAGAGCAGTTGAGATTTTCATAATTCCTGCATTTCATGATAGACTCCTCATTCTTGCATAACAATCCTTCTTACGCTTTTCTTCTAAAGTACTTATACACATTATTGTACCTTTATACATTATCATACTTTTATATGTTATTGATAAAGTATTTTTATTCTATTCTTCAAGTACGTTGTCTTCATGGTAAAAAATACCAGAGGAAAAGAAAGCTCTACCACTGTGTTATCTGTTTTGTCAGATCAGTGTGACAGTATGGTCCACATATGCCCATCTAGACAGTTTTGTCATATCACAGTACACCAGAAGGAAGATAGAAAACTCCATCCCGGCATGGGTAAACTATTTCCTAAAAACAAAACTTTGTTTCTCCTTCGTTTTTATTAACTTCTCAGCTTGTGCTAGAACAGAGATTTTTTTTTTTCTCTTTTAAATCCCTGTGTTATTGTTTGTGATGAGGGTGCACTGGTATGCTTACATTAGTATTCACCACACCTATTACATAATGTGCATGTTTTATTTTACTCTTTGTTTAATATAAAAACAACAGTAGATTCAGATGCTATTTGGGGATTTCAGAGACCAAAAAGTAAAGGATGTAAAGCTGAAATTCATCTTTAACCCTATTTGACATAGGAATTGCAGTGCTTTTAATCTCTTCTTTTCCTTTCACTAAACATAAGGGCTTTTGCTGTTGAATTTTTAATAACTCAATACTGGAATTACAGTTAAACTATGGGTCACAAGTCTCTCCATTTTCTTCTAACTGCTTTTTCTTTCAAACACTAGAATACAGCCTATTTAAATCTTAACTTTTGCCTGCCAAACCACTGTTACCGTCCATCTGTTCATGCCAATTTTAAAGAAGGTTGGTTTTTAGTGAAGCTTTGCATTTCACATAAGGTATGTGAAGTGAAATTTCACAAGGGACATGATGGATCCTGATTCTTAGTGATAAACCTTTGGGGCCATCAGGGTTGGCATATGGTCCAGTATGATATGAAGGCTTGGGTTCCCTGGCTTCACTTCTTTGGCGTGAAGCTGATAAAACCTGGCTGTTGAGTATTATTTCACTGGACACCAATCATGGGCAGCAGGAACTGCCCATTTAACTCTCTGTGGGAAGGAAGCCCAGAGAGCATTCACAATGGTACCATTGTCGAGTCGCAAACTGCTCTGAACAGCTTGACAGCACTAGGGAGGAGGGGAAGGGGTTGCTTTACTAATTGCTGTTCAGAAAAGAGAAGGAGCAAAAATAGCTATTGTAGAACCGATGTTTCTGCATTTACTTACTCTCTTGACAGGAGTGTTGACTTTTATTTAGCACATAGCTACTGTCAAAAAGAAAACATGAATATATGTAAGTAACCACCTGTAGTAATTCCTTGTTGACATGTCATTATCTATTTTCAGCCCTTCAGATTATAGTAGAGCAAAAGTAGGATTTGCTTTATAATATTTTTTTGTTTAGATGAAAATAATAATTTTTATCTTCATAAAATGTTTAAATGTGGGAAAGAGTGGATTAAAACCACCACATTTTACGTATCAAATAAGGCTAAAGACAAATTCAAATTACTTCTCTTTAACTTTGCATTTTAGAATTCCCAAATAACGTCTGAACATATATAAACTATAGTAACATAGAAATGTAAATTAATTTTATACATAACAATTGCAAGTGCTAAAATAATCTACTGAAGATGAGCAGAATGTCTTACTGTTAAATACTGGATTTGACATTTAAATGAGTAGCTTATAACTATTCCAGTCATGGATGGTTACCTCACACATTGGATTCTGCCTATTTAGGGTATCTTTAAAAAGTTGAGGGTTGTTTCCTTATTTATGAAGCATCATATGCCCTGATATTTTTATATAGACTCCTCTTGGCCTTTCTATTTTCTTCTGGTCCGTTTAGTCAACAAGCAATTGGTCATTCTGATGCAAAGAAACAATGATCTACAACCTTAAAAAAAAGTTAAAGAATATTTTCCTGACCTCACAGTCATATAGTTCCATAGATGATTCTTTTTATTCAGTTGAATTTAAATTGGCTAAATTATCTTACAATATTGTAATTTATGCAACATATCCTTAAATAGGATCAAAGAGAGATGTTTTAGGAAAACTATAATTTTTTAAAATCAGGTGCTCTTGCTAAATTGGGGGAAAATCAAATGCAGGTTTTGTAAAATTAGTAACAGTCAGTAAAATTTACTAGTATTCCATCTCCTTATATCTCCTTAAGTGATTTAGTAAATGGGCACAAGTGCAATATTTCAAAACCAGTAATTCATTGAATGCCCATTCTTCCTTTTACTGCAGAATGGATTATATTTAAGTCAAGATTAATGGATAGATTTTGATGTTAAAGTCCAGTCGCTAAGCCTCTCATTCCCTGGGGGCATATAGTGCATTAGTTTAAGCCAATATACTGCTTATCATAGATTCTGTGACACTGTCTTAAATGACAGTTTGCTGTACTTTGTTACTACTTACTGTGGTAATAAAATCACTTTTTTGTATTCCCGATAATTACAGCATTTAAACAAAATCTTAATTAAATTAGTGCACATTTAAGTAGAGATAATACTTAAGTAATTGTGCACTGTAAAATTTCAATTATTTGGGTTTTTTTTTCCTTTTTGTAATCTTCAGACTAGGCTCAAGCTTAGTATTTAGTTCATACACATACATTCATTTCCTCAACTTTGATGTACCGAAATTTTTGTTCCCAAAAGGAACAACACAAGATGATTATGTTTCTGGTATCTACCCACTGTGGTTTTTAAACTCTTACTCTAAATACTAGTGATTCTGAAGCAGTTTCTACTGACTATGAAAGTCCCATTGTTACTGAATTAATGATAATACTTTAAAGTAGATCTTATCAAGAATGACAGTACAAAACTTGTTTCATTAAATATGAAATCCAAGTAACTTAGTTTTTCTTTTAGATGTTTTGCTTCGTACAAGTTTCATGAAAGTGGAATAGATATGCATATTTGATAATCATATTGATGCTTTTTGCAAACCACCAGTGATTATGAGATTATTAAATCTGGAAGGATTTTCAGAACTTCTAGGTAGGTTTAAATTTTTAATCCTATTTATTTAATGTTAATCTTTTCAAATCTGTTTACACGAACTTTGGTAGAATTGGGCTTATCAACCTTTACTTATCATTTTCAGTCAGTAATTGACTGATTTACGAGCAATTATATATGGCCCAAATTTTATTCAACTCCGGCTTTCAATAATAGGGCTATCCTCACACTGCCTTAGCACCTGTTATGGATTTTGAGTCATCTGGCAACCCATGGGACTTAGATAAAGAAGTACCAGGTGTCCTGCCTGTCTTCTAATTGAGACGCAGTGAAAACAATATAGACTTGGCAATATGGTTAAAAGGATGGATTAAAGCCCAGTTTTGTCTACTCTGACAAATCACAGCTTTTCTTCGTGGTGTAGATAGTATCAACTACTAAAGAATTTCATTAGTATAAGGCATCATAAAAATCATAAACAATAATTTATCATAACCTGTTGCAGACTTTCAGAAGAATTTTTAATGTGGTATAAATAAAACAATATTAATATCAAGATTCATGTTGTTTAAGGGAATTTTATTTTTGCTATATATGAACTGAAGTGCGTGTTTCTTGAAGAAATTAGCTACTGTGGAAAAGAAATAGAGTTTCCTTCCCTCCCCCTACTCCTCACCAAATTATTTACCAGTCTTGATTTATAAGGTAAAGAGTATAGTTTACTTTCATCTTATAAATGAACAATGTCTGTTAGTCCATGGGATATTTAATTACCCTGTGTATTTCAGGAAGATATTCTACAGTTTTACTGATAATAGCCATGTTATCTTTCAAGTGTACTTGCAAAATAGATCTAGCCATTGCCTATACCTCGATAAAATTCTTATTTTTTATTATTTTTTCAAGGCATTTCAAGGCCTTTTAAAACTGAAACACCATATGTGGTTTGTTTTTTCATTTCGAATTTACCATTCTAGTATATAAATAGCTATCTTTCAAAAATTGCTGATCTTAGAATCTAAGCTAATATTTTTTGTTTTGGCCATCCTTGAGCTAATGAAATGCCTGATATACTTTTCGCCCCACTGCACAATACCCAGATCATTGAAATTGGTAGTAGAAAGAGCACTGGACTATTATTTAAAAGACCAAAGTCCTAGTCCCATTCTACCAGTCAACAGCTTTGTTTTCCAAATAAATCTCTATTTGTACCCTTCATCAAGGCAAGCCTTATTACTGAATAAACAGTTTGCCGATTTTGCTAAGTGTCCTGAAAGTAATGTTTGTGGATGTTTCCTACCTCTTGTTCAAACTGTTCTGCGTATTCTCAATAAATGATGCCTAGTCTTGCCATAGTCCCTCTTGAGATAGTTATTTTTTTTTTTAAATAAATGTTTAAACTTTCAAGTGTTAATTTTTGCTGGTATTAGTACCGCTATTCTTATGGTATACAGAGCAGTTTTTTAAATCTGCCTAAAATGGTTTTGAAATGACCCTTTTTTGATTTTTATCTATAGAGATGTTCTCAAAGATATTTTCCTTTTATCCTTTCTCTGTAGATGTCCACGTAAATGAATAGAATTAACTAAACTCATTGTCTAATACTACTGTAGAATCTATGAAAAATTTTTAAATTTCTTTAAATTGAAATTGTCACAACCATTCGGCAAAGTGTTTATTTCAGTGCTTAAGTGTAATCAGCTGTAAGTACTTCAACATTTATTAAATTTGTTCTTTAGAAGTAATTATCAGTTTCCTTTTCTCTTTGTTACACCCTACGTATTTGTACATTGTGCTTTATTCACTTTTTCTTGTTCCAGAGAAGATCAGCAAGATCATGGGGAGGGGTAGAGCCAAATGCTTTCTCAAGAGTAAGATTCAAGCCCTCTCTATGTATATCCAATTCTAGGAAACTCCCAGCTATATTTGCCAACATACATTTGATTCTACAGAGCCAAGTTGGAATTAAGAACTGGTTTGTTAGCTTAACAGACATCAAACCAACTTTCTTCCTTCCTTCGTTTATAAACAGTCAAAGAGTACTAGTGAGTCCTGTGTTAGCTGCTGGAAATATAAATGTAAAAAGACCACATGGTCTTCGCCCCTGTTACATACTTTAGTCTGTAACCAGGTAAATTGACAATTAAAATTTAAATAACATGAATACAATTGGCTGGACTACTGGTCTCTATAAACTGAAGTGGTAACATAGAAGGACCACCAAAATCTACTCCCAAGAATCAGGGACAGAAACTTTTTCTGAAGAAAATATAATTTATTAGAACAAGCATGAGAAAGAGGCACATACAGTATTTAACAACTGATTCTCCAGGACAGGAGAAGGCCCTGATTTGTGTTATTCGCCGATTTCTTTGATGCAAATACTCCCCCATAGCCAATTTCAAACTACCAATGATTTAACAGCTAGCTTGCAAGCTTTATGAATATTGAACAGTTGGCTCTTACCTGCTGAACCTAAGTAGCACTCCCTCCAAATTTTTTTAAAGTCAGTAGGCAACATTTCTAGGTGACTTTTACTGTTGGAACTTTACCTTGTCCTATAGTTATTCGTCTTGAAATCATTTATACAGAAAAGGAAGATGAAATTCTTAAGTGCTAAAACCACAAAGAAGCCACTTGAGTGTAGACAAATGCTTACTAAATTAGGAATTTCAGAATGAGCTTTAAAATCCCTGAGACTGCCATTGAGCACAGATAGAAACACTTCATACTTTGTCTTCACTAATAAAAGGAGGTAATAGTTTTTTCTTGTTTAGGAAAGAAAACATTAAACCTGAATTTAAGAGACAGTTTACCAATGATATGTCTTTAATATCTGCTCATAATTACAGTGTTTATAATTACTTTTTTGTGAGAAAATAAATTTTATTGATATAATCTCTTTCTTTACATAAGGCCTTCCTGAAAAGTTGTTTATAAAGCCAAATTTTGCCTATTTTTCTAAATCAGTAAGATTCTAGCCCTTCTACTATCTAGCTGTATCATTTAACTGCTCAGTTTTCTCATAAAATGAATTTGGACAGCTTCTGTTGAATATTATTCTGTATGTTATTCATTTTCATTGTAATATCTGAGGTGCTTATGTAATTTCATGTTTTAAAATGCCTCCAGCACTTCTAAAAAGTACTCTTGAGAATACTTACTCATTTTTGTTCTGTGCAGCATACACATATACAGATACAGATACACATGTATACATTTACATATATATTTTATATATACATACACAATTTCCACTTCTTTGAGACTAGTCACAAATTACAGGTGAGCTAGGTATTTACACAACCTACTGGGAATACTGAAAATTATCACAGAGCTGAAAGCTTACCTTTCCTGACAGTAAAAGCAATTCCCAATTACCAGATTATACTGTTTAGAAAGTTATATGGAGAATAAAGAGTTGTTGCATCTTTATAACCAAATCTACTATTCTCCCTATATGTTAGTAAAAGTGAAATACTTGGTACTAATTTCTGAGGTATCTTTTGTTCATTTTGTGTCTTTTCCCCCATGAGAAATCAGTTTCCTCACATTGGAAGAAGTCAAAAATCCCTCTGTACATACCACAGGTAAGAAACATTGAAAATTCTTGCACATAAATCTAGGTATATTTCTTAAACTGACATTGAAAAGAGTCCTCCTGGAGACAGCTATTTACAAAGACTTCAGCCAAAGGTCAGGACAGATGTAGAGGAACCTTTGGGTTACCCTGTACTTATATTCTTTATCTTCAGGATCTCTGTGAAGAGACTAGGAGTAGGTGGTGGTATCCCAGTTTAACACACGGATAAACTGTGGCACAGAGAATTCATATCTTACCAGGACCAGGCTAAAATTGAACCCCCACTTTTTTGACAGCTGGTCTTGACACAGTGACAGAATGCCATAAATAATTTCATAAACTTAAAATTAGAAGTAGTTACTTAAAATGTATAATAATGTTAATATTAGTGAAGTGCAGAATAGGTGTAAACTCTTTGTTATAAAAAATACATATTTCTTATTATTTTTAGAATAGTAATATTCCTTTCTCCCTTTTCTGCTTCTGCAGAAAGTAATAGGGAGGAGGATTAGTGGATAATTACATTGCTGTGATTGTAACACCTGTGTGTTATTTCTTTTGATTGGCTAGCTCTGTATTAAAGATTCCTACCAGGTAAAAGTCTCCCTCATCAAATGATTTTTATTAGCTAGTTTTTTTTTTTTTTCCAAACTCAGATTGTTGTAAATTCACAACAAAAACCTTCGTAATTCAACTTAGATCTGTACTTTAAATTTTTGTTCTGAATTTTTTTGTTAGTTTGCCTTTATTTCTTTATCATTTCACACATTTCAGTTTTTTTAATTTCAATGCAGATGGCAACACGCACTCACAGTAGGAATACAGCTTGAGTTGCCCTGTTGTTGCTAGCCATCAAGTTTGTGTATGCCACTCAATTTGTTGGTACTAATAACTCTTCCCTAGAGAGCTGCCTTTTAAGGAATAAGAGCCTAACCTATTATAAAGAGATATAGGAATTAACTGCTTTGGATTATGGTTACAATTGCAGATGCTAACAGCACTGTTTGGAACTTTATCATTATCTCAGTCACAAAAAGCACCTTGTTTGTGGACTCAGGACTGTGTTTTAAGTACTTAGAATTCATTATGTCTTTTTACTGTATGTTTTCAGTATTAAAAAGAGAAAAAAGTATAAGTACTATAGGTTGCATTGCTGTTGTTGCTGTATATTTATTTGACTACATCCGAACTTGGAAATTAATAAAGAACATTTAGCTTTTAGAAGGTGAGTTACCTTAAACTATAATTATTTACTAAGCTAACAATGTTATCTCACGATAACTCCCACGAAAAGAAAACTTCAAATGTTAGCCTGCCATAATATATAATGAGCAATGCGTTTTCTCATTTAAATTCAACTGTTAACTGATAGTTTTCCTTCACTCTGTCACCTATACTAGAACTTTTTAATATTAGTTTAGAAAGCATTGTTTCCACTATTGAGGGTTTATTGTAATTTTATTACATAATCATGCATTTTTATACAAAATGAATACATTATATCTGGAAAGCAACCCCATTTGCATAATTTTAGTTTCATATAGCTGTGTATTGGGGTTTCTTCAGTTTTAGTTTTAAACCTCCTTCTTTTGTATGCTGAAATGGAATTACCCTCCAAAATGTATCCTGTCTATACGTTCATTTTCTTACTTTGATAAATTTTGCTACTTTGGAAATTTCCTCCCTGCTTTAGAAATATTAACATTTGCTTTCTTTCTACCTAATTTTTGTGTAAACTCTTAAGTATGATAAGATAAAGTAAAATATTTCATTTATAGACTCTCTGAAAGTAGAGCGTTTTAAAAGCAGGTAGGTGTCTCCACCCTACTTTTCTTGAAGCATTTTACCCATTCAAGCAGACTTTTAAAAACAGCTTGTTTTGATAGCAGACTGTTCTCCTGTGGGCCTTCAGCCTTTGCTTCCTGGCAGCACCTTTGGTGCGAAAAGCGAGTGATCAATTGGGAGACTATCAGTGCCAGCATGCATAGAGTGATAAGTTAACACACCACTGGGAATTTCTAGGGCCCACCAAGATACTTCACTTCTAATGTGCTAACAAGCTCATTTTTCTACCTCTTGCCTCTTCAGTTATTTTTTTTCTCAGAAGAGCTTAGAAGTTGAGTGCATCAGGCATAATGAAAAGCTCTGTAGGAGGGAGAAGCAATAACCCCATTTTTCCCTTTTCAGCCAAATAGAAAATTAGTTTCTGGTAATACACAAAGGCCAGTATTTTTTGTACAAGGGGCACTGCTGTGAATCAAAGGACTCTATTAACTGCAGAAAATTCGGCAGCTGTGAATCTCCCCCAATGAAAAAAAGTACTTTCCAACAAGTTGTGAGATAATGTGGTATTATTTAGATTGAACCATCAGTTTCATCCTCTTCCATTTATAACCATATACCCTCTTTAAAAGTGTGCTGTATTACTTCTGTGTTCAGACTCAAAAATGTCTATATTATCCTTCCATTAAATCCCTACTATTGATCATTTTAGCATCTTGTCCTATTGCTACTCATTTCAGAAGTAAAATTCTTTTGAAGTTCAGTCCTACTGACAGGAATTGAAAATTATGAATTGCAAAGAATTGAAATTGAGATTATTTCAATATTTGATGCCTAAAACTGTAATACAAGAAGAGAGTATATAAGCTATTTTTTAATCAAATTCATCTTAAGTCAAATGCATAATATAGTCTTATGTTCAACTTTGATGCTTTTTTGTCCTCTTAATAATCTTTTGTAAATGTAACAGGCTAGGTTATCTCCCATTGAATTATCAATTATTTTTTAATTATTTAAGTTACCTTCCTCTAAAATTATTTTTCTTGGTCTTGGCTGTAGGGTTGGTCTACAATTTCTGCAATTGTAGAACTACAATAATTGAACAGTAATTTTTTTTCAAAATGAGAATAAGGAATTTTGAGGGGGAAATATTAAAATAGGTTTTAGAAAGAATTCAGTGAGAAAAGAAGAACCAATAGGCAATTTTTAATCATCCTTCATACCTATTTAAATGTCTTATGTAAAGCCTGTCAACATAGCACACTGAGTTCAGCAGGAAAACTTTTCAGAGTTGGAGAAGAAAGGTTAACTGATTTCTTAGTTCAGGAACTATATGACATGAAGTCAGCATGTGAGTTTTTCCTGATAATTGTATGTTGCTGCCTGCTGCTCTACATTTTGACAGCCATTTCCATAGTTGCTTTCGTGAACAACAGAAATGTTCTCTCTTTCTCACCCTCTCTGCGCTAACAGCACAATCAGGCCTGCTGAAACAGGAAGCCTGGAGTGGGTTGTTCAAAAGCAACAACACTTCAGGGTACTGGTTGCTTGTCAATAATATCAGAGAAGAAAATGTGGTGAAAGAGAAGTACAGTATTTTTCTGTCAGTGTCAGTGCCCTGTAGATGCTTTGTTAGCCAGTATTCAGGAGTCCTGTGGACTCTTTGCAAATATTCCTGCTTGTTTCAGTGTTATAATTGACTAGGTATTTTTTCCTGACATACAGTTTCAGCTATGTATTTATCTTAACTACATGGAGTTATTCGGGGATTACAGCAACAGTAGTCTTCATTCAAAATGAGAACAATTGTTGAGAAAATGCAAGGTTTTTAGAAGAAGAAGATATGCAGGAATTTTTCACAATAAATATTCACAAATAAAAATATAGAATTTGGACACAGTATCTTAAGCATCATTATAATATTTATTGTGTGGCTTTTGAGAGTAAATCTGCAGATCAAAACTAATTAACGAGATGAGCCTAGGCTGACCTGATAGCAGTTGAATCCTTTTTCAAGTAAACTGTTACCTTTTTTTCTGCCAACAGTTTAGTATTATTATAATTATTTTCTGATAAATATCTCCCTGTTAAGCTGTCATGTATAGTGGCATGCTGAAGAGTAAACTTATGTTAAAAACTGTAGTTTATTTTTACTCTTTAAAAAGCCATATTTTTAATGATATGCAAGAACAGTTAGTGAATGGTTTCCTAAGAGGTGATGGCTTAGCACTAGTAGAGTACTTGCTGATGAAATCTATTCTTTTCTGATGTGAGCTGCTTTTAAGTTCCTCCTTAACTAAAGGAAATCAGCTATGAGGAGAGAGCGCGATACCTGCAAACGATTGTTCAGCACCATTTAGAACCAACTACATTTGAAGATTTTGCAGCACAGGTTTTTTCTCCAGCTCCCTACCATCATTTACCATCTGATGCTGGTAAGATTAAAAGCCAGTATTAGTTACTTGTAGTTATTGGAACTTGAAATGCAATACCCTTTTGTTTTAAAAACTCTTAAAATAATAGAAAACTTGATTGAAAAATTCCAGTCATTGAAACATAAAGATTATTCATCACGGTTTAGTATTTGAATTTGGCCTGTAAATTTGATTTGTACTTTATTTTACTTAAATACCATTCTTTAAAACTCAACAATCTTCATAAAAGTACATGCACCACAATTTATCTGCAATAACGGACAGTGACTCTTGTGTCTCAGAATCATTACTGAAGTTCCTGCAAGAGAAACACAAGTTGAGCATGTACTCTCTCTGAACTTTAGAGGATCAAATTTGATGACCAAGAGTATTGCCTCTTCATCTCTAATCTTTAAAATGACTGTTTGAGATTTACAAATACTTAATACACTAATTTATGTTACAGTATTTAAAGATTGTAAGAGGGTACTGCATTTTTACAGTTAACTAATTTTGAAGAAATCAGTAAGAAAATAACTTGTGGCCTTCCTATTCTGTAATACCTTGCACTCCTTATGATTGTTTCATTTATTTTATTTTCCCTCTTTAGATCATTAAATATCAGTTCTGTTTATCTGAAGGTAAGACAAAGTGTCAACCAAACACCTCTGTTCTTCCTCCATTTTCTTTTCTAAAAATTAGCAAGCCACTCAGCTTGTAACTCAAACCATAAGCAAGCTTAACACTGCCCTGGTTCATACTAAATATTTCAGAAATTGTCACTAAATTTCTTCCAGAGTTGTACTTACTAACCCAGGTCTGCATGGAACACTAACACTGGTTCTGGGATAAAAAAAATAACTAATAATAGAACCCTTGATTGAAATTAGTTACACCTTGTTGTATTGACCTTTTTTGTTTCTCAGCATGAAAAAGTAGTACTACTGAACTGAAGTGGTGTGTCTTTGTATTTTGTAATATGTTGCATTATTATTAGGTATCTTAATTCATCAAATGGTTATTCTGTTGTATGCCTTACACTGTACTGGGCATCTAAAATACAAAGATGGCTATTGCAGTGGTGCTCAAGGAAGGTAGGAAAAGAGAATATACTTGAAGCTCATCATAATAAACCTTCAAATTCTCTTTATGTGAAATTAAACATTTAATACAAGCTTCTTTGTATTAAATAAGTTTAAAAGGCACAGTACTCCTTTTGTCACCAAATTTATTTAGAAAAAAAAATTACTGTACAGCCCCATAAAACCAAATGGGACTAATGAGGTACAGCAGTCCAGGGACAAGGGCCAGAAGGCATAAGGGGACAGGAAAGCTGGTGATAGGGAACCCAAGGTTGAGTAAGGACAGTGTTGATATGTTGTGAGGTTGTTAACCATTGTCATAGGGCAACATGTGTACTGTTAAATGAGAAACTGCTTTGTTCGTAAGCCTTCTTCTAAAGTGAGAATAGCAGCACAATTGGAAGAGTGTAGTCGATGTCAGTGAACTGTGCATGTAGAAATTTTTGAAATGGTGTATCTTTGGCTATGTATATTTTCACCAAAAAAAAAAAAAGGTTGAGAAGGGAGAGGGTTGACGTGTT
>NW_004443979.1:5405266-5466712 GCF_000243295.1 Trichechus manatus latirostris
AAAAAAAAAAAAAGGTTGAGAAGGGAGAGGGTTGACGTGTTGTGGGGTTGTTAACCAGTGTCATAAAACAATATGTGTACTACTGTTTCATGAGAACTATTTGTTCTGTAAGCCTTCACCTGAAGTACAATTAAAAAAAAAAAAATTACTGTAATTCTCAATTGAAGTTTAGTCAGTGAAATTAAAGCCTCCATTCCTGTCATTATTAAATTGGCCACTTAAAAAATAATTTTACCAAAAAACTTCAGGCCTTTTCAATTAATATAAAAGACTTAGCAGAGAGAAAATTAAATTAGGTTGACTCTCTTAAAAAGAGATAAGAAAGTCTAAGATTCACTTTAATGGATTGACACTATGTAAAATTATTCTGTTTAGTATTAGGAATGATGCTAAAAGAAAGATATTAAAAGTGAACTGATGAACAACAAAATGAAAACTAGTTAAGTATACCTGGCAGTTTCATTGTTTAATAAAAGGGCATATCTGATAAAATATCAGATTATTAAAATATATATGACTAACACTTTCGTGTATCATATAGGCGAGCCATAGATTTCACAACTGAAAAATATTGAAAATAAGACCACATTTGTACTAACTTTTCCCCTTAAATTTATACAGACTGTGAGTTTTCATGTTGCAGTTGTTTACCAACTGGAGCCCTTCCTACTCTTCTTCTTAATGTTTTCCATCTAATCCTGCACACTTAGCTAGATACATAATCTGGGAAGTAAGTAATATTCTCACTGTCTGAGACATGAAGTAAAGGGAGCAATCAAGTCAAGGCTCTGTTGGCTTCATTTTTTTAATGTATCTTACTATTTTATTTATTCTACAAGTTGTGTAAAATAAAACTTAATGATCATTTAAATAGTAATAGAATGTGAATTTGAACATAAATCTTATTCTGTGCTGTAAATTGTTTTCAGTTACCTTTTAAAAAATCATCTTTGCCTTTAATAAACATTAGAAACATGCACTCTAATTTTTAAAAGGATGTTTTTACCTGTAAATAACATTGCTAATGTTACTGAATACATTTTGATAATGGTTTTTTTTGCAGACTTTAATAGTTATTATGAAATATATAAATTTTTGAGTGGTTCTCAATTTGACACAATAAGAAATGAAATATTTACTCTTCCTACAGTACCAAAAACATGGTATCTGAAGAAGGAATTATTTTATTTTTTCCTTTCAATCATCTCAAATCTTGACTTTCCTATAATAAACCTGCCATACATATGGAGTTCCCTTTCAAGTTATAAGTCAAAGTGGGAGAAAGAAAACATGAAATAAGCCATATCATAGTGATGTGGACCAGACTTTAAGTTTGCAAAAATGACATAACGATATGATGTTTTGGGGTTCAGTTTTATTTTTTTAATATCATGATAAAATTTGTTCACCACATTGAGGAAATGGATTTATAATTGCACTTTAGACTCAACTTTAGATACCATACGCATACCCTGTATATATAAAATGATACTAATAACTTCATGCAATCATTTGAAATTAAGTTTTAAAGAAATACCAGTGTGATGATTATATTGTATCTAACCAACCCTATGACACAATTCGATTCAATGGAATAGTATGAGAAAACGCTTTTTTTTTTTTTTTTTTTAAAGTTACTTTGCTTGGTGCAAGATTGTCTAAAACTCACTTCCTGATTAGGAGTGATGTGCCAACTGTGATGACATTTAAATCCAAAAAAGAAATTTTCTGTATAACTTCCCATACTTTTAAATAGATGTAAATAACATTTTGGTGTATCATATTTGATCCATAAATTTCTTGACTGTATTTTTCAAAATGGACTCTATCCGTGGCAGTAGACTGATACTTAAGGGAAATTATTTTTATCCCTAAGGTCATTGAGGGAGTTATTGTGATGTCAAACTTTGCTGATCTTCCATAACTACATTAAAACATTATTAGATTTTTCTTGTCCTTTATTTAAAAAAAAAAAATTACAGGAAAAAAATCCCTTTATCTTTGTCAGGCATGTGTGTGGAAAATATCAAAAGTTTTACTGTGAACTTTCTTCATTAACTTTATATTTAAGAACACTTCTCTGACTCTAAACTTTAAAATGAAATTACTCCTCTTCTTGGCTAGATTATATTGGCAATTCAAAAGTGTACATATTTTCCCCTAATATTTGTCTTATCAGTATCAAAAGTCTTTTTTTAATAAAAGAAATTCTGGAATACTGACAACAGGAAACAGGATTCTGTTTTGCTGAAAGTGCACAGTAAATATTGATTGGTTTATCTTTCTCAATTTCAACATTAAAAATACACGCACAGTTTTTCCCAGTACTATGCCTTTTTACTAATCATCAGCTATAAATATTTTTTGAATACCTATTGTATGGTATACCTAGAATGACCTCTAATACTTTGTTATTCTAATTGAACTAGTAGATACCTCCCTTTGGGTTGATTGTTTTCCTGTAGATCAAGTTAGAGGTCTTAATACTTTAAAAAATTAAAGGATTAATTGATGTTTGACTGTATGTGTGCATGTGTTTATGTGTGTATACATACACACTACTTTAAAAATGTATAGGTTCCTATTTAAAGGAATATTATAATAGTTAGCAGTAAGATTCAAATGTAATTTTTATGCTATCAAAATCAGAGATAATCTAGATACAGTGAGTATGAAAACCTAGAGTAGTAACCTTTTTAGCTCATAGTCGTTATTTAAAAGTTATTTTAAACTTGCCTCCCCTTCCCAGTCTTTGAAATGTTCTGAAAGAAAATATTTTAGCCCCTCAGAAGAAAGTTATTTTATAAATATCCTAAATACTATTTGTAAGTGCCAGTAGAAAAATCAGTTTCCTCCGATATATAAGTTATAAATTTGTTTATTTAATGTGTTTTTTAAAACAGATTCCTACTCATATTTTTTTCTCACTAGATTAGCCTGAAATTATAAGCAGTCAACTGTGTTGTTTTCAGTACTTTGAACTTGGAAATTTGGCATATATATTGTTGACCAAGAGGGAAACAATATTAATCTTAAGTTCATTAAACTTTTATGACAATAATTACTAGGGTTCAATTTCCATATAGAACATTCATTCAGATGTGAAATTTTGTAATGAAATAATAAAATAATAATTGAGCAATTACTGAGTGCCAGGTACTTTGCTAAGTACTATACATGCATTCTCTTATTTAATCTTCATGTGAGTTCTGTGAGGAGAAAAATAAAGCTTACTCAGAGTCACGTGGTACTTGGTAAAGGCATTATTCCAACCTAGATCTGTCTGACATCAGAGTCCATGTTCTTAACTGTTACAATTACTCATTTAGTCTAAATATTTTCAACCCCTTTTTGCCATTGAGAGACAGAGAGAGAAATAGTGGCCCAATAATCTGTCATATTTACAAGTTTAAAACTGTTAATTTTTTTTATTTTAAGGGCTCTGCTTTTCCTACCCATTGATGTATAGGCTTTGAATCAAAGTGATTTGGATTAAATTCTAGTTCTGCTGTTTATTATCTGCATGAACTCAAATAAATTAATCTATCCTATACCCAGTTTTCTCATTTGTAAGAAGGAGGTAAATATGTGACAAACTTAGCCTTATTTGTTCTAAGTCTGCAATGATTGTAGTTCTTGAATATCTTAAAATTAAACCACTCATTTGCCTGTATCGCTATACTATTTTAGTTTAAATTATGTATTATTCCTTTATGACATTCACTGGTGGATCCATGCTAATCCTAACCACTTATCAACTCCTTTAACAATACTAAAGCAATAAGGTTGTTTGGACAATTTGTAACCTTCATATAAGGTTATATTTTGTGGGAATATCAACATAAGAGAGGATAAATTCTTTGATTTCCCCAAAACTAAACAGTATATTGTGTTCTCCACATTTGAAAGATTATATTTTGTGGCAGTCATTTTCTTCAAAAATATTTCTGATTTCTTCTTTTCTAATCCTCATCTGTTCTGAATCAAAGTTTATTAACTTTTACTCCTTTTTGTTTCTTTATTATATAGCTATACTTTTTGTGCATCTATTATATGCCAGGATCTTTGCATATGTAATCATTAATCTCCATAACAACTTTGCAAAAGAGTGTTGTCCCCATTTTATAAACAAGAAAATTGTCAGTTTGCCCAAGATCAAGCAGCTACTAAAATGACAGACTTGACATTTAACCTAGACTTACCTAACCCCTGCCTATGCTGTTTCTAACACATCACATTGCCTCTTAGTTCAATATTAATTGAAATTGCTTTCAAAGCCACAGTATTTTTAAAAGCTATGTTAATGTATACTTAGTAACTTTAGCAGTGTTAAACTTGCCATACCTGTTAGCAAACAGTACAAACAAAACCACAATAAATAACAATCCATTGCATTTCCCTTTATAATCTGTATAGATCCCAAAGTCATATTTATCATGTTATTTATAATAATAGTTTATTGGAAGCAGTGCAATATATGAATCAATTTATTACACTATCAAGATTTAGACACAGTCTGTATGAGTCTTAGTAACACAGTATGGGCAAACATAGGAGCCCATAGATACTTTTTAAACTTTATCCTTGAAGATATACTGATAATACAAATAATTAGATAAATCAGCATTCTTTATAATTCAGGTGATATAAATCAATACTTAGGCAGAATTGGATATGCAATGAAGTATTTCTGTATTCTTTACATCTAAAGTTGAGAGCTATCCACTATAAATCATTTATAAAGTCTAAATATCATTTGCTAAAATGTGAGGAGGGTAGTAATAGCTATACACCACATACACTAAAGAGCTTAATTTGGCTTTCAGTTGACTGAACAGGATTTCAGTTTGAAGGCAGTAAAGGAGACATGGAGGAATTGCTGTTTTTGAAAAAAATATTCTTTGGGTTTAACATACTCTAAAGCAGTGTTCTCCAGTAAAATTTTCTATGATGATGGCAGTGTTCTGTATCTGCATTGTCTAGTATGTTAGCTACAAACCACATACTGCTATTGAACACTTGCAATGTGGCTAGTGTGCTGAGAAACTGAATTTTTATTTTTTATTTAAGTTTAATTAATTTAAATTTAAATAGCCACCTGAGGCAGTAGATATCATATTGGACCGTGCAGCCCTAGAGGCTTTATGACTGAGTGGTTACGGTAACATGCCATGAGTACAGTGAACACTTTGAAAGCTAGATGTTTATAGACTCTCTCATAGACTTCTTTCTTTTCTTCTTTTTTCCTGTAAAACTGTTAGTTGGTAAGTATAACGTTTTGAATTTACAAAGCATTGCCCATTGTGAAACATTATCACCTTAACACATTGCATGCCCAATTGTATTTCATAATAAAAACCTGATTACTCTCTCCTCTGCTTCTCGGTTAACACCTGTAAAATTCTGCACTGTGTCTGTCAGATCCGTTATCTATCTTCTCTTTTGTTTTCTCATTTCTGCTCGCTACTCCATTTCTTCATTCACAACAAAGAAAGAAATGCAGTGATAGTTCTCTTCCTCCCAAAACCTCCGCTAGAAAACATTGGCCATCTCAAGGTAAACAGCCATGGGAAGAGCTCTCATGATGGCCGAGAATAGTATGCATTACTTGGAAAGCATGAGCTACTGCTCTTCACCTTCCTCCTGCCATTCACCTGCAGTGCTTCTCTAACGAGGGCCATGTTCTCCTTTAGATTTTCCAATTTGGGGCTGAGCCAATTCAGATCTTCAGGAAAAGTAAAGGTGAACAGAAATCTATTTCCTTCTCCTTGTTTTTTGAAGGCCAACCTCATTAAATTAGAAAAGAAAGAATGTTGGAGAAACTGCTTTGAGAAAGAGGGCAATTGACCTAGATTTTCAGTGTATATTTGTTGTTAAATATAACATTTGGCCTTAAAAATACTTGGAAATGTTCTGCAGAGATACATTCTTACTCAAGACATCTTAATAGGATATGCACCCCTGAAGACCGTTTTTGTTTTTTCTTATAAGTATTTATCACTTCAATTTAAACATAACATTTCATTATATGGAAGTACTAGCATAATTATTTCCAAGGGCTTAAAGTGTCAGTGAGATCAAAAGTCTCCCTACAGAGTAAGGAGATGTGTAAGTTTAAACCTGCAACCAGTGGTTTTTTGTTTTTGTTTTTTTTTTCAAACACACATAATGAAAATCTTCATATCCATAAGACCCAGAAAATCTGGATGTAAGTGCCTTAAAATGTATAGAATTTCATGTTGTTGTTATTCTGTTATGCTTGCAGATATTCTTTTTTTTTCCTCAGGGCCTTTTATTTTAATGTAATCTCTGTTCATTCATTCATCCAGAAATTATTTGAGAACCTAAAATTTGCAAGATTCTATATTGCTGTATATTAGAGAATCATAATTCATAGAAAAAGTATAGAGGTGAAGAACAACTTTGTATATGACACACAGAGTTTTCCTATTTGAACTTATTTTGCTTCTTTTAAGTTTTTTGAATTTTATATCTACTAATTTTACTGGTTATCTTCTTGAATAGTATACCTTCTAAATAGTATAGCTGGGAAAATTTAAGTTAAGACATTTTCTGGGGTCAGTTCATCTTTTTTGACTGACTTTCAGATGAGAATTCTTGCCCTCTTCCTCCTCATCCCTAGGAATTTATCTTGCTTTTTCTTAAAAGCATAAATACCTAGCATGTGTAATGTTCTCACAGTGCTGAGTTCCTTTTTTGAGGGTGCTATTATTGTCAAGGTTAAGCAGTGATGGCCCTGTTCTTGGTTCTACTCTGTACCCTAGAAATAGGAATTGGTCTTTCTCACCTGCTTCTTGAGCCCTTCCCTGCATGCTTTGGAACCCTGTCCTTTCTGGCCCAAAAACGTTGTTTCCCGTTGCTTTTTCCATGTAGCTGTCTGGTTAATTCTGGCTCTGGAGATGATTGCCGCTTTCTTGCTAATGGGATTACATGACCCATCAGATCACTGTGTTTTAAATACATTAGTAGGCTTTTGTAACAAGCAAGTTTTCAAAAGACCTCATTGAGGGTTGGGACCCACGCTACAGATCAGTAGCAGAAAGGTTATTTCTTATAGGATGAGAGGCTATATGATTGGTACTAACGCTCTTGCTGTTTCCCGCAGGCGCCTACCCAGAGATTCTACCCAGTGAAACTCCAACAGCGACGCAGGTAGATGGGGCTGACCTGGCCTCTCCAATGTCCCCTCGAACTAGCAAGAGCCGCATGTCCATGAAGCTGCGTCGTTCCTCTGGCTCAGCCAATAAATCCTAAGGAGACAAGCAGCCCTGCCGTGATCAGCAGTAGCCACCTTAGCTCGAACGTAGTGTTAACCCTGTTAGACCTTCATGTCTGCCATAACATGCATGTTCCTTCCTGTACATTTATTTTAGGAAACACTGGATTTAAATAATTTATAGCTTAATATTTTAGATTTGGGTTGTTTATTCAGTTGTTTTTTTCTCCCTATACACTAAGCTGCCATATTTTTGGGGGGTGGAATTTTATTCTGCACCCTTTACCTTTCTAGATAATTATGTCTAAATAGTTTTAATTTCATGATTAACTCTGAGCCAAAGTATAATTGGACAGATAGTCTCATTATTTTATTTATTGTGCCCCATTGCAACTTTATTGCTCAATAAATACGTAATTTTTTTACAAATGTATAATTTTAAATTTGAGCATTTGTAAAGTTACAGCAAAAGTTCAAATTGGTTAATACACAGGATGTATACAGATTGTTTATGTTATGAAAATAAAACAAAGGGTCTTTTAGCATCTCAAATTCCAACTAAAATAATTTTAGCATTAACTTTTTCATCCCAAAGCAATGTCTCATTTCTTGGCTGTGCAGGTTATGCCATGATATATTTGATAATCAGGAAAATCACTGTGCTGAACTTTGATTTATGTTTAGCTTCCAAATAATTTTTCTAATGTTTTGGTTTTTAAGTGGTATCACTGTTAAGTGCCATTTCTTTTTTGAGATTGTGGCCCTTTGTTATCGGCTCCTAGATCCTGGTGTATCTGTGTACTTGCTTAATTACCAAAAGGGGCAGGGAGAATGGGGAGAAAAGAAAGAAAAGACTTTTCTGATATAAATGTGTTGCTTGAATTATGTGTATTATTAAAAAAAGAAAAGGGAACATGACCCAGGAATCTAAGTAAAATCTAATATTGTTAATACTGAACTTGCAGGTGCAGGTCAGAATACATTCCACCCTCCAGAAGTATTTTCCTACGTTAGATAAGCTGCTCACACTTTGCTCACATTTTGTTTTGAATGGGCATCCCCTAAGGAAATGTAGCATGGCATCGGTACTAACTGCATGTGTAAATACATCATACTGGCAAACTATAAAATATAAATTATGTATCATCATTCATGTAGTATCTACAAATTTGTAACAGTGAAAAAAATGACATTTAATAATACAATAAAAATATTCTTATCACTTTCTGTCCATGAGTGTTTATTCCTCTATGTTTCATATATTTTCAGACTTAATAAGCAGGGCTATATGGTTAATGGAGAGATGTAAAGCATGAAACTAGTTTATTTTAGTCAGTCGTAAAAAAATGAATTTGAATTCCCTCCTTATACACTCCAACTTATTTCTCAGAGATCCTACCACAGTTGTTAAAAACACAGAAAATTATACACCTTTATGAAGGCTAGTCAGACTTCACTCAATGCACTGGGCTAAATCACCAATTTACCTCAGCCTTGTGTTTCTTTGATTTCTTAAATTTCACCTTGTTTTATAGTATGCTTTCAAGAAAACTTTCTACAGACAAATTTTTCTAAAACAACCTTTCAGAGTTCCTGTGCGTTGGCTTTTCTGTTTTTTTTTTTATAAATAAAATTTTTATGAAGCTGTTGAAGCTTATGTACAAGATAGAGTTCCTGGAAGCAAGATTTAACAGTACAGACAGTTTATCACAGTCAAGGTGAGGAATTACAAAAAGAAAAAGTAACCCTTGACACATTTTTAAATTTTTTTTTTTAATGAGTAACTAATGGATTGGTGATATGTAATGAAATGGAGTGAAAACACCAACTTGAAATAGTGTAATTAGTATAGTTAACATGATTTTTTTTTCATTTTCAGATAACACTTCATTACCTTCTGAAGTGTTTTTCTTTTTTGAGAAATATTTAAAATTATTTTCTGTTAAGACACTTGTTAGAGAACAAGTGTCTTTTTAGATTTAAAGAACAGTACATATTCTTTGCCCTTTGGAGCTCAGTCTATTCAACCGTACTTAAAAGGAAAATTTCCCGGTGCATTTCTGTACCGTTAAATTCATTTGCAAAATATAATTTCTTCTGTCTTTATTCTGTCTAAATGAGTCAGTAAGATTCTAAAGTAGAATGCTAGCATTTGGGAGATAAGAAATGTGGCTTTGAAAGTAGGCTGTGTTCAGTGAGACTTAAGACAAAGAACACAACAAAGCACACGCTATGTACATTTATTTAGTGGTAAGCATTTTACTAATACGGGCAATCTGTCGAGCAGTGCTCAGCCAGTGTCCCAAACTCTGGTTGTTAAGAGTGTGGGTACAGAATGTACACTGAATATGATTTACAAAAAGCAATTCAAAAACAACTTGCTCCTGAAAAACTATTGAATGGTTTGCCATTCAGTTTCATAGTGGATTATAGGTATTAACATCTTTAAACTGAATATAGTTTCATATATAATACACAGTATGAGATTTACAACAGAAACATCTAACAGTTTGGGTGAAATCTTACTAAAACAGTTAAACTTGAAGATAAGAGTTCTGTAGTCCCAAAAAACTAAAAGTTTAAAGTAGCTCTTCCTGAATACTGCATACGAAGTAGCAAAGAGTAAGGATTTTGGGGGTGTCTCAGTTTTAACTCCTTCCAGTAAAGTAGCATCCTCTTCACCTCGCTAATTTAAGAATGAACTAATGCATATAATAGGGGTAGAGTAGTTACAGGGAAGGTCCATATCCCCCAAAAGCAGCAAGCATCTCATATTTTCTACTGACAGACACAGGTCTTGAATCTTCTTTTTTTCCTGTACATTTGGCACCAATCACGTAACTCTTAATTCACAGAATATACAAGCAAGATAATCTGACCCTATTGAGACAGAAACTACATAGGTGCCTGCAATGGCAAGAGAAGAAACATTGGTGACTACCACTTTTGGTAGCTAGAATCCTTTGTAGACATTGAGACATGCACGCATTCATTGCGACTTTCCATAGGAATTACAAGTCATATAGGGTTCGTTAGTCTCTCCAGAGTTTGGGGGTAAAATCCTATTTAGTGGGGAAAGTGAAAAGGATTTAAAGCTGACCGTCTTTGAATGGAGAGTGTTTATAGCGTATACATACCTGCTCTAGAGGGATATTTTACATTTTGCTGTCTGCTCCTCTGGCGGAATATTGACTATTGGGAGAGTTTTAGGAGAGAAAACAGGAAAGGGGGTAAACTTGTAAGGTGAAGCAAGCCCCACAGAAGCTCTCACTATCTGTTTCCTCCAAGGCCAACCTCGTAACCTTGTCTCCAGTCTCGGGCCCTCAGCAGCCGGGCCGCAGTGGCATCTGCAGCAGCAATACCTGCCGACTTTCTGAGGGATGGCATTTATTGATGTGCCGAGTCAGCCCAGGGGAGCTAAAAAAGGTGGACGGGCAGTGCTTGCACGAGAAAATTTGCTGAGCACCCCCATCAGATGCCCCGCCTGGGCTGGGCGCCTCGGGGGGCGCCCCCGCCAGAGCGGGCAGAAGCAGCTCCTCGCGGACAGCGTGCCACAGCCGGTGCTTGTCCCTAGTGTCTGCGGATGGGAAGTGCGCCCCGCACAGCGGGCAAGCAAAGGCGAGTGGAGCGCCGCGTTCGGAGCCAAAGGCCGAGGCGAGCGCGCGGTCAGAGCCCGGCTCATGAGTGCCCAGGTGCTTGCGCAGATAGGCTTGGCGGCGGAACTTTTTGTGGCAATATGGACACACGAAGATCTCGGATCCCCCGACACCGCTGGCACTGCCTGGTCCAGGAACGCGGTGCCCCAACATCCCCTCCGTATAGGAGACCTGTGGCCGCGGTGGCTCCGTATGCGGCAGCACCTGGAGGCTGGGGCGCAGGGCGCTGTCCTGGTGCTGATTCTCTCCGGAGCTGTCCCTGGCCTGTGGGTGCTGATCCTCAGTCCGCTCGGCCCGACTGTTCTCCTTCCCCTCCGCCCGGAAAGATGAGATGGTCCCGGAGTCCGGGGAGGACGAGGACGACGAAGGAGGCGGCTTCCCGTCGGTGGAGGAGACTGTGGCGGTGTTTGTCGCTGCGGGACGCGGCTTGTGCCAGCGACGATGGGAGGCGAGGTTCGCAGGACAGCTGAAGACCTTATCGCACTCTGGGCAGCGGTACTCAACGCGCACGATACGGGAGCAGCGGTGCTGCGCCAGCGCGAAGGGGTCCGCGTACTGCTCCTTGCACAGCTGGCAGATGAACTCCCCTAGCGGCGTGCGGCTGCTCCCCAGGCCCCGGGACGGCGCTCCGGGCTCCTCCTCCTTGATCTTCAGACCCAGGACAGGGGACGTGGTCACCTCGTCCGCGAAGCTCAACTTCCTCAACGCTTTTGGCTTCTTGACTTCAGCGGCCGCGAGTCCCGACGCGCTACCGGGAGGCAACTTGGCGCGGCGCTCGCTACCGGCTGCCCGCTTCAGGCCGTGCAGGGTGGCCGACAGGGGCGCGGGGTCCGGCTGGAGCGTGGGCTCTGGGAACGGTGCCCGGAATGGCATCAGGAACTGCTCCCCCGAGGTAGAGGCGGCTGCTGGCGCCACCGAGCAGGAAAAAGCGGCCACTGCGGCGGCGCCCCCGGGGAAGGACTCTGCGGAGACCGGTGAGCTGAAGCAGCGCTCCAGGAAAGCTCGGCGCAGCTCTGCGCCTGCCGGCTTCGCGGGGCTGGGGCTGGGTCCGGGACCCTCGCTGCCGTCCGCCCTCCACTCCGCTCCTTCCCGCCCGCGCGGTCCAGGGCTCACCCCAGCTGCCAGACAGGGTGACCCCGACAGTTCCCGGGTGGCCTCCGCCGCCAGCCCCTTTCCTGGCTCCTCCTCGATAGGGGACGCCACCCGCTCGGTACCAGGTAAGGAGGCGCTGGGGGCCTCCTCAGGAAAGGGCGGCGACCCCTGGGGCCCCATTAGGGGGAAGACTTGCTGGGCCAAGCGTACTCGGTACGAGCCGCCTGTCCGTTTAGTTCGCTTCACCAGGAAGCCCCTCGGCATGGTGGAGGCGGGAGAGCTCGGGGGGCAGGAGGAATAGAGGCCCCGCAGGCGCTGAGAGCTGACAAGAGCCGTAGCTACACGAGCCTCGCCAAGGCAGTCATGCCCCGGCCGCCTTTATAGCTGAGACGCCCGCCGGGAGCTGGTCCCACCGCCTCCTGGTTGGACTAACCAATCAGGAGTGGGAGCGGGCTCCGGGGGCGGGGCTTCCGTCTGGCAGGGCTCCAGGGAGTAGACCAAGCCGGCTGCAGCGCGCCCCTAACCTGCCTTGGAGCGGCCTCGGCGGGACCCTCGCGGCAGACTGGGGGGCCGCCCCAGGTCACCTCTCCCTGCTGCCCACCGGGCGAAGATGCGAGAAGGTAAGGTCCAGAGTGTGAGGGAGCGCGTCACTTGGCCTCAGCAGCCTCCAGGGACCGTCTGGCTGGGAAGCCGGGCGGAGAGACCACCTCACTGTGCCCTCCGCGCGGGCGGAAGCCCTGCTGTCCCCAAAAGTGTGAGTGTGACAGAAAAGCCCCCGCCCTGCCAAAGGACAGATGAGGGGAAGGGGAGGCGGGAAGCGCGTGCCCAGGGAGACAACGTGGTGGGTGTCAGCCGGGGAGCGGGTTAACGTCCCCTGCCGGTATTGAGCTGATGAGAAGCTGCGACAGAGCGGCAGGGCGGCTAAATCCACCGCCCTGTGCCTACACTTGACGATGGGAACACGTCTGCCATCCAGTATCGATCAAGACTGCGAGTGTCTGTGATACTATGAGAATTCATCTGGGAAGAAGGGCTCTCAGTGCGGGAGATCATGAATGCTGGCAAGCCTCTGGAGCTCAGGACGCCAGCACGTTTCTGGACCCTGGTCCTAGGGGCTTATAAGTGCTCCCTCCCTGATGGGAATAGAAGTGGGGAGGGGAGAGTAGCATCTAATTTTCGTCTTTCCTCAGATAAAGTGGTTTCTCTGTTCACAACTTTCCCTTATACCACCCAAAGACATGACTTAGTGCCTAACTGACTTGTTGAGCATGTAGACTGAAGAAGAAATACTGGTAGAATCAGCATTACATCTGCTTCCCCGTAAACCACAAACTTTGCAGAACGTGTACTCTGGACTACACGCAGCACATTTTCATCAAGCACCCTGCAATGTGCTCAGGACTGTTTTAAACACTAGAAGAGATTTGAAAGTTTGTGATACTGGTTCATTCTTGAAATAACTAGACAATATGTGACAGATTTTTAATAAAGTGCCAAAATCCACAATATAGGTAATAAGTACAACGTGAGATCAGGAAAGGGAAAGAACTATATGTTCAAGCCTCCTTACTAAAGGAAAGTAGAGAAAAAGACTGAGGGGGGTGTTTTTAGATAGATTATAACATAATAGATCTAGTCGTCAAAAAAAAAAATCTTCCTCCAAATGAATGGTGTGTGTGTGTGTGTGTGTGTGTGTGTGTGTGTGTGTGTGTGAAAACATTACTTTTGGAAATATTTGGAAGTAATTATATATTAGCTATGAGTTGGAATCGGCTCCACGGCACCTAACAATAACAACAACAAGCATTGACTATGTTTTAGGCACTCTACTTAAGTAATCGCTAATCTGCACACACATATACACAAACAAGAATGAGATATTATTTTCTCTTTTGATGAAGGAATTGAGCCATAGAGAAGTTAGATAACTGACAAAAGTCACCCAGGGCCAGATTCAGAGGTCTGGCTAATTCCAAAGCCCAGACTCTTTCCACTACACCAGTGGCTTCAAACTAATTTTTTCTAGTCACAACCCACAATAAGAGATACGTTTTATAGTACACACACACACAGAGGTAATGAAACAAAAGTTTCACAAGTAATGCTTCCCCTTAACTAGGAGCTATGAATTCTGGTACTTTCTATGCAATTCTATTATATTTCACTTTTTAAAATGCTGGTCATGACAAATTATTTCATAACTCACTAATAGATTAGGACCCATATTTTGAAAAACACTGCTATTATGTTGATTCCCATTACATTGCATGAATTTAAATAAAATTAAATAAAGTAAATAAATATGATGCTTTATAATCAAAATTAATATTCTGAATCACAACTTAAAATATGTATGAGTTTTTTAATAGTGTTGGTAAGCTTACTTTCCCAAACTGATACTTTCTGACATGTCACCTTATGTATGGCTTCTAAATCAACTTCTCAATTCTTCTCCTTTCCTCTTTCCGCTAATGACTCAGACATATTGTGTGATGTGGAAAATCTGATATAAGAATTTTAATACTTTAAGATAACACTTTTTCCAGAGGGGTTTCCCATTCTCCATGCATAGTACTTTGTAACAACTGTTGTCAGATATTTTCTAACAGGTCCAATAGTTCCAACAGGTATTCCTCCCTTTCCCCCCAAATATAATTTGATAACAAGATTTCTGGAAATCAATGTAGCAGTGTATATCAGTAAGTTTTAAAAAATGTTTATATCTTTTAAGCCACTAATTCCTCTTTTAGTAAATCATCCAAAAGAAGGGCAAAGATTTATGCACAAAGATGTTTATCACAGTGTTATTTATAATTGCAAATAATTAGAAACTACCTTGACTAAATCATAGTGTAGCTATACTATAGATTATTATGTAACCATAAAAATTCAATGACATGAACAAATGTGTATGCCATAATGTTAAGCAAACACAGCAGGTTGCAAAGTTACATGCACAATAAAGAACTCAATTATAAAAGAAGAAAATGTATAAAAAACGAATATGCCAAAGTGTCATTGAGGTTGCCTCTAGTTAGTAGAAATTTTAGTCTTTTTTATTTTGTTTTTTAAACTTTTTTATTAAAATTTTCTACAATCAGCATATATTACTCTGATAATCAGAGAAAAATATATAAAAGGTGCTTTAAATCCTTTCTTGTGTTAGATATGGTAACCCTCCCCTAAAGCACTATTGTTAGGACATGTAGGAAGCCTACCCTCTTGTCCAGTATCTTGTTTAAACATTACCTATTCCTTTTAAGTGTACAGCATACCCTGATGACAGGTGGTACTGAAGAAGAAATGATAGTACATCAGATGGAGATTACACAGTTAAAATAGAATTCTCCAGGGCCACCTGTTTGAAATATGGCCCTAGAGAAGAGGTGACTAGGGTCAAAAGGTAGAATGGGGGAAGGAGGAGAGAAATAATTTAGATGCACAATCCCCACTTAGGTATAATCCTAGATGACCCTTCAAGATGTGAACACTTCTTCCTCCATTTATCTACTTAGAAATTATGAAGAATAAGCAATCCCTAGCAAAATTATGAAATCTTTGCTTTTCTTATCCCCACGCTTTCTCTTGACACTGACATCCTTTTCTCTTTTTTAAATACTCAAAACCTTCATCTGCCCTACATTATACTTTGATAAAAACTCATGCACAGTGGATTACTTCTCAGGCTATTTGTATTTTAAGATGGCAGTGGATTTGGTTTTTGTTTTTTTTTTTAATCTCTAACTGTATAATAAATTACTTTGACTTAAATTCAAAATTTTTGAGCCAATAGTGTCTTAGCTATCTAGTGCTGATATAACAGAAATACCACAAGTGGATGGCTTTAACAAACAGAAATGTATTTTCTCACAACTGGAATCCTGTGAAGGGAAGGATGTCAAGACTTCTCTCACATACTTTGGACATGTTATCAGAAGGGACCAGTTCCTGGAGAAGGACATCATGCTTGGCAAAGAACAGGGTCTGTGAAAAAGAGGAAGACCCTCAGCGAGATGGACTGACACAGTGGCTGCAACAATAGGGTCAAACATAGCAATGATTGTGAGGATGGCACAGGACTGGGCAGGGTTTCATTCTGTTGTACATAGAGTTGCTATGAGTTGGAACCAACTCAATGGCACCTAACAACAACAACTAACAACACAGTTGAGGAGGGTAGAAGTCTGAATTCAGAGCACCGGCTCAGAGGTAAGGCTTTCTCTGTCAGCTCTGGAAGAAGGTCCGTGTAGATCAGGACAGCCTCTTCTCAGCTGTGTCCACAGGTAGGCCTCTTTCTGGCCTTTGGCCCCTTGGCTCCACCTCTGCCCTGCTCAGGCAAGTGTTACAAAGCTCTTTAGCCCCTCCAATAAGTGCCCAAAGGCACCTCACTCTGCCAGGAAGCCTCCTGCCCCAGGGTACTCAGCTCTCTCTTGCTTTGTGAGTCAGCTCCCGAGCAACCTTGTGCTTATCTCTGATTCTGCTCCCACCGTTTCTCTGCCACTACTTCTTGCTGTCTTGCACCATTTCCAGTGTTACAGCTCTCTCTCTGTCTCTTGGTTCTAGGAGGTCTCAGTGCAGGGACTCTGGGTCCAAAGGATGTGCTCTGCTCCCATCTCTTCTTCCTGGTGGTATTGAGGTCCCTCTCTCTGCTTGCTTCTCTCTCCTCTTATCTCTTGTAAGATAAAAGGTGTGACTCAAGTAACAGCATGACTTGAATAAGGGCAGTGACTTGGGTCACAACCTCTAGTAAGGTGGTGGTGACTCAGATACATCTCACTCTCATCCTGCCTCATTAACATAATGGACAACACACTCCTAAATGGGACTATAACCACAGACATAGAGGCTAGGATTTATAGCACATCACAAAATGGAGGATAATTACATCAGATCACAAAATGCAGGACAACCACACAATACTGGGAATCATGGCCTAGCCAAGTTGACACATATTTTGCGGAGACACAATTCAATCCGTAACAAATAGCAATCAGAAAATTTATTGGAGAGAGAGAAGCCTTCTTGCCCTGAAATCACAGTATGTATAAGAGAAGCTCAGATGACTAGCCTAATGGTTAGTCTCTTGACTATATGGGAGATTACTCAAAAAAAAACTTTATTTCTTTTGACTCTCTGTCCCCTCACCCTCATCCAGACATGCCCATGTAAAAGATTAACATCAGCTGCAACTACTGGAGGCCTATTCTTGCTAAAAACTTGGGAGTCAAAAGGCCTCTTAAAAGTCCAGAACTGAAGTCTTGATTCCTCTCCTAAACCTGATCCCCGTTTCAATTTTCCTCATCTCCATAAATGGCACCTCCATTCAATTAGCTGCCTAGAACAAAAAATAAAACCATTTTGCTCAAGTCAAACACCTCATATTCAATCCATTAGCAAATTCTATCAGCTCTACCTTCAAAGCATTTCCTAAATCTGACCACTTCTTAGAGTCTCTACCACCGTACTCTGTTTGGTCTCCTTGCTTCCACCTTTGCACCCTGTAGTGTATTTTTCGCACAGCAGCAAGCAAGTCCTACTAGAATGTAAATCTGATTGTTTTGCTCTTGCTCAAAATCTTCCAATGGCTTCCTATCACATTTAGAATAAAATCCAAAGCTCTGATTTGTCCCTGGCTATTCTTGAACTATGTCTTCCAACATTCTCTTCCTCATTCAATCTGTTCCAACCACAACAGTCTCCTTATTTTCCTCAAACATGCCAAGCACATTCCCACGTCAAGGTTGCTGCTTCTGTCAGAACACTTCAGATTTTCTCAAGCTTACTCCTTCACTTCATTCAGGTCTTTACCCAAAGAATTCTAACTCAGAAAGCTCTTTCCTGATCATTGTAACTAAAATAACAGCCTTACCCCCACCACCACCTTTCACTTTCTATCCCTTTACTCAGCTTTCTTTTCTTTATAGCATTTATCACTATCTGGTGGTGCAGTGGTTAAGAGCTCGGCTGCTAACTAAAAGGTCGGCAGTTCGAATCCACCAGCCACTCCTTGGAAATTCTATGGGAAAGTTCCACTCTGTCCTGTAGGGTTGCTATGAATTGGAATCCATTCGATGGCAAAGGTTTTGGGTTTTTGGTTTTGTAGTTATATTTTTGATTATTTGTTAATTGTGTTGTCCTCCATCAAGCTATAATGTCCATGAGAGCAGGGTTTATTATTTTCTCCACAGCTGTATATTCAGTATATAGAACAATGCCTGCCATATACATAAATGAATTTATGAATAAAAGAATGAACCACTGAATTCAACCACTGTTTCTTATTGCTGCAACCTAAACTTGGAGCCAACTCTTCCTGAACACAGGAGGCAAGACAAAGTCATAATGAGCTCCACATCCTAGACGTTTGGGAATATTTCTGCAGAGAAATGAGAGGGACAAAAAGATCCCTTAAAATGCCTTAAAAATGCCTTAAGGTCTTCCACCTCCACCACTACCCTTGACCTAAATCGCTCCCATTCCCTTTCTCTGTAGCCATTCCCTACTGGGAAAATAAACCTTAGCTCTTAACCAGAGTTTCTAATATCTTAAGCTGTCTAGTACCCAAGATACTCGAGGAGTGGGAACAGAAAGAAGTTGGTGGAGAGACAACACTGACAAGATAAGGCTACACGTATGAAAAATATGAAATTTTAGGCCTTGTCGTTGTTAATGTTAGGTGCCGTTGAGTCGATTCCAATTCATAATGACCCTATGTACAACAACAGAACAAAACACTGCCTGGTCCTGCACCATCCTCACAATCATTGCTGTGCTTCAGTCCATCATTGCAGCCATTGTGTCAATCCATCTTGTTGGGGATCTTCCTCTTTTTCGTTGACTCTCTACTTTCCAAGCATGAAGTCCTTCTCCATGAACTGGTCCCCCCGATAACACGTCCAAAGTACGTCAGACAAAGTCTCACCATCCTCGCTTCTAAGGAGCATTCTGGCCGTACTTCTTCCAAGACAGATATGTTCGTCCTTCTGGTAGTCCATAGTATATTCAGTATTCTTCACCAACAGCATGATTCAAAGATATCAATTATTCTTCAGTCTTCCTTACTCATTATCCAGCTTTCGCATGCATATGAGGCAATTGAAAATGTCATGGCTTGGGTCAGGCCTAGGTTCTGGTTATTGAAAGCCAGTTTATTGAGAAGTTCAATCGAGGAGCTAGGAGATAGTACAGTGCTGTAGTAAAGAGCACAGGCTGCAAAGTAAGACAGTCTTGAGTCCAAATCCCAGTTCCACTACTAGCTGTTTAATCTTGAGCCAAGTTACTTAGCCTTTTTTAGCCTCAGTTTCCTAATCACAAAACAGGGATAGTAATAATTATTTTACAGGGTGTTTTGAGCTATCTTGTTGTTGTTAGGGGCCATCAAATCAATTCTAACTCATAGCGACCCTATGTACAACAACAGAACAAAACACTGCCCGGTCCTACACCATCCTCACAATCATTGCTATGCTTGAGCCCATTGTTGCAGCCACCTGTGTCAGTCCATCTAGTCAAGGATCTTTCTCTTTTTCACTGACCCTCTAGTTTACCAAGCATGATGTCCTTCTCCATGATAACATGTCCAAAATATGTGAGATGAAGTCTCGCCATCTTTGCTTCTAAGGAGCATTCTGGCTATACTTCTTCCAAGACAGATTTGTTCGTTCTTCTAGCAGTCCATGGTATATTCAATATTCTTCACAAACACCATAATTCAAAGGCATCAATTCTTCTTCTGTCTTCCTTATTCGTTATCCAGCTTTCACATGCATATGAGGCAATTGAAAACACCACAGCCTGAGTCAGGTACACCTTAGGCCTTAAAGTGACATCTTTGCTTTTTAACACTTTAAAGAGGTCTTTTACAGCAGATTTGCCCAACGCAATGCGTCTTTTGATTTCTTGACTGCTGCTTCTGTGGGTATTGATTGTGGATCCAAGTAAAACGAAATCCTTGACAACTTCAATCTTTTCTCTTTTATCATGATGTTGCTTATTGGTCCAGTTGTGAGGATTTTTACTTCTTTATGCTGAAGTGTAACCCATACTGAAGGCTGTGGTCTTTGATCTTTATCCGTAAGTGCTTCAAGTCCCCTTCACTTTCAGCAAGCAAGGTTGTGTCATCTGCATGATGCATGTTGTTCATGAGTCTCCCAGCAATCCTGATGCCACATTCTTCTTCATATAGTCCAGCTTCTCAGATTATTTGCTCAGCATACAGATTGAATAAGTATGGTGAAAGGATGCAACCCTGACACACAGCTTTCCTGACTTTAAACCATGCAGTATCCCCTTGTTCTGTTCGAACCACTGCCTCTTGGTCTAAGTACAGGTTCCTCACGAGGACAGTTAAGTGTTCTGAAATTCCCATTCTTCGCAATCTTACCCATAATTTGTTATGATCCACACAATCGAATCCCTTTGCATAGTCAATAAAACACAGGTAACCATGTTTCTGGTATTCTCTGCTCTCAGCCAAGATCACCTGACATCAGCAATGATATCCCTTGTTCCACATCCTCTTCGAAATCTGGCTTGAATTTCTGGCAGTTCCCTGTCGATGTACTGTTGTAACTGCTTTTGAATAATCTTCAGCAAAATTTTACTTGCTCATGATATTAATGATATTGTTCGATAGGTTCCACATTCTGTTGGATCTCCTTTCTTCAGAATGGGTCCAGATATGGATCTCTTCCAGTCAACTGGCCAGGTAGCTGTCTTCCAAATTTCTTGGCATAGACAAGTGAGTGCTTCCAGCACTTGCATCCGTTTGTTGAAACATCTCAGTTGGTATTCCGTCAATTCCTGGAGTTTTGTTTTTTGCCAATGCCTTCATTGCAGCTTGGACCTCTTCTTTCAGTACCATTAGTTCTTGATCATGTGCTACTTCCTGAAATGGTTGAACGTCAACCAATTCTTTTTGGTACAGTGACTCTGTGTATTCCTTCCATCTTCTTTTGATGCTTCCTGCATCATTTAATATTTTCCCTGTAGAATCCTTCAACATTGCAACTCGAGGCTTGAATTTTTCCTTCAGTTCTTTCAACTTGAGAAATTCTGAGTGTATTCTTCCCTTTTGGTTTTCTATCTCCAGGTCTTTGCACATTTCATTATAATACTTTACTTTGTCTTCTCGAGTCGCCCTTTGAAATCTTCTGTTCAGCTCTTTTACTTCATCATATCTTCCATTTGCTTTAGCTAGTATGCATTCAAGAGAAAGTTTCAGAGTCTCTTCTGACATCCATTTTGGTATTTTCTTTCTTTCTTGTCTTTTTAAATGACCTCTTGCTTTCTTCTTGTATGATGTCCTTGATGTCACTCCACAACACATCTGGTCCTCGGTCTTTAGTGTTCAATGTGTCAAATCTATTCTTGAGATCATCTCTAAATTCAGGTGGGATATACTCAAGGTTGTACTTTGGCTTTCATGGACTTGTTCTAATTTTCTTCGACTTCAACTTGAACTTGCATATGAGCAATTGATGGTCTGTTTTGAAGTCGACCCCTGGCCTTGTTCTGATTTATGATATTGAGCTTTTCCATTGTCTCTTTCCACAGATGTATTCAATTTGATTCCTGTGTATTCCATCTGGCAAGGTCCACATGTGTAGTCACCGTTTATGTTGTTGAAAAAAGGTATTTGCAGTGAAGAAGTCATTGGTCTTGCAAAATTCTATCATGTGATCTCTGGCGTCGTTTCTATCACCATGGCCATATTTTCCAACTACCCAATCCTTCTTCGTTTCCAACTTTCACAATCTCCGTAATGATCAATGCATCTTGATTGCATGTTTGATCAATTTCAGACTGCAGAAGTTGGTAAAAATCTTCATTTCTTCATGCTTGGCCTTAGTGGTTGGTCCATAAATTTGAATAATAGTTGTATTAACTGGTTGTCCTTGTAGATGTATGGATATTGTCTATCACTGACAGCGTTGTACTTCAGGATAGTTATTGAAATGCTCTTTTTGACGATGAACGCATTGCCATTCCTCTTCAATTTGTCATTCCCAGCATAGTAGACCATATGATTGTCTGATTCAAAATGGCCAATACCAGTCCATTTCAGCTCACTAATGCCTATGATACTGATGTTTATGTGTTCCATTTCATTTTTGACAACTTCCAATTTTCCTAGATTCATATTTTGTACATTTCACATTCCAATTATTAATAGCTGTTTGCAGCTGTTTCTTCTCATTTTGAATCACTCCACATCAGCAAATGAAGGGCCCGAAAGCTGGACTCCATTCACATCATTAAGGTTGACTCTAATTTGAGAAGGCAGCTCTTCCCAGTTGTCTTTTGAATGCCTTCCAACCTGAGGGGCTCATATTTCGGCTCTATATCAGATAATGTTCCACTGCTACTCATCAGGTTTCCACTAGCCAGTTTTTTCAGAAGTAGACCGCCAGGTCCTTCTTCCTAGTCTGTCTTAATCTGGAAGCTCAGCTGAAACCTGTTCACCATGGGTGACCCTGCTGGTGTTTGAAATACCAGTGGCAAAGCTTCCAGTATCACAGCAACACACAAGCCACCACAGTACACAGACATGTGGTGGGCGTTGAGCATTAGATGTTATTATGTATGTAAAATGCTTAGCAGAATGCATATCACATAGTGAGCTCTAAATGATTATTACTATTCTTATTCTTGGTATTGTTATTATTATTTCAATGTTTAAGGTGGGCCCTTCCTTGCTGCCTGCTGGGCTACTCAGGTCTTGGTGTATCCCCCTCCTCCTCAGCCCACCGCCTGACTCTCTCTCCCTCCTTCCTCCAGAAGATGTCTGCCTTCCAGATCAACCTCAGTCCGCTCAAGGAGCCGCTCGGCTTCATCAAGTGGATTGCTTCCATCTTTGCTTTTGCCACCTGTGGATGTTTTAAGAGCAAAACAGAAATTCAAGTGCCTTGTCCTAATGCTTCTAACAATAAAACTGTTACAGCTGCTTTTGGTTATCCATTCAGGTTGAATCAGGCATTATTTCAGGCAGCTTCAGAAGTAAATGTGTGTGATATAAAATGGAGCAGTTATGTCCTTATAGGAGATTACTCTTCCTCTGCACAATTGCAATCTTTGTCTTCCTGCTGCTTCCATTGCTGCTCTTTTTCTTTATGTTGGTTGTATGAACCTGTATCGAGATAGTCGAAAGCTTCCCATGATTAACTTTGTTGTTAACTCTTGTTGCCACTGATTTGCAGTTGGCGAGCACTTCAGCCTGGGCTAAAGCTCTTACAGATATTAAAATAGCTACCAGTCACAAATTATTCAGGAACTTGAGCCTTGTAAGAAACAAGGAGTGACGCGTTATTTTGACTCTGTGACCAGTATGGGATCCCTAAATGTATCTGTGATCTTTGGATTTCTGAATATGATACTTTGGGGAGGAAATGCTTGGTTTGTGTACAAGGAGACCAGCTTACACAGTCCATCAAATACTTCTACCGAGCATGGCCAAGGAGATATCCCACCATCTGCCGGAATATAATTAAAGGGAGAAAGACACTGTGTGAAATATATGTCTATATTATGACATTTTGACAAATCTTGGGAAGCAATTATTTGTTTCTACAATAAAAGTAATTGATTTTTCAATAAATTGGTGGATTTAAAATTTTGCTTTTTACATAAAGCTTGTACCATTCCTAGAAATTTAAGATGTAAATGTATTCTCCCAAGTAAATCTGAAAGTTCAGGAGCCTATTATGAGATGATATACATTTTCAAATGAACAATAACTTCTTCACTAAGTTCTTTGCCTTCCAAAGTGTTCATACCTTAAGCCTTAACATGTATCTTTACTCAGAAAACAGTTATATTGTCATATCATAACAGGAAGAAAATCTTTATTTGGAATAAACACTACTGTAAGTTTATACAGATCACATACCTAAGACCTGTCTTTCTTTGTTTAAGGAAGCCTCAATTACCATAAACCATATTTAGAAAAAACTTTTAGTTCAAAATTTATACCTGGGCATCGTTCATGTTATGAAAAATTTTTAATTGCAAAGACCTGGTGTATACTTTATTTCTGTTTTTCTCAACTTTTCTCACTACTTAATATGTGTATTAAAATTGTTTTGGGAACAGGAGTTTGGAGATTTCTGATAGATGTATAGTTAATTTAGTAATTCTGTCACATAAGGTGTAAGCTCCCATTATGCTGTCTGCTCAATAGGCTTGCTATATAAGTAGAAGACCGTGGCTCAACTAGATATTTCAAAATATATAGGTATTACTCTTAGTGATATTTGTTGTCCTTTGTTGCTCATGCTGCTTGAGCAGGGGCTGAGATTTTGCCTTCTTCCAAGTAGAGTGAAATATTCCACCTTTTTTGGCAGACATCATTCAGTGTTAAAAAAAAATTAAGATTTCCTTTTACTTTTGAAGCATTTAACATTTAGAGTCAATGAAGTTGCTATTTTGAGTTTAGCATTAATAATTGTGAAAATAAATGCGATTTGGATGTCAAAAAATAAAAATAAATGTCTAAGGTGAAGGAAAACTATAGACACTAATGCAATTATAAATTCTACAGAAATAGCAGAATAATTTATTATGTGACTGGCTTATTTTTTATATCCAATTATGATGTAAGACAGCATTGATTATTCATGCCATTTAATATGCTCAAAATTAATCTTTTTCATATGGTTGAAACAAAATTCACAAAAAATGTAAATACGGAGGCGACGTAATTTACTAGGTTAAGCCCATGATTTGGAGTCAGTCAGACCTGAGTTTGAATCCTGGCTCTGCCATTTACCTGCTGTGTGACTTGGACAGGTTATTTAATCTTCCTGACCACAGTTGCTTATTACACAGGCGTAACAGTATTAAAAAAAAAAAAGTTGCCATCAAGTCGATTCTGACTCATAGTGACCCTGTCACAGCATAGCATTTTCCATAAATGGGGATCAATCAATCTTCTTGTGGTAAAGGGATGTGGTAGGGAGTGGAGCTGTGACTGGAAAAGATAGGTTGAGGCCAGATTGCAGAGAGCATTACATATCACACTAAATTGAGCTTAAATATTATTCACTGAAAACCACTGATATTTTAAAACATTTAAATGATATAATCAAATCTTTGTTTTGGAAAGATAACACTAATGGCTTTGTTGTAATAAAAGTATGAGGTTGAGGGGAAGATGTGGAAAAGAAGGTAAGGAGAGTGGAACTGAGGCAGAGAGATCAGACTGGAGAATATTATTATAGTAACTGATAGAAGATGATGTGAACCTAATAATTCAAATATTGAATAGATTTAAATAACTGCTTGATAAACTATATTATTGTGCTTATCTGTATGAATGTTTCTCTTCCCAAGTAGTGAAATGGATAACTTAACATTCTAAAAACTTCAGGGGGAATTTACAACTTAACTTGCATTTGGTTATGAAAGAATGTTGAAATTGGGATTCATTTCAGGAAGTATAAACAATTGGAAAAGAGTAAACTCAAGCTAGAAGAAATAGATTTCAGTGGCATAAGATACCTTAAAGGAGAGGCATTTTAATTTCTATTATGCTGAGTATATGATAGTTCTTTATCCTTAGCCATTCTAACAATCCAAATCACTAGCCCTATGGACAATACTACCCCTGTCTTCTAAGATAGCCCTCGCTCATCAAACTATTTTTAGCTACTTCATTGACTCAGTATATAACTCTTCTATATTGTAAACACAAACTGTTGTCAATGCTGCACAAAGACATAATCTTCTTAATTTTATTAGAGATTCTTGTATAAGAATACTTACCTCCTTATTTCCAGTCTCAAAGGGACACATATTTCCTGGAGCTGGTTCATTGCTCATAAAACGAGTAGATTTGTATCCTGGAACTGTCATTTACTAAGAGGTGATCCAAGAAAATTTATTTAATCTCTGAATTCTTTATCCCTAAAATAGGCATAATAATACCTATATCATAGAATGATAACTAAACTAAATGAGATAAATTCCTATGCTCTACAGCACTGGCTCATACTAGTGCTCAATATTGGTGTATATGTACTTGGTATTGTGTGTCCCTGGGTGGCACAAATGGTTGAGCACTCTACTACAAGCTGAAAAGTTGGCAGTTCAAATCCACCCAGTGGCACCTTAGAAGACAGGCCTGGTAATCTCTTTCTGAAAGGTCACAGCCTTGAAAACCCTAAGTTTACCTTTGATAATATAAGGATGTGAGAACACTATAACTGCATATAGTTTTTCTGGCTTATATGCTATTGTTTTGTGTGTTTTAATTTTAAATTTTGAAAAGCCCACAAGACCTAGTTATGATTATTGTTTTACACAGTTAGTGTTCATTAGATTTACCAACATGTTTTCTACTTTCTATGCTCTTAATTCCTTCTTATATATCAGACTTTCCATGGGGATCCTTTTTCTTCTGCCTGAAATACATGCTTTAAAATTTACTTCACTGCAGATTTGCAAGTGGCAAAATACAGAGTAGAACTGCCCCATGGGGTTTCCAAGGAAGCAGCTGGTGGGTTCGAACTACTGACCTTTTGGTTTACCAGGCACAGCTCTTAACCACTGTGCCACCAGGGTTCCATCTCAACTCTAGTGTACCTGAGATGTGTTTATTTTATCTTCCTGTAGGATCTACTGTCACTTGCTGTCGAGTAGATTCCAACTCATGGCAACTCCATGTATGTCAGAGTAGAACTGTGCTCCAAAGGGGTTTCAATGACTGATTTTTTGTAAGTAGATACTAGGTTGATTTTTTTCAGCACACTGAAAATAATGTTCCACTGTCTTCCACTTCTCATTATTACTAGTGAAAAGTCAGTTGTCAGTATTATTATTGCTCTTTTGAAAGTAATTTATCTTTTTTCTCTGGCTGCTCTTAATATTCTTTGCCTTTAGTTTTAAGAAGTTTCACTACAATGTGCTTAGGTATGGTTTTCTTTTTATTTGTCATTCTTACAGTTCATTAGAAATCTTAAAATCAATGCCTTGAAGTCTTTTGTCATTTTGGAAAATTCTCAGCTATTAACTCTTTAAATAATTACAGGTAGCCCCTAACTTATGAAGGGGTTCTGTTCTGACAACTCCATCATAAGTTAGTTCTGATGTAAGTAAAATACTTCTTTTTTTTTTTTTTTCCTAGTTTTCACTATTACTGCCTTTTATTATCAGTATCTTTATAAATGTGATCTTTATGTGTCTTTGGGGGTTGGAAACACTACATATAAACTTACAGATAATGATAACATCAGCAAATTACATGCTGCAACATTGTATGTGGTACATATTACTAATGATAAGATGTACAAAAAACAAAAAAACCCACACACAGTTGTAAGTGTGGTTCATCCTAACTTGAATATGTTCTCAGTCAGGGACTACCTGTACTTCTGTCTCATACTTTCTTTCTTCTCCCTCTAGAACTCTGCTTAAACCTATGTTAGACATGCTCATTATATCCTCTATGTCTTTTATCCTTTCATATTTATTTTCCATTTTTTGCCTATCTATGCTGCATTATGGGTAGTTTGTTCAGATATGTCTTCAGGTTCACTAAATCTTAAGGTGTATCTAATCTACTGTCAGAAACCTGTTGGATTTTAACAGACCAGACTTATTGGTCTGACAGAGACTAGAGAAACCCCAAGAGTATGGCCCCCAGACACTCTTTTAGCTCAGTAATGAAGTCACTCCTGAGGTTCAACCTTCAGCCAAAGATTAGACAGGCCCATAAAACAAAATGAGACTAAATGGGCACAGCAGCCCAGGTACAAGGACGAGAAGGCAGGAGGGGATAGGAAAGCTGGTAATGGGGAAACTAAGGTTGAGAAGGGGAGAGTGTTGACATGTCTTGGGGTTGGCAACCAATGTCACAAAACAATATGTTATTAATTGTTCAATGAGAAGCTAGTTTGCTCTGTAAAACTTCATCTAAAGTACAGTAAACAATAAAAAAAAAACCTGTTGGATTTTAAATTTATTTGTCTATATATTTATTTTTACGTATGAAATATATTTATAATGAAGTCACAGTATTGAATATATTTAAAATCACAATAAAATTGTGTTTGGTTCTCATTTCCAGCTCAAACTTACTGTGTTACTTTGTATGGTTTCCTGTTCCCTGCAGATATCATCAGACTGGTCTTTTATATCTGTATACATAGTCATCATAATTGTTTTATAGTCTGAGCCTGATAATTCCAGTATCTGGTCTTTGTGAGTCTTTCTGTTGTCCCTTGTTTCTCTTGAGTCTTACTTATTTAATCTACTTTTCTTGTGTCCCTGATTATCTTTGAGAATGTGCTGGGCATTGTATTTGAAAAATTATTTATACAAATAATTTGAGGCCTACTATGTAAGTATCTTACTTCAGAAAGGGCTTTAATTTGCTTATACAATGCACCTGGAGCCAATATCAATCCAGAATTATTCTAACTCAAATTCAAAGCTTGAGATTCACTGACCCAGGCAATTTGAATCCAAGCAGTAAATACTCAAGGGCTTTGGAATCTCAGTATCTTATGAGGGATGGTCTACTAGTAGACATCCTTGTAAATTTGCTTCTGTCTCCCTTGCCCTGCAAGTCTGTCAAGATAAAGATTCTAATTTTCACAAATTGGAAAATTGCCTTGAATTCTTCATTCGGGTTTCCATTTTTCCTTCACCTTTAGTCTGATAATGCTTTCCTATCTTTTCATATCCTCTTTTCCTTTAAAAATATTGTTTTAATTCAGCTTTTTTAGCTATTTTCAGTGGGAGAGTTAATCTGCCTAACTTAGCCTAACATTACCAGGATGATTAAGTCAGACCAAAAACAAATTTTTTTTTTTTTTAATTCTAGGTGACCTTTATTTTCTTCTTTAAATTTAAGTATATTTTTTTATTGTGCTTTAGATGAAAGTTTACAGAACAAACTAGCTTCTCATTAAACAATTAATACACATATTGTTTTGTGACATTGGTTGCCAAACCCTACAAAGTGTCAGTGCTCTCTCTTTCTTGACCTTAGGTTCCCCATTACCTGCTTTCCTGTCCCTTCCTGCCTACTCGTCCTTGCGCCTGGGCTGCTGTGCCCATTTAGACTCATTTTGTTTTATGGGCCTGTCTAATCTTTGGCTGAAGGGTGAACCTCAGGAGTGACTTCAGTACTGAATTAAAAGGGTATCTGGGGGCCATACTCTCAGGGTTTCTCCAGTCTCTGTCAGACCAGTAAGTTTGGTCTTTCTGTGTGTGTGTATGAGTTAGAATTTTGTTCTACGTTTTTCTCCAACTCTGTCTGGACCCGCTAATGTGATCTCTGTCAGAGGAGTCAGTGGTGGTAGCTGGGCACCATTTAGTTGTGCTGGACTCACAGACCAAAATTTTTTAAGGTTTTTGATAAATATTTCAAAACTATCCTTCAGAAAGATTGTACCAATTTATGCTTCTAACAGCAGGCATAAGAGTGTCACTTTCCCTTCCCTTGACTATGTCTTGTCATTTATAAGAAAAAAATATTTGCCAATCAGATAACTGAAAAGTGTTGTTTCATTATACTTTAATTTGTATTTAATTGATTCCTAATGAAGTTGAACATCTTATAACCTGTTTATTACAATTGCATTTCAACTTGTATAATTTAACCTATTCAATTTTTCTGTTTATTTTAAGAGTTTTTTTTGCTATTATAAAGCTGATACCTACCAGAAAAGTGATATTAATTGTTAAATTATGGAAATACTTCCGTATCAGTTAGCAAATAGACATTACCCTTTCAAATACTCTCCCCTTGACTAGACCAGCCACCCCAGCCTCTCCCCAACACTACCTATCTCTTCATTATCCTTCAACTAAAGAGTAAATGTCCAACGTACCAATGGGCCTTTAGGATCCTGCTCCAGCTCTATGGCCAATGTCCATTCTGATTGGTTGGTAGCCATTTCATAGATATTGTTAAATATTTTAAATGTAACCTCTGTGGATATAGATTACAAGTATTTTTCCCATTTGACAATAAGACTTTAAAACATCACATTGTATTCTTTTTCTCTTATCCTCTTTCCTTAATTAGCTGCTGCTTCTCTCAAAATTGTTAGTTACTATAGCTATTTTCTTTTAAATTATCTCTGTCTTTAAAAATCTACAAAGGAAGGAAATCTGCAAAGAAAAAAAAAATCTACAAAAGAATTTATTCACAAACTTACATAAGATTTTAATTGAATTTTACTATGTTTTGGGGAAATCTATCAAACTTACCGTTATCTATTTTAATGCTTTTGTCAGGCGCCACAAATTTCAACTTTTATAAATTATGCTAGATGCCAAAATAAAGTAAAAGTTTACTTTGGATAAGTAGTAAAATATTTTGAACTAATTTTTGTTTTGATATATATACCTACTAAGAGTGAATTAATTTTTTGGACTAAATTATTTTCATACTTGCTTAAAATTATCTATAAAGATATTAAGTTTTTTATGTATTCTGTCGAACATATCAATTAGATATTATGATCTATTGTTTATGATTACTCTGTTTTAAATCTGATAAGGACACCATTGCATTGCTATCCAGATAATATCTTCCCAGCATTTCAATTATCTTAATCTCATGCAGACCCACATCAAAGGCTTTTACAAACATGTAGATATATTGTTTGTCCATGGAGTTTTCTATATCCACAAACTTGTTGAGTAATTTTATCAGACCAGATAAATAAGATTTGCCTGGCATAATCTGTCTTCATAAACAAATGCTGTCCACTGCCCATCACATTGTTATCTAAATGATTTCAGATCAATTTGGTTCACTCTAACTTGGGCAATTGCATTCTGCCAGCCCAAACTCCTTCTGTTTTTCAATTGGAGACATTATTCTTCTTTTCACTTAACAAAGTGTTCTGTAAAGCAAGCAGGCAAGTATCTGAACCAATAAAGCCTAGTTTCCTGAAGATTTGTGTCTGATTGGCTATCTGAAACTATGTGTTATATATATCCATGTCAGAGATTTGACTGGTGACATTATTACATAAATCTTTGTAGCACATGTCATAAGTAGTGTTTTGTGTTACATCAATAGGAAATATAGGCAAAACAAAGAATGTCCTGCCTTCATGTTTGTTTAAAGTACATACTAACACTAGAGTTTCTGTACATAATTAGATTAAGTTGAAATTGAGTTTTATATCATAGGCTAATAATGAGATACTCTGGATATGAAGTGATTTTATTGGAAAACTTGTTATATATTGTACTAAAGCAAAATGATCATTATGCCTTATCCCAGAAAAATGATAGTTGTTCTATATTTTAAGGTAAATGAGCAAACCCCATTCATTACTTACCATGTCATTATACAAAATGTAAAAATTTGTTGATGCTATTCTTCTTATTCACATTTATATGATGCCCTTTAAAGTCTGTTTCTTATCTCCATAAGGAACATTGGCCTAAACTGTATGTTAATTTGGGGGCACTCAAAGAGACACTAGGCTAGCTAGCAAATTTAATGAACTTGCAAAGCATTTTTCCAGAATAAAGAGAGGTGAACAAACTTCTGCTTCCCATTGGTATTCCTATATCTTAATTTCAACCAAGCTCAGCTTGAATTAGAATGTACAGTTCCCCTAATTCTCTAGTTTTATTGTTATAGATGTTTAAAACAAATAAACAAACCCAGATTCTAAAATTCAGTCATAACTCCCAGGCAGTGTTCACTCACTAGGAGGAAGGTATGTGTAATTTTTTGTTTGGGAACCATTTTGTTCAGCGTTTGTGGATTCAAATCCAAATAGCCCAAGAAACAGTTATTTGGGAGAAGACACAACAAGGCAGCACAGATAGACTAAATAGAAAACATTGTCATTATATACTCACCGAAAGCATCTCCTTTACCAATAGAGGGTAGTTAAACTTTCTCTATCCAATCATGAACTAACCAAAACCCAGGAAAAACATGAGCAAAAACTAGAGGAAATATCTATAACATGAAATTACTGTATCCTTTAATATTTGTTGCTTTTATTGGTGTGTTGTCCCTTTTTAACTTAAGGGCATGATAGCTCATGCAATCAATTATAATAACATATTCCTTGGTTTTTGGTTTTCTATTGCTGAAATATCACCCATACTTGTTTAGTGGAAGACATTAAATACTCTGTGTGTGTGTGGGTGTGGGTGTGGGTGCGGGTGTGGGTGTGTGTATTAGAAATGATTATTAAAGAGGATAATCTTATTGTGAGAGAGCAGGATAGGAAATCTCAAGGTTGGCTACATATTCTTTATATTTCTCTAGGGACCTCAGAGAGGGGTAATTAGAATATTGGCCAGGATGCTATTTCTAACAGAGTTGACTGTCATTGATAAACGTTCAGCTGCTTTGGTACATTGTAACTACAGTGCTTATATGCGAAGGAGTGTTATGTTTTCCAATATAGCAGATTTTGCCAACAGCTCATTCGTTATCAACATTTTACCAGGGAGAGGAGGGAGTCTGTTAAGAGAGAGTTTCAACTTCAGGCATCCCATTATAAAATTCAAAGAAGACTAAACCAATAAAACTTTAATACTCTCAATCAAGAGTCCTCATCTGAACTACAGTACACAGAAAATTATATGAGTGACTATTTTCTCAATTCTTCCAAGATTGTACATAGTTAGTACCATCTTAGAGGCACAGGAGAGAAGTTAATTCATTACATACAATGGATGCCTTGGGGAGGAGGGTAAACAAACCTGTTGCCATCAAGTCAAATCCTACTCACAGAGAGCCTATAGGACAGGGTAGAACTGCCCCATAGGGTTTCCTAGGCTGTAATCTTTATGGAAGCAGGCTGCCACATCTTTCTCCCGCAGAGCGGCTGGTGGGTTCAAACCACTGACCTTTCAGTTAGCAGCTGAGCTGTTTAAACACTGCATCACCAGGGCTCCTGCCTTAGGGCACTAGGGCTTAATTCTCCCCCAGACTAATTGAGAAAGGATTGCAGCTATGTTGAAATATAATTCCTTAAGTAGTACACTGACACTTTAAAGTATCATTGAAACTCAGATGTAAACAGCTTTGATATTTGCAATCTATTACGAATAAAGAGATTGATTGGCTCCCCAAAAGTTTAGTTGTGATTAATGCTTTGAAACTAGTTTAAGTATGAAAGCAACACTGTTACCTCAAATCTTTTATGAAACAAGAATTAGGGTAATAGTTAATTAAAACAAGAGTCACATAGTATACTCATTAGCACAAATTGCTTGAAACGTCCTAGCTTGGTGTCAGGATCAATAGATTTTATTCCTAGTTTGATCAGAAAGTTAATGATAGACAACCTAACTTTCTAAATGTTTCAACTTCAGATATCCCATTGAAAAACATAAAAACAAGTTACTATAAGATCTACCTTTCTCACTGGGAATATTAGGATTTTAAATCTCTATTTTTAAAAAATCGATATGTATTTATGTTTTATAGATTTTTTCATAAATAAGAAACCAAGACTATAATATTTATTCTTTTTTATTTTTTATTGTACTTTAGATGAAGGTTTACAGAACAAATAGTTTCTCATTAAATAGTCAGTACACATATTGTTTTATGACATTGTATAATATTTATTCCTATTGAGCATCTATCTTCCCTGGGCAGAAACCTTAAAAGAAAGTTCCAGAATGAAAGAGAAAACAGAAAAGCAGCATACAGAAAGGGATAGAGGGGAGGGAAAAGAAATCTGACAACAAATAACACAGTGGAGCCAAAACGTATTAGATATCCATTAGTGTATTTCAAGTGTCTACACAATGCTCTGTAAATATTTAATATTTCAACTGAAAAAGCTTGTATAGATATATTCTGTAGACAAGTAACTATATATATAGTGTACAAATATGAACATACTCCGAAAATTATGTGCAAAATCCTCATCATGACCATTTTCACTGAACGACTTTACTATAAGTGGATGATTTTCTGAAGCTGAAATTGCTGTTTGCACGAAGTGATGCATTGAAGCAATTCAAGGCTTTCATTCCACTTCACTGGAAATGAAGATTCACTGTATTAACGTTCTCTAGACACTTATGTGGTGTGAAATTATGCTCCTCAATTACAAATTCTTCCAGCCTTCTCTCTCCTTGTTTCTCTATTTTCAAGTCTCATTTCAAATACTCCACAAAATGTTTGGCCTCACTTGGCATGAAGGAAGCAAACCTCTGTGCCTTCTTCTCCCCGCCTTTGTATGGAGATAATAACACTTGCCTCTCTCATAAAGATACTGTCAGGTGTAAAATTTTGTAAAGCACCTTTAAGACCTTAGATGTGAAGTCTAATGGAAATTAAAATGTGTATTGTCATCTATTCTTCCAGTTTCTCTCAAGTTGACCATTTTCTTTATTGTTGTTTTTTGTTTGTTTGGATGTAAAGAAGAAATTTTGTTAGCTATTGAATGTTGAAGCTTAGTTTTATATCTTTCAACTTCTTTCCACTTACATTTCTTTGTGACTTCTTCTAGTTTCACTACTATAGAATCATAGATTGCTTCCAAGAACCCACCCAAAACTGACTCAGTTATGATCTGTTTTATAGCTAAGTACCTGGGTATGGTCTAATTGTACAACCGAGGAGCCTCTTGAATACTGATTTATAACTTAAAGCTTCTTTATTGCCACTACATGCCACTACATGACCTTACACTCATGCTTCCTATCTACCAGTCCTACAGTTGTATTAATTGAACTTATTATCTCTCTCATTAAACTGTGAGCACCCTCGAGGGAAGTGTTGGGTCTCTCCTAACCAATGTTTTACTCACAGTAGATGTTCAAGAAATATTTTAAATAAATATTCAATAAATATTTTAAATAATAATGTTTTAAAGTAATTAAATAAAACTAGATTGCATGCTTTCTGAACTAGCTGCACTGCAGAAGTCTTTAGAGGCAAATACCTGCTGCCCACTATTTCCAAACTCAAAATAATCCAGGTCTGGAGAACTACTTGACAGGACCTTGGTTGTTAATCTGGATCGTTTTTAAGTATCTACAAGCTAAATCCTGACTGAACTCCTCTCTTTGGAATCTGCTAACAGAGGATTCCAATGTAAGGTTTAAAGAAATAAAGAGTCCTTTTCCTATCTACTATATACACTTTTCTTTTTTTAATTGTACTTTAGATGAAGGTTTACAGAACAAACTAGCTTCTCATTAAACAGTTGGTACACATACTGTTTTATGACATTGGTTAACAACCCCACAACATGTCAACACTCTCCCTTCTCAACCTTGGGTTCCCTATTACCAGCTTTCCTGTTCCCTCCTACCTTCTAGTCCTTGTCTCTGCGCTGTTGTGCCCCTTTAGTCTCGTTTTGTTTTATGGGTCTGTCTAATCTTTGGCTGAAGGGTGAATCTCGGGAGTGACTTCATTACTGAGCTAAAAATGTGTCTGGGGGCCATACTCTTGGGGTTTCTCCAGTCCCTGCAGGCCAGTAAGTCTGGTCTTTTTTTTGTGAGTTAGAATTTTGTTCTACATTTTTCTCCAGCTCTGTCCAGGATACTCTATTGTGATCCCTGTCAGAGCAGTCAGTAATGGTAGCTGGGCACCATCTAGTTGTACTAGACTCAGTCTGGTATACACTCTTTTCTTTAGCAAGGTACTGTTAGAATGTATCAACGTACACATGAAACCACAGAATAAAAAGTGAATAGAGAAGTACACAAAGTGCACAGTGAAAAGATGATGTTGAGTAAATTAGTTAACTAGAGAGGTCTTGGAGCTCAACAGATCCAAGTTTGTGTCCTGGCTGTGCAACTTACTAGCTGTGTTACTTTGAGCAATTTACCTCTGTTTCCTTATACTTAAAATAACACTTCTGTGTAGAGTTGTGAAGATAGTTTTATTGTAAATAATACTAAACCATGGCTGACCCAGTGCAGAAGCTCAATATATGGTATTTATTATCACTATTATTAGAAATCACACTATGGAGAATGATGAAAATGAACAACTGAAGAGTCACCTTAATCAAAATAACAATGAAACATCTACTACTGAAAATAGCCAGAGGAAAGCCTAGGAGACTGAACAACAGGGAGACTCTTCACTGGCTAGGCAGGAAATGACAACTTTCTCTTATATGAGTTCAGGGGCAAAACCTTTGGTAGAATTACAAATCAGGCATGTAAAATCACTGAGTTTGAATAAAATGATTTCCAATTTTCTCATAGGGTTGCTGCCTGGGAAAGAGGAATGTTAGGTATCATCCAGTCTTTCAGTTATCTAAACAGGTTTAATAAAACAGGACAGGAGTGCAATGAGGCAAATATTGGATCTAATTATAAAATTTCAAAATCCTATTCCTGGAGGTTCTATAGAAAAATTAAGACTAATACCGTACATTGGAGTAATATTTTCTTCCAGAATTCTGGGAAATGGGGCAGTTCCCAGACAGATAAAAGGATGCATAGTAACTGCCTCCTCCGCCTCCAGAGTCTCCTTAAGAAAATAAATTAGATTAATATAGAAGAGTATATTTGAGATGCAAACAGTCTTTCAGGCATCTCAGATACACATGATCACAGATTTCTGGAAAATATAAACACAAATCACAATAGGAGTAGATCATGTAACTACTTTTTTCTTCTAAGCTATCTAAAAAACAAAGTCACAAATGACATCTTAGAAAAATTAAAGAGGTAGCTAGCTATATAGATAGCTGGATAGATAGACTGACTTGACTAATTGACAGGAATTATTATTAGTAAATTCTCTTCATAGGAGGGTTCTACAGGGTGAAGGAAGTAAAACTTAATACCTCAAAAAAGATTAAACACCTATTTGAAGTGATAGTTCCTGATCAGTCAGTCAAAGAAATTGGTGAAAGTTTCCCAGTGGGAGAGAAATATAAAACTCTTTAGACTGTCTCTTGATTGCCTGAGCTAATGCAAATAATTACAGTTTCCAAACAGAAGCATTGACAACTTGATATTTTAAGGGTAGAGTACATAAAAACCCAAAAAACCAAAACCACTGCCATCAAGTCAATTCCAGCTCATAGTGACCCCATTATTATAAGAGACTGGACACATAAATGGGGCAAAGGGAATAGTTCAGAACAGCAGTGCCATTTTTTACTACATATAGGTTAAGTAATTGACAATGTGGACATTTTGAAATACTGTGACATGAGTTAAATGTTTTTGGAAAGCCTAAGTCAGTAACATTGTATGAAGCTTTCCTTCTAGTTACATCCTTAGTACGTTGTTCAGGTTCAATAGGTCATAGGTGGAAAAAGAATTATTTGGTAGATTGCTGTTGTTAGTTGCTGTCGAGTTGATTCCTACTTATGGCAACCCCGTATGTGGAGAGTAGAACTGCTTCCATAGGGTTTTCAAGGCTGTGACCTTTTGAAAGCACATCTCCAGGCCTGTCTTCCTAGGCATCTCTGGGTGGGTTCGAACCACCAACCTTTCGGCTAGTAGTTGAGTGCTTAACCACTTGCGCCATCTAGAAAGTCTTATTTGGTGGATAGACTATAAATAATGGTTATATTCCGGGCCAGATAGTTTTTCTTTCCCTTTTTAGGAAAGTGCGTGTAATGGGAAGGAATTGAAAAAGAATTTCGGAATCGACTCGATGGCAATGGGTAACACTATGTTTCTAGCCTGTTGTAAAAACAATCAACTCATTTAGCATAAAAATGTATTGTGCAATTTGATACTTGAAAAGTACTCAGAGATATACTTGCTTTAAAAAAGTCTCTATAGAAGAGCAAAACAGCAGTCATAAATTTTTTTAGTTCTGGAATAATGAAATTTTAATTCTCTTAAATTATATCAGGAGTTCCTGGGTTGTGCAAAAGGTTAAACACTTGAATACTAGCTGAAAGGTTGGTGGTTTGAACCCACTCAAAGGCACCTCAGAATACAGGCCTGGTGACCTGCTTCCAAAAGATCACAGCCTCATAAACCCTAGGTTAAGCTGAGCAGACAAATCCTAATTGGTTAGCTTAGGTTTCCATTTCTGGGAGAGTTAAACATTAACAAGAAGTAGAAACTTAACAGTTAAGTTTTGGTTTGCTGACATAGGGCATAGCATGAGTGACTCCTTCTTGGGCCTAGTATAGTCAGGTTAACAATTTTCATTGGCTTGAATTGAATAAAATGTCTAGAAAGGACTTGAAAGGTCATATGTCTATTTCTCTGTTTTCAGAATTACACTTACATGAGTCTGGAGAGATAAAATCAGTCCTTTTGTTAAACCACAGGAAAATGATTTCCACCACCTCTAAAGTCGGTCCTGTCTAATATTAAAATACTTAGGGAAAGGAAATTCTTAGATAAAGATATACAAAAATTCTTTATCCTTTTGTTGTTTTATCCCAAGGTTCCAAATGGAATTTGCTTTATCACATTATAAAACTTACAATATCGTTAATATAATGTGGGAAATACACTTTATAACTGGTGCTGGACTATATGAAGATGTTGCTTTGAGGACTAAGGTGCACCTGACCCAAGCCATGGTATTTTCAATCACCTCATAGGCTTGCAAAAGCTGGACAATGAATAGGAAGACCAAAGAAGAACTGACACCTCGAATTATGGTGTTGATGAAGAATATTTAATATACCATGGACTGGCAGAAAAACAAACAAATCTGTCTTGGGAGAAGTATAGCCAGAACGCTCCTTAAAAGGGAGGATGGCGAGACTCCATCTTACGTATTTTGAACATGTTATCAGGAGGAACCAGTCCCTGAAGAAAGACATCATGCTGGGTTAAGGAGAGAGTCAGAGAAAAAGAGGAAGACCCTCCATGAGGTGTATTGACACAGTGGCTGCAAAAGTGGGCTCAAACATAAAAGTGATTATGAGAATGGCGCAGGATGGGGCAGTGTATCGTTCTGATGTACGTAGAATCACTATGAGGGGTAACCGACTCGACAGCACCTAACAACAACACTGTATAAATTTTCTTTATATAGAATATCAAGACAAAATCAATGAGATAATTAGTGAAGAGAAGATGAAAACTATTCATAAATCTAGAAGGCTGGAGTAACTACTAAGAATAGCATTTTGATTTCTGGCATGAGATTTTAAAACCCAACGTATAAAGTTAATTCCTGTTTTAATATGATCTTTTTAGTATAGCAACACATTTTCACTCAAGAACTGTGTACCTCAAAGCAAATGAAATTAGGGCTCAAAGAGACTTCAGAGTCACTCAAAACATGAAGATGCCCCATGACTATAAATTACTAAACTTACAGCAATCTGTCTGTTTTCCTGACATCTGATCAAAGTTTTATCATATATTAATTACTGTTTTGAGCATAGGCCCTGAATTTCACTGAGTTCACCAGCTCTAGACGCCTACAAATATGTTTTGCTATGAATTACTAGCACTGTTTCTGTTGATATTCAGCATAATCAAACATTTGTAAGCATGCTGTCTTTTCAATCTGTTCAGCTGATGCACTTTACCTGATCTTTCATTAAAGTAATCAAAACACTTGCTGTGTCGCATCTAATGAATGTTGCATGTATGATTAAGTGCTTTCATTCATGTTGCAAGTTTGATTTATTGTAATCTGCCTTTCAGACAGTCATTAGCTTAGCTCGTACGTGAATTCGATTAATTGTTGAATTCTTCCAGATGTCCATTAAGCATTACAGGAATTTCTATGTAGAAACAGCAGGGACTGTCTAGCACAGAACCAAACAATGAAATGTTATATTGCTGCCATGACTTACAAAAAGCTGGATTCATTTTCATTAATAAAACATCTGTACTCCTGCACAGCTATGCATTGAGATGCATTTATTTTATATGTTTATTTCTCTTATGACTGTAAATAGATAGTTAAACAGAACCACATTTACTGATATTATGTAGGCCCAGGGTTTAGCAGATGCTGGTTACAAAACAGCTCAATTTTTAAAGTTTACAGTAGATCCTAAACAGAAGAAAATATACTAGCAGACACCTGCTTGAAACAGAATTAGAGAATGTCTGGGATTACAGCAATAAAAATAAAAGTATTAAAATAACATTAGAGATTTATTTAGAAAAGATTTGATTGCCCTACATATTCCCAAACATTGGATCACTTTAAGAGAAAATGGCAAATGTGGCTCTTGCTGAGATGACTTGCACTGTTGTTTTGAATAGCTCTTTTTGTTTTGTTTTTTAGTTTTGTGTTCTTAGTTCTGAGAGAGGAGAGAGGGATTTAGCCTTCTGCAGAGATTCTATCTCTACATTTTGCCACTTAGTAAATGCTATTTGCCAATCATTCAGGAGATTCACCACAACTAATAAAATGAAACAAAAGGTAAGTTTCAAATGAAGCCAGGATTACCTAGGGACAATTACATGTTCTTTAACACAAAATATTCATCTTAAAATTAAGAGAGACTTTTCCTGCCTCTTTTATAAGGCTCTACGAATTAGTTTTACCAGATGAAGCTGAGAATCTTTCCTTATGCCCGTAACATTATGAAATAACTCTGTTTTTGTAAACTATATATCATCCCTGTTATAAAGACAATTAGTGTTGAATTTTATGACCAATGTGCCTTTATTCTTTCTTTATACAATTAGAGAAAATAAGTCAACTTGGAGAGAGGAGAAAAAGGAAACATAATACCCAAGCAAATCATCATCATATAAATTTTTATAAAATAACTGAACTTCGAAATTTTAAGTTTACCTGAAACAAATTCTCTATTAGTACTTTCTAATTCATTAGGGCTTTTTGAAAAATGATTATTTATTATCTAGTAGTTTATCTAATTATGAGCAGGTGAAATTATATTAACTGGAAGAGGGTATCTTTTAGGATTAGATCACCAGTCATATATGCCATGTTAATAGGATGATGCCAATGGGATTTCTATGATGGGGCTTGAGTAGACAATATCTGCCTTGAACAGAAGTCTATCAGCAAATTTTTGGAGGATAAAAAATCCTATAAAGGAAAATAATTGATAGTCTTCTTACAGGTCTTAATGCCAAAATGCAGGCTTAAAAATACTCAGCTTTAAAAATATTTGAGTTTACCATCTTTTTAACAGTTATTCAGCAAAAATTTATTGAACCTCTTATGGAAATATAAAGACATAAGTAACAACCTCTGCACTCACAAAGGAAAAAAAACATGTATGTACATTATATGACAAATATCACAATAAAAGTTGTTCATAGTCCTATGACAGCATAGAGGTGGGAGTGCTTCCTTCAATCCCCTCAAACGTCACAGAGGAGTTAACATTTGAGCTGCATCTTGAAAAATTATTAAGAATAGGTAGTCAAAATAAGGGGGGAAGCAAGGAGTGGGGATCTCAGTCACCAAGAATAGTGGGTGCTGTTTGTGGAGGGGGCATTTACTCTCTGCTCCTGATGTTTCCTTTTATATCAAGGGACATCTATTAGAGTGACACTCCTGGACTCTTTCCATCTCCTGACTCACTCATTTCTCCCTAGGAGAAGAGGAATGACTTAATTTGAATAGTGAATTTGGGACCAGGAACTTAGTATGCTTAGCTCAGCCCTCTCCCTCTTCCCTCCTCTTTCTGATTAGACTGGTTTGCTCTTGGTCTTACATAAGCATAGTAGTAATTGGTTGCCCCTGAGAAAAGAAGTCCATAGTTATCCAATTCTTTCTAGGACAGGATGGGTAAGTGTGTCTAATTCTGGAGTTCAGATTAAGAAACCCCTCATTTTCCACACCTAAGCCACATTCTCCAATTTAGCCATCATCAGTAGTAAAAGTGATATCTTGCTCTCCAACTGCCTCCTTGGTTTGGAACTCAGACAGGGAATTGGGGTGCTATTTATTGCTCCTCTTCCCCCCCAAAAAAAGCCTTAAGACATGTATACAGGCATAGAGCCATGGAAGTCATGTATTTGGTGTGTTGAAGCACAGAGTGCTTGAGGGAAGAGGTGAGAAATGAGACTGGAAAGGTAGGGAGGCCAGATTGTGAAAGCCATCAAGCCTTTACAAGAATTCACTGAAAGCACTTTGTTGCAGTTGTAAAGATGGAGATTTATCTACAACACTGGCTAAATGCCCAAATAGAACTTTATGGGCTGTGATCTCTGGCTTCTCAGATCAGGCAGTGACTCTCAGGTTTTAATGTGCATCAGAATCATTTGGGAACCTTTGGAAAATGCAGAATCCTCAAATATTCCGATTCATTAGGTGCAGTTTGAGTCCAGGAGTCTATATGATTAGCAAGCCTCTTAGGTGATTCTCATGTCATAAATTTGAAAACCACCCTTGGAGGAACAATCTTCTAGCATCTGAGCTTCAGTGTTATAGTTCTAGAAATTTAATTTTGTCAGAATACCCAACAATGTTCAGGTTCATGATAACCAAACTCCCAAGATACTAAAATATAAAAACCAGAATGCTGATTTATTTATAGCAAGAACTGTAACTTCAAACAAACTGCTGTCTTTGGAACCATACAGAGTGTATTCTGTCCTGTAGGAAAATTCTTATAGGAAGCCACATTATAACAAAAGGTTGCTTGATCACCTTGGAATCATAGCAATGGGATTAGCTGTTAGATTTAGTTGGATTACCTTTACTAATGATATCCAGCTAGCCTAATGCATCCATCTCCACTATGAGGATAAGCTTGCAAAGGGGACTGGAAATTGCTAGTCAGAGCCCCCTCTCCTCAGGACCATGCTGAAGACACAATAACAAATTCCTACTCTTGGTATCTCCTTTTTCTAAGCTACTTTTAACACATTCTTCAGATAAGATTAAATATAATTGATAAGGTTACAGATTTAGATATACTAATACAGTCACATTTTCCTGAAAATATACTGTTACCTTGATTAGAATTCGTTACCTTCCCATGTACAGAGTACTGTTTAGGGCTATTTCTACAAATAGATGCAAGCTTCATGATGTCAGGGACCTTGACTTCCTGTTCACCACTTCATCTCAAGTGCTTAAAATAGTGCCTGACATAAAAGAATAGTCAATAAATTTATTATGAATGAATGAATGATTAGTCTCATGTACTACATGATCACTTTTTGCATTTCTATTCTCAGAGAGAAAACTTAATTCCAAATTTTGGCTGCATTGCTGTTGCCGCGTATGAATTGGTCACGCACCTCAACAAAATGCCAAAAGCAAAATCAGTTGCTTTTGTTACACTTTTGTGATAGGGGTTTTACATGTTGTCAGGATCTATGTTTTGATTTTTAGCACCAATCTCTGAGGAGTTTATGTTTTGCTGAGTTCCCAACTGATTACCAGGAATATAAAATTTTTGCTGCTCAAGAATAAGAGAAGAGAAATGGAGATGGCTAAATAACATTTCTTTTAGTGTTTGTGATGAACAGCTAACTCTGAGAACTTTTTTTTTAGTTTTAAGTGAATGTCACCAAATACTCCCTTTACCCTCTTCACAACTAATGTGAGGAGGAAGTTCTTTAGCTTCTGAGCTTAAGAAATGTTGATAAATATTGTGACATGTCAACTAATTAAAAATGAAATGCAGCCAGCCAAGCTCCAACCATTTTTAATTTACAATATTGCTATGCTTCTGAGGCAAATGTAGACAAGTCACAACTTCTTTTGATGCCTGAGGGATTGAAAAAATTAAATCAGCAGGATTGGCTATTGATGTTTTCTAGCAAACGTTTTGAAATCTCTGTCTTTCATCCATCTTGCAGGCAAACAGGATTGCATTGTGAACCTTCAGAGATATTAATTCCTTTAATAAATCCTTGTTTGTATGTTGAAAACTTCCAACGGTTAGGTTTCTGTAGCAATCTCTACATCAGGGGTAAATGTTGCCCACAGGCAGATTTCCTGTTTTTTTCCAGGTATCATTGCTCTTGGTCTGAAACTGAGGCTAACCAACACACCGTCTGTTCAGCTGCTTTTCATAAGATTTCTTTGTTATATTTTTTTGCAAGGCAAATTTTATGACAGACTGTTTTCCTGGTGATCAACACTTAATGAGATAAAGCACAAACATAAGTAGTGACTGTCCCAGTTCTGCGTTTTGATCCCTGCCCCTACAACCAATGTGAAAAAAGATGGAGAGTGAGCTGAGATTCTAAAACTACAGTGAATATTTGCCATATAGGAAACCAATCAAAGTTCCATCCAACTAAAAAATTAGTATAGTAAATTAAAGCTCAAATGCACAGAGATAATATATGCGCAAGCATGAAAAGTGGGCTTGAAGATGGAGGGAAGTTGACTGTATTGTGAAGATTCTGTGTACAGCATCTATTTCTCTAATACTTTTCACCATAAATAATTACATAAAGATGGTAGAAATAAAAAGATAGTGCCAAAACTATCAGATGACCTTCTTGAGGAGAGTGTTATTCCAGGGGTTTTCTTTTATTAAGAGAAAGCATTTGTGACATTGGTTTAAAATGTTGTTCTGAGACTTCTCCTTGATATTTCTGCTTATGGGAGTAAACATTAATGTGCATCTGCTGGAAAAAAAAAGTTTTCTCTATTATGTCTAAGCCGTTTAAAAATAATAATAAAAGAAAGATAGTCTGGCTCTTATGGGAAGAGAGAAGCTTAATAGTGATGAATAAATTAGCTAACATCTTTTCCCTGGAGACTAAAGAAGGGAAGGTCTAGACAGCTTTTGACTATAAAAAGGAAGATGACAAAGGGAGAAAAAAACCGAGTGCAGAGAGCAGTATAGGAAGGTTTTGGTGGACAGTTTCAGAGCCTGCAACCCAGCAGCGTCCAATGTCTCCTTTCCATGAAGAATCTTTATCTATCATTCTTGAATTAACGATTTACTTTAGGCTGATATTATTGGAAAATTAAAGTAAAAAGTCCTAAACAGATCATTGTTGTTGTTGTTGTTAGTTGCTCTTAACCGTTTGCACCACCCTGGGACGCCTGATATAATTTAAGAGAATTAAAATTTCATTATTCCAGAATTAAGCATTATAGAAAAAAATCTGTGAATACGCTTCTCTTTGTATTTAGCTCTTCTATAGAGACTTTTTTTTAAGTAAGTGTATCTCTGCGTACTTTTGAAATATCAAATTTCACAAGTTTTTATGCTAAATTAGTTGATTGTTTTTACAACAGGCTAGAAACATCTTACAGTGTAGTAGGCTGAAATTCTTTCTGAATTCCTTCCCATTAAATATACATTCCCAAAAAGGGAAAGAAAACTATCTGGCCCAGAATATAACCATTATTTATAGTCTACCCACCAAATAACACCTTCTGGACGGCATAAACGGTTAAGCACTCAACTACTAGCCGAAAGGTTGGTGGTTCGAACCCACCCAGAGACGCCTCGAAAGACAGGCCTGGAGATCTGCTTTCGAAAGGTCACGGCCTTGAAAACCCTATGGAAGCAGTTCTACTCTCCACACATGGGGTTGACATAAGTTGGAATCGACTCGACAGCAACTAACAACAGCAATCCACCAAATAATTCTTTTTCCACCTATGACCTATTGAACCTGAACAACATACTAAGAATGTAACTAGAAGGAAAGCTTCATGCAATGTTACCAACTTAGGCTTTCCAAAAATATTTAGCTCCTGTCACAGTTGTTTCAAAATGTCCACATTGTCAATTACTTCACCTATATATAGTAAAAAATGGCACTGCTGTTCTGAACTATTCCCTTTGCCCCATTTATGTGTCCAATGTCTTATAATAATCAGTTACGTACTCTACCCTTAGAATTTCAAGTTGCCGATGCTTCTGTTTGGAAAATTTAATTATTTGTATTAGCTTAGGTAGGTCAAGAGATGGACTAAAAGGTTTTATATTTCTCCAAATTGGGAAACTTTCACCGGAGTTTTCAATACTGAACTTTCGGAAGCAGATTGCCAAGCCTGTCTTCTGAGGTGCCTCTGAGTGGGTTTGAACCACCAACCTTTTGCCTAGTAGTCGAGTGCTTAACCATTTGCACCACCCAGGAACTCCTCCTAAACCCTACATAAATAAACAATATTGTCACAATACTACTATCCATGGAACTACATATAGAGAAACACATTTTATTGTTCCAATTTTCCAATTAAAGTATAATAAAAAATTAAACATTATATTAAATTAACACTTTGAAACTTCTATTTTTTAAAGAATAACTACTTACCTATCTAACCAACTACCTACCTATCTACTTACCTATATGTATAGATAGAAATAGATATGCACACATATGTAGTGAATACACAATTAGAAAAACTACTTCAGGTATGTACATTACTGTTGTCAAAGTTAATTATTTGTTAATTTTAAATAATATATTCTGTCTTTATTAAAGCAAAGTACTTAAGAATAAGTAAAAATATTAAAATTTCCATCAGTAAATTTTAATCTCATTATTCAAGAAGGATCTATACTTAAACTTACTATAATGGCATCCATTATGATTTACTCAATGTTAGAAAAATATATTATCCTCATAGGGGGCACAGTCACGGGTACTTCCCAGACATAACCAAATACCTTGCAAGATTGGTTTACTAGGTTTTAAGGCTTAGGACTATAGTCTCATGGGACAACCCAGTCAATTGGCACAACATAGTCCATAAAGTTTATGTTCTACATCCTAGTTTGACAAGTAGTGTCTGGGCTCTTAAACGCAAAAAAGCAGGCAGGAAATCAAAGACTGAAAGAAGAAACTAATCTACAGGACTAACCACCTACACGAACCATGGCCTTATCTATCCTGAGACCAGAACTAGATGGTGCCCAGCTACCACTACCTTCCATTCTGACCAAGGAACAGTAGATAGTGCCAGATAGAATGGAAGGAAATTGTAGAACAAAACTCAAATTCTAAAAAAAAGGCCAGACCATAAAGACTAGAGGAACCCCTGAGACTATCGCTCTGAGATACCTTTTAAACTTTGAACTGAAACCACTCCCAGAGGTCACCTTTCAGCTAAATAACAGATTGGCTCATAAAATAAACAATATCACCTGTGAGAACTGTGCTTTCTTTAAAAAAAAAAATCATCTATATGAGACCAAACAGTCAACATTTACCCTAAAGCAAAGATGAGAAGGTCAGGGGAGACAGGGAAGCTAGATTAATGGAAACAGAACAACCAGAATGGAAATAATGGGAATATTGACACAATGCAGAAAATGTAACCAATATCACTGAACAATATGTATAGAAATTGTTAAATGGGAAATTGACTTGCTGTGTAAACTTTCACCAAAAACACAATAAAATATTTTGTAAAAAAATTATCCTTCAAGTAGAATTCTAAAGAGAACTGTAGTTGCATCGTTTGTTCATTGGGCTTTTCACCCTCAAAGTTTTTGATTCTCCAAGTCTGTGTAGGATTCTAAGCATCTCTATTTTTTAAAACTTCATAGGTGAGTCTAATCTGCAGGCAGTGTTTAGAACTACTGACTTAGATGAACCTAAATGTAGAAATTATGGTCATCTGTCATTAAGAGTGGAAATAAATTGGACAGATAAGTAGGCTTCAAACTATTACTGAGACATTGAGTCACAACAGAAATTCAAGGAGCTTCATAAATGAAAAGTTCTAGTGTATTAAAAGCTAATGGCTGTCATTCAGGATGGTGCTTGACTCTCGTTGTTGTTAGTTGCATCATGTCGGCTCTGACTCGTAGCAACCTTCTGTATAACAGAACAAAACACTGCCTGGTCCTGCACCATCCTCACAATTGTTGCTATGTTTGAGCCCATTTTTGTAGCCACTGTGTCAGTCCATCTCATTGAGGGTCTCCTTATTTTTCACTGACCCTCTACTTTACCAATGATGTCCTTCTCCAGTAATTGGTCTCTTCTGATGACAAGTCCAAAATAAGCCAAATGAGGTCTCAACATCCTCACTTCTAAGCAGCATTCTGGCTGTACTTCCTCCAAGACTGATATATTCATTTTTCTGGCAGTCCATTTTATATTCAATATTCTTCACCAATACAGCAATTTGAATGAATATTAAGTGATTGAAAATACCATGGCTTGGGTCAGGAGCACATTAGTCATCTCCTTATATGACACACCATATGACCAAGAGTATACAATTAAGAAATGATTGGAAAAGGATTAGTTCTGCAATCTGAAATGGATAGGACAAAGCCAATTAACACCTCCCCAGGAAAGTCTGCCTTAACTACTCACCTGGGTAGAATTAATTGCCTATTTCTGTTTTTACCTCTGCAGTAGTACTAACAACATTGTTTTATACGTATGAGGCAGTATGGAATTGAAGTTAAGAGTATGGGTCCCTCCCCCTAAAAAAAGAATATGGGTTCTATCTAGGTGGGAATCCTGCCAACGTCACTTAAAAACTTTAGAATCAAACACTCTTGGGTTTGAATCTTAGCTCTGACCCTAACTTTGTGACAGATATTTAGCCTCTTTCTAAAAATGTAGGATGGGAATAACCAGACTTTGAACACGTGTAACTTTTCAAGCACTAGTTTCCTCATCTAAAAAATGGAAATAATAATAATAATAGCACCTATCTTATAAAAATTAAAGAACTCTTTGTGAAATCATCTGACACATTATAAGGAAGAAATCATTGTTAGCTACTCATTGTTATCATTATTATAAAACCTGCAAAAGCCAGAACCTGTGTAGGGCAGAAACCTGTCAGAGAAGGAAAACTCAAGTATTTTCCACTAAAACGAATGATGAAAAAGTAGTAAGACTGCACCCCCTCAAAGGCAGAAAATTTGAAAGACCTGGAAAAACAAGGCAGTCCCATCGAGTTTGAGCTTTCATGGGTTTCACTGTATATTATTATCACTTGCTGATTTTCCCACCATATTAATTGCCTTTCAGGTGGGCACCATACCTTTCATCTGTGCCCCTACAACCTAGCATAGTGCCGGTCACATAGTGCCAATCACATAGTAGAACATCAAATAAAAGGGATAAAATCTATCATATGATCTCAAGGGCCCTGAGCTTTTCATCCCAAGGAATAGAGGAAAGGAAGAGTGAGGGTTTACATTATTGAATAAATATTTATGGAACACCTACTGAGTGTTGGGGGTATAAATGAGACTTATTCAGGGACCTTATAATCTAATAGAATTTTATGAAGCTATGAAAATTAAAACTTCCTAGTATATTGGGGAAAACTTAATTATGTGAAGCAGCAATGTATAAAGAAAAAAGGTATGGCTTTTGGAGTCTGTTTGACTATTGACTTTATCACCTATCACTGTGATCTCAAAAAGTTGCTTAATTTCTACATAAACAAGAGAGTAATATACATGCTTTACAGCATTGTTATGAGAAAAGGCATATGAATGAGCCTAAAATAGTGCCTGACGCTTACTAGGCCCTGAATAAATGATAATTTTTCTTCCTTCCTGGAGGGAAAAAAAAAGCATATTATAAAATTATATCTATGGCCTCAATTGTGTAGAATTATATATGCATATAGTCCAGTACAGAAAAGAACCTAAAAAAATGAACTTAAAGTATAGATTTGTTATAAGGCAAGATTATAGGATATATATAATTATTTTAAGCTGTCATGAGCACAATATTATATATGTAAGAAGTAAAATTATTATCTTAAAAAGTCATAGTCACTAAGATACATAGAAAAGGCAGCATAATTCTAAATTTTAGAGGAAAACATCATGGCTAGTTGTTATGCAGCCTCAGATGAACATTTGTCCTGTAACAATAATGTAATCATATATTTACTACTATAAACAGAAAAGTTTCAAACTGGAGTCACTTGTGTCATGATGGGGCCAATATGCATTCCCAGGAAACAAAATGTCACAATGTAAACCATTTGGCGATGTAAACCATTTGGGAAGGATGTGTCAAGATGTAAACAACTTGTGCACACTTTTAAAAAAATGTGTTCATGACTACAATCATTTATAAATTACTACAATCATGTATAAATGACTACAACCATGTATAACTGAACACAGTCATGTATAACTGAACCAGCTGGTGCCACTCACCTAGGTGGTAACTCACTCTTTCCTAGCCAAGTGGCCGACCTTTACATTTTAAAGGACTTCAAGCTGAAGCTGATCTTACCTACAATCAATCATTAACCCCTACCTTTTCTTTGTTCTCTATGTTGATAGACCTCGCTTTAATGATGGAGTGCTTTGTACTTTTACTTAGCGCTGCCCAGCTCGAGCTGTATTATTCCTCAATAAAACTCCTTTTCTTTCACTCCTAACAGAGTATGAGATGTTCTTCTTCTACATTTCTGGTGTCAGAAGCAGGACTCAAAGGAGCATTATCTTTCATGATCCCCAGGGCATCAGGACACGGGCACAGTAACTGCTGAGCCACTTTGGGCTTTCCACTTCCATGAATTCTTGGGAACCATTTAAGGTAAAACACCTCTTGAATCTGAGCTCGGCTCCCTTGCGTTGATAGCTCTTTGGGTTTTATTGTGGATTTGTTTTGGTTCTTGTAAGTAAAACTTTGTTTTGCTGTAACTGTAATTATAAAATGACAGTTATAAAAAAACTATAAATTATAAAATGGGGAAGGATGTGTCTAAAGGAGATTTAGAACCACATTCTGGGACTCCTGCTCACTATATGAATAAGCATTATGGTCCCTTATCATGCCTGTTCTTGTCTGTCTGGCATAACCTTACTTGAGACAGTTTGGGAAATCAGTAGCCATTTCAGGATTCTTTTGATCTCTCTAAGTTAACTTTTCTGTGCACTAAGTTAGAGAACCAAGGCTCCCAGATTAAGCAATCCCAGTGGGATGCCTATTTTGATTGGTATAGTGAGTCATCTAAAAGACATCAAGACAGTAAAATTGCTTCCCTGCAGGACACTGTCTCTAAATTAACAGAATAAAAAATTACAATGTCAAATTTCAGCTCCCACTCCTTCTGCTCCCCTGCAAGCTGCTACCTCTTTACACCCTTCTTTGCCTTCCTACTCCTCTGATAACACTTTATCTAACACTTTATCTGAACTTCCTTTTTTCCCTAAACAAGCAGCATAAAAATCCTTGCCTGAATTGCCCTTTAAGTATGCCCCAGCAGTAATGCTGAAGATTCCTCTCACATCACTTTTGCCTCATAGACATGCTCAGAATTACATAGCATTGTGAAAAATTTTCCTAAACTCATGAGGACCCCTACAAATTTTCTGAATAATTTAAAATCCTTGTTAAAGCCTACTGGCTGGGGCTCCCTGATTTATATCAGCTTGTTCACATGATTATCGTATTTTTATGCAAATAATGCACACCTTCTGCTTGTTTGCTGACCATGACCTCCAGCCCTGATGTGCCTTCACAAGCACTGCCATGTCAATCCTCTTTCACATGTTGCTGTAAAAAAATTAGCATGGCATGCTTATAAAAATACCTCATAGGGGAAGAGCGCAGCTGGCAAACAAACAGAAGGTGTGCTTTATTTGCATTAAATACAGTACTGGTCCAGGGGAAGCCCAATTATGTCTAGAACAGGCAGAATGGAAAGATGCCAAGGACAGTTTAACCTTAACTATTGATAAAATGACCACCAAGCTGTTGGAAGACTCTTGGGCCATGAATAAAAAGTTGCTAGAGGCTATCCCTAAGACTTTTCCTGTAGTGGCTCTTAATCTGCAAGGAGAAACTATATTATTTATTAATGGAGAAGCTTGCCAGTTTTCAATTGACACTCGAGTCACTCTGTCTGCTATTAACCCCTTCTGCTTACAAAAGCCCCTGCCCTGGAGTACTAAAACCTCAAAAGTAGTGGAGGTCACCAATCAGGAACAAACGTTGATTCATTCCCAAACAGTTCTGTTATCTCTTCGTCCTGTTGAAGATTTATACCCTTTTTTGCTCATCTCTGATAACCCTGTCAATTTACTAGGAAGAGATCTTTTATCCAAATGGAATTGCCACTTACAATTTAATGAAAAGGTGGAAATATTATTGAGTCTGCCTGATATCCCTAAGTCAACAGAGACAGGCTCTGAATTAGACAATATTCAGTAAGAAGAAGCCATTTGTTATATGCAAACACTTGTCATGCTGCTCCAAAATTCACTTCTGCCTAGTCCTCTCCCTTAGGAAATCATTTCCCTAGTTCTTGAAATGTTATGGGCCACCACATCCACAGATGTAAGTCGAGTTGTGTCAGCTGAGCTGACTAAAATTCAAAAACTTTATCTAAACCTCTGCTAAAAATTTCCCAGAATCCTCTCAAACAAGAAGCAAAAGAAGGATTAGCTCCCATCATACAAGATTTGCTTTCTAAAGGTTTAATTGTCCCTTGTATCAGCCCTTGTAATAATTCTGTTCTTCCAGTCAAAAAAACAAATAATAAGGTCTGGAGATTTGTTCAAGACTTGTGAACAATCAATCATTTTGTTATTACTCAATTCCCAGTAGTCCCTAATCCTCATTTATTACTTTCCAATGTCCCTTCAGATGCAACTCATTTTACTGTTGTGGATCTTTGCAGCTCTTTTTCAGTATTCGTGTGCATTCTGAAAGTCAATATTTGTCTGCTTTTACCTGGGAAAATCAACAATTTACCTAGTATGTAATGCCCAAAGAATTTACTGAATCTCCCACCTATTTTTCTCAGATTCTGCATTCAGATTTGCAGCCTTTACAGTTTACAAACAAAATCTACATTGCTGCAATATGTTGAAGATTTGCTAGTTTGCTCAGTCTCCCAGCAGGCCTGCCTTGACAACAGTGTAGCTTTATTAAAACATCTGGCAGCTGGTGGACATAAGGTTTCCAAAGAAAAATTACAATTATCTTAGCCTTCTGTTAAATATTTGGGCCACCTAATTTCTGCAAAAGGTATCTCTATTGATCCTAAATGGAAAGAAGCTATTCTTGTCTTTCCTATACCCAAAACAAAGTAACAGCTACAGGGGTTTCTAGGACTCTGTGGCTATTGTTAAACATAGACTCTCAATTTTTCTTTGTTGGCTCAACCTTTATATAAATATTTAAAAGCCTCTGAGCCAGATTCATTTCAAATTGCACCAGAAGATCAAGAGTCCTTAGTTCAATTAAAAGAGGCTTTAATGAACATGCCCGCTCTAGGTTTTCCTAATTACCAAATGGATTTTTCCTTATTTATACATGAAGTATCTGGAAATGTTTTAAGTGTACTAACTCAAAAACATGGAGGACAACAAAGACCTATATTTTATTATAGCCTACAGCTTGACCCTTTAGCCAAGGGATATCCCCCTGCCTTAGGGCTGTGGCTGCTACTGCCAAACTAGTGGAAACCACAGCATATGTGCTGCTGAGAAACTTTTTAGATGTCTATGTGCCCCATGCTGTTTCTGCCTTACTTAATTCTGCTTTGACACAACAACTTTCTGCCAGCAGGCTCACCTCCTATGACGTTCTCCTGGCTGCATCTAACATTAAACTATACTCTGTAGCCTGTTTAAACCCAGCTACTCTTCTCCCCACAAGTAATGAGAAAACTATCGTACACATGATTGTCTAGACCTGACGGAGCAACTTTTAACCCCTCAGAAAGAAAACGAAGTCCGCTTTAACTAATCCTGATTTAGATTTGTTTGTGGATGGTTTCTATTTAAAACCTAATCCTACTAGTCTTCACTATCAAGATGGAAATGCTGTTACGACTGCTACTGAAGTCCTTGAAAGTCAGGCCTTCCCTGAAGCCACTTCGGCTCAACAAGCTGAATTAATTGCCCTCACTAAAGCCTGTAGAATTGCTTCAGGAAAGTCTGTTAATATTTTTACAGACAATAAATACTGTTTTGGAAATGTACATGATTTTGGCATGTTATGGAAACAAAGAAGATTTTTAACCTTTTCCGGAAATGCCATAAAAAAAAAAATGGAGCTTTAGTAGTGGACCTTCTAGATGCTCTATTACTTCCCTCTGAAATTGTTGTGATAAATATACAAGCTTAGCAACCAAAAAGAGTAGCCCTAACTGAGGAAATTCGAGGAAATAATCTTGCTGATATGGCAGCCAAACAAGCTGCCTCTCAAGTTATTTCTGCACTTACGATAAATAAAGAAAGGTACTCCCCAAATTTGTCTATTGATAACTCCAACCTTCATGAATTAACTTTACAAAAACTTTTAAAACACCAACAATTAGCCCAAACAGATGAAATTAAGGCATGGGAAAAGGCAGGCTGTTACCAAGATCCTGCCACTGAATTGTGGGCTGGGTCTAATAAGAAACTGTGTTACCCAATTTTTTACATGTTCCAATGACGTTAGCCTTACATGAAGTTTTCCACATGGGATGAGATAAAATGATTGAAACCTTAAAAAAATATTGGTGGGGAAAATTTTCCTAGGCTACCAAACATGTTGCCACCCATTGCCCTACTTGCACTCGCTGCAATCCTAGAAAACACCTTAAAGTCCTACCTGGACTTTACCTTTACCTTCTAGGTATATGCTTGAATGGCAGCTAGATTTTATTCAGCTTCCACCTTCAAATGGTTATAAATATGTATTAGGAATGATGTCTAAATTTTCACATTGGGTAGAAGCCTTTCCCTGTTGTCATGTGACTGCAGCCTTTGTAACAAAGAAACTTCTTGAAAACATCATACCCACCTGGGAAGCACCAAAAAGTCTTTGTAGTGATCCAACTGAATGCAGAAGTTATCAAACAATATCATTAATATTACACGCAAGTAAAATTTTGCTGAAGATAATTCAAAATCAGTTGCAGTAGTACATCAACAGGGAACTCCCAGAAATTCAAGCTGGATTCAGAAGAGGATGTAGAATGTGGGATACCATTGCTGATTGTCAGATGGATCTTAGCTGAAAGCAGAGAATACCAGAAAGATGTTTACCTGTGTTATATTGACTATGCAAAGACATTTGACTGTGTGGATCATAAGAAATTATAGATAACATTTCGAAGAATGAGAATTTCAGAACACTTAATTGTGCTCATGAGGAACCTGTACATAGACCAAGAGGCAGTCATTCAAACAGAACAAAGGAATACTGCATGGTTTAAAATCAAGAAATGTGTGTGACAGGGTTGTATCCTTTCACCATATTTATACAATCTATATGCTGAGCAAATAATCCAAGAAGCTAGACTATATGAAGAAGAATGTGGCATCAGGATTGGAGGAAGACTCATTAACAACCTCCAATATGCAGATGACACAACCTTGCCTGCTGAAAGAGAAGAGGACTTGAAGCACTTACTGATGAAAATCAAATACTACAACCTTCAGTATGAATTACACCTCAATATAAAGAAAACAAAAATCCTCAAAACTGGACTAATAAGCAACATCATGATAAATGGAGAAAAGATTGAAGTTGTCAAGGATTTCATTTTACTTGGATCCACAACGCCCATGGAAGCAGTAGTCAATAAATCGAATGACCTAATGCACTGGGCAAATCTGATGCAAAAGACGTCTTTCAAGCGTTGAAAAGCAAAGCTGTCACTTTGAGGACTAAGGTATGCCTGACCCAAACCATGGCATTTTCAATAGCCTCACATGCATTAGAAAGCTGGACAATGAATAAAAAAGACTGAAGAATTGATGCCTTTGAATTATGGTGTTGGTGAAGAATATTGAATATACCATGGACTGCCAGAAGAACAAACAAGTCTGTCTTGAAAGAAGTACAGCCAGAGTGCTCCTTAGAAATGAGGATGGTGAGACTTTGTCTCACGTACTTTGGACATATTATCCAGAGGGACCAGTCCTTGGAGAAGGACATCGTGCTTGGTAAAGTACAGGGTCAGCAAAAAAGAGGAAGACCCTTAACAAGATGGATTGACACAGTGACTGCAACAATGGGCTTAAACATAACAATGATTGTGAGGATGGCACAGGATTGGGCAGTGTTTCATTCTGTTGTACATGGTGTCACTATGAGACAGAACCAACTCGAAAGCACCTAACAACAACAGTGATCGGGGAACTCATTTCACCAGTCAAGTCATCCAAGAATTGTATCGAGTTCTTCCCATTTATGAAAGGCTAATTGTCCCTATCATCCTTAGTCTCTGGTCTAGTAGAGAGAACTAATGGAATAATAAAGACCCAAATAACAAAGCTTTGTGGAACTTAAAATTTGTCCTGGAGGAAGGTCCTTCTTTTAGTTCTTTTAAATATGATTCCACACCATTTGGATCTCACAAACTTACTCCTTATTAAATAATTATTGGGAGACTCATGATCCTTCCTTACATTGCCTGCACTGACCCTAATGTTGTTTAACCTGAATTACTGAAGTATTGCCAGTCTTTAATCCAATATTCTAAAGAATATCTTTCACAGTTCAGAGAAACCTTTGACGAACAGAAACTAGACTCCTGAAGTCTACCTAACATTGCCCCAGGAGAATATGTATATTGAAAGAGACATCAAATAAAAGACTCATTAGAACCTTGTTGGAAGGGACCACACCTTATCCTCACCAATCCATGTGCAGCAAAATTAGAGGAAATAAAATCTTGGATTCCTCTGTCACAGTTAAAAAAGGGTAAGACTCCTGTTTGGACTAGCCAACCCACCAGAGAATTGAAGGTTACATTTAAATGCCCCTGTGGCCAGAAGCAGATGACATCTGAGGCTGTTGGGTGGCCCAAGACTCTGGACTAAGCCTGAGAATACACCTCTTTATCTTTTTTTCTTTTTAACTTTGCTACAGTCATGCCTCTACTAATGTTTTTCTAGACTGGGCAGATGCTTATTATGCTCACCATTTAAAAAGGTTTAATTGTCGGATACGTGATCCTCTCACAACCTCAAGTCAATCTGGCCTTCCCTGGTGGGTCTCTCTGCTACAGGGATCTGATTGGGTTGCTTTAGACCTATGGATACAAGAACAACAGAGAAATAGTTCATTACTACAGGAAATCACGATTACTAGATTTTCCAAAGGTAAATGGCCTTTTTTCGGATCTGAATGAAACCCAGGCCATAACTTAACATGTAGTCTTAACACAACCCTTACTTTACTAAATAAAGTCACCTAAGAAGAGCTAGCTAAAGAATCTTCCAAACCCAAAAACAGTACTCTTCGTATTGTAGGTCCATATCAACAACTGTAGGATGGATTCACCTCTTTAACTCCCCAAGCGGGAAGGCTAAGTCAAATTGCTCCCCTTTGCTGAGAACAATCTAACCACCCATATGAGTAACCTATCTGTCATCAGTCCTATGGGGTGGCTTCAAAAGTCTGAATGTGCATCAGTTATAACCTTACAAGCTACTGATTGGTTCACCACCGACTAGTTATGATGCTCAGGTATCTATTGGGTGGCCCCTAATGGCACCTTTTGGCTATGTGGAACGAATCTTTGGCCCTGGCTCCTGCCAGGCTGGATTTGAAGATGCACTTTGGGCCTGAGCTGGACTCAATGATGTATTTTAAATGGACTCTCTTTACCAGCTAATGTACACATATTAAGAGCTTAATGGTCTTGATCAGTGTTTCATTGGCTTGATCATTTGGCAGCAGTATTCACACCTCAGGTGGGACTTGAAGATGTTATGAAACATGTAGAAATATTAACCAAATTTGCACAAATTGCTCTAAATGACAGTGCCCATGAGCTTTAAGAGATCACTGAGAAAAGTAGTACTCCAAAATAGAATGGCCCTTGACATTTTCACTGCAGCCCAAGGGAGTACCTGTGCCATAATAAAGTCTGACTGCTGTGTCTATATTCCTGGCAGTAGTGCTAATATCACAGTCTGCATTAATCATATGCAATGAAAAGTATCTTGCCTTAATGATCCTGTACCTTCCTTAACTGAGATTATAAGTAATTGGTTTTACTGTTGGGTTGGATGGTGGAAAAAACTTGCTACGTTATTTTGGAATCTTTATATTCCTCCTTGTTTCTATTATTGTAATTATAAAACACTGTTTTGCTTTATTTTCTTCAATGCATTTCATCCATGAAATGCTACTTCAAAACAGTTTGACCCTTCACATAAAATCATGCTGATTTCACAGGCTTTCACTAATGGCCGTGTTGTTTAACCACCTCCCTTTTGTCTCCTTGGTTATGTTTCAACTTGACCTCTATCATTCTGTCCTGACTGAGAAATGTTCCTTGAATGTGGCCTTGTCCATTAAGACGTTCCCTATAAAACCTACTCACCCTGAAGATGAGGCCTATTAGCTCAGAAAGGTGTAGAAAATAGTTTTTATTAACCAAAGCTCCTCAAGAAGACAGATAAAGTCCTTGCAGAAGAAAAGCTACTCCATTGTGGGTGATCAGTGCCCCCTAGCTGAGGCTTGATCAAAAAGGGGATGTGTAAATGGAAAAGTTTCAAACTGGAGGCACTTATATCAGATGTAAGTATGATGGGGCTAACATTTATTCCTAGGAAACAAAAGGTCAGGATGTAACCATTTTGGGAAGGATGTGTCAAGATGTAAACAACTTGTTCCCAGAAAACAAAAAAAATGTGTTTATGAATACAGTCATGTATAACTGAACCAGCTGGTGCCACTCACCTAGGTGGTAACTCACTCTTTCTCTAGCCAAGTGGTTGACCTTTACATTTTAAAGGACTTCAAGCTGAGGCTGATCTTATCTACAATTAGTTATTAACCTCTACCTCTGTACATAGACCCCTCTCTCTGCTTGAATGATGCCGTGCTTTGTATTTTTACTTAGTGCTGCCCAACTTGAGCTGCATTATTCCTCAACAAAATTCGTTTTCTTTCATTCCTAAAAGAATATGAGATTTTCTTCTTTGACACTACATAAACGTATTATATAAATATTACAGAATAACCCAAAACACATTCAAAGATCCCATGAAAGTAGCACTATGTCTGTGTGAGTTTCCTCCAAATTTTTGACTAATCCTCAGCTTCTGGCTTCAGAGAATAAGATTGTTCCATGACTTTGAAAGTTCATCAGACTCTGCTCTCAAGTCTTTTGGAGATACAAGTAATCAAAATCCTACTGGTCTGACAGAGACTCGAGAAACTCTGACAGTATGGCTCCTGGACACCCTTATAGCTCAGTAATGAAGTCACTCCTGAGGTTCACCCTTCAGCCAAAGATTAGACAGGTCCATAAAACACAATGAGACTAAATGGGCACACCAGCCCAGGGACAAGACGAGAAGGAAGGAGGGACAGGAAAGCTGGTAATGGGGAACCCAAGGTTGAGAAGAGGAGAATGTTGACACATCGTGGGGTTGGCAACAAATGTCACAAAACAAATTTGTGTATTAATTGTTTAATGTGAAGCTAGTTTGCTCTGTAAACTTTCATCTAAAGTGTAATGAAGACTTCTGGCAAAATGGCACTATAGTCAGAAGCACCACGCCATTCTTCCGCAGCAAAGATCAGAAAAACTAAGTGAAACAGAGTCACACATCAATCCTGAAACCCTAAGCATCAAATGAAGAGATAAAGAACGCAGCAAAGCACCAAATGAAATAAGAAACTGACCAAGAACAGAGAGTGAGGAGAGGTACATGCAGAGGTCCCCTATCAGCTATCGCAGCATGGATCCGCCATCTTGGATTCCTATCGGAGATCAGCGAACAGAAGGGACAAGAAAGCAGCTTCATGGAGCTTCCAGCAGGAGACAGAACAACCAGTAACCCTCGATATAGGCTTTCCCACCCCCAACACTTCTTCACCCTGACTTATCCTCCTCTGCTTCCTGCAGCCACAGTATATTGGCTGCAAAGCACGAGCTTCCCCCCAGTGTTGTTTGGATTCCACCCACCGGCACTGACCAGCTCCCTAAGTGCCATTTGTTGACTGCTAGTGTTGCTTTTTTCTCCTTCTTTAGATTTCTTCCTTACCTCTCACCACCTCCCCCTCCTTTCTCTCAAATACCTGGCTCCATGCACCATCTTTGCTTCTTCCTGAAAGGCTGCAAAACACTGCTCAACCGTGAAACTGCTTCCCGGCCCATGCCGCCATGCTGGTGGGACCCGTGGAGCTTTTTTGTTTGTTTGTTTGCTCTGATTTGTTCTGTTTTGATTTGTTTGTTTTCTTCTTCGTTTCTCGGCTTGGGAGCCCATTCTAGCTGGGCAGTACCACACAGCTTGGAAGCTATTCCCTTACTCTGCGCAGATGCCCAGGGACATCTCTGGGGACATTTCTTTTTTCATTTTTTGGTTTTGGGTTTCTTTTTGTTTCTTTGTTTTGTTTTCTTCTCTTATTCCCTTTTTGTCTTTCTTCATTTCCAGTTTCTTGATTTATTCACTTTTTTCTTTTACTTTTTTTTATTTTTGTTTTTCCCCATTTCACAGTCTATCATCTCTCCACTCCAATAGGAAGCTCCCTTAGCACTCTTTTTTGTTCGTGTTTATGTCTTTGTCTCCTGTTCCTCTCTCCTCTCTCTCATCTTTCCCATGCCCATCTTAGCTCCACACATCACAATCTACCCCCTCCTTCCTGCCTACCCGCACTGTGTGCTGAACATCACACTCCCAAGCAGCACAGGCACAGCCTACCGAAACCTGCCCTGCACTGATTCCTGGATTGCACTGTCAGCTCTAGTATGTGCCACAAACAACCCATCCTAGCAACTCCCCTTCAGCTGGACCTGCCCTGCTGTACCATACCTGAGTGACTGACCCTGCCCTTTGGAGAAGGAGGTGAAAAGTATCGTGCCCACAGATGAGCAAACAACAAAGAACGCACAGCCCACCTGTACAGATGTAACCAAATAAAACAAAAAAAGGATGAAACAAACAAATCTACAAGCAATAAATGAGGAAAATATACTGAATGCCCCGAAGACAGCAGACAATATCAAAACATATACAAAAACAGGACTGGATGGTTCCACTAGGTATACAAAATAAAACACTAGATGACTTTCCAGTAGAAGAAAAGGCACTAGAACTACCTGATAGGGAATTCAAATCTCTAATATTCAGAATTATCGAAGGGTTGAAGCAAAAAGCAGACTAAAATGAGGAAAAAATAGACAAATTCCTGGAAAAAGCAGAAAAATTCATGGAAAATACAGACAAAAAAATGGAAGAATTCAAGAAAATAATGCAGGAACAAAATGCTAAAATAAATTCACAACTAGAAATCATACAAAAACAACAATTATAAATCCAAAAGATTAACAACAAGATTTCAGAAACGGACAGTGTCACAGAAGGGCTGAGGAGCAGGTTTGAAACGATGGAAGATAGGATCAGCAAAATTGAAGGCAAACACTTGGATACAACTCTGTTTGAGGAAAAATCAGAAAAAAGAATGAAGAAAAGTGAAAAAACCCTGAGAATTATGTGGGACACAATCAAAAGCCAAAATCTGTGAGTGATCAGAGTTCCAGAATAGGGGGAGACAACAGAAAACACAGAGAGGATCTTTGAAGAATTGCTGACAGAAAACTTCCCCAATATGGAACATCTAGCTCAATTGCCATAACACAGTTTACAAAGACAATGTTCTGTATTCTACCTTGGTGAGTCACATCTGGGGGTCTTTAAAACCTGTGAGCAGCCATCTAAGATACTCCACTGGTCTCACCCCTTCGGGAGCAAGGGAGAATGAAGAGAACAGGATGCAAGAAAAAGATTAGCCCAAAGG
>NW_004443979.1:5466812-5516584 GCF_000243295.1 Trichechus manatus latirostris
TGGAAAATGATATGGCGCTTCCTTAGAAAGCTAGAAATAGAAATACCATATGATCCAGCAATCCCACTCCTAGAAATATATCCTAGAGAAATAAGAGCCATCACTCGAATAGACATATGCACACCCATGTTCATGGCAGCACTGTTCACAATAGCAAAAAGATGGAAACAACCTAGATGCCCATCAACAGATGAACGGATAAACGAACTATGGTACATACACACAATGGAGTATTATGCAAAGATAAAGAACAATGATGAATCCATGAATCATCTCATAACATGGATGAAACTGGAGGACATTATGCTGAGTGAAATAAGTCAATCACAAAAGGACAAATATTGTATGAGACCTCTACTGTAAAAACTCATGTAAAAGTTTACACACAAAAAGAAACAATCTTTGTCAGTTATGAGGTAGGAGCGGTGGGGGGAACTAAATAGACAATAGATAAGTGGTAACTTTGGTGAAGGGTAAGGCAGTACCCAATACTGGGGAAGCCAGCACAACTTGGACAAGGAAAGGTCATGGAAGCCCCATAGACACATCCAAACTCCCTGAGGGACCGAATTGTTGGGTGGAAGGCTATGGGGACCATGGTCTCAGGGAACATCTAGCTCAACTGGCATAACACAGTTTATAAGGACAATGTTCTACATTCTACCTTGGTGAGTAGCATTTGGGGTCTTAAAGGCCTGTGACCAGCCATCGAAGATATTCCACTGGTCTCACCACTTCGGGAGCAAGGGAGAATGAAGAGAACAGGATACAAGGAAAAGATTAGTCCAGGACTAATGGATCACAGCTACCATGGCCTCCACCTGACTGAGTCCAGTACAGCTAGATGGTGCCCAGCTACCACCACTGACTGCTCTGACGGGATCACAATAGAGGGTCCTGGACAGAGCTGGAAAAGGATGTAGAACAAAATGCTAACTCACAAAAAAAAGACCACATTTACTGGCCTGACAGACTGGAGAAACCCAAGAGTATGGCCCCCAGACACTCTTTTAGCTCAGTGGTGAAGTCATTCCCGAAGTTCACCATTTGGCTGGGGATTGGACAGCCTCATAAAACAAAATGGGAATAATGAGGCACAGCAGTCCAGGGACAAGGACTAGTAGGCAGGAGGGGACAAGAAATCTGGTGATAGGGAACCCAAGGTTGAGAAGGTACAGTGTTGACATGTCGTGGGGTTGTTAACCATTGTCGTAGGGCAATGTGTGTACTGTTTAATGAGAAACTATTTATTCTGCAAACCTTCATCTAAGGTACAGAAAAAAAAAAAAAGAATTGTCTATGTGAGATCAAATTGACAACAGCAACTCAAAAGGTTTGATGGGAAGCCTAGGGGGAAGTGAGTTGAAGATAATGGTGATGTAATAATTTGGAAAAGAATAGTGAGAATAGCAGCACAACTGGAAGTATGTAGTCGATGTCACTGAACTGTACATGTAGAAACTTTTGACATAGTGTAACTTTGGCTATGTATATTTTCACCAAAAAAAAAAAGGTCCTCCAAGGTCGAGAAGGGAGAGTGTTGACATGTCATGGGGTTGTTAACCAATGTCATAAAACAATATGTGTACTGACTGTTTAATGAGAAACTATTCTGTAAACCTTCATCTAAAGTACAATAAAATATATATATAAAAGAAAAAAAAAGTACAATTTTAAAAAGTTTCTATAAAATTAAAAAAAAAAAGATCCCGGTCCCAGAAATGGGACCAAACAACCCCAAAAGCCTGTAGTTGCCAATGCCTCACGCTGCTTCCAAACAAACAGGGTTAAGAAAAAAATTTTAAGAGAGGGAAATCTGTTGGTATGTCAAGGTAACAGAACAATTTTGAGCCCATATTGATCACACATTCAGCCTTAGATATATTTCATTCATCTTTTTTAAATCCCTAGAAGGTAAATTCTTTCTTTTTTAATGTAGAAAAAAACCTGAGACATTAAAAGAGGTAACTTGGTATGACATGCAAAAATACGTCAGGATGGCATGCAGTCAGATTTCTCTGTCCAGGGCTTTTCCTAGGGCTTTCTATAATTGGCCTCCCGAGAATTCCCTCAGTCTTCCCAACTAAATAAATGAGGATCATAATGCATCAGGATCATGAGAACTAAAAAAAAAAAAAAAAGCTATATTTGATGATTTGACTCCTGGGAAGCAAAATAGGCTTAGAAATGTAATTAGTCACATTGGATAGAGAAAACATGTAACAAACCACATTGTCCTGGTCAGAACGTGGGAATGAAGTCTTGCCTCTTTCTCCCTGCTGTTTGGTATTATATTCCTATCAGGAGGTGAACTGTTTTTAGCAGTAGCTGCAGCCATGAGGGAAAACATGGGATTGAATGGTGGGCGTTTTAATGAGAGAAAGGGTGGCAGCCTCTTCTAAAGGGATTGCCAGTCATTCAGGAGTGAGGCAGCTGGGGAAGAAACAGTCTTATTTCTCAGGATCTACCAACCATCAAGATAAGCTGAAGGTTATTGCTGTTTACAGCTGAGTGCTTGTGAAGTTGACAAATAGGTTGTGTGTGCACTGCTGTGTGAATAAAGAAACAAGACAGTAAAGTCACAGGAGGAAAGAGTGACCCTTCCCAAGAGAACGATTATGATGCAAGGCCATCATCAGCCAGTAATTCCCATATATACATAAAATGTACTGTTTTATTAACACAGAGGGATTTTATTAAAATATCTACCTACCAGTAGTGAAGAAAGTCAATTTCTTTTCATTTTACTCTTGGACCTGTGGTCAACTTTGCAAAACAACTGTTTATGTCAATTGTGACAGAAGGGCCACTGAGACACCAGTGAACACTAACATTGCCCTTTTGGGAAATGAGAGCAGTTGTTTTATTAATGCAGAATAAGTGGAAGCCTGTCTGGAAAGCGCACTTGAGAAGAACAGGTTCTTACTTTCCTTGCTGAGGACAAAAATAATAATAGTAACAATAGTTGATTTGCATCGCAATTTAATTGTCAAAGCACTTTCTCAAACATTATTTCATCTGATCTGCAAAATATTTCTCTTCTTGTAACTTATGCCATGTTACTTAGCCTCTCAGAAGTTCATATCCCTCATCTGTTTAAAAAAAAAAAAAGAGGGCGGGGGATAATACCATTTACTTTACAGAATTGTTACAAGGACAAAAAGAAAGTGTGCATGTAAAGTGTTTAACACCTTGCCTGGAGTGAGGGTTTAGTGAATGCTAATTCTCAGTCTTTTGCCATAATACACTTTAACACCAGCTAGCTCAGCTTGTAAGGGCCAGATCTGGGTCCAGAACCCGGGTCTTCTGATTGTACCATTGAGCAAAAGAAAGCAAGAAAAAAGAAGGGTATTCCATTTTAGACCTGTCACGTACAGATGCTTGATCTCATTCCCATGCCTCATTGGATTGAATTTTTTAAACAGTAATAAGGATTGATACAACTTAAAGGAAAAGAGACTCGTTTCAAGTCATCTTTGTACTTCAAACCTTCTCATAGCTTGTCTTTAAGTTTCCTTTGTTTTGGTTTTGTTTCTGAAACACTATATGAAATGAAAAATACTCTACATTAAACCCTGAACTTGAGAGAGATTAACTTTAAAATATTGACATCAAGAAAGGGACTATGAAAATAGCCAACCTCATAATTAAAACTTGAACAAATCACAGAAAAACAAAAATTATTATTATTGACTGAGTTTTATTCTTAACACCAGTTTAGTAACTATGTGCAAAGTGCAAAACTTTCACTTGTTGACTTCTAAGATTAAAATCAATACAACTGTCCACAAGCTATACCTCTCAGATTTGCCTCTCCATTGTAGATCAAAGAAGAGTAATTAGATTTCTGCCTGACTAGCAGGGGAAGAAAACTGTTTCTTTTTTGATCAAAATCTTCTCAGTGGATTGGATTACAATTTCTTTCCTTTGTCTATCAGCACTTAGCAATTGCTTCTGAGTTTTATTTAGTTCAAACTGTCAAAATATTATCCATTTATTTTCAGTACCCATCTGTCAGTTTGTCATATTGTGGTGGCTTGTATGTTGCTATGATGCTAGAAGCTATGACACCAGTATTTAAAATACTAATCAGTAGGGTCATCCATGGTAGTAACTGGTTTCAGCAGAGCTTCCAGAAAAAGACAGACTAGGAAGAAAGGCCTGGTGATCAACTTTCAAAAATTAACCAATGAAAACCCTATGGATCACAACAGAATATTGTTCAATATAGTGCTGGACCACCACACATCTGTCAGTTTGTTGTACTGTGGTGGCTTGCATGTTGCTGTGATACTGGAAGCTTTGCCACTGGTATTTCAAATACCAGCAGGGTCACCTTTGGTGGACAGGTTTCAGCGGAGCTTCCAGACTAAGACAGACCAGAAAGAAGGACCGGCGGTCTACTTCTGAAAAAAATAGCCAATGAAAACCTTATGAATAGCAGTGGAACATTGTCTGATATAGTGCTGGAAGATGAGCCCCTCAGGTTGGAAGGCACTCAAAATGACTGAGGAAGTGCTGCCTCCTCAAAGTAGAGTCATCCTTAATGATGTGGATGGAGTCAAGCTTTCAGGACTTTTGTTTGCTGATGTAGCGCAACTCAAAATGAGAAGAAATAGCTGCAAACGTTCATTAATAATTGGAACGTGGAATGTAAGAAGTATGAATCTAGGAAAATTGGAAATCGTCAAAAATGAAATGGAACACATAAACATCAATATCCTAGGTATTAGTGAGCTGAAATGGACCAGTATTGGCCATTTTTATCTCAATACTGAAGTCACTCCTGAGGTTCACCCTTCAGCCAAAGATTAGACAGGCCCATAAAACAAAACAAGACTAAATGGCACACCAGCCCAGAGGCAAGGATTAGAAAGCAGGAGGGGACAGGAAAGCTGGTAATGGGGAACCCAAGGTCACGAAGGGGAGAGTGTTGATACACTGTGGTTGGCAACCAATGTCACAAAACAATATGTGTATTAATTGTTTAATGAGAAACTAATTTGCTCTGTAAACTTTCATCTAAAGCACAAGAAAAAACCTGGAAAAAAAAAAGGAACACAAAGATCGATATCATAGGCATTAGTGAGCTGAAATGGACTGGTATTTGCCATTTTGAATCAGACGATCATATGCTGTACTATGCTGGGAATGACAAATTGAAGACGAATGGCATCACGTTCATCGTCAAAAAGAACATGTCGAGATCTATCCTAAAGTACAACGCTGTCAGTAATAGGATATATCCATACGCCTACAAGGAAGACCAGTTAATACGACTATTACTCAAATTTACACACTAACCACTAATGCCAAAGATGAGGAAATTGAAGATTTTTACCAACTTCTGCAGTCTGAAATTGATCAAACATGCAGTCCAGATGCATTGGTAATTACTGGTGATTGGAATGAGAAAGCTGGAAACTAAGAAGAAGGATTAGTTGTTGGAAAATACGGCCTTGGTGATAGAAACAACACGGGAGATTTGCATGATAGAATTTTGCAAGACCAACGACTTCTTCATTGCAAATACCTTTTTTCAACAACATCAACAGCGACTCTGCATGTGGATCTCATCAGATAGAAAACGCAGGAATCAAATCAATACACCTCTGGAAAGAGACAATGGAAAAGCTCAATATCATCAGTCAGGACAAGACCAGGGGCTGACTTCAGAACAGACCATCAATTGCTCATATGCAAGTTCAAGTTGAAGCAGAAGAAAATTAAAACAAGTGCATGAGAGCCAAAATACGGCCTTAAGTATATTCCACCTCAATTTGGAGACCATCTCAAGAATAGATTTGATGCATTGAACCCTAATGACTGAAGACAAGACAAGTTGTGGAATGACATCAAGGGCATCATACATGAAGAAAGCAAGAGGTCATTAAAAGACAGAAAAGAAAGATCAAAATGAATGTCAGAAGACACTCTGAAACTTTCTCTTGAACATAGAGTAGCTAAAGCAAAAGGAAGAAATGAGGAAGTAAAAGAGCTGAACAGAAGATTTTAAAGGGCAGCTTGAGAAGACAAAGTAAAATATAATGAAATGTGCAAAACCCCAGAGTTAGAAAACCAAAAGGGAAGAACACACTCGGCATTTCTCAAGCTGAAAGAACTGAAGAAAGAATTCAAGCCTGAGTTGCAATTTTGAAAAATTCTCTGGGCAAAATATCGAATGATGCAGGAAGCATCAAAAGCAGGTGGAAGAAATTCATAGTCACTGTGCCAAAATGAATTGGTCGACATTCAGCCATTTCAGGAAATAGTGTATAATCAAGAACCAATGGTACTGAAGGATGAAGTCCAAGCTGCACTGAAGGCCTTGGCGAGAAAGAAGTCTCCAGGAATTGACAGAAAACCAATTGAGGTGTTTCAACAAAAGGATGCAGTGCTGGAGGTGCTCACTTGTCTATGCCAAGAAATTTGGAAGACAGCTTCCTGGCCAACTGACTGGAAGAGATCCATATTTGTGTCCATTCCAAAGAAAGGTGATCCAAGAGAATGTGGAAATTATCAAACGATATCATTAATATCACACACAAGTAAAATTTTGCTGAAAAACATTCCAAAGTGGTGCAGCAGTACATTGACAGGGAACTGCCAGAAATTCAAGCTGGATTCAGAAGAGTATGTGGAACAAGAGATATCATTGCTGATATCAGATGGATCTTGGCTGAAAGCAGAGAATACCAGAAAGAAGTTTGCCTGTGTTTTATTGACTATGCAAAGGCATTCAACCGTGTGGATCATAACAAATTATGGACAACATTGCAAACAATGGGAATTCCACTTAATTGTGCTCATGAGGAGCCTGTGCATTGACCAAGAGACAGTCGTTTGAATAAAACAAGGGGATACTGCATGGTTTAAAACCAAGAAAGATATGCATCAGGGTTGCATCCTTTCACCATACTTATTCAATCTGTATGCTGAGCAAATAATCTGAGAAACTAGACTATATGAAGAAGAATGTGGCATCAGGATTGATATGCAAATGACACAACTTTGCTTGCTGAAATCGAAGAGGACTTGAAGCAGTTACTGATGAAGAACAAAGACTACAGCCTTTAGCATGAATTACACATCAACATAAAGAAAACAAAAATCCTCACAACTGGATCAATAAGGAACACCATGATAAATGGAGAAAGACTGAAGTTTTCAAGAATTTCATTTTACTTGGATCCACATGCAACGGCCATGGAAGCAGCAGTCAGGAAATCAAACAATGTGTTGAATTGGGCAAATCTTTTGCAAAAGAAGTGTTAAAAAGCAAAGACATCAATTTCAGGACTAAGGTACGCCTGACCCAAGCCATGATATTTTCAATCGCCTCATACGCATGAGAAAGCCGGACAATGAATAAGGAAGACCAAAGAAGAATCAGTGCCTTTGAATTACAGTGTTGGTGAAGAAAATTGAATATACTATGGACTGCCAGAAGAACAAACAAGTCTGTCTTGCAAGAAATACAGCCACAGTGCTCCTTGGAAGCGAGATGGCAAGACTTCGTTTCACGTACTTTGGACATGTTATAAGGAGGGACCAGTCCCTGGAGAAGAACATCATGCTTGGTAAAGTAGGTCAGTGAAAAAGAGGAAGACCCTCAATGCGATGGATTGACACAATGGCTGCAACAATGGGCTCAAACATAACAAGGATGATGAGGATGGCGCAGGATGGGGCAGTGTTTTGTTCTGACGTATGTAGAGTCCCTTTGAGTGGGAACCGACTCGATGGCACCTAACAACAACAATAGTACTGGAAGATGCGTCCCCCAGGTTGGAAGGGACTCAAAATACACAGTGGCTACAACAATGGACTCAAGCATACGGACGATCACTAACAAAGCGCGGGATCAGGCAAGGTACCTGGGGTGACCATGAGTCGGAGGTGACTTGATGGCAACTAACAACAACAACTAATTTTTAATAGAAAGTCTACTGAAGTCTAAAGTTTGATTCTAATCTAATGGGATTATTTTTCTCATTTTACTTTCTTCCAAATTTGTTTGCTTGATATCATATTTTAAAAATATTTTATTCTTTGGTGAAAATACACAGCAAAAGATACATCATTTCAACAATTTCTACATGTACAATTCAGTGACGTTGATTATATTCTTCCTTCAAGTTGTGCAACCATTCTCGCTATCTTTTCCAAATTATTCCATTACCGTTAACATAAACTCACTGCCCCCTAAGCTTCTTACCTAACCTGTCGAGTTGCTGTTGTCATTTTGATCTCACAGAGATAATTCTTTAAAAGAGCACACTGTCCAAAGCAGACATTCTTTCTTTAGTAATTAAGCTAAATTATTGTTTGGTTTAAATATGACTTTAGGGAATAGTTTCACTTTAAGATTTAAAGATTATCTCAGGGCAATAGTTTTGGAGGTCTTCCAGCCTCAATGGCACCAGAAAGTCTGGATTCCATGAGAATTTGAAATTCTGTCCCATATTTTTCCCTCTTTTGATCAGGATTCTTCTATAGAATCTTAGATCAAAACATTCAGTAATGATAGCCGGGCACTATCCAATTCGTCTGGTGTCATGGCAAAGGAGGTAATTGTTCACGGAGACAATTAGACACCCATTCCAGTTCCTCCTCTGATTCCTGACTATCGTTCCTCTGCTGCTCCAGGTGAATAGATACCAATTTTTGTACCTTGGATACCTGCTTGATATCATTTTAAATGTAATAATATCTATCCTTTTCACTCCTACAAAAGAAAAATCAGCCTGTGATCTGAAGCCCTAGTCCACCGACAGCCACATCGTAACTTACTGATTTAGAATACAGAATTAGTACCAGACAAACATGCATCTGACCTTGCCAGATCTCTGTGCTTTGTATTCAAATGAGACTGGCACAGTTGAATATATTTTTATCTGACAGTAATTTCACCAGATGCTATTACCTGAAACAAAATTACAGTTCTGCATAACCTTACTTATTCTCATGTTAAACTAGGTAACTTAGATCAGCTCCCATGAAAGCATTTGATATTTCATCCACATGGGCTACTGTTATACCCATACTAGTGCTAGCTACTAGACACTTCAGCAGAGGACATGTGGTAGGAAGGATAGCTTCGTTCATGGTTACTTTAAAATTATTTCATCCATTTTGGGATCTGTAGTTCTTATAAATAAGAGCACAAAATTATAACGTGAAAAAGTAAATCACACTACTGACAACAACTTTACCTACTAGAGATAAGTGAATTAGGGGAAAAAAGACAATGGTTTCAGTTCTTATTCTGTGTTCTAAGTGACACTGATATATTGATATACTGTACTGCACTTGAGGACCTGAGCACTAAAACACTGCCAGAAAATGAGGGAAAATAGCAAAAAGACTTCCAGAATTTTTGAAAAGAGGGAAAAATTGCATGTTCCTGCAGGAAGATTGCACTATTGTTTAGAGGAGCTGCTAATTATGTATGTTAGGTATGGTTTATTAAAAAAGAATCGAGAACCATCATTGTAGGACATTTCAGCCAGTTATACTATATAAACCTATTTGTTTAATCAGAGCAAAGGAAAGATGCTGTAAGCCACATAGCTCACTGGTGTGTTTTGGACACAATATTTTAGAGCACATTTTATTACCATGCAGTTCCAATTGTTAATGGCAGTTTTCCTTATTTTAATAAACACGATGCCTTTTAATAAGCGCAGTGATAAGAATAGTAACTACACCTGCACTTTAGAGTTCAGAGAATGTTTTTATGCACATCATCTCATCTGATTCTTATAACTCTATGAAGTACTTACAGCAGATATAATTATTTTACAAAGTAAGAAGCTGAGATTCAGAGGAGCTAAATAATTTGCCTAAGACTTTCCAGCCAGATAGACCTAGAAATGAGTCTACTACATTATATTATGTCATTTCATGGTAATAAAAACTCTTCAACAAGGTACTGCAGGGCAAGACATCTTGTATCATCTGGGCATGAAATTACAGTAACACAGAAAAAAGTGCTTCAGCATACACAGAATTTGGCCACACACTATTTAGGTGACCAAAAGATGGCATTGTTATTTTGCATATGCATTTATGCAATTTGTACATTGAGTATATGCTATAAACAATCTTTGAGATTTTCGTTAGTGATGGCTGCAATTAAATTTTTAACAAAAATAGATTTTTACTGATTCTAAAAATGACACGTGCTATTTTTCCATTCTAATAATACAGAAAATTATAAGGAACAAAGTATAATATAACTGAAACCCCAGCACCTAAAGTAAACCACTGCTCCTTTAAGACATCTTTCTAAGTATACACACACACAGCCTTGTATAAATGACATCATAGTAAAGCTAGCTGCTTTTTTTATTCAACCATGTCTTAAATATTTTTCCATGTCAATACGTAAGATATATTTAACTATTTTTAACTGTTGAGAGTATACCCTTTTTAAAAAAAATATAAACCTCTACTGATGGACATTTAAGCTATTTCCATTTTTTATTTTGCTATTATAAACTATACTATGATGAAAATTTAGGATACATTCCTAAATTATTATTGAATAAGAGGGTATTCCAATGTAAAATTATGCTATATCTTGCCATACTACCCTCCAGAAATGTTCTAATTTGTACTCATGTTGACAGTGACTGAGGACAAATTTCCCCCGCACTCTTGCTGACATCAGGATTTGTTAAATAATTATCTTTGCCAGTCTTAAGAATAAAAAATATTTCATTATTTTCATTTACATAGCTTTGATAGCTAGTGGTGTCAAACACGTTTTATGTGTATTAGCCATTTTTATTTCTTCAGTTGTGACTTCTCTTTACATGTTCTTTGTCTATTTTTTCATAGGGGTATTCATTTTTACTAATTTATAGAAATATTTTATTGTAGGACTATCAACTCTTTTATGTATGTTGCAAATATTTTATTGTTTTTACTTGTCTTTAACCTTGTTTAAGATTTTTTTGCTTCCCAGAGGGTTTTACTTATTACTTTTATGTAATTAAATTTATGAGTCTTTTCCTCTGTAGTTTCTTTTCTGTCATGCTTGGAAAGGCCTTTCCCACTCCTAGATTATAAAAACATTCATAAAAGTGTTTTTTTCTAGGATCTCTATGGTTTCTTTTTAACGTTTTGATCCTTCAACCTGGAGTTTAGTATAAAAGAGAGAGAGAAGAGTCATCTTCCTTCCTTCCTTGCTTGCTTCCTTCTTTCCAGCGGCTAACTTGGAGAATGATGCCACAATGCTATTTATTGAATATGCCACTTTTATCACATATTAAATTCTCATATTCTACTACATCTACGTCTGGACTTCCTATTCTGAATTATTGATCCGTCAATACCTATATTAATATCACACTACTATAATTATTAGGAGCCCTGGTGGTGTAGTGGTTAAAGCACTGGGCTGCTAACCAAAAGGTCAGTTGTTCAAACCCACCAGCCACTCTGCAAGAGAAAGATGTGGCAGTCTGCTTCCATAAAGATTACAGTCTTGGAAACCCTAGGAGGCAGTTCTACTCTGTCCTAAAGGGTCATTATGAGTCAGAACCGACTCGACAGCAATGGGTTTGGTTTTGGGTTTACAGTAATTATTATTGTAATTTTATAATATATTTAGTATTTGTCAGCCAAGTTCTCCCTTATTACTTTTCTTTTACGTTAATTTTCTGTATGTTCCTATATTTTTAGTCTTCCAAAGTTCATTTCGTCAACACACACTGATTTCATTGCATTTCTGAATTGTTAGGGAGAATTAATGTCTATAATACTGAACCCAAAAAAATATATAAGTATCCATCAATGGGGAGTGATTATATAATTTATGTTCATTCGTACTTACAGAATGCTATACGCAACCATGAAAAAGAATGAGGGAAACCTATATGTAGTTACATGGAAGAACCAGTAAGATGTAGTTTAGTTTTTTAAAAGCAAGTTATAGAACTTCTGCTTCTGGTAAGATGGAGTAGACATAGTTCTCCCTATTTCTCTCACTGAAACCAAAACCAAACTTGTTGCCTTTGAGTTGATTCCAACTCATAGCAATCCCATAGGACACAGTAGAACTGCCCCATAGGGTTTCTAAGGAGCAGCTGGTGGATTCAAACTGTGGACCTTTTGGTTAGCAGCCGAGCTCTTAAACACTGTGCCACCAGGTCTCCAACACTGGATATTATATGTAAAACAAGCACAAGAAGACTCTGAGAGTCAGAGGAGCAGAAAGACCAGCCAGTGACCTCAACACAGTGGTGAGTTCTCCAGGTTTTCTTTTTGTCTCATATATCCTAGATTTGAAACTAAAGAAGCCAGCAAGCCGGAAGTGCCAAGCAGGCACAAACAAACAAACAAAAAAAGCTCCAACAATAGCTTTCTCCTCCTAGCCAAAGTGCCAGGAAAGAGGCAGCCTAGCAAGAGAGAAAACTTCTGGACAATACCGGCTCTGCTCCAGCCAAATACCACAGAAAAACTGTAGCCCCCATCTCCACCAACACCAGCAGAGGCCATATGGGGAGCCTGGACTTCTACCTTCTCTAGGTTTTATTCAGGTGTTCCAAAATCCCCACGGAGGTGGTGTCTAAGGCAGCCTAGTGAGGAGTCAGGACTCTCATCGTTGCCCAGTGGTATAGAAGTGATCCCTACCAAAGTGTCAGTAGAGACCATGCGGGGAACTGGAACTCTCACTCCAACCCAGCTGTAACAAGGAGCCTCCCTCAGTGTCAGTGGAGACTGAGTAAGGAACCTGGACTTCTATCCACACCTAGCAGTAATGAGGTGGTAACTTCCCTTTTCAATTGCTAGAGTGGTATCACAGAAAGTCAGCTAAAGCAGAAGGTTTAAATAAGATCCAGAGTCTCATAATGTAGTATGAAAACATCCAGATTTCAATCAAAAATCACTCATCATACCAAGAAAAGGAAGAGCTTAACCTGAATGAAAAAAGACAATCTGTAGATGCTAACACAGAGATGATAGCGATGTTAGAATTATCTCACCAAGATTTTAAAGCAGCCATGAAAAAAGTTCTTCAATGAGCAATTATGAACATGCTTGAAACAAATGAAAAATAGAAAACTTCATCAAGAAATAGAAAGTCACTACTGGCCTGACAGAGACTGGAGAAAGCCCAAGAGTATGGCTCCCAGACATCCTTATAGTTCAGTAATGAAGTCACTCTTGAGATTCACCCTTCAGCCAAAGATTAGACAGGCCCATAAAACAAAACGAGACTAAAGGGGCACACCAGCACAGGGGCAAGGACTAGAAGGCAGGAGGGGACAGGAAAGCTGGTAATAAGGAACAGGAGGTCGAGAAGGGAGAGTGTTGACATGTCGTAGTGTTGTTAACCAATGTCTTAAAACAATGTGTATACTAACTATTTAATGAGAAGCTAGTTTGTTCATAAACCTTCATCTAAAGTACAATAAAAATAAATAAATAAGAAATATAAAGTCACAACAAAGAAATAAATGATATAAAGAAGAACCAAATAGAAATTTTAGAACTGAAAATACAATAAGCCAAATAAAAATCTCAGTGGATGGAATCAACAGCAAAATGGAGAGGACAAAGGATAGAATCAGTGAACTTAAAGATAGAACAATAGGAATTACCCAATATGAAGAAGGGAGAGAAAATAGACTGCAAAAAATCAAGTTACAGAATAAAATGTATAGATCATCCTATTTGTGACATACACATTTGTAAGTAAACTCATAGAAAGGGGAGCAGAAGATTTTACTTCTGGGGAAAGGATTGAGAGTAGAGGTTGGTAAAGGGGAACTTTTATCTTTACTCTGTGTTCTTCTGTATTATTTGAATCTTTTGCACTAGCATATTCATATTACTTGTATAATATTGAATCTTCCTATACAAGAGCAAGAATACCATTTCATATATTCTATGTTCTGTTCTATATCCTCTAGTGGAGTTTTATAATTCTCTTTATATAGGTATTGAAAAACCTCATTATTTTATATTTTTTCACTGCTCTTGTGAATGAGATCTTTTTTCCATTATATTTTCTTAGTGGTTATTGTTGGTGTATAAGAAAGCTATTAATTTTTATGTATTTATTTTTTAACTACTCAGATCATTAAGAACTCTCTTATTGTTTCTAGTAGTTTTTTGGTTGATTCACTTGGTTGTTTCCTATATAATCATATAATCTGGAAATAATTACATTTTCTCCTCATTTTCAGTATTTTTCATATATAGTTCTCTTGTATGGTTGTGTCACCTCCAACTCACAGAACAATGTTAACCAACTGTAGTCTTATTTATAACCTTAATAAAAATCCTTTTAGTGTTTTACCCTTAAGTGATCTCTGATTCATCCATTCATTCATTTATTCATTCGATGCTTATTGCCTACCATGTATAAGGCATTGTGCTAAACTATAGATTTCCAATGATATGCAAAACCAGACATGGTCTCTGCTCTTATAGAGCCTTTAGTCTAGTGGAGAAGTTAGACATTTATCAAGTAATCATACTCATCAGAGTCTAATTACAAAATGAGATAACTACTAGAAAGGAAGGCAACTTGTTTCTATGACAGCATGTAACAAAGGAATATGAAGGAAGAAGAGATGCCATTCCCTATAGGCACTCTTCTGTAATAAAATAACCAGAGAAAAATCCATTAAGCCCATTTGAAGCCTACAACTTTTTCTCCTAATAGAGAGGAATTGACCAAATCTTTGTCACTACACGGTGATGTAAATACCATTTGCTCTGCTATTTCTTCGAGTCAGGGTGTATTTCAAATCAACTCATAAAAGCTACTATTTGTAGAGTGCCTAGCTCTGTACCACTGCGCATCTTATTAAGCCTCCCAGCCACCATATCACACAGGTACTATTGTCTCCATTTTACAGTCAAGAGCAGCTCAGGAGCAGGTTGGGCAAAGTTGAGGGCATAGATGACCATCAGGTGATGTGCTGATTGCTATTGATTGTAACTCTTACAGACAGCAGGGAGTCTGGTAAGATTGAGTATTGACTCAGATTTTTTATTTCACTAGACTGTACACTGCTTGAGTATAGAGATCTTGTCTTAGTGATATTTATATCCCCAATACTAAACACAGGACCAAATATATAGGAGGTGTTCAACGAAGTTTTTACTGAATGTTGAATGAATGGATTAATGCTATAGACCATGAGGCTCAGAAACCCTCACATCCTAATATTGTCTAAATAGTCATCTACTAAATGGGATTTTTATTAAGTTGTATGGCTAGGAATGTTTTCACACTTGGCTATTTACATATTAAATTATAATCTAGTTTCCAAATATCATGACACTGTCTAATTAAAATGTCACAAAAATTAAATATGAAAAATTCAAAAGCAACTCTGAAGAACTTTTAGGTAGATTAAAAGTAGCCTCTTTTCAGATGATGGAAAAATTTGGAAATGGATAATGGTGATGGTTGAACAACATGATAAACATAATTAATGTTACTGAATTGTTCGTGTAACAAACGTTAAAATGGCAAATGTCTTGTTACGTATATATTTACCACAATTAAAAAAAAAATTAACTATCCCCCAAAGTCTTCTTTGAACCAAACAGTAGTTTAGCTTAATTACTAAAGAATGTCTGCTTTGAGCATTTTGCTTTTTTAAAGAATTATCTATGTGAGATCAAATTGACAACAGCAACTTGAAAGGTTAGATGAGAAGTTTAGGGGGCAGCAAGTTTATGTTAATAATGTTAAAATAATTTGGAAACAAATAGTAAGAATGGTTGCACAACTTGAAGAATGCAATCAATGTAACTGGGTTGTACATGTAGAAATTGTTGAAATGATGTATCTTTTGGCTGTATATATTTTCACAAAAAAACTTAACAATGGAACTACCATGGCCTCCACCAGTCTGAGTCCAGTACAACTGGATGGTGCCCAACTACCATCACTGACGGCTCTGACAGGGATTACAACAGAGTGTCCCGGACGGAGCTGGAGAAAAGTGTAGAACAAAAAACTCACAAAAAAAGACCAGACTTACTGACCTGACAGAGACTGAAGAAACCGCACAAGTATGGCCCCCAGATACATTTTTAGCTCACTAATGAAGTCACTCCTGAGGTTCACCCTTCAGCCAAAGATTAGACAGACCTATAAAACAAAACGAGACTAAATGGTCACAGCAGCCCAGGGGGCAAGGACTAGAAGGCAAGAGGGACAGGAAAGCTGGTAATAGGGAACCCAAGATCTTGAAGGGAGAATGTTGACATGTTGTGGGGTTGTTAACCGATGTCATAAAACAATATGTGTACTAACTGTTTAACGAGAAGCTAGTTTGTTCTGTAAACCTCCACCTAAAGTACAATAAAAAAAAAACTTAAACCAAGGCCTCCACCAGACTGAGTCCAGTACAGCTAGATGGTGCTGGACTACCACCACTGACTGCTCTGACTGGAATCACAACAGAGGGTTCTGGACAGAGCTGGAAAAGGATGTAGAACAAAATTATAACACACAGAAAAAGACCAGATTTACTGGCCTGATGGAGACTGGAGAAACCCCGAGAGTATGGCCCCCGGACATCCATTTAGCTCAGTGGTGAAGCCACTCCTGAGTTTCACCATTCAGCCGGGGATAGGACAGCCCCATAAAACAAAATGAGACTAATGAAGCAGAGCAGTCCGGGGACAAGGACTAGAAGGCAGAAGGCGACAGGAAAGCTGGTGATAGGGAACCCTAGGTTGAGTAACGACCGTGTTGACGTGTAGTGGGGTTCTTAACCATTGTCATAGGGCAATGTGTACTAACTGCTTAATGAGAAACTATTTTGTTCTGTAAACCTGCATCTAAAGTGAGAATAGCAGCACAACTGGAAGAATGTAATCAACGTCACTGAATTGTACATGTAGAAATTTTTGAAATGGTGTATCTTTGGCTAGGTATAATTTCACCAAAAAAAAAAGGTCCTCCAAGGCCAAGAAGGGAGCGTGTTGACAATGTTGTGGGGTTGTTAACCAATGTCATAAAACAATATGTGTACTGACTGTTTAATGAGAAAATATTAGTTCTGTAAAACTTCACCTAAAGTACAATAAAAAAAAACTTAAAAAGAAATTTAAAAAAAAGTAAGCACTTTTCTAATTTCTTTTTTTCAGTGTCTTAAGACAAAGTAATTTTTTCATTCTTCAAGGTCTTCTTTTATTTATTTTTGCTCTCCTGAGATATAATTTACATTTTATGGAATTGATTCATTTTAAGTATACAATTCAATGACTTTTAACAAATTTATAGAGTTGTGCAACTATCACCACTATCTAGTTCTAAAACATTTTAACACCTCAGAAATTTCCCTCAGGTCTGTTTGCAGTCAATCCTTGCTTCCTCCTCCAACCCAAGCAACCACCAATCTGCTTTCTGTCTCTACAGATTTTTCTTTTCTCAAAACTTCATATAAATGGAATCACAAATGTAGCTTTTTTGTGTCTTGACTCTTTGAGTTAGCATAATATTTTTAAGGTTTATCCATGTTATAGTGTTTATCAGAAGTTTTTTTTTATTGCATAATGATATTCCATTGTATGGTTATACCAGATTTTATTTATCCATTCACCAGTTGATGGAAATTTAGATGACTTCCAATTTCTGGATATTACAAACAATTCTGCTATGATCATTAGGTGCAAGTATTTGTGTAGAAATATGTTTTTCTTTCCTGGGTACCTAGGAGTATAACTGCTGAGTTAAATAGTAAGTCTTTTACTCTTTTAAGAAAGTAACAGTTTTCCAAAGTGGCTGTACCATTTTGTGTTCTCACCAGCATTGTATTTTACAGTTTCTCCACATTCTTACCAACACCTGGTATTGTCAGTTTTTTTGATTATAGCCATTCTAGTGGGTGTGTAATGGTGTCTCATTATAGTTGTAATTTACATTTCCCTAATAACAAATGATGTTGAGCATATTTTTATGTGTTTATTTGCTATTCAAATATCTTATTTAGTGAAGTATTTGTTCAAATCTTTTCCCAATTTTTTATTGTGTTGTTTGTTTTCTTATTATTAAGTTTTGAGAGTTTTTTAAAAATGTATTGTGCACGCAGTCCTTTATCAGAGATATGCTTTGCAAATATTTTCTCCCAATGTGGTTTGTCTTTTCATGCCCTTTGCAATGTCTTTTGAAGAGCAGACGTTTCCAGTTTTGATGAAATCTAATTTATCAATTCTGTTATGTATGAGTGTTTTGATGTTTTTTTCTACAAAATCTTTGCCTAACCCAAGGTCACAAAGATTTTCTCCTATGTTTTCTTTTAAAAGTTTTATAATTTTAGCTCTTACATTAAGGTATGATGTATTTTGAGTTAATTGTTACGTATGGTATGAGGTAAAGATTTAAGTTCATTTTTTTGCATATGAATATCCAGTGATTTTAGCACCACCTGCTGAAAAATCATCCTTCCCCCACTGAATTGACTTGTCATCTTGTCAAAAACCAATTGAACATAAATATAAGGATTTATTTCTTGACTCTTGATTCTGCTCCATTGATCTATATGTCTATTTTTATGCCAATACTGTGCTGTTTTGATTGTTGTAGCTTTATAATAAATTTTGAAATTGTGTAGTGTAAGCACTCCAACTTCGTTTTTTAAGATTGTTTTGGTTATTCTAAGTTCTTTGCATTTCTATATAAATTTTAGGACCAGCTTATCAATTTTTACAAAACAACCTACTAGGATTTCGATAGGGATTGCACTGAATCTATAAATTAATTTGGGGAGAATTGCCATCTTAAAAATATTAAATCTCCCAATCCACGAAAAGGGAATTTCTCTCCATTTATGTAGGTATTTAACTTCTCTCAGTGATGTTTGTAGTTTTCAGTGTACATCCTGTACTTTTTAAATTAAACTATTCTTAAGTATTTTATTCTTTGATGCTATTGTGAATGGAATTGTTTTCTTAGTTTTAATTTCATGCTGTTCATTGATAGTGTATAAAGATACAATCGAATTTTCTATATTGACCGTCTGTCCTGCAGCCTTACTAAATTTATTTATTGGTTCTAGTAGGTTCTTCCCCCCTTACGGCTTTCTACATACAGGAGCATGGGGATAAGCACAGTTTTACTTCTTCCTTTGCAATATCAATGCCTTTAATTGCTTTTTGTTACCTTATGGCACTGCCTAGAACCCGCAGTATAGAAATATACAACCATAGTTGTTGAATTGTCTTTTTTGCCTTTCAATAATGTCAGTTTTTGCATCATGTATTTTTGGGTTCTGTTAGGTGTGTATGCATTTATAATCGTCATATCTTCCACGTGTGTTGATTCTTTTACCATTATGAAATTTCTCTTTTGGTCTCTAGTAATATTTCTTATCTTAAAATCTATTTGTCTATTTTGTCTTATATTCATTTCATCTTTCTTACTGTATGGTGTATCTTTTTCTATTCGTTTACTTTCAATCTATTTGTGTCTTTCAATCTAAAGTGTATCTCTGTTAGGCAGCATATAATTGAATCTTGATATTTTTATAGTCAAACAATTTCTGCATTTTGATTGGAATGCTTAGTCCATACACATTTAATGTAATTATTAATATGGTTGGATTTTGGTTCTATCATTTTACTATTTATTTTCTACATGTCTCATGTCGCTTGTTCCTCTGTTCCTCCTTTACTGCCTTCTTTTGTATTAAACAAATATTTTTAGCATACCATTTTTGTTCCTTTGTTGAATTTTTGACTATGTATTTCTAGTTATTTTCTTAATGATTGCTACAAGGCAACGGTTCACAAACTACAGCCTGTGGGTCAAATTCAGGCTGCTGCCTGTTTTTGTATGACCCACTAGCTAGGAATGATCTTTTACCTTTTTTTAATGGTTAAAAAAATCAAAAGAAGAATATTTCATGGCATGTGAAAATTGTATGAAAGTCAAATGTCAGCATCCGTAAGCAAAGTTTTATTGGAATACAGCCATACTCATTCATGTATATCTCTCTTTATGCTTTTGTGCTGTGACAGCAAAGTTAAGTAGTTACAGCAGAGTTAAGTAGTTGCAACAGAGACCACATGGCCCACAAAACCTAAAATATTTACTATCTGGCCCTTTACAGAAGAAGTTTGCCAATCCCTGCTGTTTATAAATAGCTGTTTCATGCAGCTGTTTATATATTATGTAACAAACTCAAAGATACAGTGTTATAATTATTACTGTACAGTATTATGTCATTAAAAGAAATTAAGAGGGAGGCAACATATATTCATACTGTCTTTTGTGCTTATCTACATACTTACAATTTCCAATGTGCTTCATTTCTTCCTGTTTATTAAAATTTTAAATAAACTTTAAATTATTTTTAAAAATTGAGATATGTTAATTTTATCTGTCAACTTGGCTAGGCTATAAACAAATAAACAAAAAACTAAACCTGTTGCCGTTAAGTCAATTCCAACTCATAGTCACCCATAGGACAGAGTAGAACTGCCCCATGGAGTTTCCAAGGAGCAGCTGGTGGATTCAAACTGCCAACCTTTTGGTTAGCAACCTGAGCTCTTAACCACTGTGCCACCAAGGCTCCCAGTTATTCAATCAAGCAGTAATCTAGGTGTTACTGTGAAGGCATTTTGTAGATGTGATTAACATTTGCAATCAGTTTAAGTAAAGGAGATTGTTATTGACAATCTGGTGGGCCTCATCTAATCAGTTGAAAGGCATTGTGAGCAAAACTGGAGTTTCCTTGAGGAAGAAAAAATTCTGTCTGTGGACTGCAGTGTCAGCTCCTACCCTAAAGTTTCGAGCCTGCCAGCATACCCTACAGATTTCAGACTTGTCTAGCCAGCCCCTACAAGCATGCAACCCAACATTTGCAATAAATTTCTTAATGTAAGTATATATCCTACTGGATCTATTTTTTCTGGTAGAACCCTGACTAATAGAAGATATAATTCACATACCACTGAATTTACCATTTTAAAGCAGAAAAGTGATTTTTAGTATAATCACAAGATTGTGTAAGCATCACCACTACCTAATCCAAAACATTTCATCACCCCAAAAAGAAACCGCATTACTATTAGCAGTCACTCTCCCTTCCCTCCTCCCCCAACCTCTGTTAATTACTAATATTTCTGTCTTTCTGGATTTGCCTATTTTGGACATTTCATATGAATATAATCATACAATATGACGCCTTTTGCATCTGGCTTCTTTCACTCAGCGTAATGTTCTCAAAGTTCATCCATGTTGTAGCGTGTATCAGTACATCATTCCTTTTTAAGATTGTTTATTTGGAAAGAGAAGAGGCCTCAGATAAGTGACACATTAGTGAAGAACAAGGTGGATGACCTCACACTACCTGATCTTAGAACCTACTTACTATACAGCCATGGTAGTCAAAACAACCTGGTAGTGGTACAACAGACACATAGACCAATGGAACAGAATTGAGAACTCAGATGTAAACCCATCCATCTACAGGCAGCTGATATTTGACAAAGGGCTAGCGTCTGTTAAATGGGGAAAAGACAGTCTCTTTAACAAATGGTGCTGGCATAACTGGGTGTCCATCTGTAAAAAAATGAAACAAGATCCTTCTTAGGATTGAATAATATTCCATTGTATGGATACACTACATTTTATTTTTTCCATTTATTAGTTGATGGATATTTGGATTGTTTCCACGTTTTGGCTGTTATGAATGATGATGCTATGAACATTCACGTACAAGCTTTTTAGTGAACATATGTTTTTAATTCTCCTGGGTATTATAAAAATGGCAAGGGGGTGATGGCTGACCTCCCCTAACTTCACAAGGGGGAAGGAAAATCAAGATCAATAGCCCAAAGCTGATTCTTATGAGGTGAGGGTCAGACATGCCTCCTCTCCCCGCCATCTTTACCAGTTCTGACACCAACCATCCCTCCGCAGCACTCTCTACTGGGTTCTATAATTCATTGCAGTGACCACACAGAACTCACAGACCATACTCACAATTATGGGGTTTATTTGGGAAGTAACAGTTACAATTCAGGCTCAGGAACACTCAGGATATAGTTCTTCCATCAGGACAGCCTCTTCCCTGCTGTGCTTGCAGGCACACCTCTCCCTAGCCCTCAGTCTCTATCCAAAGGCACTCAGCTTTTTCTCTCTGTGGGCCAGGAAGCCCACTGCACCGTCTCCTGCTGCCAGGTCTCTGCTGCCAGGTCTCTCCTTCCTTGGTGGTTGTAGGCTCTTCTCTTTGTTGCCTCTGGGGTGGCTCATTTCAAGCCCAGTGGGATGGCAAAACTGACCAATCCCTTTGGTGCACCACAGTTATCCTATCACACAGTCCCACCCAATCACCTGACCGAGAGATACAAGACCATGGCTAGAAAGGCCACACACAAAAGTAATCAATTGCACTGCAGGGATAGACTTACCAGTAGAATTGCTATGTTAGCTTCATTTTTTTGAAGGATAGTTTTTCTGGATATAGAATGCTTGGTTGACAATATTTTTCTTTCAAAACTTTGTCATTCCAATGCCTTCTGGCCTGTATGTTTTTTATAAGAAGTTAGTCATTAATCATATTGTTGTGCCCCTGTACTTGAGTGTTTTCCTTTTGCTGCTTTTAAGATTTTCTCTCTGTCTTTGGCTTTCAGTGGTTTGACTATGGTGTTTCCAGATCCAGCTTAAAGTTCATTGGGCTTCTTAGATCTGTAAATTAAAACTTTTCATCAAATTTGAGAAGTTTTCAGCTATTATTCCTTCAGATATTTTCTCTACCCCTCTCTCACTATTCTTCCCTTCTAGGATTCCCATTAAATGTATGTTCATAATATTGACCTATGGGTCTTTGAGGCTTTCTTTGGTTTTCTTTATTCTTTTTTTCTGTCTGTTCTTCATATTGGATAAATGTTGAGTCTACCTAGTGGATTTTTCACTGCAGTAATTGAATTTTTAACTCAAGAATTTTCATTTGGTACCTTTAAATAGATTCTATTTTTTTTACTGATAATTTCTATTTGTTAAGAAATTGTATCATATTTTTTTTTAGTTCTTTAAATACGGTTTCCTTCAACTGTTTGAATATATTTATAATAAATTTGAAATTTTTGTCTGATAAATCCAACATCTGGGCTTATTCACAGTTTCTATTTACTGCTTTTTTTCCCTGAATGTGTCACACTTTCATGTTTTTGTATGTGTTGTAATTTTATTTTTGAAATTTGGACATTTTAGATATTATATTGTACCAATTCTGGATTCTGACTTTTTTTTACTCTGAGGATTTTTGTTGTTGCTGGCTTTATTTGTTTGACTTTTCTCTTTGTTGTTGTTTTTTTAAGTAACTTGCCCGGAGTTAAAATGCACAACATGTCACTCCCATGGTATGTGGTCACTGATGTCTCTGCTCAGTTTTTTGTTGTTGTTGTTGAGAATATACACAGCAAAACATACACCAATTCAACAGTTTCTACATGTACAATTCAATGACGTTGATTACATTCTTCAGATTGTACAACCATTCTCACCCTCCTTTTCTGAGCTATTCCTCCCCCATTAACATAAACTCACTGCCCCCTAAGATTCTTATCTAATCATTCGAGTTGCTGTTGTCAATTTGATCCTGTATAGATAGTCCTTAAAAGAGCATAAGGCCCAAAGCAGACATTTTTTACTAGTTAAGCTAAACTATTGTTTGTTTTTAAGAAGACTTCAGGGCATAGTTTCAGTTTAAGGTTTAAAGATTATCTCAGGGCAACAGTTTCAGAGATTCATCCAGCCTCCATGACTCCAGAAAATCTAGAATTCATAAGAATTTGAAATTCTGTACTGCATTTTCTCCCTTTTGATTAGGATTCTTCTATAGAATCTTTGGTAAAAATGTTCAATAATGGTAGTTAGGCACCATCCGGTTCTTTAGGTCTCGTGGCAAAGGAGGCAGTTGTTCATGGAGGCAATTAGCCACACATTCCATATCTTCTTCCTATTCCTGACTCTCCTTCCTCTGTTGTTCCAGGTGAATAGAGACCAATTTTTGTGCCTTGGATGGCCACTTACATGCCTTTTAAGACTCCAAGAACTATGCAACAAACTAGGAGGTAGAACAGAAGCACTAAACACGTTATTAAGCCAGTTAACTGGGATGTCCCATGAAACCATAACCTCAAACCTCCAAACCAAGGAACCAAATCTTATGAGGTTTTTGTTTGTACATAAGCAGCCTCATCAGATACTTTTAATTTTTTATTTTTTCATCACTAAATATATCTATGTACTCAATTTGTTTTTTTTTTAATTCTGATTTTTTTTTTTTAAGGCTGGCTTCCTAGGAGTCATCTCTGTGATTGCATAGCTTCGATATGAGACCCCATTTGATTCCTGAAAATTACTAACAGTTAAAAACAAAAAGAATAAACAAATTTTTAAATAAATAATTTTTTAAACTTAAAAATAAAGAGGAATTTGTATGTTTACCTATAAAACAGTCCAGTAGGAGAGAATTTAGAAAACTTTATTCTGCTTCAAAGGCATAGGGAGAGAAATTTTTGAGGAGATAATACATGGTAAAATTTAGAAAGCAGACCACATCAATGGAATATGTAGGAAAGAAGGGATAAAGAGACAGTTGGCTCAGGACTCAGGAAGTGACCATGTTGTATTCATTTCCAGCAACCAGAAAAGTACCTGGGAGAACTTATAATGTAGAAAAATGTGAAGAAATGTTTAAAGATAAGAAGAGAGAGAGGAAAGCAGGGAGAGTAATTTTATATATTGTTCTGACCAAGATATAGGCATTTGAAGAAGATTTCACAACAGATTTGACAATACACTAATAATCATCAACTTGTTTTAGTTCAAAATATCTGCTTTATTAGTTTATTAAAAATTTACCAACATAACTTCAGGGCTTTCTGTGTTGTTGGTGATGGTGATGATAGTGGCTGTTTTATTTTTTTATATGTTTTTTTTTGGTGCATTTGGGCAACTATTTTTAAACAGAAGTAGATTTTTTTCTTTTTCCCCCTTTTTAGCAAATCACTATAGCTGAAAAACCTCATAACTAGATTAATAAATGTTAGCCTGTGACCTCCAAAGATTGTGCTGTTCTGTTCTTTCTTTATCCAGCCACTTTTTTTCTATAAATTGCCAATTACATAAAAGATACATATAGTCCACATTTGCTTTCCTTAGCATAGGAATTACATTGGGGGCTATTTCCTTTAGGCAGTATTCTCCTAAACCTTCTCTATAGATGCCAATTAGAAGATTAGCATCTTTTCTCTCTCCCTCTTTGCTATTAAATAGTCACACAAAAGCTGAGCTGACAAATTACTCTCTCCATGGTGCTTGACAAAGACAGACAATAGATCATCATCATTTACTATGCTCAAATCCTATTAATCACAGATTAATGAGAACATGTCTAGTGGGGAAGAAATTACCAGAATGTGAGCCTATTGGCTTGTTACTCATGTAACATCTGCTCTGGCTTTACCTTTAGTGTCATGTCATCTTTTATCACATTGAAATAATGTTTGCTCCAGAAACATAATTAAGATAATGGAGCAGATTCAGAGCCCTTCCCTTAATAATTAAAGAACTGGGGTTATATTTCTTAGTCCAGTGGCTTTTAAAAAACTAATTTCCCTGTGTTCTTGATTATTTCCTTTTTCTTTTGCTCATAATGAATTATCAAATCCTTTTTTTTTTCCCTCTGTAAACCGTGTGATTAATCCGCATATCCAAAACTAGGACAAAGTAAGTGTTTGCGTTTCTTTTTCAAACTGAGATAAAATTCACATAGCAAAATTCTTCATTGTACCTATTTTAAAGTGTACAATTCAGTGGCATACCTTTTTGCAACTTGAAATATTCTATATTTGAAGTAATACTTCTAAGACTTCATAAGCTTTGTAAGGAGTGTCAAGCACTGCATTTGCTTTCCTTAACCCTCATCTACGATGTGCTGTTTCATTTTTTAATAATCAAATACTTTTATTTTTTAAAAGTATGGTTTCATCAATGTTTTATCTGCTTTATTTAAAAGCATAAAAGTTGAAATATTTAATATTTCATATTATTGGAGATCTTCTATTGCTCTCTTGCCCCAAAAAGGGGTAGAACTGGGGGAACAAATACAAAGTAAAAGATAAAAAGAAAGCAAGCAATGGCATCTGTAATCATCTGATAAAGAGGGAAGAATGATCACAATTCCTGATTATAAAATACAAGATAGTAATTACTCATGTTGTTAAAATTTAGACAATGTACTTGTCAGCCTTTGAAGGCACTGGTGATTAGTGCTCAGGACTGGATAAGCTGTGATCTAAGGCTTTGTGAGTAAGTCGTGATTCAGCACCACAGAGATAAGAACAGCTCCACAACCAAGAGCTAGCAAGCCCTAGTTGGGGGAGGAGGGAGGGGGATTGCAAAGAGCTTCTTAATTAAATTTTAATTATTGCTAATTAGACCTACTGTTTTTTATATTTCTGGCAAGGAAGAGAAGAGCTGATCTTGCCTGTTTATTATTCTCTTAATTAGTTTCCCAACAAGAGATTTGAAAGGGCAGACTCTGCTTTGACAGTATTCAAGTTGTTGGTTGAGTTTAGACTTACAGGTAGATCAGATCCTAAAGGTCGTGCTTTAATATTTATGGAGAGTTGTTCTCTGTTTCTAGGATTTTATTTTAGACATCTCTAAAATAAGCTATTCTTATTTTCTATTTGAAGAAAAGGAGCCCTGGTGGCACAATGGTTAAGAGCTTGCGCTGCTAACCAAAAAGAAAGGTCGAAAGGTCAGCGATTCAAACCCACCAGCTTCTTGGGGGAGGGTGGGAGAAAGATGTGGTGTCAGCTTCTATGAAGATTGCAGCCTTGGAAACCCTATGGGGTAGCTCTACTCTGTCTGATGAAGTCGCTATGAGTCGGAATCAACTGGGTGGCAATGGTTTGGTTTTGGTTAGTTGAAGAAATCCATGAATTCATATTTTGTTATTTATCTTGTCTACCTTATCTTCATACAAGTCTCAAGTATTTTTGCTTAATTATTAAAATACGTTGAACCTTCTACACACATTAATGTACTCTGTAAACTCTATGCTTTTATGAATTGTTAGAGTTGATCTCTACCAGATTTAAAAGAATAACCATATGTACACCCAAAAAGTGATGGCTAGTTTTTTTCTAGTAGTGAACTCAGTGCTTTACAATAGCTAACAACAACAACAAAGAATTCCAAGTCTGAAGAGCTCCAAAGTTCTATTAAATACTGTTTAAGATGAAATGCTCCAGGTAAACCGCACTTGGATTACAAAGCAGAAACCCTAATTGCAAGCTTGAGGACATAATCCCAGAAGGTTCCCAAAATCCATTAGCATTATAAACCCTCTGCAAAATATGAATCCTATTTTATAAGTGCACACATTTTATAATACTTTTCCCATGATAATACAGTTAAGAGTTCTGAGTTGGTGCAACTCCCTGTGTTAATTACAGTAAGACTCATCAAGCGAAATTACATTTCTGGAATCAACAGCATTTGGCCAAGCATGCACACATGCCTTGACAGCCTTCCTTTGCAGCTGGAGTTGCATTAACACATGTGTTTGTTTCCTCACTTTTTATAGACACAAGAGCCCTGTGATATGTTAATTCACACCAAATTCCAATCCCTTCCCTTGTCTTTATCTTCCCAACTCAATGATATGATGTGTCAACACCTTTCACATTGGGAAGAAAAAATGCTTAGACAAGATTTTGTTTTTACTCACTTTAATTAAAATTACAGAAACTAGAAAACAAAGAGTAAATAAATTAAATCTGCCTTTCAGTGCCATTCACCATCTGCCCTGTCAACATCTACTCTAATCTGAATTGTTCTAAAATGTCATCTGGGTCTTTCTTACTCTGATTAGTCAATTAGCCACATCTCCCAGTAGTTTAAAATGTGTTTTTCCAGGTCAGTGAGTTACCCTCACAACCTTAGAATAGTTGACATACCAGTAAATAAAGACTTGTGAGATTCCCCATTAGTACTGAAAGATTTCTGCTGCTTTAGCTTATTCAATATTTGAAATGCTTATATAACTTTTCAAAATCATAAGCAATACATAATATTGCTTTATTTTTCTTTATCATATTTTTATGTTAGTTATGGATCAAGTTATTATTAACCTCATTCTTACAGGTGAGGAAAGTTGACTAGAAAATTATCCAACTCCAGCTCTACTCCTTTTGCAACTTCCTGGTTATAAAATGGTACTGTTGTCACTTGTTCCACAACCACCTGTATTAGTCAATGGGAATTGTATTTTTAAGAGACGCTTGGACCGTTCCAAGCCTCTGTAGGTGAACATGGAAAGAACCTCTAGATTGAGTGTCTTTGAAGACAATGGGAGTGAGATAGGGAATGAAGGGGAAAAATAACAAAATAAAACAGGAGAACAAGCTTGCACAAAATAATAACAATTGTGTGTCGAGATCTGAGGAGTCTAATTCAGTTCTGTGCATCCGAGCCCTGCCACCCAAGAAAAACTGTGCGCCTGAGTCACATTCAATACACCTTGCTTGATACATACAGTTTCAAAAATTGGGGTTCTTCGATCTTTATTTTAAACTTCAGCAAGTTTAGTGAGTTATAAGGTATATAACTATAACCACAAATAGTACATTTATAAGTTAAAAACATATGTAGTGGGTATTATCAAAAACTCAGGTATGCAAGAAATATCACTTTTTTCTGACTCCAAAAAATACCAAACCCATTGCCATCAAGTTGATTCCGACCCATAGCGACCCTACAGGACAGAGTAGAATGCTCCATCGGGTTTCCAAGGAGCTGCTGGTGGATGTGAACTGCCGACCCTTTGGTCTGCAGCCAAATGTTTAACCACTGTGCCAGCCTCCCTATTTTCCCAGGCTTGTGGAGAAATTAAGATTAGTCCTTAAAACCTTTCCCCTACCTCTTCTGAATTGTGTCACCATTCTGATCTTTTGCATTGCTAAAGTATTGGGGTGAGGCTGGTTCCGGTCATCAGTCACCTCTCTATCACCGACTCATCCACGGCCTTATCAAAATGGTCCCTTTGGGATCAGCATTGCTCTTCTACTTCACTGACATATTTGGAATGTGGGAATCTTTCTTGACACTGACTAAATTCCATATGCTTAGTGGCAACAGGGCCTACTCTCCCCAGGGTGCTGCCAGAAGCCAAGACTGGAACCCTGATATTCTAGAATTCACAGACCTCCCTCCTCCCCCTCCCTTTATCCAGGGCAATCTCTTTTCTTATATTTGTGTGCTAGAGAGGAGTGCTGGAGAAGCCCCACTTCCCACCTCACTTCTCCATGACATTCTACCTCTACCTGAAAACTTCTTTCTCCCTTTTACATTCTCCACAAACTCTGTAAAATTCTCCCAAGGGTTTAAGCTTTTGGAAACAAAAGCCAAAAACTCTTGCAGAATACCTCTGCTTTCTGCCTTGTACAGACCCTTAGCAGGCTATTTACTTTGAATGGAAAGAGATAAAAAAGACAATACCTGGAGCTAAAACAAGTTAGTATCACAAAGCGTTACTCACACCTCACACCATGTTGTTAGCTGCCATTGAGTCAGCTGACTCATAGCGCCCCCAATTCATGGTGACCGTACGTACACCATAGGGTTTTCATTGGCTATTTTTTTGAAAGTAGATCACCAGGGCTTTCTTCCTAGTCTGTCTTAGTCCGGAAGCTCTGCTGAAACCTGTTCAGCATCACAGCAGCACATAAACCTCCACTAACAGATGAGTGGTGGCTGTGCTTGAGGTGCACTGGCCGAGGATTGAACCCAGGTCTCCCACACGGAAGGCAAGAATTCTACCGCTGACCCACCACTGCCCCCATTTAATAAATATAGACCTATTTAAGTTATCAGTTTCTCCTGGTGTGAATTTTGTTGGATTGTGTCTTTCAATTAATTTATCCATTTCATGTTATCAAATTTATGGGCACAGAGATATTCATAATATTCCTTTATTATCCTTTTAACACCTATGGGATCAGTAGTGATTACCTCTCTTTCATTTTTTATATTAGCAATTTGTGTCTTCTTTATCTCTCTCTCTCTCATTTTTTTTTCTCTTGGTTAAATTGGCTAGATACCTAACCAAGGTGTTAATTTTATTAATGTTTTCAAAGAACCACATTTTGGTTTCATTGATTTTCTCTGTTGACTACTTGTTTTCAATTTCATAGATATCTACTCTAATTTTTATTATTTTTCTTCTGCTTGCTTTAGGCTTGCAGTCCTCTTCTTTCTCTAGTTTCCTAATGGGGAACCTTAGATTATGGATTTAAATCTTTTTGCTTTTCTAATACATGCTTTCAATGCTAAAATTTCCCTCTAAGCACTGTTTTCACTGTAGCCTACAAATTTTGATAAGTTGTATTTCCATTTTCATTTTGTTTAAAATGTTTTAAAATTTCTCTTGCAACTTTTTATTCAACCATGTGTTATTTAGTAATGTGTTGTTTAATCTCAAATACTTTGAGGTTTTCAGCTCTCTTTCTGTTATTAGGCGCCCTGGTGGTGTAGTGGTTAAGAGCTCACCTGCTAACCAAAAGGTCAGTAGTTGTAATCCACCAGCTGCTGTTGGAAACCCTATAAGGCAGTTCTACTCTGTCCTATGGGGTCACTGTAAGTCAGAAATGACTCGAAAGCAGTAAGTTCTGTTATTAATCTCTAGCTTAATTACACTATGGCCTGAAAGCATATAAAGTATGATTTCTATTCATTTAAATTTGTTAAGATGTGTTTTATGCCCCAGGATACACTAGGGATATTCTAGATAGACCACAATTCTAAATGTTGAAAGAAAGAAGGAAGGAAGGAGGGAAGGAGGGAAGGAGGGAAAGAAAGAAAACCAGAAAAGTACTAAAAGAAAGAATTCCTTTATAACTTTGGAGTGGGGAAGGGCCTCTCTAACTATGACTAGAAATCTAGAAGTCATTAAGAAAAGATTGATAAATTTAACTATACAAAAATTTTAATAAATTCTGCATGGCAAAAAAAAAAAGCCATATACAATGTTAAAACACAGATTACAAATTGGAGAGAAATGTTTGTAACTCTTACCACAAACAAAAGACTAAACTCTGTAATCTAGAACAAGTTCCTTAAAAAAAGAAATAGGAAGAAGATTATCAACCTAATTCAACAGTAAAATGAGCTAAAGATAAGAACAGTTAACAGAAAAGGAAATAAAAACATCTCTTGAACACATAAAAAGATACCTAACCTTATCTCACTTATACTAAGATAAATGCAAATTAAAACTACACTAAGTTATTATTTCTCAGCTATTGATTGGCAAAAATCCAAAAGTTTGAGAATGCACACTGTTGGCAAAACTGTGGGGAAACAAGCACTCTCCTTCATTGCTGGTAAAAGTGTAAATTAGTACAACATCTAGGGAGGGCAATTTGCAATATCTATCCAAATTGCAAATGTATAAATCCTTTGACCTAACAAATCTACTTCTGAGAATTTATCCTATAGATATACTTGCACAGATTATTCACTGAAATATTGTTAAGAGTAAAAGATTAGAAAATAATCTAAATGTCTATTAATAGGAACTACCATTGTCATCAAGAATTGCCCCATAGGGCTTCCAAGGAGCAGACTTGAACTTTCAGTTAGCAGCTGAATGCTTAACCACTGTGCTACCATTAATAGGGAATTAACTAAATAAATTATGGTACATAATAAATGGAAGATGTTACAAGAGCAATGAGAAAGTCCTGTATACTGACATGGGGAAAAATTTCTGGGATATATATTTTTTTAAAAAGCATACAATAGTGTTATCTTTTGTGTAAAAAAGAGGGGAAGGAATATATTTATATTCATAACCACTTGTATATGTAGGAACTCTGAAAAGATTCAGAGGAAACTAATAGTAGTGATTATGGTGGGGGTTGGGAATTGGGTGGATGGGGCCAGATATGAGAGGGTAGCTCTTTGCTGTGTACCTTTTACAGTTTTTACTTTTAAATCATGTGAATATGCTGCTTATTAAAAAAAAACTTTTAAAATATGTTATTCAGACACATATATATGTTCTCTGTGATCCTTTCTACCACGTAGAAATTATAATGAATTCTAATGATCATTTTATCTATTTATTTATACATTTTATTGATTCTTGATATATAAATCCAAAATAATTTTTCACTTTTCAAATTTTCAATGTTTCTAGGTTTAAACAACCTTGTGTTTAAAAAAAAATCCCATTACACTGAATACCATAATAATGAAACTTTCAGTCTTTTAAATGGTTTATATGCAGATGACACAATCTTGCTTGCTGAGAGTGAAGAGGATTTGAAGCACTTACTGATGAAGATCAAAGACTATGCCTTCAGTATGGATTATACCTCTACATAAAGAAAACAAAAATCCTCACAACTTGACCAATCATGATAAATGGAGAAAAGATTGAAGTTGTCAAGGATTTCATTTTACTTGGATCCACCATCAACACCCATGGAAGTAGCAGTCAAGAAATCAAATGATGTATTGCATTGGGCAAATCTGCTACAAAAGACCTCTTTAAAGTGTTGAAAAGCAAAGATGTCACTTTGAGGACTAAGGTGCACCTCACTCGAGCCATGGTATTTTCAATTACCTCATATGGATGCAAAAGCTGGACAATGAATAAGGAAGACGGAAGAAGAATTGATGCCTTTGAATCGTGGTGTTGGCAAAGAATATTGACTATATTATGGACTGCCAGAAGAAATACAGCCAGAGTACTCCTTGGAAGTGAGGATTTTGAGACGTTATCTCACATAATTTGGACATCTTATCAGGAGGGACCAGTCCCTGGAAAAGGACATCATGCTTGGTAAAGTAGAGGGTCAGCGAAAAAAAGGAAGACCCTCAATGAGATGGAGTGACACGGTGGCTGCAATATGGGTTTAAACATAGCAATAATTGTGGGATGATGCAGAACCAGGCAGTGTTTCGTTCTGTTGTACATAAGGTCACTATGAGTCAGAATTGACTTGACGTACCTAACAAGTCTTTTTTCAAAAAAAAGTACAAGTAATTTTACTGTAATCAGATCTTCAAAAAAATAAAAAGGTGTATTACAGTACAAATAAGCTTTTTTAAAAAATATGGTACAGTATAATTTCCTATCGCCAAATCCCACCATAAGAAATTTTAAGAGACTCTCAATTATTTTATTATATTTTAAATACCGGGAGTGTATTTAATTAAATACTGCTTGAAATGTATTAATTAGCAAACAACTGGAACTTGAAGTGTTTGCTCAGAAAGAGACTTTTGTTTTAATGTTATTTGTACACTGGATTTGCTCCATATTATTAGTGCCAATGTATTTTTCTCCAATCTTGGACCACACAACATAGTGTAAAGGTCAAAAGCATGCGCTCTAGAGTCAGATGATCTGGGTTCCATCCTGACTCCTCCACTTCTAGGCTCCACCACTTACTAATCGTGTGACCCTAACTTCTGAGTGCCTCTGTTTCTTCATTATAAAAAAAATAAAGGGGGGGAATATTAACAGTACTTACCTCACAGGATGGTTCTGAGGATTAAATCTTTAATGCCTGCACATAGAACGTGCCCAATAAGCTTTTATGTATTCTCATTATTGAGATCCCTGGGTGGTGCAAATGGTTTGCACTGGAACACTAACCACAAGGTTGGCGGTTCGAACCCACCCAGTGGCTCTGCAAAAGATAGCCCTGGCGATCTGTTTCCATAAATAATTACAGCCAAGAAAACCCTATGGAGCTCAGTTCTACTCTGTAACACATAGGGCCACCATGAGTTGGAATCCACTCAATGGCAATGGGTTTTTTTTTGTTGTTGTTGTTTGTTTTTATTATCATCATTATTTTGTATACATATAAAAAAGAAAACAAAACCACCTGATTTTTCCAGCATAGACTCCAAGGAAAAATGTAAAAACAGAAACTTTATAAGCCACACACACACAAACTCAAAAACAAAATGATTCTTCAAGATAGTACTTTCCTCTGAGAGGTGTCTTGCAGGACTTATCATCTTAGGATGCAGAGGGCTAGCAAGAGAGAGAAGCATGTGTAATTTGAAAAAGCATTGGATCAACAATATTATAAGATAATTTTATAGCTGGGGGAAAATAATCTTGTCCACATAACACAAACAAAGGAAATAAAACTCAAGGAAATTATTTCGGCTGGTGTTAATGTACAGAAGTACAGTGCTTCCCAAGAGGGGACATGCCACTTTAAAGAGTCATATCAGAATTTGGGGAGCAAGCAGCAGGACAGATGGAATAAGACAGTTACCTTTATCAAAGGAGCTTGAGTTGGGCAGGAAGCAGAAAAACGCTGCTTTAAAATTACAAAACTGGCCGATCTATCAGAGAACATTGCTTATCAAAAAGAAGGAAGTTCCAACTTAAAAAAGAAATCATTTATTGGCTCACACTCCACCACTCTGTCCCCTTTTCATGCAGATGAATTTCCTTTGGCTGTTTGTTTTGAAGGTGGGGGATAATGATTAATCAGAAAGGTAGGTATTTATTTTTCTTTCCCCAGGGGACAAATTGGGACCCAAACCTTCATCTTCCTAGGCTTTCTATTGCAATAAAGAAATTCCATTACATTGAAAATGATGTAATTCCCCATGGGGTTAGATGTAATCAGACTTGACCTACATGGATATGGTGGTGATGAAAACAAAAGGATAGGGAAATTCACAGAAAGAAAATGACAGCATTTGAATTTGCTTTACTTAATTCAGTTGTATAACGTACATTAAAAACTTGCTTCATTTCTGATGAGAAAAAATAAGGCAGAACAATAGAAATAAATTGCAAAACATCTTCAGAATTCAGTATTCTCTGAACAGTGATCAGGTTTTTTTCTTCTTCCTCCCTCCATCTCCGCCCCCCACCACCACTATTGATCAATTCTCATTATTAGCTCTTAGGAAACCAGACAATCCCTGGGACAAGCCTGGCTTCAGATCAGAGAGTCAATATTCTACTGTAACAATCTGCCAAAAAACACGATTCAGGCACATTTAAAGTATGTCTCCCCAGAGGAAATCAAGAAACAGAGGCCATTGAGAAGGGCCTCACTATTTAGTTTAATTCAACCACAGCTGCCTCTGACATTTCTAAGCCAGTGAGGGCTATCATCAGAAAACGCAAGTGAGCAAATGCAGAATGACAGCAGACCATAGCACAAAGGCTGCCTGGTTCAGGAAGTTTATCCAACTGCCTCACCATTCTCGCCTCCCTCTGCCCACCACCACCTCATATTGAACAGCTGAGTTCATGATGATGAGGGCTCAGAGTGCCAGGAAGACAACATATGAGAGGAGGTGTAGCAATAGCATCACTTAAAAAATAATTTATGAACCATGGGAAGAGTAAAAAATGGAGAATACTTCTCTCTGATCTTAAAGAACTTTTGGGGTTGTGAGACACAGGATAAACATTAAATACTTCTGTGTGTCTGTATATATGCATAAATATCTATACACACAAACGTGTGTATATGTGTGTGTTTATATACATATATATATTAAGTTGCCATTTTTATAGTCAAAAACAGTCAAATATTGGCAATTTTGTATCATTCAACCATATATACTTATATTTGACAAACATAACACATACATAATCAAAAACAAAATCGGGTGGAAATAATCTTGGAAAGATCAATTGGTGAGATACCAGAGGTGAATACAGAGTAAATGGCTTATTCTGATATTGTTAAATGTGAAACAAAATGAGAAATCCATCTTTGATTACTATGACTTAATTATGTTTAGTACCTAATTTAAATGATGGAATATATATATAACTATTAAAATTCCATTTTTAAAGAATATTGAAGTATTCATGATATACCCATTGCTGTCGAGTTGATTCTGATTCATAGCGACCCTATAGGACAGAGTAGAATTGCCCCATAAGGTTTCCAAAGAGCAGCTGGTAGATTCGAACTGCTGACCTTTTGGTTAGCAGCCGGGCTCTTAACCACTGAGCCACCAGAGCTCCATCTATGATACAGTAGTAATAAAAAAGGATGCAAATTGTGGAATAAAATTTCAATTCTAATTTTTAAATGTACAGAAAAAAAGACCAAGAGAATATACACATTAACAGCATTTCTGAATTCTTAGATTAAATGTAGTATATACTCTCATATAGTTTCAATTTTTTTTTTCATCCTTATATTGTACCAGAGTGGGCCAGTGGGAGCCTCTTCCATGTCCTTTGACATGTCACATCTTTTTTTTTTTTTTTTGGACTTTAGATGGAGGTTTACAGAGCAAATTAATTTCTTATTAAACAATTAATACACATATTGTTTTGTGACATTGGTTGCCAACCCTACAACATGCCAACACTCTACTTCTCGACCCTGGGTTCCTTATTACCAGCATTATCGTCCCCTCCTGCCTTCTTGTCCTTGCCCCTGGGCTGGTGTGCCCTTTTAGTATCATTTTGTTTTACGGGCCTGTCTAATCTTTGTCTGAAGGGTGAACCTCAGGAGTGACTTCAGTACTGAGTTAAAAGGGTGTCTGGGGGCTGTACTCTCAGGATTTTTCCAGTCTCTGTCAGTCTAGTAAGTCTGGTCTTTTTTTGTGAGTTAGAATTTTGTTCTACATATTTCTTCAGCTCTGTCTGGGACCTTTTATTGTGATCCCTGTCAGAGCAGTCAGTGGTGGTAGCCGGGCACCATCTAGTTGTGTTAGACTGGTGGAGGCTGTGGTAGTCGTGGTCCGTTAGTCCTTTGGACTAATCTTTCCCTTACGTCTTTGGTTTTTTTTTTTTTCCCTTGGTCCAGATGGGGTGGGACCAGTGGAGTACCTTAGATGGCTGCTCACAAAACTTCAAGACCCCAGAGGTTACTCATCAAAGTTGGATGATATAGTTTCAAAATTTTGATCATTGCACAGATTTTTCTTTCTTTTTCTTCTCCCTCAACATCAAAACATTGATCACTGTCTATAATGATGATGCTATTATTTTATAATAAAAAAACCTTTAAAATAAAAAGATATGCATTAACTTTTACTTGTACTCTTGTTACAAGATGAAGTTTATTATTCTTTTAAAAATTAGCATCAGAATTTTTTTAGAGCACAAAATTTCTTTGCAAAGTATTTGAGGTCAAAGATGGGGCTCCCGGTGTATCAGATAAAGAGGTAAAAATGCCTTGCATGAGATTGGGTGAGGAATTGTTGTTCTGGAGTGGGAGAGTAAGGAAGGGAAGGAGTGAAGAGCTATTAAGTGGAAAAGAAAACAGAATACAAAGCTATTTATATTATCAGTAATCGTTAATCCCATATGTGCACTTGTGCACATAGAAAAAAAGACTGAAAGAAACAACAGTGGATTATCTTTCCTGTGGACTATTTTTTCCTTTATGATTTACCATCTTTTCCAAATTAACTACAGTAAACATATATTAATTTTATAATCAGGAAAAAAGTTGTTCAAAAGCACCAGAGGAGTTCAGATAGATTATGAGAAGGGGAGGAGGCATTCCAAGTATGAGCAACATGGTGAGCAAAGCTATGGTGGTGATAATGGGCTAGACAGAGTGTCGGTACAATGACTGAGTCAGTTTGACTGATACCAAGATTTCTCATGAGAGATTGTTGAGAGAGAAACTTACAAAGGTAAATCAGAATCTATTGAAGGCCTCGAATGTCAGCTTAGTCTCTAGTGCCTGGCTTCCTGAGACTGGAATAGGAGAAAGGAGAAAAGCCTAGGATGCTAAACAGATCCTGTCAAGCCTGTGTCTGAAAACAAATCCTAACAGAGTTGCCAGCCAAACCAAAACAATGGGGATATCAGGAACACCCCCATGCAAGTCATAGTACATAAAAGACATGGGTCAGGGAATCTATTCAATCCAGATGGCAGTCTGCAAAAGCATTAAGTAAGTCAGGGAGATAAAGCAAGAGTATTATTATGGAGCAGCCAGACAAGGCTGAGTCTGTGGCCAGGTTACAGTAAATCTCAAGTTGAGGCCATAGACTCTCCTTAAGCAAGGATTCTTAACCAGGACATCACAAACATTTGTGAAGCTTTTAAACAAACACATACTGTCACCCTTGGATGACATATTTACTCCCCAGACCTGACCTTGCACAAACTCTCAGTTGACACCATCTGAGTTGTTCCCTCTGTGAACGTACACTTGAAAAATGGTTAAAGGAAGCTGTTGAGATCAAGTTCTTAGGGCTTATCATCTCCTAACCCAAGTTCACATGACTGATCCCTACAAAGATCTCCACAGTCCTAAAGTGGCATTCCCCTCCCTAAATCATCAAGGATTTTCCTTGGGTTCATACCCCATTTCATCAGTCTCAAATCCTTTTCTGAAGGAGTCAAGGAATAGATAGTCAGGCAAATGGACCCTCACCCAGTAGTGAACTATAAAACAAAATGTCAGGGATCCCAGACCTGCATCACCCCAGGTGATTTCACAGGAATGTGGCCCCACTTGGTTCTGTCAGCATTTATCCAATAGCTGCCTCCAGCCACTTTTCTGACAAGGACCAGAAAGGTTCTGTGGGTCATCAAGGCCTCCTGTAGCAGAAACATCATTCTTTATGTTCCAGGCATTAATGTAAAGACTCCAGTCTGGACTAGGGCTATGGGGCTATCCTTAGTCCACTAGGTCTTCCAGTAATCCTACATAGTCCACAGCATTCCACTCATTTGAGGGTCTTATATATGTGTCCCCAGGTGAAATATAGATAGACAAGAAAGGGTAGATCCCTGAAGATAATGCTTGGGAGACCAACAACCTGTCCTACACATATTCCCAATCTTTTGGCACGCTTCTCTTAAAAGAACCTAAAGAAAACTGGATACCACCCTGATTCACAGCAAAGACTAAAAGTAGAGAACAGAAGTGAAGCCCCTAAAAGCGAAGGCCAAACATAAAAGAATATAATTAGGACCTAACATCCATTGCATATAATCCTGTTTTCCTGGATCACACACTTCTCAGCTTGCTTCAAGCTTGATTCTACTGGTAAATTGTTTTAAGAACCACTTTAACCAGGCTTTGACATCTCCCACCACTTCAGCCTCCTAAGTCACAATTTATCTCCTTCCTGGCTCAGCACATCTGGACTGACAACACAGGAACTGACCTCTGTCCGTTTCAGGATCTGTCTCTTGTGAGTTGATTCCATGAGTAAACCATGCGAGCAGGGCTCAGCACACCCAGATCTCTAAGCCTGACCCCAGAAGGTCCCATGTATAATAAAAGAAACCACTAAAGAGAGTCTTTGAAGATTTTGAGCAAGGCAGTAGTATAATGAAATAAATGCTTTAAGGAGTTTAATCTGGCATCTGCAGGAAGAATTTGAGGGTGAAGTGTTACTGGATTCATGGTAAGGTTATTATCATTATCAAACGTGAGATTGTAAAGGTCAGAATGTGCAAATTGACAATATAAAGGAAGGTACATATATTAAAGACATTGGAAATTTAAAATCAACAGAATTCAGTGAGTGAAAGTTTTTCCTAGAGAAAAAGAAGGCCTAAGAGTGATTGAGGGTAGGATTGACACGACTTAAAAATAAAGACAGGACATAAGAAAATTAGATATTGGAGAAAGCTGGTATTTCTCAGGGGTGATCAGTTTTAGGGATTATTTAGACAAAACAAATCATTAACCATATAGAAAGCACCAAGTTCCATGCACCAATAGGGAAATAAAATTCTATTTCCTCTGTGTGTATGTGAATGTGCTTGCTGTTTTCTAAAATCAAGAACAGCTCAGCCAAGAAAAAGAACATGAATAGACAATTCATAGAGAAAGCAATTCAAATGGCCAATAAGCATCTGAAAACGTGTTCCATAGTGGAATTGCAGCTGATAAGCATTTGTTTCTAAAAGTAGCATGTAGGGCAAAAATCAAGTATGGTATAATCAATTGCCCTTGAAAACCCCTTAAATCTCCCATAAAATACACTACATGATTTAAAATACATGAACTGGCATACAGAATCCTTTTTGTATATATAAATATATAATGCATTGTGTCAGGGATCCTTAAGACAACCCTCAGGTTTGATGATTCACTAAGACACAAAACTCAGAAAAGCTGTTATTACTCTTTATTACAGTAAAATCAACAAAAGAAAGGGGTGTATAGGGTGGAGTTCAGGAGAACCAGACTTGGGCTTCCAGTTGACCTCTTCCAGTGGAGATGCATGTTGTTGCTGTTAGTTGCTGTCAAGTCAGCTCCAACTCATGGTGACCTTATATATAACAGAACAAAGCATTGCCCAGTCCTGTGCCATCTTCGTGATCATTGGTGTGTTTGATTCCTTTTTGTGGCTAGTGTGTCAATCCATCTCATTAAGGTTCCCCTCATTTTCACTCACCCTCTACTTTATCAAACATAGTGTCTTTTTCACCCCAGTAACAATATGACTACAGGTACAAAGTATTGCCAACCAGGGAAGCTCACTGGAGACTTGGTGTCCAGGGTTTTTATTGGGGGTCAATCATGTAGACATGAAGCACCTGCAGGGTGCTTAGCTACTTAGCTACTTAGTCTCCAGCCCCTCCCCCAGAGGTCAAACTGATACAGCATGGACCAAGGCCTCAGGTAAATAAAAACAGGTGTTCATCATAAATCACATTGCTAGCATGAACTACCTGGCATGGCCTAAGATACCAGGAGTACATACAAAGACACAGTATGTTCTAAGGACTTAGAGGTTATCTCCCAGGAGCAGGTCAAGGCCCAGTCCTGAAGACCTTTGGAATGTGCAGGATTTAGACACCCAGGCCTGCTGAATTAACCCTTTACTACACATACATATAAATACATGGACTATGTACTAGATTATTTATGCAAAACATAACACTCTGTCTTTAAAGACTATAATCACAATTCCTCTTCTAGAAATATATCCAAGGGCATAATGGATATGAACAAAGACCAACATTCATGGATGACAATAGAAGAGCAAAACTTTGAAAATGAACTAAATGTCTAAGATTAGGAAAATGGTTAAATAAATCATGGTACATTCATATTATAGAATACTATGTAGACATTAAGAAGCCCTGGTGGCACAATGGTTAAGTGTTCGACTTCTAACCAAAAAGGTCAGCAGTTTGAACCCACCAGTGGCTCCATGGGAGAAAAAACCTGGCAGTATGTGCCTGTAAAGATTACAGCCTAGGAAACCCTATGGTGCAGTTCTCCTCTGTTCTATAGTGTCGCTGTGAGTCAGAATCAACTCCACAGCACACAACAATGGCACACATATAGCCATTAAAATCCATATACTGTTAAGTGAGAAAAATTTGTTACAATATGTATGTATATACAACATGGAAGAATAGATACCAAGATGTTAATAGTGGTCATCTTTGGTAATAAGAATGTGGTTGATTTTAATTCCATTTTTTAGAATTTTCTGTATTTTTCATATTTTCTATCAGCAACATGTGTAATATATATAATTGAGAAAAATAATGCTATATAATAAACAAACGTAAGACCCTGAAAAGTAGATTATGCCAATTAAAGACCTTAGCAACATTTATAAAGCATAAGCACTAAGGTTTCTAAAGGTAGAAGTGACACAACTAATGATATAAAAGAACCACCTAGGTGAGTACATGGGCTCTCCCCTGGGAATGGTGAGAGGGGCTAGTATAAAAAGATGGCTGCATAAGCTTAAAAACAAAACAAAACTTCATTCTATTTACTGTCAAAGGCATGGAAAGGAATATTCTTGTTGGCTTGCTTCTTTCACCAAACGAAGCTTATTTACCAGCTGGGAGCTAAAAAGGACCAAGAATGCCTGATTTGTTCCCACAGTAGTGTTTGGTGGTAAAGATAATAGAGCCGCTATGAGTCTTGCATAACCACCCCATCCCACACCACAGAGTGGTCAGGTTGGGCCTTAAGTGAATGTGTTATTTGAAAATCAATGCCAAGACATGAAAAAAGCATTGCAGCATTATGACTGTCTCACCCCCAAGCTTTCTCTGGGGATCTGTGTGTTGTCAACACTTCACCCTCACATTACTCACAGGCGATAGCAGCTGTGGCAGCATTTTTTCATCCTTGGTTTGTTTTCAACTCCCCTGAGAATCGTATAGAACACACCTCCCATTTATGCCAACTCTTCCTTTTCAAAGGATCCCACAGGGCTTCATTAATTTCTCAAGCTAGCCCCAGAGGTCACTGTTGCTGCTTCTGGGGCAAAGCACTACCTGATAGCATACGGAATCCCAAGATAGCCAGTTGAATCAAGAAGCAGAAAAGGGTTCCCACTATAGGGAACCCAGAGAAATTGCATGTGACTAGCTAACCTGGGATTTAGTCAAGCATTCTCACCCTGACAAAGAAATAATGGCTTTGAGGTGAGGTCCTCACCCTGGGAGTTCAAAAGCACATAGAACAGGTAGACTCTAAAGAATAACATTTAAATCAAAGAGAATTCTTTGGTTGAGACAAAAATTATACAAATCTTGAAAGGCATACTAATGCAATGGAGTTTCCTTGTACAAGGTACCCAAAACTCCAAAGGAATTCATTTCCTTCTGATATAATGTAGCTGGATATTAGCAATACAGAACTACATGAGAAACCTAAGGTCAAATGCATCAAGCAGGGAAAACAGAAAGCAATTAATGTGAGAGAAAAAGAGCATGGTGGCTCTAGAAGAAACGGAAATAGAGTATTATCATCCTCTGATGATCGCAGATCAAGCCCTTTATAGCAGGAAAAGATTTCATTAACTAAATGGCCTGGAAGCTCTTAACACAGATGAATTGGAAAGAACATGTTTCCGGGGCAGAGAAAGAACAAAGCTGATTTTAAAATCAGAATCAAAAGAGCTTTCAAAAACAAAAACTTCTGTCAGAGCAGGTTCCGGCGGTGACTCTGACTCACTTCGTACCTCTCAGTGTGTGAAAACACAGCAGAGCAGGTGCTCAAGTCTGGGCTGTTTGTATGTCTGGGTAACATTTGTTGATCACCTGTTACAGAAGCAGTTTTCAGAAAACTTGAAACTGATCAAAACCTTTTATGTAAGTGGAGGATAAACAATGCAGCAACATCCACATATGAAATAGGAGAACCTCTTGATTATCGAGAGCCAAATTACTTGAAGAAGCATGGTATTCCTATGAATCATATTGCTTGGTAGGTTACCCAAGAAGACTTTGCTGCGTTTGATTGTATACTATGTATGGATGAAAGCAATATGAGAGATTTGAATAGAAAAGGTAATCAAGTTAAAAACTGTGAAGCTAAAATAGAGCTACTTGGAAGCTATGGCTATGATCCACAAAAACAACTTACTACTGGGAATGACTCCAACTTTGAGACCGTGTACCAGCAGTGTGTTAGGTGCTGCAAAGTATTTTTGGAGAAGGCACACTAAAACTGCATCCATTCACTGCTGAAGGCCAATGGTGATGACCACCTTCACAGTGATGCTCTACATTTTTCCATCAGTGGATGTGTTAAAGTGTAACAATGTTCCATAGCTCAATGTCGCAACTATTTCTTCTGTTGACTTTCTGTTTTTTTTATCTTAAAAATAATTGTAGATGGTTACATTCTACCTTGGTGAGTAGTATCTGGGATCTTAAAAGCCTGGGAACAGCCATCTAAGATACTCCACTGGTCCCACCCCTTTGGGAGCAAGGGAGAATGAAGAAAACAAGATACAAGGGAAAGATTAGTCCAAACGACTAATGGACCACAACTACCACAGCCTCCACCAGACTGAGTCCAGTACAACTAGATGGTGCCCAGCTACCACCACTGACTGCTCTGACAGTGATCACAACAGAGGGTCTCAGACAGAGCTGGAGAAAAATGTAGAACAAAATTCTAACTCAAGAAAAAAGACCAGACTTACTGGCCTGACAGAGACTGGAGAAACTCTGAGACTATGGCCCCGGACACCCTTTTAGCTCAGTAATGAAGTCACTTCCGAGGTTCACCCTTCAGCCAAAGATTAGACAGACCCATAAAACAAAATGAGACTAATGGGGCACAACAGCCCAGGGTCAAGGACTAGAAGGCAGGAGAGAACAGGAAAGCTGGTAATAGGGAAACTAAGATCGAGAAGGGAGAGTGTTGACATGTTGTGGGGTTGTTAACCAATGTCATAAAACAATATGTGTACTGACTGTTTAATGAGAAACTATTTGTTCTGTAAACCTTCGTCTAAAGTACAATTAAAAAAAAAGTTTTTTAATTGTAGATGGAAATCAGTTGTGGTTGGAAGAAGAAGAAATAAAAATCTTTGATTCAGACAGTTTATGGGATATATTAAATGTTCTTAAATTAGTTGAACCTCCCACTTTGCCCTCCTTACAAACAAAAGAGTAGAACACAAAATACAAAACTTTGTGTGTGTGTTTTGTAGCACAGTCATTTTCCAGTGTTTGGCAGGTACTAATCTAAGGACTGCCATCACTCTGATATGTGTAATTATGATGTTAATAAATAATGAGATAAAACATCACTTCAAAGCCTGGGTCGGCCCATTGAGACTTTTAAATAGCCTACTCTACCTGTCCAGTAAGTTGACATGGCTAAGTTAATGAAGGACAAGTGTGCTTTACTTACCTATGTTGTCGGTGGGTGCAGTCGAGTCGGTTCCGACTCACAGCAATTCTATAGGACACAGCAGAACAGCCCCACAGGGTTTCTAAGGAGCGGCTGGTGGATTTGAACAGCTGACCTTTTGGTTAGCAGCCGAGCTCTTAACCAATTCGCCACCAGGGCTCACTTACCTATATTACCTCTCATCTTTTTACCCAGGGACTTTTATTGAATAACAACCCCAGCCACAGGAGATCACACTCTAGATCAGATGTATTTTAATTTACACACACTCATAGTACACACTTGTATGTTAAAAGAACAGGAAAACATTTATAAAATTAATCTTTAGCACCTTTGATACTTCTTAATTTTCGTCTAGTTTATTTCATAAGTCAGCTCATTTGCTCCTATGTGAACTACTTTGCCTCTGAAAATTTAATTGTAGCAAAAGGACACTGTATGCTGTTTAATCTTATGGTCAGTTTGATGAACATACCTTTTTTTATATGCACATGTAGCCCATATGTCAAATATATATTGGCTTAGGTGGGAAAAATAAAAAGTTGGAAAAAGAGAGACCTATTAAAGTCCTTAAATATTGATGTTAATGAGTTATTAAGTATTCTTTCATCAGTGTTTAATAAATTTATAGGAGAGGCGGGGCCAAGATGGCAGAGTAGTCACACACTTCCTGTGGTCCCTCTTACAACAGAGGCCAAAAAAACTAGTGAATCAATTATATATGACAATCTAGGAGCCCTGAATATCAAAGACAAAGTTAAGGAATTGGGCTGAGTGGCAGGGGGAGGGAGAGATGCTTCAGAATCAGCGAGGTGTTACCAGACCCGACCCAGCAAGAACCAGCACCCTGCAGGCGGGATCGGCTTATTCCAGCAGTGAGGCAAGCGGTGGCACTCGGGATGCATTTTCCACATGGAGAGAGACCGAATGGTGGAGAGTCAGCTCAAACCTCGAGAACCAGCAAGAAACAGTGCTTGGTTGGCAAAAGATAAGTACAAGCATCTAACCTACCACATGGATTAAAAAAAAAACTACAACAACCTCCCTTTTGGGAAATACCTCTCTCCCATTTGACCGTTCCCTCCCTGGTCTGCTCTGAGTCCTGGGTCTGCTTCAGAGACTGCTGCACTTCCTGGGCTGGAAGTAGAACCTGTCACACGCCCTGAGCCATTCTCCTGGCTTTGGGGGGCGGGGGGACAAATTAACAAACAGGCAAAAATAATCTGCCAGCTCCCCTAAGCTGGGAACTCAGGGAAGGCACAGCCCCTTTGCCTAGGCACAGGCATAAGGGGACCATGGACTTTGAATGCCTTTCACTCCTGCGTAGACCTGTATGCACCCATTTTGACAGCATACACCCTCATTAGCACAGTATACCAGGGTATATACCTGAACCCTATTTTCATCTGTATCTGCTATAAGGCAGAGTGGCAGATACATGACATTTGACACTACCCTGCCTGTTAAGCAGGGTCCTCACCTACCCACATCAGGGGCCTGAGGACTAGTGGCTCCAACCACTCCACCAAGCCACCTGCTACAAGGGTCCAAGAATAAGTGGTGACTCCCAGTTGTTACAGCCAACAGCATTGGGTGCCCATAGTCTGGCTGCAAAACCCACTTACCTATGCGCTCTAGGGAACAGGGACATGCCTTCCACCCAGACACTCAGGGGGAGCTGTCAGCCCTCTGCCTTGCTCAGCACATGACCCCTACTACAGCCAGATACCTGTGCCTACTCCAATCACCCCTGCTCACCTAGAACTGTAGGTGAGAGCCTGCACCATACACTTGGTGACCAATGACCTGGACACCTGAGCTGAATCCACACAAGAAAAGTAAACAGACTCTTGGGGTCACATACCTAGTAACAGCTCTAGCCACCAGGAGATAGGACACGAGAGCTTCAAACATGTCAATAATTAAACTAGCCCACACGACCAGCCTATTTGGGCATATCAAAACAAAACAAGAAGCTAGGACATAGTAAGCAAACATAAATAAATATAATAACTTATTGATGGCTCAGAGACAACAATCAATATCAAATCACATAAAGAGGCAGCCCATGATGGCTTCAGCAAGCCACCAAAACAAAGAATCAAACAACCTTCCAGAAGAAGAGAACTTCTTGGAATTACCTGAGGTGGAATTCAAAACACTAACATACAGAACTCTTCACGAAATCAGGAAGGAGATAATGCAAAATGCAGACCAAGCCAAGGAACACACAGACAAAGCAACAGAGGAACTTAAGAAGGTTATTCAAGAGCATAATGACAAATTTAACAGGCTGCAAGAATCCACATAGAGACAGCAAACTGAAATCCAAAAGATTAACAATAAAGTTTCAGAATTAGACAACTCAATAGAAAGTCATAGGAGCAGAACTGAGGGAATGGAAGTCAGAATTAGTTGAGATTGAAGATAAAGCACTTGACACCAACTTATTTGAGGAAAAATCTGATAAAAGAAATTTAAAAAATGAAGAAACCCTAAGAATTATGTTGGACACTATCAAGAGGAATAACCTACAAGTGATTGGAGTACCAGAACAGAGGAGGACATCAGAGAATACAGAGGGAATTGTTGAAGATTTGTTGGCAGAAAACTTCCCTGATATTGTGAAAGATGACAAGATATCTATCCAAGATGCTCATTGAACCCCACATAAGGTAGATCCCAAAAGAAAGTCACCAAGACATATTATCATCAAACTTGCCAAAACCAAACACAAAGAGAGAATTTTAAGAGTGGCTAGGGAAAAACGAAAAGTCACCTACAAAGGAGAGTCAATAAGAATCAATTCGGACTACTCAGCAGAAACTATGCAGGCAAGAAGGCAATGGGATGACACGTATAAAGCCTTGAAGGAAGAAAATTGCCAGCCAAGAATTATATACACAGCAAAACTGTCTCTCGAATATGATGGCAAAATTAGGGCATTTCCAAATAAACAGAAGTTTAGGGAAGTTGCAAAAACCAAACCAAAATTACAAGAAATACTAAAGGGAGTCCTCCAGTTAGAAAATCAATAATATCAGTTAACAACCCACGACTAGAACGCAGGACACAGCAACCAGATATAAACCGAGATAAGGAAGTCAAAAAAATAAATCAAAGCTAAAACACTGAAAATCGGGAAATAGAGATGTCAATATGCAAAAGATGACAACATCAAAACAAAAACGAGGGATCTTTCATATGGAGAGGAAGTCAAGATGATATAAAGAAATAAAAGATAGGTTTAAACTTAGAAAAATAGGCGTAAATATTAAGGTAACCACAAAGGAAACTAACAAACCTACATATCAAAATAAAAAACAAGAAACTTAAAGACTCACCAAATACAAAATCAACAAGAAGGAAAAAGATGAAAAGAAAATACATAAAGAAAAATGACTCAGCACAGAAAATTCAGTGGAACAAAGAAATTGTCAACAATACAAAAAAAATCAAAATGACGGCAGTAAATTTATACCTATCAATAATTACACTGAATGTAAATGGACTAAATGCAACAATAAGGAGACAGAGTGACAGAATGGATTAAAAAAACACTATCCATCTATATGCTGCCTACAAGAGACACACCTTAGATTTAAAGACACAAAGAAACAAACTCAATGGATGGGAAAAAATATATCAAGCAAACAACACCCAAAAAAGAGCAAGAATGGCAATATTAATCTCTGACAAAATAGACTTTAAAGTAAAATCCACCACAAAGGATGAGGAAGGACACTATATAACGATTAAAGGGTCAATACACCAGAAGGATATAACCATAATAAATATTTACGTGCCCAACGACAGGGCTCCAAAATACATAAAACAAACTCCAACAGCACTGAAAAGAGAAATAGCTCCACAATAATAGTAGGAGACTTCAACACAACACTTTCAGTGAAGGACAGAACATCCAAGAAGAAGCTCAACAGACACAGAAGATCTAAATCCCACAATCACCCAACTTGATCTCATAGACATATACAGAACACTCCACCCAAGAGCAGCCAAGTATACTTTCTTTTCCAACACACATGGAACATTCTCCAGAATAGACCACGTATTAGGCCACAAAGCAAGCCTTAACAGAATTCAAAACATTGAAATATTACAAAACATCTTTTCTGACCATAAAGCCATAAAAGTAGAAATCAATAACAGGAAAAGCAAGGGAAAAAAAATCAAATACATGGAAACCGAACAACACCTTGCTCAAAAACTACTAGGTTATAAAAGAAATTAAGGATGGAATAAACAAATTCACGGAATCAAATGAGAATGAAAACACATCCTACCAGAATCTTTGGGACCCAGTAAAATCAGTGCTCAGAGGTCAATTTATAGCAATAAATGCACACATCCAAAAACAAGAAAGGCCCAAAATCAAAACATTAACCGTACAACTCAAACAGGTAGAGAGCGAGCAGCAAAAGAAGCCCTCAGACACCAGAAGAAAGGAAATAATCAAAATTAGAGCAGAATTAAATGTAATAGAGAATAGAAAAACAATTGAAAGAGTTAACAAGACCAAAAGCTGGTTCTTTGAAAAGCTCAACAAAATCGATACACCTTTGGCCAAACTGACAAAAGAAAACCAGAAGAGGAAGCAAATAACCCATATAAGAAATGAGATGGGCGATATCACAACAGACCCAACTGAAATTAAAAGAATTATAACAGAATACTATGGAAACTGTATTCCAACAAATTTGAAACCCTAGAGGAAATGGACAAATGTCTAGAAACTCTCTACCTACCTAAACTAACACAAACAGAGGTAGAACAACTAAATAAACCCATAACAAAAGAAGAGATTGAAAAGGTAATTAAAAAACTCCCAGCGAAAAAAAAACCCTGGCCCTGACAGCTTCACTGGACAATTCTACCAAACTTTCAGAGAAGAGTTAACACCACTACTACGAAAGGTATTCAGAGCATAGAAAAGGATGGAATACTCTCAAACTCATTCCATGAAGCCAGCATAATCCTGATACCAAAACCAGGTAAAGACACCACAAAAAAGAAAATTATAGACCAATATCCCTCAGGAACATAGATGCAAAAATCCTCAACAAAATTCTAGCCAATAGAATTCAGCAACATATCAAAAAAATAATTCACCATGATCAAGTGGGATTTATACC
>NW_004443979.1:5516684-5525001 GCF_000243295.1 Trichechus manatus latirostris
AAAATGGTACAACCACTCTGGAAATCAATTTGGCGCTTCCTTAAAAAGCTGGAAATAGTAGTACCATATGATCCAGTAATCCCGCTCCTTGGAATATATCCTAGAGAAATAAGAGCCATCACACAAATAGATATATGCACACCCATGTTCATTGCAGCACTGTGCACAGTGCCAAAAAGATGGAAACAACCTAGGTGCCCATCAACAGATGAATGGATAAACAAATTATGGTATATTCACACAATGGAATGCTACGCAACAATAAAGAACAATGAGGAATCCATGAAACATCTCATAACATGGATGAATCCGGAAGGCATTATGCTGAGTAAAATTAGTCAACCATAAAAGGACAAATATTGTATGAGAACACTATTATAAGAACTCAAGAAAAGGTTTAAATGCAGAAGAAAACGTTTTTTGATGGTTATGAGGGTGGGGAGGGAGGGAGATAGGAGTTCATTAACTAGATAGTAGACAAGAATTATCTTGGGTGAAGGGAAGGACAACACACAATACAGGGGAAGTCAGCACAACTGGACTAAACCAAAAGCTAAGAAGTTTATTGAACACAATCAAATACTTCAAGGGACAGTCTAGCAGGGGCAGAGATTTGGGGACCATCGTTTCAGGGGACATCTAGGTCAACTGGCATAACAAAGTTCGTTAAGAAAATGGTAAGTAGTGTCTGGGGTCTTAAAAGCTAGCGAGTGGCTGTTCAAGATGCATCAACTGGTCCCAACTCACCTGGAGCAAAGAAGAATGAAGAACACCAAAGACATAAGGAAAATATTAGCCCAAGAGACAAAAGGGGCCACATAAACCACAGACTCTATCAGCCTGCGACCAGAAGAACTAGATAGTGCCTGGCTACCACCAATGACTATGCTGACAGGGAGCACAACAGAGAGTCCCTGATGGAACAGGGGAAAAGGGGGATGCAGAACTCAAATTCTAGTGAAAAGTCCAGACTTAAGGGTCTGACCGAGATTGGAGGAACCCTAGAAGACATGATCCCCCGGACTCTGTCAACTCAGAACTAAAACCATTCCCAAAACCAACTCTTCAGACAAACAGACTGGACTATAAGACATAAAATGATATCTGTGAAGTGTGTGCTTCTTAGTTCAAGTAGATACATGAGAGTAAATGGGCAGCTCCTGTCCAGAGGCGAAATGAGAAGGCAGAAAGGGATAGGAGTTGGTTGAACGGACACAGGAAATCCGAGGTGGAAAGGAGGCATGTGTGGTCACATTGTAGGGATAGCAACTAGGGTCATATAACAATGTGTGTATAAATATTTGTATGAGAAAATAACTGGAGCTGGAAAGTTCCACCTAAAGCACAATAAAAAATAAAATAAATTTACAGGAGAATATAGGTAATTTCTGTGTACTTTGATATAACTGTAATATCAAATTCATTTGAATACATATCAGGAAAGATTGTTTTCAGAATAAACTAAGAAGTATAAAAATATAACTGAGATTAAAAAAATTTATTATATACCTAAAAATCAATAAGAAAAAGAAAAATCAACCCCATATGACTGTGGGCAAAAATTATGAACAGGCAAGTCACACACACACACATGCATACATACACACAAACTGCTACTAACATTGAGAGTTGCTCAACCTTCCTTATAATAACTAATCAAATAAAAGTTAAAACAAAAATGTGATAACTTTTGCCTAACAGATTGGCAAAGATGCAAAAATTGCTGGTATCAGTGTTAGCAAAGGAGTGGGAAAACATAAATGAGGAAGAAAATAGAAAAGAATTATATTCTTTGATACCCTCTTGTCAATTTTGAGGAAAATGTTCCTTAGTTTATTAAATTCATTTTTTAATTAAACGAACATGTATTGCATACCTCCCTTGTGCCAGGCACCCTGTCAGTGATGGGAACACAAATAAACAAAACACGACGCATACTCTTAAGGAACTCACAGTCTAATAAATAATCTTTTGGGAGTGTTAATTGGAGCCTTTTTGGAGGGAAATGTAGCCATTTTTATTACATTTTTAATGCTCATATCCTTTTCAACATTTCTATTTCTAATAATTTATCTCACAAAAGTACAATTATTGTTTAACTATAGTACTTACAATGGAATGGAATACTAGGGGATTTCTTTATGGGATAATTAAATGTTCTGGAATTAGATTTTGATGATTGCACAACATTGTAAAAGTACTAAAAGCCAATGAATTGTGCACTTTAAAATGGTTAAAATGGTGAATTTTGTGTCATGTGACTTTTACTTCAATTAAAAAAAAGGTATGAATAACATGTTCCCATTTTTTTGTGGGTCAAAACAATAATGATACCTATTAGCATGTGCACAGAAGAAAACCTAGAGGGAGATACAGTAAATAATTGATAAAGATTATCTCTGGGAGTAACGGACATGGAGTATTGTCAATATCCATTTATATATTTTTCTACTGTTTGAATTTTTAATAAAAGAGTATTTATAACATTTATATTCAGAAAAAATACGTATATTAAAAGTTTATCCTTTCCTAGAGAACAAAGGTCTGATTATTTGAGACAAAACAATTGAACCAGTAAAAAATTCCTTGGAATAAAGATATTTCAAGATATGTTTTTCAGAGGCAATTCTTTGTAATTTTATTGGTAAAGAATTGTTAATCCTAGCATTATTTCAGAACTGTGAGATTGTAAAGGCTTTCATTATTATTATTATTAATTTTTATTTTCCATGTCTTTATCCAACAAAAACAAGGAGGGAGAATATCTATAAACCCTTCTTCAATGTAGATAGATGCTAAAATCTAACCTCCATTGACACTGAAAATGTGAACACTCATTTGTCTAGAATGAGTTGACTACTGAAGTCTGTGTACCCTGAATTATGCTTCTGTTTCCAACCAAATCATTTGCTGAGTTGTGACCTTCAGAAAATAAAGCATAAGACTCATAAGTTGAGGTTCCAGCTCAACTGATAATTTGCTGTGTGAACAGAGGCACATCCTTTAACCTTTCTAGGCCTCCATTTCTTCATCTCTAAAAATGGGGAGATGGTACTCAATGATCAGAGTTGTAAAATTATGTGATTATGGAAGAAATCAAGAAGCCAAGCAAAACACTATACTCAGAAATTTCCACGTAGGGCAGGGCATATTATTTTATATAAAAGCTTAAGAGAGTCTGTAATAGCAACTAAGAATAAAATTATGGCCAAATATGTGTATTTGTGAGGATGGCCATGGTAGCAAGGCAGCTATGAAAAAGTTCCTAGGAATGAAACAAAGTCCTTCTCTAAAGAAATGTTTGAGCCCTCTAAGAAGAAAAAAAGTTCACTCAATTATTCTAGCATTTCTTCTAGTTTTAAAAATGTATGATTTTGCAGACAATAGAAAAAAAAAGTATCCATTGCTGCCCCCTTGTGAATTTTAAGGAAACTGTTCTGGTTTGGTTTGAGTTTTGACGCCTTGGTTTATTAAATTCATTTTTTAATTCAGCAGATATTTACTGAGTACCTCTTTTGTGCCAGGTACTCTGCTGGTGATGAGAATAAAAAAATAAATAAGACAAGATGCCTACTTTTAAGGAACTTGCAGTCTAATAAAGGATATCAATGGCTAAAGATTTCCAATATAATGTGATAGAGACAAATTTAAAGATTTGCTGGGTCACCTAAATCAGCCAGTTTGTTTGGGGGTGGGACGGTGTATGGTGGAGGCACTCCAGGAAGTCTTCCTAAGGAGGGAAAGGAGAGGTGGGCTGTTTCTAAAAGACATTTAGATGGTAAAATTGATAAGACTTGCTGAAAGATAAGGTAAGAGGGATCAAGGAAATAGAGTCTAGAATCACAACTAAGAAAATCTCCACATGGCCAGACTTGGACCCTAATAAACCACATGCAAATTAAAATACAAAAAAAACTTTAAATAGTTACTCTTATAAGTTCTTTCAGCATAGCCTCTATGTCTTATTTCCTATCAGTATCTGAGCCATAGGAACCCTGGTAGTGCAATGCTTAAGTGCTCAGCTGATAATTGAAAAGTTGGTCCAAACCCTCCAACCACTCTATGTGGGTCACTATAAGTCAGAATCAACTCGAGGGCACACAACAACAACCTGAGCTGTGTTTCATATTTCATTTATTCTGCTTATAATCTCAGCCATTACTATTTAGTACTTTTAAGGATTTTTTTTAGACATAGTTATCATCATTTTTACAATAACAATCATCATATTATGTTTGATAATTGTAGACAAAGGCCAGGTAATATTCAAACCATAATAACACAGACATTAGTGTCATAGAATAATTTTTTACAGTAAGAAAAGTATAGACAATATCAGCAAACATTTAAAAAAATTTTTTTTGATTTCTCACTGCTGTATCCCTAGGTATCCCTGTATCCCTCTTTCAGGACCTAGCGCATGGTTGGTTGGTTGAATTAATAAATTGGAATGAATGAATAGTTTTGAAATCAGCCTGTGAAGAAAGAATAAGTTGGATTGCTAGAAAGGATACAGAAGAATATTTGAGAAAGGGAAAGCTATATATAAGCTAAAGCCTTTTATCAAAGAAAACATGATACCAGGTACGTAGATTAACTATTAATTAGTGCCGACTACTTTAGGGAGCTAACCTGAGGGCACAAGTACTGAAATAAAGACAGAATTTGACTTGGCTATCTTCCCTGAGCCTCCAGGTATTATTTCATATTCTTTGGAATGTGAAGAGATTGAAGATTTTTTTTCCAGAGTGGAGAATGGGGACGGGCTAACAAAAAAACGAACGTTGCCAAAGAGTTGATTCTGACTCAAAACAACTCTATGGGACAGAGTAGAACTACCCCATAGGGTTTCCAAGGCTATAAATCTTTATGGAAGCAGACTGCCACATCTTTCTCCAGTGGAGCAGCTGGTGGGTTCAAACTGCTGACCTTTTGGTTAGTCAGGTGTTTAACCACTGCACCACTAGGACTCCAAGGGGGCAGCTTTAGGATCCAGAAAATCTCCCTCTACCACTTTCTTCCAAAATGTTGGCCTGTAGGTGGGGCCAAAATGGTGGGAGTAGTCAGACGCTTCCAGTGGACCCTCTTACAACAAAAATCAAAAAACAAGTGAATTGATTATATAAGGCAATCTGGGAGCCCTGAACATCAAACGCAGAGTTGAGGAACCGGACTGAGTGGCAGGGGAAGGAGAGACAGTTCGGAAGCAGCGAGGCTTTGCCAAACCTGACCCAGTGAGAGCCTGAGCCCTTCAGGCCTGAGCAGCTCAGGGTGAGCAGTGAGGCAGGCAAGCAGCCGTGCTCGGGAGGCGTGTTTTCTGCACTGGGAGAGACCCAGCACCAGAGAGTCTACACGGCCACCCAGAACCAGTGAGAAGCAGCCCTGTATCTGCGAAAGATAAGCACTTGCTTACTGCCTACTGCATGGATCAAAAACACCCCCCTTAGGAAAAAACCTCTCTCCCATTTACCTCCCTGCTCCCTGCTCTGCACTGGGTCCCAGACTGGCTTCAGCAATTCCTGAGTCCCCTGGGCCAGAAGTAGCATCCGTCACATGCCCAGAGCCATTCTCCCTGCCTTGGAGAGTGAACAAATTAACAAACGGGAAAAAATAAACTGCCGGCTCCCCTAAGCCAGAAACCCAGGGTAGGCACAGCTCCTCTGCCTAGGCACAGGCATAAGGGATCCACAGACTTCGAGTGCGTTTGCCCCTGCATAGACTTGTGTGGGCCCATTTCAACTGTGTAGGCCCTCGTTACTGCAGTACAACAGGGTATATACCGGAAGTCTAACTTCAACTGTTTCAGCTGTGAAGTGGCAGGTTCTTGATATTTGACACTGCTCTGCCCATTAAGCAGAGTCTTCACCTACCCACATCAGGAGTCTGAGGACTGGTGGCTCCACCTATGCCGCCTAGTCACCTGCGATAAGGGCCCATGAATAAGAGGTGTCCCCCAGTCCTTACAGCCAACAGCATTAGGTGCTCATAGTCTGGCTGCAAAACCCACCCACCTACGTGCTCTAGGGAATAGGAACACACCTTCCTCCTGGACACTCAGGGGCAGCCATCAGCCCCCTGCCTTGCTCAGTGTGTCCCCCTGCTGCAGCCAGATGCCTGTGCCTACACCAGTCACCCATGCTTGTCTAGGACTGTAAGTGAGAGCCTACACCACATACTTGGTGGCTATCTACCTGGGCACCTGAGCTGAATCCATACAGAAGGAGTGGGTGGAATCCTGAACTCACATACCTAGTGACAGATCTAACCACCTGGTGACAGGACATTAGAGCTTCAAAGGTGCCAATAATAAAACTAGCTCATACGAGCAGCCTATTTGGGCATATCAAAACAAAACAAGAAGCTAGGGCACCGTAAGCAAACATAAAATAAATAAATATAATAACTTATTGATGACTCGGAGACAATAGTCAATATCAAATCACATAAAGAGGCAATCCATGATGGCTTCAGCAAGCTTCCAAAACAAAGAATCTAGAAATTTTCCAGAGGAGGAAAATTTCTTGGAATTACTGGAGGCAGAATACAAAAGATTAATATACAGAATTCTTCAAGAAATCAGGAAGGGAATTAAGCAAAATGCAGAACATGCAATAGAGGAAATTAAAAAGATTAGAGACGAACATAATTACAAACTTAACAGGCTACAAGAATCCATAGAGAGACAGCAATCAGAAATCCAGAAGATTAACAATAAAATTTCAGAATTAGACAACGCAATAGAAAGTCATAGGAGCAGAATCGAGGCAATGGAAGTCAGAACTAGTGAGATTGAAGATAAAGCACTTGACACCAACTTATTTGAGGAAAAATCTGATAAAAGTATTGAAAAAATGAAGAAACTCTAAGAATTACGTGGGACTTTATCAAGAGGAAAAACCTACGATTGACTGGTGTACCAGAACGGGGAGATAACAGAAAATACAGAGGGAATTGTTGAAGATTTGTTGGCAGAAAACTTCCCTGATATTGTGAAAGATGACAAGATATCTATCCAAGATGCTCATTGAACCCCACATAAGGTAGATCCCAAAAGAAAGTCACCAAGACATATTATCATCAAACTTGCCAAAACCAAACACAAAGAGAGAATTTTAAGAGTGGCTAGGGAAAAACGAAAAGTCACCTACAAAGGAGAGTCAATAAGAATCAATTCGGACTACTCAGCAGAAACTATGCAGGCAAGAAGGCAATGGGATGACACGTATAAAGCCTTGAAGGAAGAAAATTGCCAGCCAAGAATTATATACACAGCAAAACTGTCTCTCGAATATGATGGCAAAATTAGGGCATTTCCAAATAAACAGAAGTTTAGGGAAGTTGCAAAAACCAAACCAAAATTACAAGAAATACTAAAGGGAGTCCTCCAGTTAGAAAATCAATAATATCAGTTAACAACCCACGACTAGAACGCAGGACACAGCAACCAGATATAAACCGAGATAAGGAAGTCAAAAAAATAAATCAAAGCTAAAACACTGAAAATCGGGAAATAGAGATGTCAATATGCAAAAGATGACAACATCAAAACAAAAACGAGGGATCTTTCATATGGAGAGGAAGTCAAGATGATATAAAGAAATAAAAGATAGGTTTAAACTTAGAAAAATAGGCGTAAATATTAAGGTAACCACAAAGGAAACTAACAAACCTACATATCAAAATAAAAAACAAGAAACTTAAAGACTCACCAAATACAAAATCAACAAGAAGGAAAAAGATGAAAAGAAAATACATAAAGAAAAATGACTCAGCACAGAAAATTCAGTGGAACAAAGAAATTGTCAACAATACAAAAAAAATCAAAATGACGGCAGTAAATTTATACCTATCAATAATTACACTGAATGTAAATGGACTAAATGCAACAATAAGGAGACAGAGTGACAGAATGGATTAAAAAAACACTATCCATCTATATGCTGCCTACAAGAGACACACCTTAGATTTAAAGACACAAAGAAACAAACTCAATGGATGGGAAAAAATATATCAAGCAAACAACACCCAAAAAAGAGCAAGAATGGCAATATTAATCTCTGACAAAATAGACTTTAAAGTAAAATCCACCACAAAGGATGAGGAAGGACACTATATAACGATTAAAGGGTCAATACACCAGAAGGATATAACCATAATAAATATTTACGTGCCCAACGACAGGGCTCCAAAATACATAAAACAAACTCCAACAGCACTGAAAAGAGAAATAGCTCCACAATAATAGTAGGAGACTTCAACACAACACTTTCAGTGAAGGACAGAACATCCAAGAAGAAGCTCAACAGACACAGAAGAT
>NW_004443979.1:5525101-5541833 GCF_000243295.1 Trichechus manatus latirostris
GACTGGAGGAACCCCAGAGAGCATGGCCCCTGGACTCTCTATCAGCCCAAAACTAAAACAATATCTGAGGCCAACTCTTTAGACAGGGATTGGACTGGACTGTGGGACATAAAGTGATACTCTTGAGGAGTGTGCCTCTTAGCTCAAGTAGATACAAGAGACTAAACGGGCAGCTTCTGTCCACAGGTGAGATGGGAAGGCAGAAAGTGTTAGGAGCTGGTTGAATGGACATGAGGAATCAGGGGTGGAAAGGAGGAGAGTGCTGTCACAGTATGGGGAGAGCAATTAGGGTCACATAACAATGTATGTACAGATTTTTGTATGGGACAAAAAAAAAATGTTGGCCTGTGATACCCACAGCCTTAACCACATCTCTACAAGACCTAGATATAAATCTTGTTCAATAGAAATAATTAACAGAAAAGAGAACACTCAACAGTTGTAATTACCTAAATGTCCCATCATTAACCATTTGAATGACTAAATCTACATTGATTGTTTCAATGAATGATAATTAAACCAAATAACCTTGAGGCTCATTTGATTTCTACAGTGACAAAACCAAACCTCTAGGCATTATATTACAAGGTCCTTATTTGATCCAGGCAAAGGAAAACAAATAAAGTACAAGAGGGAGAATTGGGGGGTGAGAGGAAGGTGCTGGTGCACACTGGAGTAGAAAGAAGGCAACTGGCCACCCTAACAAGCACAGTTTAATTACCAGTAGATGGGAGAGCACTGCAACACCACTCCCTAGTCAGGAAAAGTCTTATTCCAGGTTTTGTAATGCCCAGACAAATAGTGTAGAAGAGTAATAATCGCTTCCCACTATTTCCTACCACCAACAAACATGCAGCTCAATCTTTGCCCTCATTGTTAATTCCTTCACGCAATTCCATAAGGCCTAATAAAATATTATGTTTTCAGCTTAGACATATGATTGAGGAATTTGTGTTCTTTTTATATCTAAGGTAAGAATTTTGCAAGATTTCCACCCTCAACCGCCGAAATTATCAGCTATGGATCAGAAAGTTTGGCTTGCAATGTTTACAGTAAAGGTGGGGGTCATCTTTAATAAATTAAGGCAGGTACTATGTCATACTCATCTTTGTGCAGTTAGTGCAGCACACAGGAAGTTCACGAAAATATTTGTTGAACTGAACTCAACACAAAGTAACTTAAATTAAAATTCACGCCTAACGACATTAATGTACAAATCATGCACATGCACCAATAAATCTTTCCAAAGCACCATGTTTGCTAAATACTTAAAATGGCAGGCAGACAGACTTGATAAATTGTTGCTCTGTGGTGTATGTGAATACCACAATCTAAGCTTTTCCTCTGCAGGACTAGCACTCCTAACAGAAGTCAGAGAAAGCCAGAAAATCTAGGTAGCTCAGTACTTCCTGTAACCAATCAGTGAATCAACATTTATAAAGCACTTATTATGCCCTCGTCATCATTCCAAGCATAGGATTGTGATAGGGAGTCGTCTGGGGCCAGTTAAAGATATTAGAAGGCTCTTTTCCAATGAATTACAAATCACCCTCAAGTCCTCTATTTTGTTGGAATTTGTGTTAAGAGCCACACATCCCAAAACATTTGGAGATTTCCAAATAATAGATGACAGACTGCTAACTTTCCCCCTGTTAATCTTAAATTAAATCTATGTTTTTATTATGGTAAGCGCTTTGGTTGTTAGAATTTTTTTTTTACCATGTGCATGTATTGTCCATTACCGTTTCCCATCTCCTCACCCTACAAATACACCTACTCCTCACTTATCAACTATCTCGTTATCTGACGTTTCACATTTACAACAATAGTGAAAAATCTACTATCTGATTATTTTACACATTAATGACATACATCTGGCAGTAACGAGCGCCAGGATACAAGGCAAGAGTAACACTGGCTGTGATGGTTAAGGTTAAGTGCCAACTTGGCTGGGCCATAATTCTCTGTGATTTGGCAGCTATGTAATGATGTAATTTGGCAGTAATGTAATGATGTAATTTGGCAGTTATGTAATGATGCAATTATCCTCTATTTTGTGACCTGATGTGGTCATCCTCTATTTTTGCATAATGCTGACTTCTGCATAACAACCTGGTCTTTGGAACTTAACCATGTCGATAAATGAGGAGTGGGTGTATGTGCCTACAATTACTGTTTGCATTTATCTTTTAGGAAACTATCCAGTTTTTATGAGGTTGTCAAGAGCCCTATATCTTCAGCAAGGGCCAATCAGAAAAAAAGCACTACTATATTTGAATAAATATCAGATAGTTAAAAACCTAAATGGGAAAAGTAAAAATTTTTAATAATTGGAAGAAAATCCAGGAGACTCTCTATGACATCTGGAAGCAAAAGAAATTAAAATCAAAAGCCACAGGAAAAATAAATTCAACTATATCAAAGTGTAAAGCTTCTATGTGAAAAAAGATACCATAAAGAAAGTTAAGAAAAGCTATAGAATGGAGATGATATTTAGAAGTGTAAATTAGCACAATCACTTTCAAGACAAATTTTATAAATCTCATAAATTTGGAAACACACATAGCCCAGCAATTCTACCATATGATGTATACCTAGAGCAATAATTCTCAAACTTTGGTGTGCATCAGAATCACTGGAGAGTTTGTTAAAACACAGTTTATTGAGTCCCACCCCCCAGTTTCTGATACAGTACGTGTGTTGTGAGGCCCAAGAATTCGCACTTCTAACAAATTTCTAGATGATATTGATGTTGCTGGTTCAGGCACCACACTTAGAGAAGCACTGCCCTAGAGAAACTGTCATACAAGTGCCAAGGGGACATATACAAAAATGTCCACCCTAGTATTGTCTGCAGTTGTGAAATATTGGAAACTACCAATAAGGAAATGGATGAAAAGATGTAGAATATCCAAGCAATGGAGTTAAATAAATGAATACTTACCAATATGAATAAATTTCAAATCATAATGGTGAGTGAAAAAACAAGTTGCAAAAGGATATAGTCAATATACCATTTATGTAAATTTTAAACAAAAATAACATCTATTGTTTATGAATGCATTCATATGTACCAAAAGTATGAAAACATGGATAGGAAGGATACATACTGGTCAAGGAGTAGGGACTTGGGAAGGGGTTCTAAAGGAGAAATTGTATCTGTAATATTCTATTTCTTTAAAACTGATCTAGAGCTCATCACCTGCTATTTTCCTAACACACACACACACCAGGAGGACCAGTGCAAAAGATGACTAAATAGGAGGGTCTTAGGCTGGGTTCTGCAGAGACGCAAAACCAGTAAATCATATAAATATAGAGAGAGAGAGACAGAGAGATTTATATTAAGGAAATGGTTGACCCCGTTGTAGAGGCTTGAAAGTCCCAAATCCGTGGGTCAGGTTGGAGGCTTCTCCTGACTCACATAGGTGCAGGGGCTGGCTAACCCAAGATCTGCAGGTCAGACAGCAGGCCTCTGGCTCACAGGCTGTGGAGACTGACAAATCCCAAGATCGGCAGACAAGACGGGAAGTAAGCTGCTAGCTAGCTCAGGTCCCAAGAACTGGAGATCAGATGAACAGGGGAGCCAGCTGCACGATCCAGAGCAAGCAAAAGCCCACAAGCCTTGCCAGAAAGTCCACTTATATTGGATGCAGGGCATACCCCCAAGGAAACTCCCTTTCAGCTGATTGTCTACTCACAGCATATCCCATCATGGAGGTGATCACATTATATCAGATCTCATCAGGAAGTGATTACATCACTATACAACTGCCAAACTACATCATAACTGCCAAACCACTGATAATCATAGCCCAGCCAAGATGACTCACAACCTTAACTATTATACCATCTGTTACCTAACAAACAACATTTTACTTTATGCAAAAGAAAAAAATTCAAAATTGTCTTCGACTTTTCTTTGTCCTCTCTTCACATCCCACCAACTCTTACCACTTCTTCCTCCATAATTTTTTAGCCCTTTTATCATAATTAATATAATCCAGAGAAATCTACCTTAAATTTGAATTGAGCATTACAAAATATTTTAACATTAATGATCTTATTGTTGTTGTTGTTAGGAGCCATCCAGCTGGTTCTGACTCAGAGAGACCCTATTTACACACCACCCAAACCTGTGTCATCCTCACAGTCGTTGTTAGACTTGAGCACATTGTTACAGCCACTGTGTCAATCCATCTCATTGAGAGCCTCCCTCTTTTTCACTGACCCTCTACTTTACCAAGCATGATGTTCTTCTCCAGGGACTAGCTCCTCCTGATAACGTGTCCTAAGCATGTGAGATGAAGTCTCACCATCCTCGCTTCTAAGGAGCATTCTGGCTGTACTTCTTCTAAGACAGATATGTTCATTCTTCTGGCAGTCCATGGTATATTCAATTTTCTCCACCAACATCATAATTCAAAGGCATCAATTCTTCTTTGGCCTTCTTTATTCATTGTCCAACTTTCACATGCAAATGAGGCGATTGAAAACACCATGGCTTGGGTCAGGCACACCTTGGTCCTTAAAGTGACGTCTTCACTTTTTAACACTTCAAAGAGATTTTTTGCAGCAACTCTTCCCAATGCAACACATCATTTGATTTCTTGACTGCTGCTTCCATGGGCATTGATTGTGGATCCAAGTAAAATGAAATCCTTGACAACATCACTGTTTTCTCCCTTTATCATGATATTGCTTATTGGTCCAGTTATGAAGATTTTTCTTTTCTTTAAATTGAGGTGTAATTCATACTGAAGGCTGTGGTCTTTGATTTTCATCAGTAAGTGCTTCAAATCCTCTTCACTCTCAGCAAGGAAGATTGTATCATCTGCGTATAGAAGGTTATTAATGAGTCTTCCTCCAGTCCTGATGCTGCATTCTTCTTCATATAGTCGAGCTTCTCAGATATTTGCTCAGCATACCACCCGGACACACACCTTTCTTGACTTTAAACCATGTAGTATCTCCTTGTTCTGTTCGAACATCTACGTCTTGATCTAAGTACAGGTTCCTCCTTAGCACAATTAAGTGTTCCGGAATTCCCATTCTTTGCAATGTTATCATAATTTGTTATGATTCTCACAGTCTAATGCATTTGCATAGTCAATAAAATACAGGTAACCATTTTTCTGGTATTCTCTACTTTCAGCCATAATCCATGGGACATCAGCAATGATATCCCTTGTTCCACATCCTCTCCTGAATCTAGCTTGAATTTCGGGCAGTTCCCTGTCTATGTACTGCTATAAATGTTTTTGAATGATCTTTTGCAAAATTTTACTTGTGCATGATATTAATGATATTATTCGATAATTTCTGCATTCTGTTGGATCACTTTTCTTTGGAATGGGTACAAATATGGATCTCTTCCAGTCTTTTGGCCAGGTAGCTGTCTTCAAAATTTCTTGGCATAGATGAGTGAGCGCTTTCAGCACTGCATCTGTTTGTTGAAACATCTCACTTCGTAGTCCATCAATTCCTGGAGCCTTGTTTTTCACCAATGCCTCCAGTGCAGCTTGGACCTCTTTCTTCAGTACCATTGGTTCTTGATCATATGTTACCTCCTGAAATGGGTGAATGTCAAACAATTCTCTTTGGTACAGTGACTTTGTGTATTCCTTCCGTCTTCTTTTGGTGCTTCCTGTGTCATTTAATATTTTCCCCATAGAATCTTTCAATATTGCAACTTGACGCTTGAATTTTTTCTTCAGTTCTTTCTCCTTGAGAAATGCCAAGCACGTTCTTCCCTTCTGGTTTTCTATCTCCAGATCTTTGCACATTTCATTATAATACTTTACTTTGCCTTCTCTAGCTGCCCTTTGAAATCTTCTGTTCAGCTCTTTTACTTCATTGTTTCTTCCTTTCGCTTTAGCTACTCTACATTCAAGAGCAACTTTCAGAGTCTCTTCTGACATCCGTTTTGGTTTTTTCTTTCTTTCTTGTCTTTTTAATGATCTCTTATTTTCTTCATGTATGATGTCCTTGATATCATTCCACAACTTTTCTGGTCTTTGGTCATTAGTGTTCAATGCATCAAATCTTTTCTCAAGATGATCTCCAAATTCAGGTGAAATATACTCAAGGGAGTACTTTGGCTTTCGTGGACTTGTTCTACTTGTCTTCAGTTTCAACTTGAACTTGCATATGAGCAATTGACAGTCTGTTCCACAGTCGGCCCCTGGCCTTGTTCTAACTGATGATATTGAGCTTTTCCATCATCTCTTTCCACAGATGTAGTCAATTTGATTGCTGTGTATGCCATCTGGAGAGGTCCACATGTGTAGTCACCATTTATGTTGTTGAAAAAAGGTATTTGCAATGAAGAAGTCGTTGGTCTTGCAAAATTCTGTCATGCAATCTCCAGCATCGTTTCTATTACCATGGCCATATTTTCCAACTACCAATCCTTCTTCTTTGTTTCCAACTTTCACATTCCAATTGCCTGTAATTATCAATGCATCTTGATTGCATGTTTGATCAATTTCAGACTGCAGAAGTTAGTAAAAATCTTCAATTTCTTCATCTTTGGCCTTAGTGGTTAGTGGGTAAATTTGAATAATAGTCCTATTAACTGGTCTTCCTTGTAGGCATGTGGATATTATCCTATCCCTGACAGCATTTTACTTCAGGATAGATTTTGAAATGTTCTTACTTAATCCTTAAAACCTTACAAAAATGGCTATTTATTCTAGAGAAATAAAGATTAGGTTCACACAAAAATGTGTACACAAATGTTTATAGTAGTTTTATTTGTAAAAGCAAAAAACTGGAGCCAAACCAAATATCCTTCAATAGGTGAACAGATAAACTGTGGCACATCCATAAATGGAATACTACTCATTAAAAAAAAGGAACAAACTATTGATACATGCAACAACTGGAATGGATCTCAAGGGCATTATACTGAGTGAAAAAAGCCAACCTTAAAAGGTTACATACTGTATAATTCCATTTATATAACATTTTTGAAATGACAGAATTATAGTGATGGAGAACAGATCACCGGTTGCAGGAGTTAGGGACAGGGGAGGATGTGACTATAAAAGGGTAGCACAGGGAGTTTCTTCGATTATGGAACAGTTCTATACCCTATTTGTGGTAGTAGTTACACAAACCTACACATTTGATAAAATTTTACAGAACTGTATACCAAAAAACAAAACAAAAAATAAATAAATAAAAACTGATGAAATCTGAATAAGATCTGTAGTTAGCTATTGTTAGTATTGTACCAATATCAACTCGTTGGTTTTGATATTATCATTGGAGAAAACTGTGTGAAGGATGCACGGAAACTCTTTCCTAATTTTGCAACTTATTATGAGTATAAAATTATTTCAAAATAAAAAAATTGTTTAAATATACAATTGTATGAATAATAGAAAATGACTGGAGTTTCATTAGAAGGGCTATCAAGTAAAAATTTACACTGGGAAGATCCTCAGTTACAAACATTAGGGCCATAATTAATATTCAGTAGTTCTACATATTCTGAATCATTCTGGAAACTTAATAAAAGAGTGACACTCTAAATCGGTACCAGATAATCATGATTAATAAGAATCAAATTTAATTTTATTATCCCAGACCTATAGCTGCCAATCGGGGTTTCAAGAAAAACTGCTTAAACTGAATGATCTGTCTCTTACTCTCTGAAAGTCAAGTCCTGCCATCTACTGTGCAGGAACCACCAAACCTAAAATGTGTTCATAGTGGGGTAGATTTAAATGAATGTTCTTTTTAAATTGTGCTTTAGGTGAAAGCTTACAGAGCATATTAGTTTCTCATTAAACAATACATATATTGTTTTGTGACACTGGTTGCCAGCCCTGTGATGTGTCAACACTCTCCCCTTCTTGACCTTGGGTTCTCCATTTCCATTCATCCAGCTTTCCTGTCCCCTCCTGCCTTCACATCCTTGCCCCTGGGCTGGTGTGCCCATTTATTCTCATACACATGGTTGAACTACATGTGTTATTGTTTGTTTTACAGGTCTGTCTAATATTTGGCTAAGTGAATGTTCTTTTAAATAAAACTTTGTTATAGACAAAATTCTAATGTAATTTTAAACTGTATTACTTCACATTGAAAGTGATTTTTGCCCAAATATGTATATGTTGTACAGATAATTTTACAAATAATCACTGGAAAAAAACAAACATATAAAACATGTGGCAATGGTAGTAAGAAAATGTCAGCAGCAATTCACATATATTAATGGCTTGCCAAAGCACTGTGCTTACATAGGTGGTTTCTTTCCATCCTCACAACACCCATCTGAGGAGGTGCAATTATTATTTATTTTTACAGATGAAGATATTGAGACACAAAGAGGTTAAGTAGCTTGACCTGGGTTACACAGTTAGTAATTGGCAGATATGGGAATCAAATGGTCTGATTCTATACGTCTACTACTTTTGCCCCTGCATAAGAATGTCTTGATCTTTGCCTGCTCACCTTCAACCTCCCTTCATCAATCCATGGATTTGTTTTCCTATTGCTACCACAACAAGTTAGCACAAATTTAGTGGCTTAACCAATACAAATTTATTATCTAACAATTCTGCAGGTCAGAAGCCCAAAAAGAGTCTCACTAGGCTAAAGTCAAGGTGTCTGCAGGGCTGTTGTTCCTTCTGGAGGCTCTGCAGGGGTCAGGGGAATCCATTCCCTTGGCTTTTTTTTCCACCTTCCAGAGACCACCTGTATTCCTTGACTTGTGGTCTCATTCCTCCAGCTTCAAAACCAGCAACGTTAAGCCAAGTCTCTTTCACACTGCCATCTCTCTCATTTTCTCTTTTCTGCCTCCCTCTTCAAAGGATCATTTCAAAGGACCCTGTGTTAACATTGGGCCCACCCAGATAATCCAGGATAATCTTCCTATCTGAAGGTCAGCTATTAGCAACCTTAATTCCATCTGTAACCTTAATTCTCTTTTGCCATGTAACCCAACATATTCACAGGTTCCAGGAATTAGGACATGGACATCTTTGGGGAGGGAAGGGGGAGGCTATTGTTCTGCCTACCACAATCCAAAATCCTGACATTAAAATAATCTTTTTATTATCACCTCAGATGCAGTATCACCCATGCTTAATGTTTCAGATAACATTCCTTTGCCTTTCCTATCAATTCTATTTAAACTTTTTTATTTATATGTTTATATTCCTGCTTATTCATTAAGAATTCAATGTGGTTTAGGAATACACACTATAGTATAAAAAATTTTAATTTTAAAAAGTCAAAGCCAGTGAAAAGGTAGGTTTATAAGAGGGTAAAACTAGGACTAATTCAGGCTAAATTCACTGTGCAGATATGTTGTTATTACTGTTAGATGCCATCGAGTCAATTTCGACTTGAGTTTCTATATAATTTGTAAAATCGGGCAGCAAATTTGACTCTACTATCCCTCTACCACCTCTTGCATTCCAGGGGCATACATTTTACAATCAAGCATACTTATGCATTCAACACTTAAGAGAAAATTATACTTTATTTAGTCAAACTATCTCAAGCACGAAGACGTTTTCAGATACGCAAAGCCTCAGAAAACTTACATCCCAAGCATTCTTTCTCAAGAGACTACTATAGGAAAAATTCAGTCCTTAATTGCTAGTATAAGGTATCATGTATTTTTCTCTAATCTCTCCCTCACTGAACTGATTATGAACTTGCTGAGGAAGGGACCACATTTTATACTTCTTTTATTATTCAAGAGGATTTGAGACTGTGTTCATATGTACTAGAGAGTCAAATGTTTCTCTTCATTATTCTAGAGGTATTACAAACAGTAAGTGAATCTTCCATTAGCAGAGACTAGGGGAGGAATGAAGTCACCTGGGACATGGATTTGTGTCGTTGTTGTTAGGTGCCATCAAGTCAGTTCTGACTCATAGTGACTTTACGTACAACAGAACGAAACACTGTCTGGTCCTGCGCCATCCTCGCAATCCTTGTTATGCTTTAGCCCGTTGTTGTAGGAACTGTGTCAATCCATCTCATCGAGGGTCTTCCTCTTTTTCGCAGACCCTCTACTTTACCAAGAATGATGTCCTTCCCCCGGGACTAATCCCTCCTGATAACATGTCCAAAGTATGTGCGACGAAGTCTCGCCATCCTTGCTTCTAATGAGCATTCTGGCTGTACTTCTTCCAAGACAGATTTGTTCGTTCTTTTGGTAGTCCATGGTGTATTCAATATACTTCACCAACACCATAATTCAAAGGGGTCAATTCTTCTTCAGTCTTCCTTATTCATTGTCTAGCTTTCAGGTCCATATGAGGTGACTGAAAACAACATGGCTTGGGGTCATGCGCACCTTAGTCTTCAAGGTGACATCTTTGCTTTTTAACACTTTAAAGAAGTCTTTTGCAGCAGATTGCCCAATGCAATGTGTCATTTGATTTCTTGACTACTGCTTCCATGGATGTTGATTGTGGATCCAAGTAAAATGAAATCCTTGACAACTTCAATCTTTTGTCCCTTTATCATGATGTCGCTCAGTGGTCCAATTGTGAGGATTTTTTTACACAAACATGCAATCCACGCTGAAAGCTGTAGTCTTCGATCTTCGTCAGTAACTGCGTCAAGTCTTCTTGACATGGGACTGGGTTGGGGAGGTGTTAAGGCTCATTCCTCTAGCCATCCAGTTAGCTGCGCTCTAGAATCTGGTCCCTCCCAGTCTATCCAACTTCACTTCTAGTTCTCACCAACATACGCCCTCCCAGCCCAGAGACTTTTAACATTGCCCTTTTTGTTTTCTGAAGTTAATTAATATGAGTTCCCTATATAATCTTGGCTGCTTCTTTCAGAAATGAGCATTAGTCATATTTTTCAGGATAACTAATCATATTTAACCATAGAATAAAAAATTTGGGCAATTTATCTTGCTTGATTGTCAAGAAACTTCTTGGGTTAGGAAAACAAAGAGTTGTGCCCCCAAGCCCAAGGAAAGATTATCTCTGCAGTTCCACTAAATCACAGTAGGTGGAGGTAACACCACACAAACCAGTTCCAGTTCGATCTCTGTTTATTGAAAGAATCCATCTTCCTTTGCCACTAAGGTTACAATATTTATTTTTAGTGTAACTTGATGGGCCCTGTCTGTAACTGAACAATATTGGAATCAAATTCTGATACCTAATCACACAGATGTAAGCTCTATTAGATTTCAATTAGCATTCACTCTGATCTGATTATAAGGCTTTAGCCATTCAAATGGCTAATAGGGAGACATTTAGATAATTGCAGCTGTCTGGGGTTATTACATTTGTTATCATTTTCACAGAGTGATTCATGTAAAGACTGGGCTGTAAAATTTGTTTGTGTTGGTACAGTCAAGAAAAGATGGCTTACTGGGTGGGGGCACTATTAAGCATTTTTATATTGTGGTCTGGCATTCAGGATTGTTTTTTCATTAGGATGGGAAATACGAGTGCTTACCATTTAGCTGTTTTCCAAAGAGATATTCTTAATTCTCCATCCACGATATTGTTTCTTTTGGCAAAAGGAAAAAAGCATTAGCCAAGCTTCCTTTTCCACTCTTTTAATTGCAGTAAATTGCATTTGAATTGAACGGATTTGCCACACCAAAGCTTACCTTTCGCACAAAGGCCTTCCCAAGTAAATGGAATTGGGGGTCTCCTTTTTCACCTAATACTATTTCTAAATGCAAACACTAGAGGTGTTTGACCAAAATTGCTAGACCAGTTGGCAAAGATGTGGAAGAGATACTTTAACCACAGAAGTAGTTGAACTAAATTACTTTAAAGGTCACTTCCAGCCCTTGGAGTCTAAGATTCTAGGCATCTACAAAAAAATGTCCCTGAACCCCAAGAACCTTCAGCCACTGGCAGCAGAGCCAGTTGCCCTAGGGTCATGGAGCAGCCCACACATGGAGTAATTTTAGGGTGGGACAGAGCAGCCTATTCTAGAGAGAAAGGGAGCTTCACCTACAGAAAGTTACTCTCTGTTCTATGTGGGCCACCAAGAGCCAATTCAAGTTCGGGAAGAAAAAAATCATCAGTGAAAACGCATGTGTTTTACAATACAATTTTCATCCATGGATAACTTGATAATTTGCCTGTATGACTACAAAACTATCTGCTGTTCAAGGAAACAAATGAGATCTCCATAGGCTCCAAACCAAAATGTGAGGGAAGCTTACAATTTTGTTTTGTTCTGCTGAAAAATATTTCTCATATACCAATATTCTTATGTTCTGAGAGGCACAGAATATTTTTATTTTAGAATATAACCTTTTAGAGTCCAGTGACTGCATCTCTTTAGTCCTATGTTTTTCTGCAGGGTCTAGCCCGGTGGCTCCACAGACACCACACTCAAGCACTTCACTGTGCCATCGATCCAGTTCTATTCCAGGTCACAGCGCTAATGCAAGAACATAAGAAAACGCAAAACTCTCTTGGAATAACCATCCATCCAGCCTAGCTGTCTGTTTTTTACTGTGGCAACTGCTTTACTTTTAAGATTTCTATACATGTTTGAAAATAAGCAATCTTCCAGAAAAACAAGCATCCAAGTCTGTCCTTTAATGTTTTAATGAGTCTTTTTACCAATTAAAGGTGGTTTTGGGGTGGGCCAGGACCCCACAGACTTGACCATAAAAGGAATGTAGGCTGACTAACTAAATGAAAGTCTGAGCCACAGTCATGCGGGTTGTGTCTATTTTTCCCCCGGAGGTGTAGACAATGTAATTTGTAATAGAGAAAAAACGTGGCAGATGCTGCCAGGGCAATTGTCTTGGAATTTGATGAAGGGGCTGTGGGGAGGTAGGGGGTGGTTAAGAGAGAAAGGGGAGGGTAGTGCACATATACTGTACACATATAAGGTGACTAAGCAAACATATATTTCTTTCCATATCTGTCTCTTCAGATTGGCCTGTACTCAGTTGTTTTGGAAAAACAAGTAACTGAGCAAACTCATTTGTGCAGGGAACTTCTATGACCCCTCAGTATTAGGAGATTCATAGCCTCAGGGTCCCACCCAAGGCTGGGACCTAATGTTCTCTCAAAGGTAAATAGTACATTTTAATACAAGAGAAATGGAGTAATATTTTATGGAAGAATTTACTAAATGTTAAAAATCAGTTACTAAGATCCAGCATTAATCTGGCTTTCTGTTATCTCTGACTTCATTTCCTATTACTCCTCTCTGTCACCTACACTGACTGGCAGTGCTTCCTCAAACATCCAAACAAGTCCAAAATTGGTAGGTTTTTGGAATTCATTATGTGTTCCTCAAACATGACAGTGCTGCCACCTCAGGACCTTTGTACTCAATACTGCCTGGATCCCTCACTTCCTTCAGGTCTTTGCTTCAATGTTGCCTTCTCAGTGACAGGGAGGTCTTCCCTAGCCACCCTATCTAAAATTCCAACATGGCATTTCTATAATTTTTCCCTGATTATTTTTTTTTTTTCTCCTAGGCACTCAGCACTAATAAACAAGAGCTACGGCTGCTAACCAAAAGGACGGCAGTTCGAATCCACCAGCTGCTCCTTGGAAACCCTATGGGGCAGTTCTACTTGGTCCGATAGGATGGCTGTGAGTCGGAATCGACTCAATGGCAAGGGGTTTGGTTTGGCTTTATAGGGTCGCTATGAGTCAGAATCGACTCAACAGCAATGGGTTTGAGGGTTTTTTGTTTGTCTGTTTTTTTGGTATACAAGGTAAGAACTTTGAGGGTAGAGTTTTTGACTATCCTCTCAATGCCTTGAACAGTGTCTAGAACAGTTTAAGTACTCAAAACATATTTTTGAATAAAGTTCAGATCCATATTCTTTACTTTCTACAGACTCTGATTCATATGAAGAAAATTCTTTCTAAGCAAATTAATATTATAAGGAGGGTTTCTGAGAGAATGATTAAGCAGCCTGGAAGACTTAACTGCTTTCTAGAATCCTCAAGTACTTTAAATTTTAGAGATCAGTAGAATATAAAGAAGTGGTTCTCGGAGTGTAGTCTGGGGCCAGAAGTAATAGGAAACCTGGGAATCTGTAAGAAATGCATTCTTAGGCTCCACCTCAGACCTACTGAGTAAAACTCTCTGGGAGCAAGGCCCAGTAATCTGTGTTTTAACAATGTGATTCTAATGTAACCTGAAGTTTAAGAACCAACCATTGATAAAGAGGAAAGAATAGTGGACTCTAGTCCTGATCTATTTAATTGTGTGACCTTGGGCACATTACTTAACCTCACTGAGCCTCAGTCTGTTCACTAGTAAAATGAAAGAAATGCCAGATTTTCATTACAGTAGTTCCCTCTTATCCTCAGGGGATATGTTCTAAGACACCCCAGTGGATGCCTGAAACCACAGATAGTACCACACCCTACATATATTCTTTCTTCCTATAAGAAAGTTTAATTTATACATTAGGCATAGTATGAGATCAACAACAATAAGTAATAATAAAATAGAACAATTATAACAATATACTGTAATAAAAGTTAATGTGAATGTGGTCTCTCTCTCTCAAAATATCTTACTAAGTTGAGAACTTTCACCTTTTCACTTAAAGGAAGCACTTTACCACTTCTTTTTTGCATATCCAAATTGCCAGCATCACTACTCTTGCATTTTGGGGTAATTATTAAGTAAAATAAGAGTTACTTGAACAGAAGCACTGCAATACTGCGACAGTTGATCTGATAACGGAGAGGGCTACTAAGCAGGGGCCGATCTACGGAAAACAGCACCTATGGCAATTAGCTTTAAATTGCTGAATGATCTATCACAGCTGGCGATGAAAACGTCTATGGCTAATAGAAACTGCTCCTTAGCACCCCTCCTCAAGCGGTACACTGCCCCCCTCCGCCCTACCTGCCATACCTTAGTTACACCTCTGCTTAAGTGACTAACAGGTACACAGAGTATACAGCGTGGATACGCTGGACAAAGGGATGATTCACGTCCCAGGCGGAACCAAGCAGGATGGCTAGAGATTTCGTCACACTACTCGAACGGCATTGCAATGTACAACTTGTGAATTGTTTATTTCTGGAATTTTCCACCTCATATTTTTGGACTGCGGTTGACCACCGGTAATTGAAACCATGGAAAACGAAATCGCGGATAAGGGGGGACTACTTGTCTATGCTTTTAATGTACTCATGGTAAATCTTTCAATTCCAGCCCTGAAGGACCCCCTTGGTTAACCTTATAATTGTACATTCGAAAGTAATTAAATATCATGTCTTAAATAAAACTTTCGTTTCTTTCAGCCTGACCTTTTTCATGTTAGCCTGAATTGGTGAGGTTTATCACATCTGTGCAATTTCACACAGATACACGATCTTGCCATACTTTACACTTTTTGCAATGCTCATATAGTTGAAATTCTCACCTCTTTCAGTTTCTGGGGCAGCCCTCTCTTCGGGTTTTCCTCCCACCTCTTTGGATGTTCTTTCTCAGTTTCCTTTGCTGGCTTCTCAGCCTCAGCTCACTTCTTAAATGTTGGTGCTCCCCCCAGTCTTGGCTCTTGCACCTCTAAACACAATTCTTGGGTGACTTTGTCCTCATCCTAGTTTTAGCCACTTCATGAATAAGCTGATGACTTCTAAATATTTCATGCTGTTAGAATTCTTCACATCAGACTGCATGTTATATATCCCCCAGCATCACCACTAACAGTTGCTGTCAAGTTGATTCTGACTCATGATGATCCCATGTGTGTCAGAGTAGACCTGTGTTCCATAAGGTTTTCAACGGTTGATTTTTCAGAAGTAGATTGCCAGGACTTTTTTCCAAGGGTGCCGCTGAGTGAACTCGAACCTCTAACCTTTCAGTTAGCAGCCAAGCGTGTTAACAATTTGCACCCCCCAGGGACTCCCGGACCCTCAAATTACCATGTCCAAGATGGAACTCATCATCTTCCCACAGTCTGCTCTTCCTCCTGTTTTCCCAACCCTCTGAGTCGCCTAAGTCCGAAACCAAGAGATTGCAGACTCCTCCTTCTCTCCTTCATCCTCATCCAGTCACCAAAACCTATAGATCTTACTCTCAGATCTCTCTTTAGACATCCTCTCTTCTTCAATTTTCTGCCACTGCCTTTAACTGATCACCAGCCTCATACCAACCCACTCCAGAGTATTCTCCAAACTGTCTTCTAAAACACAAGCTGGATCATAGCCATCATTTAAAATCCTTAGTGGTTCTCTGTGGCTTTCAGGGTGACATTCAAGCATCTCTGCTCAGTCACGTGATCATCTACCATTTCTTTCCTGCCTACCATGTTCGCTCATCCCCCTCTACCACATGCCAAAACCTGTTGCCCTGGAGTCAATTCAGACTCATAGTGACCCTATAGGACAGAGCAGAACTACCCCATAGGGTCTCCAAGGAGCAGCTGGTGGATACAAACTGCCAACCTTTTGGTTAGCAGCTGAGCTCTTTAACCACTGTGCCACCTGGGCTCCAGCACATGCCATGTGGAAATGCTTGTTTTACACTTCCATGCACACCACATGCTGGACCCTCTGCCTGGCATGAACTTTACCCCTCTCTCTGGCTCCTTCTTGTCCTTAAAAACCTTCCTCGACCAACTCTCCCATTCTGATTTAGCTCCCACCTCAACCATAACCCTCATCACTCCTTACCAGAATCACTTATTTACCCGATTATCTCCCCACTGGCCTTCAGGCTCCATGACAGCAGCAACTATGTTTTATTTTCTTTGTATCTCCAGACCCCAGCACAATGCCTGGCACAAAAC
>NW_004443979.1:5542648-5544625 GCF_000243295.1 Trichechus manatus latirostris
TTCCTCCAGACCTCAGCACAGTGCCTGGCACAAACCCTACGTAATTCTTGGTACACCAATGGGCTTTCCATTTTAAATACTAACTAGATTAGTTTATGTGTACTTCACTAAAGAAGGACAAAATCTTGAGATGTCTTGAGGTATGATATTTGTGTCAGAAATATCCTTGCTTCTGAAAGCCATCAAAGATGGCCTAGAAAGGACAACTTCTGGGCCCTTTGCAGCCACACCTCCACTAGGATCCAGCCAGTCAGATGTCCATGGACCTTCAGCCTTGCATGCCTGTCCCTCTGGAGTCCCTTGATGGAAGTCTGATTATGCATTGCCTTGCTGGAGGGCCTCTCAACCAACCGGACTGATTCCCATTCAGCTTTCTTCCCACCGTTGTATGCCCTCAAAGGATTTTTGACATGGGATACTCCAAATAAATGTCCATGTATTCCTCTAAATTAGAGTTTCTGCCCCTATTTCCTATTTGATTTCTTGCCCTGGGAAGATGAATTAAGCCACTGCAAGCTTCTAGGACCTCATCTATCTCCTTAACTAAAGGTTTTGAGGAGAAAACGTCTTCTTCCTTACCCTGGGTCCCACCCCATATGTTACTCTCAGGCAGCAGAAGAGGAAAGAAGAGAAGGGTGGGACTATGCAGGTTTACTTATAATCTCTTCACTCCTCCCACTGTTGCTCCAATCCTCATTCCTGAAAGACAGGATGGGCTGGGTTCTACAGTGGCTCTGGTTTGTCCCCCTGTCCTCATAAAGGCCTTCACTCAGAGTGCCTCCTTCATTTGTGAAATGGGAATCATAACACCTTATTTACTTGAAGGCAGAAGCTGGACCAGGTGACCTCTTGAAATAATTTCCAGATAAAGAAGAAGGAAAGTTAATTGGATGAAGAATGAGGTAATAACATAAAAGAGTCAAAGAACAATTGCGACAAGTATGAAGAAAAGAGGATGCTCATGCCTTACACGGGGGACTGGGCAAGGGAGACACAGAAAAAAATGCATGTTCTCCTCCCTTCCCAGAGGTTTCCATTCCACTCCCACACCTTAAGTGTCTAACTAGGAGTCAAAACGGGACATAAGCGATAACTAAGGCAACATGTGACCAATGGCCCAATGTGCAAGACAGGCTGCAAGGACTAGACAGATTCAGAACAGGATGAGGAAAACATGGAAGGACTCTTGGAAAGAGTGGGTCCTGGCAAAGAAGCTGACAAAAGTTGGTCCTTGGGCAGGTGGCAAGAGGAGAGGACATAATCCTGTATGATGGCCAGAACAGCTGAACAGTTGGGACTGCGGAGAAATGGAAGCTAGGAGTAGCTAAGGTAGGTGGGGCCTGACTCTGGAGGGCTTTACATGCCAGCTGAGTGTCTTAGTTTCTTAGTGCTGCTATAACAGAAATACAAGTGGGTGGCTTTAAAGAACAGAAATTTATTTTCTCACAGTTTAGGAAGTTAGAAGTCGAAATTTAGGGCATCAGCTCTAGGGGAAGGCTCTCTGTCTGCTCTGGGAGAAAATTCTTGTTTCAGCTTCTGTAACCCCAGGTTTCCTCAGTTCCTTGGGAATCTCCATGGGGCATCTGTCTTTCCCCCATTTGTGCTTGCTTCTCTGTGCCTAATTTACTCTTTTTATTCTCAAAAGTGGTTAGGTTTAAGACACACCTTACACTGATATGGCCTCATTTACATAACAAAGAAAATCCTACTCTCAAATGGGATTACATCCACAGGTACAGGGGTTAGGAGTACAACACATTTGGGGGGACACAATTCAATCCATAACACTGAGGAATTCAGACTCTGTCCTGCAGCCACAGGAAGTCACTAGAGGTTCTGTTAAAGGCAATGACATGACAAAATGTTTGTTAGAAACAGCAATGAAAGATTATTTAATTGCCCGGCTACCACCACTGACTGCTCTGACTGGGATCACAACAGAGGGTTCTGGACAGAGCTGGAGAAGGGTGTAGAACA
>NW_004443979.1:5545278-5560064 GCF_000243295.1 Trichechus manatus latirostris
TTTTTTTTTTTTTAAATCGTGCAGGTGTTGTGCTTCACTTAAAAAATGAACTAATTTTCTAAAACTATGGAAAATACAATGCATATTTATGCCAATGCCTTTGAAAATTTAAAAAACAGGAATAGTCAAGCAACATTAAGAGTATGGAGGGAAGCAGGAAGAGACAGAAATGAAGAAACCAGCATGGAGTGATGGGTTTGAATGCCGAGTTCTGAGCTTTCCTAGCTATGACCTTCTAAGCTACTTAACTTTCCTGAGCCTCAGTTTCCTTTAAAACAAAGGTAATGACACTCATCTAACAAAATGGTTGTGGAGATTAAATAAGAGAAATAATTTTAACTTATCTATAAATTATTGCCAGAACCCACGCAGGGCCCAGGAGCATGCTGAGGGACCCTCCCTCAGTTGGGTAAGGCGGTACCTCCAGCATAACCAGAGGCTGCTCTCTCAGGCACCTGTGTGACTCTGGGCAACTAAATTAAACACACCTTGCCTCAGTTTCCTCATCTGTAAAATGGGTATAGTAACACTTATCTAAGGAGCCCCAGTGGCACAGTGGTTAACTGCTTGGCTGCTAACCAGAATGTGAGTAGTTAGAACCCACCAGCCAAAGAAAGAAGTGGCAATTTGCTTCCGAAAAGATTACAGAAACCCTATGAGGCAGTTCTACTCTGTCCTATAGGGCCACTATAAGTCAAAATCTACTGGGCAGCAATGGGTTTGGTTTGCTTTCGGTTTTTATAAATTGAAGTACTGGACACAGTGCTGGCCCTAGTAAGTGCTCAGTAAATGTATAGATACTAAATACATTTGGTTGCTGTGGTAAAGCAGGACCTGCACTAACGCAGAACCGTGGAAATGGAAAAACGGGAGGGACTGGTGGTCATTTCAAAAGCAGAACTGATTGGCGATAGGGATTGCAGGGTGTCTTAGTCATCTAGCGCTGCTGTAACAGAAATACTACAAGTGGATGGCTTTAACAAAGAGAAGTTTGTTCTCTCAAGTCTAATAGGCTACGAGTCCAAATTTAGGGCATCAGCTCCAAGGGAAGGATTTCTCTCTCTATTGGCTCTGGAGGAAGGTCCTTGTCATCAATCTTCCCCTGGAGCTCCCTTCCTTTTCCTTTTATCTCTTGTAAGATAAAAGGTGGTGCAGGCCACACCCCAGGGAAACTCCCTCTACATTGGATCAGGGAAAGGATGTGACCTTAGTAAGGGTGTTACAACCCCACCCGAATCCTCTTTAACATAATCTAATCCTGCCTCATTAACCACAGGCAGAAATTAGGATTTAGAACACATAGGAAAACCACAATGACAAAATGGAGGACAACCACACAGTACTGGGAATCATGGCCTAAACAAGTTGACTCGCATCTTTGGGGGACAAAATTCAATCCATGACACAGGAGAAGGAACACTCAGAGATAATGGGGGGGCGGGGGGCTTTCCTTTGGGATTGTGGTAAATGAGGCGCTACAGTCAAACCTAAATATCCAGGCTCAGTGACGCATCTTCAACCTAACTTTCCTAAAATCTCCTCCTTAAGAAAATGTGATTCCTCAGAGAAAAGTTATTCCATGAATGGCCAGAAGATGTCGCCGCAGACAATACCATGTATACTACGTTCCCACCTTGGTGTCTGGATTCTGCTCTGCCATTTGTGAAGGAAAAATTCATCTCTATGGTGGTTGGCCCTCTACCTAACTTCCCTTGCCCCGTCCTCCTGCTCTGTATGTAGCCTCCTCTCTTTCTTCTGTGAATCCTCATTCCTTCCTGCCCTGAAATCTAGCTTGGTGCTTTGCTGATGACCTGGCAACCTGGGATCCAAGACCTTTAAGTCACAGAGCCAACATGGGACTAGGCCCTATGCATGCTTCCCTGCTCTCTATGATCATGCTCATACAGATTATTTACCCTTGCTGTCGACACCACCCAGATTCCCCGCCAAGTCCATTTAGCCTCTTGAGTTTCAATCAGTGAAGGCAGGGGCATTTTTATTCACCATCTCACGCATTCTTTAACTTTTCTCAGATTAGCCCAATTTTCAAATATAACATTTATAGATTTGGTGGCACAATAATCTACCTCACTTTCTGAAAATCGCAGTGTTCTTGGTAAAATAATCCCTAAACTTTAGCCTATAAACAGCCCTAGGACATAAGAAATGATGAGCATTCCCAAGCCAAGTTAAGTGACTTATCCGCAGGGAATATATGACAGTCATGGGACTGGACTCTGACAGCTGAGACCTGGTTATAAAGAAAAAATGTTCCAGGCCAATTCTCTCTTCCTGTTCATGGTTTGTGTTTGTGGCTCTTCTTACTCCATCTCTCACGGGCTTTCATTATTTAAAAAATCAACCTAAGAGTAACTTGCAGACCAATATTTTTATAAGCGTCCTTCCCCATTAATAGACTCACAGATAAATCTCAGAAATAAATCTAAATTTCTAGTACTTATTCAAGTAATCTGGGGCTCAATTCCAAAGAATAGAGGCTCTGAAAGTAAGTTTGGGGAAGAAATCAGTGATTACAAGAAAGGGCTGAGGATCAAGGTTCCGAAATCCTCACTCTATTTAGAATCTAAAGCAAATCTTTTAGCAGCTCTGATTCTGTTTACCTTTGTCCTAAAACGCTCCCAAGATTGTAGACCACAGGGGGGAAAAATGTTTTAGCTTCCACATACTGTTTCTGTTGTTGGACTTAGTCCCTGATGCTGAGAGGGGTCATTAGCCCCTCACATGATTATGTTGCCCAAGAACAGGGACCTCACATCATTTATGTCCCATACTCTGCTGAGCACCAAGCTTTTATGTGGAACTTGCCCAGCGCCAAGTCTCTTTGTACCCTGACTAAACTCAGGATGAATTTGTACCCAAGACAAAACACCAAACTGGCATGCAGGAGAAACAATGTGCTGTTGAGCCTCAGCTCCCTTTCTGATGCAACTACTTCTCCCTGAACACAGCAGAACACGAACAACCCTACACACCTTTAAGTATTACTTCATTACTGCTGACAGTGAAAAGAGAGAGCCAGGAATTTTGGCCAAGGGTGACACGTGCAGGCCTCCTCCTTGCCTTGCGGCAGGTTACCCATAGGCAGACTGGGCATGTGGTTAGGGCACCAGCAAAGCAGGAACACCTCAAAGGTGTTTGCTGAAAGAATCTGCTTTTGAAAAAAAAATTAAGTAGTCCTCATGAAAAATAATCAGAACTTTGTTGGACTTCTTACATTTATTTTACATTTTACTGTTTTGGAAAATTGCCTTTGCGAAGTGATAACTCTTGTCAAGGCTTACCAGTTACTGTGGAGTTGATTCCGGCTCATGGCAACCTCGTGTGTGCAGAGTAGAACTGTACTCCATAAGGATTTCAAGGCTGTGACCTTTTGGAAGTAGATTACCAGACGTTTCTTCCAAGGCACTTCTGGGTGGCTTCAAATGCCAACCTTTGGGGTAGTAGTTGAGTTTTTAACGATTTGTGCCACCCAGGGACCTCTTTCAGGGTTTTGTTGTTCTTGCATTCCAGGAGCAGACCTGCACTTCCTGGATTGACACGCTCCACCCCCACCCTCTCCTAACACTGAGAAGCAGAGATCCCTTGATGCCAGGGGAGGTGAAGGTAAGTTCCCTCTCCCAAAGCCCCATTAAAATGATAACCTTCGCTGAAAAAGAGGGTGTAAATTCAGGGCCTGTGGGCTGTAACTGGCCAAAAGATTTTTAAAAGTGAATCTTTTTTTCTTGGTCTTCGTAGCGTTTTAAAAATTGAAAAATTTCAATGAAAATCCATTTTCCTGATTTTTTTTTCTTTAACAATGGAAGATCAGTCCTGAGCTGAAAGTCCTGCATGGCAAAAATTGTCTGAGCTGAGCATGCGGGATGTGCACTCTGTGGTCTAGGTTGTGAGAGAGCTCACCATTCCCTTGGCCTCACATACATGGTCTCTTCACGCATCTGTGAAACCTGCCTGGCTCCTACGGGTGGGAAGGTGTTTGAAACTGAGATCCCTTAAAGCTTGAATTCCCATTAAACTGTACCACCTCTAGCAAAGGGAACATATTAAGCCTTTCTCAGTCTTATTTTCACTTCACTCTGAATGAAAGTCCTGACAGCTGTTTTTCTGTGGGGAAAGATCCATAGTTTGGGTGCTCTAGGTTCTGACAGGAACGTAGGAGCTTGCTAACCACCCTAAGTAAAAATAGGACTGAGCATGAAGTGGGCACCAGGATACCAATTCAGTACTTCACAGTGGGGCTAGCGCGCTCATTAGGAGTGTCTCTGCCTGGCTCGCCCCTCAGGGACACAGTCACAGCTCCTTTCTCCCAGCCTGGCTGCAGTGAGTGGTGGAAAGCCCGATTTAGGAATTCAATTTGCTGGGACCAAAACAATTTAGGTTTAATTGTCCAGGGCAATTGGCACAGACCACCTTGCCCATGATATTAAGAAAAGGATGTTGGACCACCTGACTGAACTTACAGAAGATCTCCACGATGCCAGGTCACTGGGCACTTGGGACAGTGGGTTCAGTCCCCACTGCATTTCCTATCAAGGGAAGAGCACACGAAGGGACGGTGCTCCTTTCCCACCCAAGTGCTCCTTCCTGCCCACAGTGAGCCTCAGGATGATGCTCCTTTCTCACTGGAGTGCTCCTTCCTGCCCACAGTGAGGCTCAGGATGGTGCTCCTTTCCCACCGAAATGCTCCTTCCTACCCACAGTGAGGCCCAGGGAGCATCACTGCCACCCTGTCATTCCTTCGGGCTTCATCCAGGGCTAAAATACAAAGCAGCTTCAGGGTGTAACATATTAATTATTTTGCCTTCTGCATTAAAAAGAAAAAAAAAAGGCAAATGAAATTATGACTTAGTTGTCTAAGGTTTTAACATCTTTAAAATGGTCAAGGTTAGCTGAAATGTTTGACATTGAGGTGGGGAGAAATAATCTAAGTGTCGAAGAGTCAGACTCTTCCTGTTGTCTTCCCCTGTCCCCGCTCATGTTTTCTGATTTCCAAGAGTGTTCTTTTCCCCCAAGTTGTAATGTTTGTTGATCTATGATAAAGAGAAAACCTGCTGAATCATATTATTCAAAACTGTCTCCTAGGGCTGCAGGAAAACAAAAGGTACCTTTTGGGAATCCTCACTGTAGGGACAGACAGGTCATCAGTGCTCAGTACCTCCCAAAATGTAAAAAGGCACCCTAAAAAATCAGGGAACTCCTGGGCCTAACTCTTACCACTAGATGTCACACTAAACAATCCAATAAACCCACCAGGTCCTGAAGGCCATCAGGAATATACAACCAGAAAAGGAGGTGCAAATAAATTTAGTCTAGTACTTGGAATCGACTTGACGGCACACAACAACCTCCACCACGTTATAGGATCTGTATGAGTCAGAATTGACTCGATGGCAATGAGTTTGGATTTTGAAAGTCTTATTCCTGAGAAAATGTTCATTTAGGCATGATTTTCTTTCTAATAATTTTTAAACCTACAGCTAAAATTCCTCCTCTAAGGTGATCTTTATAAATGGGGAATTTAGGGTTCAACGTTGCTATGCACTTTTTTAAAGAAGTGAATATCCCCAGACAGATAAACACTTATTCCCTATTTTACCTGACAAAGTAGAAAATACTTTGAGTATCTTCCAGATTAGAGTGTATTCAGTCCCATTTCCACAATGTGTTTTCACAAAGTGTCAATACTATGACAGCTTTGGCCAAATGGTTAATATATTGGGATAGAAACTAGATAAACTGCCATTGGACGCCTGGGTAAATTTCTCTGCATTTCAGTTTCTTTTTAGGAAAGTAGGAACAACGTCTGTCTTACAGACTAGTTTTGAGAACTAACAATGTGATGCATGAAGTGTTGGAGTCCTTCCAAAAATTTATACTGTGATATTTCCAAGAGCCATGGTCCGCCTTACAAAACAGGGTTAGAGGTGCATTTGTGGCAAAGTAATACAATGTTTAAGCTGGAAAAGACCTTAAGTAGCATTAAATTCAATCTTACTATTTTCAAAGCAAGTATACCACAGAAAGTTAACTGATTTCAACTAACATGCAGTAAATTAGAGGCAGAGCCTGGAACTGAGATCTACTTATGGACTCTGTTCTATCTTGCCTCAGTAATTGGATATTTGCATATCATATGCCTGCAGACAATGCAGTCTACCCCTGGCAGTTTTCACCTCAACATGTTGTAATTGCTGCCCTAAAGCTTTTATTTCTTAATTTTTTGTTTTTTTCCCCCCTCATATTTAGTCTCTCACCCCACTGACCCAGATTCCCCACATTCAGACATGGGGGAGGGTGCCACTGGGGAGAGGGAAAGGATTGGACAGTACACAGCCAGTGAATGTAAAGATAATTGAAATAATCACCAGAAAATCCTGCAAAACTAGAGGCTTCCTGGGGCTAATTCAAGAGACTCTGATCTAAATTGCTTAATTTTGCCTGGACCAATTCTAGAAGTAGATGAATTCAATCCATGGCTTGCTGGTTAGGAGGTGAGGGCGGGGCAGGGAGTATAAGGTCTATTTCTGCAGATGAAACCGAGGAATGGTGAGCTCAAAACCCTTTCTCTCTGGAGTTGCTAAGGTGGATGGGTCCAACTACTGCCCTCCTCAGGGGAAGGGCAGCAAGTAGGAGCCAGCAGGGGCAGGATGGGGCAGTGTTTAGGACTGTCTTAGGGCCTTTTGCAGGATGCTTAACGGTTACTTTCTTAGCCAATCGTTCAACTCATTCTTCAACAACCTTCTCCGAATGCTCCTGGAAAACCATCCAGCTGGGCACCCAGAAGTAGGTTTTCGGGTCCACCTTCTGCGGCAGCACAATGCAAATCAGAGACACCTCAATAGTTATTTCGTTATTGCAATATATCTACGAAGATTAACGCCTTGCTTTACCTGAATTATGGTCATATTTAGCAGTTTTCCACGTATTGGGGCAAGCACTCTCCCAGTCAACAGGACTGTTAATCCTGATGAAACGATTTTCGGATTCTCCAAGCATTTAGACTTTTAACGCCAAAGTTTTCACAGCTTCTACCTGGGAAAGCTAAATGTCCCTGCATTGCAAAGAGCCTGGTATTGGCAGGAACACAGACAGGCCAGCGACCAGAGCAGCCTTCCCCGCAGAGAGAAGTTTGGGGAAACGAATCCCTACATCCAGCCATCATTTCCACTCTTGCGTTTTCAAAAGATCAAAAAACGGAAAGGACCGGCAGACTGGCAAACCCCAACGAGGAACCGTCCAGCAGGTCTGCGTCCTTGGGATCTCAGCAGCAGACGACCCCGAATCAAATAGATCGAGGGAAACCCCAGCGAAAGGAGGTTTTTTTTTTTTTTTGCAGAGGGCCAGGATTACTGAGTGCCGGCAGCAGGGAAGTACCTAGGGGGAGGGGGCTTGGTCGGGAGGACTTTCCAGCCACTCAGCGCTCATCAAAAAGTTCCCTGTACATGACCCCAGTGGCTCATCGCAGGGAGTTTCTCTGTTGAACCCCGGCACAGGGTTTAAGCTTTTTTTCCCCCTCGCAGAGGACGAGGCCAGTTCTCGTTTCTGGTCTGACTAGCTTGGAAATTCCCCGCTCTTGACCCCGCCCCGGAGAAATCCCGGGCCAGCGTTTATAGGACGCCGCGGCGGCGCTGCCGAGCCCACAACAGTCCAACCCCGCCGTCCTGGCCGCGAGCTACACTGCGAGGAAGCGAGCAGCCCGCGGCCGAGCGCACCTCTGGAGCGACGCCTGGAGCTTTCACCGCGCCATGTTTCAGCCCGCCGAGCACTCCCAGGAGTGGGCCATGGAGGGCCCCCGGGACGGGCTGAAAAAGGAGCGGCTGCTGGACGACCGCCACGACAGCGGCCTGGACTCCATGAAGGACGAGGAGTACGAGCAGATGGTGAAGGAGCTGCGCGAGATCCGCCTAGAGCCGCAGGAGGCGCCCCGCGGAGCGGAGCCCTGGAAGCAGCAGCTCACCGAGGACGGAGACTCGTAAGTGTCGCGGGGTCAGGTGGCGGGGTGGGTGGGGGGACGCTGCACGCGGGGGGCCGGGTGGGGGTGCCGGGCCTGCAGCCTGAGCCGCCAGGGCCCGCGGTGCAGCAGGGCAAGCGCACAGCCGTGAAGCAGGGTTTATGCACAGATCCCGAAACCCTGCAAGGCTGCACGTCTGCGCGTGGAGGGCACAGGGCATTCGGGCTCAGACCCGGGGGGCCGCGGTTCAGCATCTCTGCTCTACAGCAGCATTTCCACACACACCCCTACCGGGGTCCGGGCCCTCCCGGCCGGGGGTGGGGCGGGGCGGTGGCGGGGACGCGAAGTCCCCAGTTGCATAAGCGGGGGTTGGGGCGGGGAGCGGGAGTTTCTGACCCGCTGGCGGGCGCCGCGCGGCCGGGAGGGGAAGTACAGGGCGTTCCGGCCGGGCGGGAGGGCGGGGCGGTCTGGCCGGCGCCCGCCGAGGAGGGAGGGGGAGCCCGGAAAGTCCCTGGGCGCCTGCCAGGAACACTCAGCTCATAATAACCTCGCGGAAAACACCGCGGCCTCGGCCTACAGAAACCCCGGCCTTGCGCAATCCCCCGCAGCCTGCGCCTCCCTGGGCCCCACGCAGTGCACTCACCAACCCTGGGGGTTTTTCCCTCTCTTCCCCGCAGGTTCCTGCACTTGGCCATCATCCATGAAGAGAAGGCACTGACGATGGAAGTGATCCGCCAAGTGAAGGGAGACCTGGCTTTCCTCAACTTCCAGAACAACCTGCAGCAGGTGCGCCGCCCGCCAGCACTGTGCCCTTTCTGACCCTGTGGTGGAGCTGGATTAACAAAGTGGCTCTGGCACAGTCGCCCCCAAATCCTTTCTAAATTAAGTCACTCGTCATTATCTGCCTTAGCCTTTTACATTCAAACCAATAAACATCCAACAGAGTAAAGAAAACCCCATTTATTTGTGAGGCTTCTATTGCCCACCTGGGGCCTCTGGTATTTCCTCACCACCTGGAGCAGCACCCTAACCCGGAGATACCTGGGGCCCAAGGGAGCTCAGATTGCACGTTTGGTCCGTGGCTTATTCTCTCTCTGTTCCCTCTTCTGCTTGCAGACTCCACTGCACTTGGCTGTGATCACCAACCAGCCAGAAATTGCTCAGGTTCTTCTGGGAGCTGGCTGTGATCCTGAGCTGCGAGACTTTCGAGGAAATACCCCCCTACACCTTGCCTGTGAGCAGGGCTGCCTGGCCAGCGTGGGAGTTCTGACACAGAACTGCCCCACCCAGCATCTCCACTCCATCCTGCAGGCCACCAACTACAATGGTATGTCAGCCAGCCCTGCCCCACCAGAGGGTAGGTGACATGGAGAAGGGGGAGATGGGCCAGCAATGATAGTTCACCCACTTAAGGAGTACAGGCAAGAGCTTAAACTCCCAACATGGGAAAGGTAGAGAAAATATGTATGAAAAATTACCTGTTTGATGCTTTTATAAACAAAGTTCATTCAGAAGATTCAGAAGACATGCCTATTTGTCCCTTAAAAGAATAAGCGAAAGATTCTACTTGAGGTGTGAGGATTGAAACAGGCGGTTATACTTTTCTTCTGTTTATTCTTCTAGGTCACACGTGTCTGCACTTGGCCTCTATCCATGGCTATCTGGGCATCGTGGAGCATTTGGTGTCCCTGGGTGCCGACGTCAACGCTCAGGTGAGTGCTTCATGCCTCCAGATGGAGTGAATCGGGCACCAGCACCCTCCTTCTGAGTAAGACTTGTCACAAGCAGAAATTCCGAACTCAACCGTAAGCATCTTGAATTCCGTTTGGTTTCAGGAGCCCTGTAATGGCCGGACTGCCCTCCACCTCGCAGTGGACCTGCAGAATCCTGACCTGGTGTCGCTCTTGTTGAAGTGTGGGGCTGACGTCAACAGAGTTACCTACCAGGGCTACTCTCCATACCAGCTCACCTGGGGCCGCCCAAGCACCCGGATACAGCAACAGCTGGGCCAGCTGACCCCGGAAAACCTGCAGAGGCTGCCAGAGAGTGAAGATGAGGAGAGCTATGACACGGAGTCAGAGTTCACAGAGGATGAGGTGAGTCTCGACTGAATTTCTTCAGCCTCCAACAGTCTGCAGAAACTGAGAGTAGCCATTCTTTCTCCACTCTCCTGTGTCCCAAGAGCTACTCTTTATCATAAGGGTCTCAGCACAGTAAAGTGCTTGGACTTTAGTGTGCATAACCAGTATCCCAGGAGCAGTCTTTTTTGGTACAGAGTACCCTTTTATAAGGAAAGGAGCATTGAAGGAAAACTCCCTCAGCCTGTAAAGTTAATTTATATCTGGGTTATGGAGAATGGAGTCCAAGGATACCTGAGTTATTTCCAGTAGGGGCCTTCACCCCCGACGCCCCCATCATCCCAGCATCTTTGATAAAGCTCTGGAAGTTTAACATGTCTTTTTTTCCTCTCGTTTTTAGCTGCCCTATGATGACTGTGTGCTTGGAGGCCAGCGCCTGGCATTATGAACAGAAAGTTAAACACGGACTTGTATATTTGTACAAAAACAGAGTTTTATTTTTCTAAAAAAAAAAGGAAAAAGAAAAAAATGCGAAGGGCATACTAATAGCCACACTGCATACTGCCTGGCCCAAAACATGTTCCTGTGACGGGTCAGCCCTCATTTTGTTATTTATGGGAATTCTGTGTGTGGGATAAGAAAGATCATTGGAATCCAAAGAAAGCCTCTTTTAAGCTTCACCTTTGTGGGGATTTTTGGGAGAGGGTTATCCAAAACTTGAGAAGAGGACCACATTTTATTTATTGTATGTCTGACTGAACCACCATGGATTTAGTGGCTGACCCCAGTTGTATCCTCTGACATGTAACAGCCAGGTGTGTTGTGGGATTGAAAGGCTGCCTGTCAAGGTTCGTGCCGCCCTCCCTCCTGTAAATTATGTACTTAGTGTATTTTGTTGGTAATTATTTTGGTACTTCTAAGATGTATATTTATTAAACAGATTTTTACAGAGTTGCCCTGATGACTTCCTTTGGGTTGTGGGTTTACAGAGGACACGGGGTTCCTGTTCTGAGAGTCGTCTGATCCTCAGGTGGAGGTGGAGGTGTGGGAGCCCTCACCATAGCCACTACGTAACCGTTTCGGAGAGCAGCTTTTCCTGCTGTACACACCGGCCTCCCAGCGTGGCATGTGGGAGGCTGTTGAAAGAGCAGTAGGAAACACCAGTCTCAGGCTTGGGGAGGGCAGCATGCTGCTTGGCCTGTGGCTAAAAGGCTCTCCACTGCCACTTGTTTCTTTCCCTTGGTTTAAGCTGTTCTAGGACCCTTTCTCCCACTTGAGGAATTATTTTGGCAAAGAGGAATATGCTGGATTCACATTTTATAGAGCTGGAAAAGCTCTCACCTACAATGAGCCTCATTTTCCTCATTAATAAAATGGGCTATTGTGAAGACTGCAAGACAATCCATGAAAAAAGCATAGCCAAGTGCCAGGCACAGAAGCTATTGCACAACTTCCTGTATTTCACACACAAGTCCAGAGAGACTGTCCTGTCCAAGGCCACGTTGCAGGAGAGGCAGGTGATTAACTTATTTTAATACACTCTTGATTTCAGGCTGTTAAACATCTTTTACGTGCATCCCACCTCTACCTCTACCTATTTTGTTACCAGCTGTGGTGTAAGTGACAACAAAGGCTTGAAACGTTTCATCAGCTCACAAATACAGTAGAATCAGAATGACAGAGGTGTAAGATTTCACAAGAAATCAGTAACTCATGAAACTTGGGTTTAGATTCTCTGTCTCTCAAAGTTGTCATTCTTAAAACTCCCTCTTGCCTAGGTAGAAATAGAGGTAAAGGAAAGCTTACGGCATTCTATAAAGTGCAGGATGGCATATAAATATAATTCTGTGCTTTGGCTTACACCTAAAAAAACATTACCAGATATTTATCCCTTTCTTGTCCACAAATGGTGTCAAAGTCAAATGAACATAATGGTCACCTTCCTCTCAGACCAAAAAGGAGCCAGTGCTTAGTGGATCTTTCATATATAAAGAATATTACTGCAGACTAGTACCAGCTGATCAAAGCCACCTCTGCCCCCATCCTGCAGCCTCAGTCTGTAGCTAAGCGCTGTCGCTGTCAGACGACTCCTCTCTCATACAGCCCCAGTTTCATCACTGAAATTTCCTGTCCATTCCCAGGGCAACTGAACACAGGTGTTAAATTATCTAGCACATGAATATTGATTAGGCTCAGCTCTCAGCTGAAAAGGAGAAAGGTAAGATGGGGAAGAGGGATGTCCACGCCCTTATATGCAAAAGAACAGAGATTAGAAACTGGACTTCTCAATTTTGGAATGATGTCCATAGCGCTTCAAACTCAGTCAGACGTGCCCCTCGAATTTTCTCCCATGGTGTTGAATTTGTGCCAAGTCGCCCATACGCTGTTACTCTAGCTCTGTGCAAGAGGATTGGAGAAACGCAACAAAGGGATGTGGCCCATCCCTCAGCCTCCTTGGCATCCAGGTCTTGTGTAGGGTGCCATTCCCCACGGTGAAGGACTGGAGGCTGTCAGGGCAAAGAGGAGCTCTTCTGACCCACTGGGGCCCAGCCTCCCACCGTTCCAGGCTGTTCTTCTCTTCAGGGCCCCAACCGTCAGGGTGGGTTTGGTCCTCTGCATTAATCCAGAGGTAGCTGGGCCTAGTTAAGGACTGCGTCCGCCACAGTTTCCTAGACTCTCCAGCTCCTCTCCTGGGTTCTCCACCTTTTTTCTTTTCTTTCTCTTTCTTTCTTTCTCAACCTCCTTTCTTTCTTTTGTACCATTTGGTTGGGTGGCTGGAGCCCGGAGATTCCAAAATAAAAATTTTTAAACTGAAAAATTCCAACCTGTACAAAGTCTTCCTCAACTCTCCAAGTGAACAAGAACAAAAGCTTTCAAAGAAAACACTTTGGCAGACTTTTATGCACTTTAATTTTCTCCAAGAAGCTAAGGGTTCAGCTAGGACAGGATGATTTGCATTAAAACTTCAGTTGCTAATGGAAGTGATTAACTGGTGAGAGTTAGAGCTGAGTCAGTGTGATGGGTTCTTCCTTCACCCCTCTTTCCACTGGTCTTCATTAACTTGCCTTAGGTGTAGCTGAAGTCTCATTTAGCAAGAAAGGTCAGAGTTGTGGAATTCCAGTCATATACACGTCCAAGAAGCAGTCCCCAACCTCTGGAAACTGCAAGCATAGCCCAAGTGAGTTTCCGCATTTTAAGGGAGAATTACAGAAACTGAAACTAGAGATCTCTTGTGTTTCCTTCCTAGGGATGTGGGACTCTCAGTCCCATTCATTCATGCACATTACAGGCCCTGTGCTAGGGGCTGGAGTCACAAAGATGAACAAGTCTTGACGTTTGCCCCACAAAGCTCCTTGCTTAGGTGGAGAGGGAGACAGACAAGAACAAATAAGACAGTGTGGGAAGATGAAACGCAGGCCTGAGGAGCTCAGAGGGAGGCCCCTAACACAGAGTGGCCTCAGGGAGGGGATCAGGAGATTTCCCAGTTAGCTGTTTACCCAGCATTACTATCTATTCTGGAGTCCCTGCGGGGTACAAACAGTTAAGCCCTCAATTACTAATTGAAAGGTTGGCAGCACCTTGGAAGGCACCTTGGAAGAAAGGCCTGGTGATCTGCTTCTGAAAGGCCACAACCTTGAAAACCCTATGGAGCATAATCTACTCTGAAACACATGGGGTTGCCACAAGTACGACTTGAAGGCAACTAGTTACTGGTACTATCTATTCTCTTATCCCATGCCCCAAGTGACCAGTGGCACCCTTTTAACAGGTGGCAGGGAACCAAGCTGTGCTCAGAACAAGACTAACTTCCAGCTGGATTAAATCCACCACCTCAGCAGGCTACGCCATCCATTTTTGCATCTGCGTGGGGCCCTAGATTCCAAAACTGAGATCGAAAGGAGCTTGCCACCAGCTTTGAATTAGTGACAGATTGTGTGCATGTCTTAGTCCAGAGCTTCTCAAACTCAACGTGCACCTGAATTGCCTGGAGATCTTGCTGAAATGCAGGTTCTGATTCAGTTGGTTTGGGGCTGGTCTGAGATTCTGCATTTCTAATAAACTCCCAGACAAGACAAGGCTGCTGGTCTGGGACCACACTTTGAAGAGCTAGATCTTAGACAAGTGCTCTCTGCAGTCACCCTCAGTGCCACTGAAAACCAGGACAAGCGCGTCTACAGTCTGTCATGAGGATGATCCAGCATCAGACAATGAAAGGTAGGGCCAGCACTTCTTACTGATTTTAAAGTATGGACCAAGGCCAACAAACCTGCCATCAAACCCTGCAAGTGTAATAAGGGAGGTGGCTGACACAATACAAGGTCAAAGGCATAATCATCTGAGCTCCAAGAAAGGAGCAAAAGTCATGAAGGACATACATTTGAAAAGGCAATGCACCAATTAAGAAGAAGAAAACTTGGTTTTAAAATGAATTTGTAGCTTTGTATGGGATTGCTGTGGTGTTCAAGAGGGGCCATGCCCACACCTAGGGCCTGGGAGGAGTAGAGTGGAGCTACTATCCTGTGGCAAAGTTCCCTCTCTCCTTGTTGGAATATAAGAAGTGTTGACTAGGAGTTGACTAGAACGCTTCAGGAAAGATCTTAAGTCAAGAATAACTTCCTGACAGCACACACTACAGGGGAAGTCAGCACAACTGGACTAAACCAAAGCCAAGAAGTTTCCTGAATACAATCAAACACTTCGAGGGACAGAATAGCAGGGGTGGGGGTCTGGGGACCATG
>NW_004443979.1:5560178-5562587 GCF_000243295.1 Trichechus manatus latirostris
ATCTAAGATGCATCAATTGGTCCCAATCACCTGGAGTAAAGGAGAATGAAGAACAGCAAAGACACAAGGAAAGTATTAGCCCAAGAGACAGACATGGCCACATAAGCCAGAGACTTCATCAGCCTGAGACCAGAAGAACTAGATGGTGCCCGGCTACCACCAATGACCGCCCTGACAGGGAACACAACAGACAGTCCCTGATGGAGCAGAAGAAAGGTGGGGTGCAGAACTCAAATTCTAGTAAAAATACCAGACTTAATGGTCTGACTGAGACTGGAGGAACCCCGGAAAGCATGGCCCCCGGACTCTCTGTCAACCCAGAACTAAAATAATTTCTGAGGCCAACTGTTCAGACAAACATTGGACTGGACTGTGGGACATAGAATGATACTCGTGAAGCATGTGCTTCTTAGCTCAAGTAGATACATGAGACTAAATGGGCAGCTTCTGTCCAGAGGTGAGATGAGAAGGCAGAGAGGGTCAGTAGCTGGTTGAATGGACATGGGAAATCAGGGGTGGAAAGGAGGAGTGTGCTGTCACAGTATGGGGAGTGCAATTAGGGTCACATAACAATGTATGTATAAATTATTGTATAAGAGACTGACTTGAAATGTAAACTTTCACTTAAACTACAACAATAAACAAACAAAAAAATAATAACTAACCAATGTCACAAAACAATAAGTGTACTGAGTGTTCAATGAGAAACTATTTGTTCTGTAAACCTTCACCTAAAGTACAATAAGAGGAGGAAAAAAAAAAGAATAACTTCCCCTTAAGTGTTGCCATAATTTTATAGTTTCTTTTTTAATTTATTGAGTATCAGCTATATGGAAAATACAGGCAGTTCCCAGGTTACAAACGTCTGCTTTATGGACCGCTTGTACTTAAGAACGGACTGCCATAAAGCCTATTATAATAAAAATTTGAGTTAAATACATACAATGATTCATAATAATGAACTCACACACTACTTTGTGACGCTCATGAAAACATTGAGTGATTTGGAATTGTTTCTTAAGTGTTTTATATGAGTATAAAGGTAAAATACATAAAATATACTATATACTAAGACAAACATTTGACTGGCTGAGGCTAAATAACCATATGTACCTGTTCTGACTTACCTACAAATTCGACTTAAAGACAGACTTAGGAACAGATCTCGTTCATAACCCGGGGAGTGTCTGTATTCAGCTTTTTAAATGTTACTTTAAAAAAAAACTTTTATATTGGCATATTTCCATTTTCTACAACATTTTATTCAGAGTGTTAACTGATCTGTGATAATACAGGTCATGGGATAAGAGACTAAATTTACCTCTTTATTTATTAAACTCATATATAACCCATTGCCATCGAGATGATTCACAGCAACCCTATAGGACAGAGAACTGCCCCATAGGGTTTACAAGGCTGTAAATCTTTACAGAAGCAGACTGCCACATCTTTCTCCTGAAGCTCATTTATAGCGTTTACTATGTGCCAGACACTATTGTGAGTGGTTTACAAAAATTAACTCCTTTAACCCTAAAACCACCCTGCTAGGTAGTTACTATTATTCTTTTCATATTTTAGACACGGAAACAGAAAAGTTAAGAGACTCACCCCAGCTCGCACAGCTGGTAAACGGCAGTCAGGTCTGGGTCAGTTCCAGAATCCACGTTCCTAACCTGTGGTATAAAGCAGTAACCAGGGATACACAGGGATTCCCACTAACAAACATAATGTTAGGCCATCAATTCTGAATACGTTTCTTACGTGTTTGTTACTGATATCCTGCCAAAGTTAGGTAAATACTACAGAGGATGGTTTGAATTTCTGATGCATTAATGGGAAAATATCTCGTAGAACTATATAATAATGCAGAGAACGCAAGATCTAAGATCTTAGGAAACTGCAGTAAACTGAACAATCGCATGGGGCTTGGAGAGATAAGGACCCAAATCCTAACTCATCTCCTCTAAATTTTTACAGTGTTAAGTTTCATGTGGCGCTAAATAAAGGAAGTGAGGCATGGTCTCTCCTTCCAGGAGTTTCCAGTTGTGCAAGTCTATGTTTGCTTCTGACTGAAACTCCATCTACCTAAAGACACCACATTAAACATTTTGGTCAGACTTATAAAAACTTTGCAGTATTTTAATATCCATCTCCAGGAAACCCCCAAACATACAAACAAATGCAACTTTTGATGACCAATTGTGGGGATATATGCCATTTAAACATGGCTGCACTATTGACAACTGCAGCCCCCACAGGCCTCTATGCTGCACAGCATGTTGAGACTTGTCCCCAACATGTTGAGATTTGTCCCCAACATGTTGAGACTTGTCAAAACTTGTTTTCCCAAACCTATTGTCCCTTTACTGATTGGCTTGTTTACCTGAATTCCTTCTCCCTTGCCCGCAC
>NW_004443979.1:5571297-5572249 GCF_000243295.1 Trichechus manatus latirostris
AACTAAAAGGTTTCTTGGAATTCTCATAGCCTCTATTATCACAGCCACTGCTATTGCTGCTACGGCAGCTACCGCCGCCGTAGCTCTCTCCCAATCTATTCAGATCGCCCAGCAGTTTAACACGTATATGCAAAATGTTACTTCTGAAATGCAAACTATGGCACATATTGATCAAGAGATCCTCAAGCGGCTGGGTGCTTTAGAAGCCTCAGTCCTTTGGCTTGGAGAATGACAAGAAGCCCTATGGGAACATTCTCAATTAACCTGTGATGCTGAATACACTTGCTTCTGTGTTACAGCCCTTCCATGTAACGAGTCCTGGAATGATGTTAAAAATAATTTTCTGGCTAGCTTCGCTTCTCCATTGAAAGGTGATACTCAAAAATTACAATTTCAATTATAAGAACAGCTCTTGAGATTACAATCAGAGTCTAATAAGGCTACACTTAATACAGTTAATGATTTTGCCTACTGACTCAATCCCACACATTGGTTCTCTGGACTCAATCTCCGTGTCTGGATCCTTTTTGCTATAGTCATCCGATGTCTCTACTCCCTGACGATCTCCCATCACCAACAGAAGTCGGCCTTCTACGCCTGGACCATTCGCTACCAGTTACCTATACAGGAGATGGGAAAAATAAAGACCTCCCCTTACCTTCCTATGTTATTATTTTGTAATCAGTAGTTACCTGTCTTTGGTTAATCAGTAAGTTCCCAATGAAAATTTGTTATGAGTAAATTCCTCTATATTTTCTGCTTCTCCTAGTTAGATGCTTCTGTATAGATAGATTTCTAAGTTAGATGATTCTTTTCCAATTGATAGTAAATTTGTGTAAATCAGTTTTTCTTTGATTGTTAATGAATCTTTGAGCCTTTATAAATCTTTAAGCCTTTAAGAATAATAATTTCAGTGGATGTTAAAAGTTAGTGTTTACCTGATAAAATGAGA
>NW_004443979.1:5573625-5578117 GCF_000243295.1 Trichechus manatus latirostris
AGAAAGGCCTGGCAATCTACTTCTGAAATTGAACCAGTGAAAACCCTGTGGATCACAACACAGGATCGGGCAACGTTTTATTGTGCATGGGCTCAACATGAGTCGGGAGCACCAGCTAACAACTACACTGGTATATTCACCACAAAAGGCTTCTGGGGTGTATGCAGTACTTCCCAGGTATGAAACGCATGCAGAAATGATGGCCGTGAGTGCCCCTGTACATGTAGCCCCCACTCATGGTCCCTACAACACCTCAAGTGCCTGCTGCACACACACAGTGGGATGAAAAGGATACCCAGAGCAGCCTGGCCCCGAACACCTTCCCTCCTCACTTTTAACACAGCCTCAAATTGGATTGGAGTTATACCAAAAGGCCAAAAGGGCTTTCTGGAAGTAAGGAGTCACCAGAACTTCCATTCTGGGGAGAGGAGACAGGGATGTGTCCATTTGTCTTGTTGAATGCCAGCTTCCTAAATATCACCAGTATGACCTGTTGATAAGACAGAGCTGAGTTTATTGTTTTTTAGGGAGAGAGGAGGAGTGAGCTTGGATCTTCTTACTGAGAATTTCACATTTGATTTAAGGAGAGTCTTTCAGTGCAGGGGCTAGCCTGGGAGTTGTCATGGATTGAATTGTGTCCCCCAAAACTATGTGTCAACTTAACTAGGCCATGATTCCCCGTATTGTGTGGTTGTCCTCCATTTTGTGATTGATATAATTTTCCTATGTGTTGTAAATCCTAATCGCTGCCTGTGGTTAATGAGGCAAGATTGGATTATGTTGAAGAAGACTAGGGTGCGATGTAACACCCTTGCTCAGGTCACATCCCTGATCCAATATAAAGGGAGTTTCCCTGGGGTGTGGCCTGCACCACCTTTTATCTTACAAGAGATAAAAGGAAACGGAAGCAAGCAGAGAGACATGGGGACCTCATACCACCAAGAAAGTAGTGCCTGAAACAGAGCGTGTCCTTCGGACCTGGGGTTCCTGTGCAGAGACGCTCCTAGTCCAGGGGAAGACTGATGACAAGGACCTCCCTCCAGAGCCAACAGAGAAAGAAACCCTTCCCCTGGAGCTGACACCCTGAATTTGGACTTGTAGCCTACTAGACGGTGAGAGAATAAACTTCTATTTGTTGAAGCCATCCATTTGTGCCCTTATGGTATTTCTGTTACAGCAGCACTAGATAACTAAGACAGGAGTGGATAAGGATCATGACATAGCTGTTTCCGAGTGAGGGAAACAGCAAGGCAAGGATTTTAAGACAAAGGGTGTGCAGCATCTTAAGCATGAACTGTCTGTTGACGAGTTGGCGGGTCTTTTGGGAAATTCCTGTAATGAACTCCTGCCTGGGTAGGAGTCTTCTGGAATAATAAACGTATGCTAATGAAGACAATGGAAGAATAAAGTCTTGTTAAAGTAGACAGTACACTAAGGGGAAGAGGAGTAGGTATTTTCAATCTCAGCCCAATTAGTCAGCAGGCCTAGAGTAAGGTCCTGAAGGATAGGACACATGACCTGAAGCCAGGAGCAATGAAAACCAACCTATTGCCGTTGAGTTGATTCCGACTCATAGTAACCCTATAGGACAGAGTAGAACGGCCCCATAGGGTTTCTGAGGCTGTGATCTTTACAGAAGCCGACTTCTACATCTTTCTACCTCGGAGTGGCTGGTGGGTTCCAACTGCCAAGCTGTCAGTTAGCAGCCAAGCACTTTAACCACTGTGCCACCAGGGCTATGAGCAAAGAGGAGGCCCTAAACACCACAGGGAGCACAGGGAAGAGAGGATGGATCAATCAAAAAACAAACTTTACCTGTTCTATTATTTTAGATCTGATCTCTGTCGTTACAAAAATCACAAATTCGTACTGCAAAGTACCCATGTATTCCATACCGGTGAATAATAATAATAGGAATCATTTATCAAACTGTGACTACACGCCAGGCATTTCACATATGTGACCACTATCCTCGGGGCGCAGGGGGTCACAGCATTATTATCTCCATTTTACAGATGAGAAAACTTAGGTTCAGGAAGGTTTAGTAACTTCTTGGAGGTGATGCGGCCAAGAGAAATGACAGCACTGGGATTCAAACCCCACCCCTTCTGTCCCCAAGCTCTTTTTTACCTGCAGGTGCTGACCAGTCAAAGTGAGCCTCCCATTTTGCTGAAGATGTTCAGACAACTGCCAGTTTTCATTGCTGCTGTTTCTCATCTTAAAAAGCTCTGGCTGCTACGTAAGCCCATTTGTTACCCTTTCTATTTTGTAAAATTCCTTGTCGGAAAAATTGGACAAATACCTAGGGGCTTACCTCTTAGGGGCACACGCTTGGGGCTCAGGGGTCAGATCTTCAGCTCATGGGCTGAAGTAGGCCACTGGCCTGCAAAGAGACTCCAGCCAGCTCCGGTCCCAGTTCAGGGGGTTGTCCCAGGAGGGTTCCCCCAACCAGGAGGGTTTTTGAGAGCACGTGGCAGGAACCTAACAGCCTGCCGGGAAACCCTGGCCAAAGTAATTTTGTGATCAAGTTTAGGCCAAGATGGTACATAGACTGACCACATTTACCAGCTGACCAACAAGGGTGGAGCTGGGTACAGTGAGCAAGCACCTAGAGGGCTTGGGGCCTGGGGGGGAGGGGCTGCCTCAAGGGACATAATTTTAAAAGGACAGCAGACACCATCCCTGGCTTCTATCTTAAGAACAGAGGCAGACTTCAGAGTGATTCTGCCTCCATTTGAGGCTCAGACCAACCTGCCCCAATCCTGCCCCTAATTTGTACCATCGAATGACGCTGGGCTAGCTGCACAACCTCTGTGTCTCAATTTTTCCACCTATACAATGGGGTGACCCAGAGCTGCTGTGATGATTAACTATCACTAATGGTGACTGTAAAGCTCTGGTAAAGTGCTTGACACATGGTAGGTGCTCAGTAGATGACAGCTCCTGCACTGGGAGTTTAATGTGGTTACTGTTAAGAGGCGCACCTGACAACCCTCCTCGCAGGCCTGCTGTTCCCTCCAGGCCAGCACTCCTTGTTCCTCTCAGGTTAACCCCGGTCCTGAGAGGCCACATCACCAAGGACAAGCTGGAGAATCCAGTCTGACCTTGTCCTTCGCCTGTGGGCCTCACCCTCCCCATGACCATCTCTGCCTCTGGATTCGGTCCCCTAGTGAATAGGAGTGACTCTGGGTTGAACTCTACCAGGCTGGAGTGGAGGGACCTACTGGGTGAGGGGAGCCTGATCATCGAAGACCTGACCCACAGGACTAAGAGACACGACCAACAAGACCCTTTACTGAAGACCTGAAACTGAGGGCTGTTATTGGCTCAGGCCCTCCTCAGACCCTGGCACAAACCTGGGCAGCTCCTGACATCTGAAAGTCCCATGAAGTCGTGAGAAAAAAAACTTATTTCCATCAAGTGGATTCCAACTCGTAAAGATCCTACAGGACAGGGTAGAACTGCCCCATCGGGTTTCCAAGGAGTGGCTGGTGGATTCAAACTGCCGTCCTTTTTGTTAGCAGCCAAACACTTAAACCGCTGCACCAGCAGGGAGCCGTGAAAGGAGGGTGAAATCTCCACTCTGGTTAACAGTGGGCCAAGCCACAGGTGGCTCAGGGTGACACATCTCAGGGGGGAAGCACGATCTGGTTATGGAGCACTAGAAACACCCTTCTCCCTGGGGCCTTGGCTGTAGCCCCCTGATGAAGACAGCTGGCTGGTCGCAGACTCTGAAGGCACTCCAGCTTTCCCAGCCAGCCTCATTAATGTGGAAAGTGAGCTTTTATTACGGGGACCCCCTCCTTTCCCCTACCAGCCCACTTGTGGGAAAGGCAGGAAGGGAGGGAGCCCTGGGACATTTGACTGAGAATGTTTGAGAGAATGAGGGAGGAAAGAGGTCTGTGTACCTACAAAGAAGGATGTCCTCCACATGCAATTAAGTGGAAGAAAAACAAAAGCATGCTACAGAGCACCTTGTGTAGAATAATGCTGCTAATAGATAAAAAACTACTCTAAAATGTCCTACCCACAAGGATTACTAGTTGTAAGCAACAGAAACGAATTCTGGATAATTTAGGTAGAAAAGAGATTAGTGAAAAGGATTTTGGGGAGCTCTCAGGATCTCCAGGTGGCCTGGAGAAGATCTAATGGCCACCACTATGGCCTGCATCCCAAACACCCTTACACTGGTCTCTGGCTGCTGGCCTTGGCTGTTCCCACTCTGGCCGAAATGCTTGGAGTCTAGGTTTGTATGTTTGTTTGTTTAACTTCTTACTATGGAGAATTTCATACGTACACAGAAGTTGCCAGAATATTAAAACGAACCCCCATTACCCAGCTTCAATTACCAGCTCGAGGGCAATTCTGTTTTATTTATACTTTCATCCACCTCCTTCCCCACATCTTATTTTAAAGCAAATGCCAGTCATCATGTCATATAATTTCATCCCTAAATATTTTAGTATGTATCCATAAAAGAGGACTTTTTTTT
>NW_004443979.1:5584957-5586290 GCF_000243295.1 Trichechus manatus latirostris
AATCGATTCAAGGGCAACAGGTTGGTTGACTGGTTAGTCGAAATGTTACCCTGATTTGCAAATCATATATTAAATAAACTTTAATCAATTTCTTTTTTAGTTTAATATGATTTTTGCTTTAACATTTTCTCTTAGGTAGTTTTTTCTTTATACTGATGTGCATAATAATTTGTAATCTGTTTTTTTAATGTAACATTGTAAGTATTTCTTTATTACTACAAAAGTCTTAATAGCTGCATAATATCTGAGAAGTGAATACCATAATTTACCTAATCACCCCTCTAGTATTAGGTACGCAGTTTATTTTTTAGTATCGGAAATAATACTGAATGTAGAATTTCTTATGCACTTCTTTAGGATGGAGTTTCATAAGGGGACTTATTGGGCCAGAAGGCATGAGTTTGTTAAAGTTCCTCATACACATTGTTAAATTGGTGCACTTTTAGAGAGCAAGCCACTCTTCTCCCATCAGTGGTTTAGTAAGAAAACAAGTAGTCTCCAACTTACGACCGAGTTCCATTCCAATGACTGTGTCGTAAGTTGGTTCTGACATAAGTCGAATATCTCATTTTTTTTTCTTTTTTAGTTTTCGTTATCAGCATCTGTATTTTATTATCAGTAGCTTTATAAATCCGATCTTTATTTCTCTTTGGGGGTTGGCATGAGAATGATAACATCAGCAATTTACGTACTGCAACATTGTACGTAGTACATATTACTAATGATAAAATGTACAAAAAAAAAAAGGATGGTCGTAAGTGCAGTTCATTTTAACTCAGATACGATGTAAATTGGGGACTACCTGTACTACTCTACAACACACTTTTTCTAACCCTGGATGTTATACACTTTTAAAGCCTTTGCTAATTTGATAAACAGAAAATATGTCTTATTTTATATGTGCATTTCTTTGATTATTGTACCTTTTCGATTGTTTAATAATCAGTTACGCTTTTTGTAGGGTTTAACATTAACTTTACCCAAAAACATCTGGTCTTTGCCCTTGGTTCTTGAGAGATAACCTCTAAAGCCTTAAAATTTCCCCAATGATTGAAGTGTCTTTGATGAGGCCTCCAGACCATACCTGAGGGTTTATGCTAATGAGGTGACTCAGGTCGGGCCTGGCCAGGCCACAAAGACAACTGAGTAAAATCAGCTGACCTCAGGGGCAGGGTCATGATTCAATCAATCATGTGTATGCAATGAGGCCCCAATACAGGTTCTGGACATGAGCTTCCTGGTAGACAAAAGACATCGATGCACATGGGAAGGTAGGATGTCCCTCTTTGGAAGCTCTGAGTTGGGGACCCTCCAGACTGTGCCCTGTGAGTCC
>NW_004443979.1:5586872-5593377 GCF_000243295.1 Trichechus manatus latirostris
TTCTTATAGTTTGGTGTTAGAAAAGTGGGAATTTGGCATTTTCCTTTACACTTTTCTTTTGTGATTTGTCTACTTATATCCTTTATGTTTAGAGTTTTATTATTTTTCTTTTCCATTTAATGATATAGTAAGACTTTCATCTCTTTGTTGCCTTGCCTATCAATATCATTTACCAAAATTTTCTTTTAATTTTTAAAAACTTTATAATCACACTACTTGACTTACTTGAGATGTTTAGTCAGTCTCTTGATGGCGCCAACAGTTAAGCACTTGGCTATTAACTGAAAGGTTGACAGTTCAAATCTACTCAGAGGTGCCTCAAAAGAAGGCCTGGCAATCTACTTTCAAAGGGTCTCAACCATTGAAAACCTTATGGAGCTCAATTCTACTCTGCACACATGAGGTCTCCATGAGTAGGAACCAATTCAATAGCAACTGGTATATATGTATTTATATACACAGTATATATTGAATGAATATGAGTATGACACAGAGTTAAAAGAAATATATATGTGTATATATATACACACATCCAATCCATCTGGAATTTATTTTGGTCAGGTAGGTCTAGGAACAATATGGAAATATGTAACAAGAGATGTATGTATACTCCCTGACCCCACTTTAGAGGCTGTACCTCCAAGGAAATAATCCAAAATAAAAGGTTTTCAAAGATGCTCACAGCAGCACTCTTTAGAACACCAACATTACAGAAAGCTCGTCTACCCAAAGGTAGGAGAGAAGTGCAAACAAACTGCGACACCAAACAAAAAGGGGAAACATGGAGGGGTGGGGGAGATGTGTATGATGAGCTTTAAAAAAAATACAAAATGTGCCCACCCTATCCTTACAACTACATAAAGTCCATACAGGAAGTATGACCACAGACTGGGAAAAGATACAAGTGGCAGGGTTGCAAATAAGTTATTGACTGCTGCTGGGCAGTGTTGGCCCCTGGCTGTGTTCAGAAAGGAAGTCCGGAGATGGGGCAGGTGCTACTGGGTGAATTATTTTCCCTTTATGTTTAAGTTCTACTGATATCAGTAAAACATTTGTTACATTAATATGGTAGCCATCTGACCCTGACATCTGCAAAGTGTGTTTCAAGGCCTTTGTTAGTCTCTAAATTTTCACATCAGGAAGCATTCCTCCAGCTCCCCACCTCCTGAATCATGTCTTCACAGAGAGCTTTGTGTGTCATGCACTTATCTTCACATCTTTTCAACGACCACTAAAGCTTTAGCTTTCACATGATGTCCTTTTGTTCACAAAGAAAAAGTGTTGACTGCTCTTCCCACTTCGGGAGAGCGACCCTGACACCAAGATGAGTAGAGGCAGACCAAGCCTCGTCAGCAGTCAGCGTTGGGCAGATAGCCCAGCCCACTCATCACTAATTGATTCTCACTTCAGTACCCTGGCCTGGAGGTGCATGAGTCAAACTGGGTCCTTGCAAAATCACAACTCCGACATCAGATTTGCTGTCAAGTAGTTGAGCCTGAAAATGTCAAACCTAGACATATTAATAGTCTTCTGGAATAAGTATGCGTTGTGATGGACTATTACATTGGTGGCTGTCTGTGGTTGTAGAGCCTGGCAAATCCCAAGTTCGTAGGACAGGCATCCAGCTGGAGGCTTCTCCTAACTCATGAAGCTGCAGGCTCTGACAAACCCAATATCAGCAGATAGAACAGTAGGCTGCTGGTTCAAGTCCCAAGAACCAGAGAGTAAATGATGACGAGCCAGATGCAAGATCTAGAGTGAGCAAAAGCCAGAAAGCTTTCCTAGAAAGTCCATGTATATTGGATGCAAGCCGCACTCCCGAAGAAACTCCCCTTACAACTGATTGGCTGATCACATCAGATCACATCATGAAGATGATTACGTTATATCACAAAATGGAGGATAACTATACCATTACATAACTGCCAAACTACATCATTACATAACAGCCAAACCACTGGGAATCATGGTCCAGCCAAGTTGACACACAACCTTAACCTTCACAGTGGCCCGCAAGGAAGCGCATCTCCTGGTGTCCTGTGCCCTCGGGCAGTCCCTTCCCACGTGTGACTGGCTTTGGCCAGTGGGATATTAAGGAGGCATGATTGTAAGCAGAGCCGTGGCAAGTACTCATACTTTAGGGCTTGTCCTCTTGGAACATTCCCTCTTAGAACGCTGGTGCCATGCTTTAAGGAAGTCCTGGCAGCTGAAGAGTAGAGAAGCTGGGAGAATGAGACAGCTCATGAAGTAGAGATGCTCAGCCAGCTCCCAGCTGAATGCAGCCACATGAAGAAGAACCTCTCTGTCAACCCACAGATACGTGAGAAATAAACCGATGTTGTTTTAAGCCATTGTTTTTCTGTTTGTTTTTTGGTTGTTCAGATACTTTTTTTTTTGTGATGACTCTATATAACAAAAAATTTGCCATTTTAACCATTTTAAGTGTACAATTCAGTCAACGTTAATTACATTCACCATGCTGTGCTACCAATCACCACTATTCATTTCCAGAAGTTTTACATCATCCCATATAGAAACTCAGTACCATTTAAGCCATAACTCCCATATCCCCCTTCACCTGCCCCTGGTAACCACTAATAAACGTTGGTCTCTATGCATTTGCCTATTCTAGATATTTCATATAAGTGGGATCATACAGTATGTGTCCTTTTGTGTCTGACTTATTTCACTCAGCCTAACGTTTTCAAGATTTATCTATGTAGTAGAATGTATTAGGACTTCATTTCTCCTTATGGCGGAGTAATATTCCATTGTACATATATACCACATTTTGTTTATTCATTCGTTGATGGACATTTAGGTTTTCTACCTTTTGGCTATTGTGCAGCGAACATGGGCGTGTAGGTTTCTGTTTGTGTTCCTGCTTTCATTTTGCGGGGGTATATACCTAGGAGTGGAATTGCTAGATCATATGGTTAATTTTATGTTTAACTTTTTGAGGAACCACCTAACTAACCTCCCCAGTGGTTGTACTGTTTTACACTCCCACCAGCAATGCAAGAGGGTTCCAATTTCTCCACATCCTAGCCTACACTTGTTAGTTTCTGTTCTTCTGATTATACCATCCTATTGAGTGTGAAGCGCTAAGTCACTAAGTTTTGGTACACAGCAATAGATAACTAAAACAAGTGGAAATGTATATGCAGTAGGATATTATGACAGAAAATAAAATACAAGGGAATGCTACACAGTGATCAAGACTATGTAACCATGGTTGCCTAAGTCATACATCAGGATTAGACGCCACCTTAACATTATATTGTTTGCTGCTCTGTAAGTTACTTTTTTTCCCCATGAGGTTATTTTTCAAGCACGTATGTCTTTAAAAGGGACATAAGAAATACAAAAGTATATCACAGTTCCTGTTCTCCAGAACTTCCTGTTCTCCAGAACTTCCAGTTCTTAGGAAAAGTATTGCCAGGCAACTCTTGAGAATGAGGCCCGTGACTCCCCACCCAGAGAGGGATAGCTGAATGGCAGATGTTCTGGGGTCAGCTGAAGGCTAGTGTGCCTTCCAGAAGAAGAGGCTAACATCTTCTTTTTAGGAAAGATGTCTCTTGGTAAAGAACAAGCTCCACCGGCAAGCAAAATGATTGCGTGTGTGCATGTGTATGTGTACGTGCGGGGGTGTATCCGCATGCTCCCGCATGAGCATATGTTTGTGTGTGCTTGTGTCTGTGTGTTGGTGTGTCCGTGTGAGTGCACACGCTTGTGTATGTATGTGTGTGTATGCCTGTGTGTATGTATGTGTGCGCACACAAACGCAAGCAAGAGGTAATCTAGCCACAGAAAACCCCCCGTCCTGAGCAGCTGTGGTTGCGGCAGTGCCAGGTTCAGCCCCAGGATCCGGGAGGTTTTCCGGCCTCACTGACAAGTCTTGAACTCCTTCAACTCTTCAAGTCAGCTCCAGACCAAACCGTGCTATCTATGGTGCCGTCAGCAGGTGGGTAGCACAATGTGACGTGCACAGCTGGGATGTCCTGAAGTTCACTGAATTCTTGTTGGCTGAACTACTCCCTATGGGAAGCCTGTGAAAAGCTGGGAAAATTACAGCCTTAGTAAGGAGGGCTGACAGCGGGGAAAGTATTTTTTATTTTTTAATAAACAAATTACTTTGCGAAAGAAGCTACTACAAGAACATAAAACTTTTCCCATTTTTCTAATTTCTTAACTAATTGCATAACAAATTTATAAGAGCCAGTGGATAATAACGGAAAAACTAGGAAACCATGGATCATGCTGAATGTGAAATTTTCTTTGGACACCTGCTTTCGGTTGTGATTTCATGTCCTATTCATAGGCAAATTTTCTATTAGCGCTGCTGGTTCTGCTTCATGAGGTGGATTAATAGTTCAACATTTCCTGGTGTTCCAGAAGGAATGGTCTTGTTTACCAGACCTGAATCAGTCTGACCCTCTGCAGAAGCACATGGCATCACTCAGCCATTCTGGATTCAACCATTTCCGAAAAGGTGAGAGCATTCTTGCCGCCAAGCACCAGTCTTTTGCAACGGAGCCTGGGACTTCAGCGGAGCTCAGGAGTCAGGATCCTGGTTGGGTTCACTTATTTATGGAGAACAGCATTGTGTTTGCAACACTTCTGGTTTCCTTTGTGACATGCTGAGTCACCTGCTGAGATATTCTTGCAATGAGCTTCCTAGATTTCCCAAGACTCTTTATTATTTCATTTTCCTTGATTAAGAAGTTAATGCAATGAGTAGCCTAGTAAATGTCACAGAAGGTGAGGAGACACCGATGTTGACAGCTAATCCTGCTTCAGGTTGGGGCAGGTTTTAAGGTGAACTTGCCCCTTTCAGTTCACTGAGTGCTCCATTCACGGTTGCAGGAAAGATCTCACACTGCATTCCCTGGGAAAGAAGGGGAGCAGCTACACACAGAGTTGACTTCCTCCAGACAGTCTCCTTCAATGGCTACTTGGAGTGTTGGAACTTTTTGTTCCAGCAGCTCATTGAGGCCGGCCTCTGTGATCTTGATAAGGAGAAAGCACCTTTCCTATTTTTTCTGGCTTTGCAGTCCCCTGTCTTGGCTGGGCTTCCAGGCTTGTCGTTTCACTGTCTGTTTGAATAAGCAAGCTCTCTGGTGAGGAGAGGCAGCAGAACCGGGAGGCCAGGCTCTCACTGGCCAAAGTCCCCACGGTGTCCTCTCAGCTCCAACTTTTCAGCTCAGAGGCCCCATTGGGCACCTGAGGACATAGGCCACGGGAGGGCTTCTCACAGCTCAGGGGTCACAGGACTGTTGGAGTTCTCATGGTGACATAAGGAAGAAAAAGCTCCTGGAACTTGGAACCCAGTTTGCCTGAGCAGCTTTTGTGATTTTCTGCTCAGAGAACCCCTAAATGGCCTCATCAGAGGGAGGGGACAGTAGAGCGTTGTGATTAGTTGTGGCCTCATGGCCTCACCATTTGCCATCATGAGGCTTTGAGCACGCTACTTAAACTTTCTGTGCCTCAGTTTATTCATCTTTAAATTGGGATCAGTGGTAGTTTCTACCTGAAGGGGTGAAAGAAGTAATCCAAACACTTGACCCAAGTAAACTCTCAATAAGGATTGGCTATTAGTATTAGTTGCAGGGTAAAGAAACAAAAAACAAAAAAACCAAACTCGTTGCCGTCGAGTCAAATATGAAGTCTTTTTATCTGCCCTGCTTCAGAAAACAATCCCAGTCGGCCACTGCTAAACTGGCACACTGCTCTCTTTGCCCCGGCTGCAGACGGCGAATGCAGGCACTCAGACCTTCTTCAATCCCAGTCCTTGGATTTCTATGATTTCTGTTCTAGAAGAATCGTCCACTCCAATCCAACATACACTCCTCAGATAGGATATGAATGAGGAGGTGGAAAAATGCTTGGGAATCTGTGTCCTGTCTGGAAGAAGGAACACTGACTATATGGAAAACGTTGATCCATAGAGATAGATGCTAACATTTACAGTCTGCTTTCGAAGTTCCTGAAAGAGAATTTCAGAGAAGATCGTTACAGTGGGACTAATCAAGCAGGCTTCAGGAGGAGGTGACATTTACTTTCCTTAATATGCCAGGGATTATCCCTCCCCAGCTTCTGAACAACTAGTTTTCTGCAAAGCATCTTTGATCTGAGACCCCAGAACTCTAGCAAGGGGTTTAGGAGAGTTGCTCAGGAAACAGCTCCCTGGGAGAGGAGAGTGATTTGGCTGGAGGGGTGCTAAGCAGCACGCGGATACCTGGGTTCTAGTCCTGTTTCTGGAGCTCATGAGCAAGTTCCAACTCCCGGGCCCTTACCTTGCCTGTGAAATTAGGGTGATTGGGGAGCTGGCTCCCCAACATTTCCTCCAGCTTGCAAGTTCTAGCAGCCTTTGCTCTCTAGTCCCCACCCAGCCCCCAGCCGTACAGCTGTGCACCTGGGGTGGAAGCCATGACAGGATTCATCTGACTCATGTTACGATAACAGCATGCGGTTCATATTGCTCTCTGACCTGGAAAAGCTCCAA
>NW_004443979.1:5594075-5595014 GCF_000243295.1 Trichechus manatus latirostris
GATCTACTTTCAAAAGGTCACAGCCATTGAAAACCCAATGGAGCACAGTTCTACTCAGAAACACATGGAGTTGCCATGAGTCAGAATCTCAAGGGTAACTGCTTTTTTTTTTTTTGTAATTTACAAAGGCAAGAGGCAGGATGCAGGAAGCCACAAGGGTTAGCGCAGTGCCCGGGGCTCACAGCAGCTGCCCTTACCCTTTAGTCCTGATGGGGAGAGAAGGCAAGGGGTACCTGTCAAGGATTGAATTGTGTCCACCAAAAGTATGTGTCAACCAAGTTTGGCCATGATTCCCAGTATTGTGTGGTTGTCCTCCATTTTGTGATTGATGTAATTTTCCTATGTGTTCTAAATCCTAATCTCTGCCTGTAGTTAATGAGGCAAGATTAGATTATGTTAAAGAGGATTAGGGTGGGATATAACACCCTTACTCAGGTCACATCCCTGAGCCAATGTAAAGGGAGTTTCCCTGGGTGTGGCCTGCACCACCTTTTATCTTGCAAGAGATGAAAGAAAAGGGAAGCGAGCAGAGAGTGGGGAACCTCATACCACCAAGAAAGCAGTGCTGGGAGCAGAGTGCGTCCTTTGGATCCAGGGTTCCTGGGAGTAGAAGCTCCTAGTCCAGGAGAAGATTGATGACAAGGACCTCCCTCCAGAGCTGACAGAGACAGAAAGCCCCGAATTTGGACTTCTAGTCTGCTAGACTGTGAGAGAATAAACTTCAGTTTGTTGAAGCCGTCTACCTGTGGTATTTCTGTTATAGCAGCACTAGATAACTAAGACAGTACCTGAACTCAAAGAGAGCTACATCCCCCAGGTGACCCGTGGGGAGCAGGAAATAATCACCCAACCTTGTGCTGTCCCACGACCCATCTCCTTTCCTTGTTTCCCACTGGCTGAGTCCAGCCAGAGTCCGCTGGCAGGGAGCCTCATCACCAC
>NW_004443979.1:5596397-5597984 GCF_000243295.1 Trichechus manatus latirostris
GTAAACAAGCCAATCAGTAAAGGGACAATAGGTTTGGGAAAACAAGTCATGACAAGTCTCAACATGTTGGGGACAAGTCTCAACATGCTGTGCAGCATAGAAACCTGTGGGGGCTGCAGTTGTCAATAGTGCAGCCATGTTTAAATGGCATATATCCCCACAAAATAGAAAAGAGAGAAGCGAGCAGAGAGACAAGGGGACCTCATACCACCAAGAAAGAAGTGCTGGGAGCACAGAGCATCCTTTGGACCTGAGGTCGCTGTGCTGAGATGCTCCCAGACCAAGGGAAGACTGATGAATCACAAGGACCTTCTTCCAGAGCTGACAGAGATCGAAAGCCTTCCCCTGAAGCCAGCTCCCTGAATTTGGACTTCTAGCCTACTGGACTGTAAGAGAATAAACTTCTCTTTGTTAAAGCCATCCACTAGTGCTATTTCTGTTATAGCAGCACTAGATGACTAAGACACAGGGAAAGATTAGTCCAAAGGACTAATGGACCACAACTACCACAGCCTCCACCAGACTGACTGTAACATAACTAGATGGTGCCCAGCTACTACCACCAACTGCTCTGACAAGGATCACAGTAGAGGGTCACAGACAGAGCTGGAGAAAAATATAGAACAAAACTCAAACTCACAGTAAAAGACCAGGTTTACTGGTCTGAAAGAAACTGAAGAAACCTCAAGAGTATGGCCCTTGGACACTCTTTTAACTCAGTACTGAAGTCTCTCCTGAGGTTCACCGTTCAGCCAAAGATTAGACAGGCCCATAAAACAAAATGAGACTAAAGCGGTACACTAGCCCAGGGGCAAGGTCAAGAAGTCAGGAGGGGACAGGAAAGCTGGTAATGGGGAACCCAGAATCGAGAAGGGGAGAGTGTTGACACTTCATGGGGTTGGCAAACAGTGTCACAAAACAATACATATATTAATTGTTTAATGAGAAACTAATTTGCTCTGTAAATCTTCATCTAAAGCACAATAAAATAAAAAATAAAATAAAGCCAACAGAGGAGAGATGGGTAAGATAGATGCCAAGACACATGGAGAAGAGACAAGCACCTTCCTCCAGAGCCAACAGAGAGAGAAGGCCTTCCCCTACAGCCAGCGCTCAGAATTTGGACTTCTAGTGTCCTAAACTGTGAGAAAATGAATTTCTGTTTGTTAAAGCCATCCACTTGTGGCATTTCTGTTACAGCAGCACTAGATAACTAAGAGAGTGGGCTTCCCCCTGGCCAGGTCTCTGCAGGCTCCCCAGCGGTCACTCCCACCTTGCTGACCATGCTTTCCTGCCCAGCAGCCATCAGGGAGCAGGCCGGCCAGGCCCTCTCTCCAGGAAAGCCCCTGGAGTGGGCGCCCAGCTCTGAATCACACTTTCCACCCCAGGAGACTGATTAGAAATGAGTTATTCAGTCATTGTCCCTTCTCCAGGCCACTTCTGTGCAAAGAGCTTCGGCTGGAGGAGAGCACCAATGGCTGCAAATTGTTCAAAAATAAGAATAAATATATTATCCTAACAACACAAAATATTAAAAGGAATTCTGCTTTTACAAAATCAAATAAATCACCCACAGTTGTACCTACA
>NW_004443979.1:5599303-5601490 GCF_000243295.1 Trichechus manatus latirostris
GGAAAACAGTGGAATGGTGTCTGGCACAAAATAAAGTGGTATTTAAGCTTGATCTCACCATCAGCTATTATCAACGCTAACCCTGAGAGGGAGCCGCACAGTCTCTGTTTTCCAGTTGAGGAGACCGCAGCTGCAAAGCTTCCTCAATGCCCAGGGTTATTCAGCCAACCAGTAAGTGGAACCGTTGGTCTCCTGGTCTTCATTCCCTGGGGAGAAGTGTCCCCAGAATTCTCTCTCTGAGCTCTGTCCCCATGCTGCCTCCTTTAGCCTGTATGCCAGGTACCTGAAGCCACCTGTGTGGCACTTGGTATTAGAAACTGGCCCTGAGCTGGGAGTCAGAAGACACTTGGTGTAGTAGCTAAGTGACCTTAATCAGGGTAGTTAATGTCTCTGAGCCTCAGGGTCCCTATCCATACATTAGAGGTAATGATTGCCGCCCCACCTGCCCACATGCAGGGTGGTTGTAAAGGTCAAATGCAGAATAACTGCAAAGCTTTTCCTAGAAAAACAATCACAGTCCGGAGTCTATCACACCTCCAGCCCCAAACTGCGCTCTCCAATGCTCAGCTGAGAGTAACCCAAACGAAACCAAACCCACTGCCGTTGCATCCATTCCAACTCACAGCTACCCCATAGGACACAGCAGAACTGCCCCCCTAGGGTTTCCAGGGGCGGCTGGTGGATTCAAACTGCTGACTGAGAGTGGGATGGGTTAAAAAAAAAACCTACCTCAATGGGTGTGCAGGGAGCCTCAAGGGAGCTCCTGAGCAGAGTCCTGGTCTGCCCCCCGGCCCCCACCAGGCCTGCTGCAGGAAGGGGGTCACGAGCTCAAGTGAACCTTTGAACCGACTGGGGGAGAGAGGTATGAATGGAGCAGATATCCCATCCCAGTTGGTTCCCAGACTCCAGGAGGAAGCAAGGATCCTGCCCCCACCCCTCCCTCATCAATCCCAGGGTAGGACTTGGGTGCCTGCCCAGGAGAAGGAGGAGAGTCTGGGGACCAGTGTCTACTCCTTCAGCTTCTAGAGGCAGCAGGGCTCAAAGGGAGGGTGATGAGTGGCTGGATGTGAAGCAACAAGTTCCTTTTGCAAACCTGAAGCTTCTAGTTGCAGCCGGATGTAGGGAAAGTGCCAGAGATAAGAGGCCTCATGAGCAGAGCACCCCTCATATTGGAGATAAAAATAGAAATACAGCTCTCCCCTCCCCCACCCCAGCCGAGGAATCTCTGCATGAAAAGCCGCGCTAGAATTACACAGAAGCAACCACACAAATCACACTGACACAATGAAATACTGTGACTGCAGGGCCTAGCGCTGGCACTTAGGTGCACGATGCATGTTGCTACACACACACACACACACACACACACACACACACACACAGAGCTCACAAGCCTTTCCACAAACTCCAGTACCTGTACTAGGTGCTGGCACTATGCTAGGCTCAGGACCAGACCCTCCTAGGGCTCTGGGAGCCCCAGCCTGGTGGGGAGACTGACCTGAGCTCCATGAGGAGCCCTAAGAGCAGCCTGGGGAGCCCTCCAGAGCTGAGGTGTTGGAAGGGTGGGCCTTCCAGGAAAAGCTGGATGGTGTGGGAGCTTCAGGATGACTAAGGTGCAGGTTAGGTGGAGGGGGACCATCGGCCTGTATTTTCTTCCTTACACACCTACTTGATCTGTTCATTTGGTACCTCCATGAGAGGAAGGACCTGCTGTGCACCCCTTCAGGCGTCCCCATAACTGGCACACAGTGACCTCATACTTAGCCCCTATCCTGGAAAGGGGATGGCAGAGGAGTCCTGTCCCAGATGTCAGCATAGATGGGCTGGAGGAATCTAGAAACAGCCCTTTCCTCTGGGTTCCAGGAGAACATTCTAACCCATCAGAGTCTTCATGGGGTAAAGGGTCTCCCAGAGGTGGCTCCTCTAATCCAGGTGCAGGGCCTGTGTCATGGATTGAATTGTGTCCCCAAAAAATATCTGTCAACTTGGCTGAGTCAGGACTCCTAGTATTGTGTATCATTTTGTAATCTGATGTGATTTCCTTATGTGTTGTGAACTCTATCGCTATGATGAGGTTATATGTGATTTCCTTATGTGTTATAAACTCTATCACTACGATGAGGTTATGCTGATGTCATGGATTGAATTGTGTCCCCCCAAAAATGTGTGTGTCAATTTGGCTAGGCC
>NW_004443979.1:5602092-5616956 GCF_000243295.1 Trichechus manatus latirostris
CTCCCAGACCAGGGGAAGACTGATGCATCACAAGGACCTTCCCCCAGAGCCGACAGACAGAGAAAGCCTTCTCCTGGAGCTGATGCCCTGAATTCAGACTTGTACCCTACTGGACTGTGAGAGAATAAACTTCTCTTTGTTAAAGCCATCCACTTGTGGTATTACTGTTAAAGCAGCACTAGATGACTAAGACAGCCTGGGTTCCTTTTATCACTCCTTCCCTGCCCCTCCCCTGGCCCTCCAATCACCCTTGTCCTCCACCTTTAAGGGAGGTAGCCAGACCCGTCCACCTCTACTCCCTGCAGGATGGCCCTGGGGGTCAGATCTGCAGTGAGTGAAGGGAGTCCGGAAAACAGCCCTCCTCAGTGGTCTGCCCTTTGGGTGCTGTATCTCAAGCTGGGCGAACCCTGCACACTACCTAGATGAACCAGCTCCTTGATTGTGACGACAGAGCTTCAGTCTCCTTCTCCAGGCACACATTTGCATGAATACATTTGACACTGGATATGGGAGAGGGAAAGTGATAACGCTAAAGGTCGAGCCCTGGGGGTGGTGCCTGCCTGGATTTTGCATCAGAGCAGCCTAAGAACAAGAAGCTTGTATGTATAGAACACTTGCTGTGTGCCCAGAACTGTCCCTTCTCTTCCCAGATATGGTCATTTAGGCCTTATCACAAATTTGCGAGGTAAGTGTTAAAAACCAGAAACGCATTGCCATCGAGTGGATTCCAACTCACAGTGACCCTATAGGACAGAGTAGAACTGCCTCATAGGGTTTCTGTAATCTTTACAGAAGCAGACTGCCACATCTTTCTGTGGAACAGCTGGTGGGTTCTAACCATTGACCTTCTGGTTAGCAGCCAAGTGCTTAACCATTGTGCCACCAGGGCTCCTTACGTAGGTGTTACGATACGCATTTTACAGATGAGGAAACTGAGGCAAGGTGTGTTTAATTTAGTTGCCCAGTGTCACACAGCTGCCTGAGAGAGCGGCCTTTGGTTCTGTTGGAGGGGCCATCTTATCCGACTGAAGGAGGTCCCTCAGCATGCTCCTGGGGCCTGTGTGGGTTCTGGGTGAGTGGCTGCAGGTGGACTGGGACTGCAGCTGGAGGAATTGTGTGGGGCACGGCTGGCAGCTCTGTCACAGACAATACGGGGCTGTGGACACCCTGCGGGCCAGCGGGGAGCTGTGGGAGGTACTTTCACAGCCCACCCCATCCCGGCAGTCACCAGGGCCTCTCCCCTGAAGTAAGTGGGGGTCCCCAGGCAGTAGAGTCTGGCGTGAGTAAAGACTGCTTTCTGCCTTCCCTGTTGATGCACTTGGAAAAGTCCCTGCCTCCACCATGGGCAATAGAATGTTGTGTAATTTCCTCTGCGGGTCAGTCTTCCACCAAGGGCTGTGACCAGGCAGTGACTCAGGCCTCAGCCTGTCGATGACAAGCCACCAGCTGCCTGGTTTCCAGCCAGCTCCCAGAACACAAGAGCAGCTGCCCAGCGCCTTCTCCTATCTCTGCTCAGCCCTGTACAGGGAGAGGCTGAGCCACTCCAGGGAGGAGCCAGGTCGATGTCACCTATGGATGCAGAGCAGGTCAGGAGCCAGGAGCAGTTCTGGGGTGCACCTGAGGTGATCCATGACAGAGGTGGACCCTCAGCCGGCTCCAGAGCAGGTCAGCCCCGAGCCTCCAGGCTCAGGAATCCAGGTGTCACCAACAAGCTGTTTTTTTTGCTGGGCCGGAGCTCACACTCGACTCCTCTAGTAAGAACAGACTCACCTTCCTACCAAGCTCAGGACCCTACAGGAGAATTTGCTACCCTCAGAGAAAGGTGCTCTGCTAGACAATTTTTTAAAAATTTAGAAGTTCCTTCCATCTGCCTTCGAGGAATTCGCCATTCACCAACAGGGCCTGGCAACTCAACAGCTGACTGCAGGCTTTTAGAAACAAGGATAATCTTTGGATCCCTTGTTCTGAGCTGACGGTGGGTCGCCCAGAGCCCTTCGGGGTGGGGAGGCACTGGCTGGGGTGCCGGTCATACTTCTGCGCAATTTAAAGCCACGTGTTCTGTGTCACCAAGTCTGTGACTCAGCCATGTGCTTGCCAAAGCTCATTCACAAAGGGCGAAACTGCTCTGCGGGTACTTTTCAAAGCGAGGGCTCTCTACCTCCTGTAGGGAGGCAGCGGATACGCAGGAGACGGGCTTTTCCAGCCATCCAGGCAGGGCCCCTAGGAACCAGGACTGAATGGTGTTCCGTGCTGTGTCCCCAGCCCCCAGCTTTCAATAACTGTTTCTCAGATGACCAAATAAGCAACAGAAAAAAGAAAGTGAAGCTGGTACAAAAGCCTAGAATATTTTTCAATGTAAGGTATTCCCTGTTGTCTTGTTTCTCACAGAAGAGAAGTAATGCTCATGTGGTCTCCAGGAGGGAGCCTGGCCTTCAACAGTGAGTTGATGACGGCTGGGGCAAAGAGGTCCATGCGCCCCGAAGCTCCATCTCCTTCCTCTTTCGCTTCGAGACGGTGTGAGTTGTGCCGGAACCCTAAGAGAGAATGGGGCCATTGAGCATGTCTGGAATTATAAAAAGCTCCTGATGGCTGAGGCGCAGACTAAGAAAAGAGCTTTATTATTATTATTATTATGTCCCTTATTATAAAAGGCCTGGTGGCAGATGCTAGGGGCCCAGGCCAGGCTGGGAGGAGTGAACAGCCACTTGTAGGCCCGGGTCAGGCTGGCCTGGGTCAGACTACCCTGACAGAGTGGGCGAGGCAGCGACCCACTCTGCAGGTTCCATCAGCCCCACAGCAGCTCCTCCCTGTCTCGAAATCCCCACCCTTACTTGATCCTGTGGGTTAGACAACCACCGTGGGGTAACTGCCATCACAGGTCTATTTTCCACTGCGGAGGGAGGGCCGCAGGCATTTTGACTTGGGTCAGCTTTTTTTTTTTTTTTTTTAAACCCCTCTCCTCCCCTCCCCTTCTCTTTTATTTCTGCTGCTCTTTTCTCTTTTCCTTTCTTTCTTTGCCTTCTTAGTAAATCTAAATGCCTAACTGCCAACCTGGTAGGTGGGAACTGCAACCCAGAGCAGATGCGGCACAGCACAGACTTCCGCGAGGATCTGGGTGATGAGCGACATCCTGGCCAGCCCGCATCACAGGTGCATCCCGGTTCCCTGGACACTCGGTTTCTGCGATTCCTCCTGGGAGACACCCAGTAAGAGCAGGGGAGAGCAGAGGCAGGAGGAAGGCGCCAAGGACTGGCCTCTTAAGGGGAAAGGGTAACAAGAACATCAACGGGATTATCAGGCAGAGCACAGCAAAGGCCAAGACGCTAACGCGGAGCTGATCAGAAATACAGCACCCAACGGTGCCCGGCCTGAGAATTCGAGTTTGCTGTGACGTTAGGGCCGAGGGCATTCCCTATGGCAGGATTTCTCACTCCTTGGGGCCTTCCCCACAAGGCCATTTTTACCGTTCTCAGGTCTAAACAAATGAAAATTCTCGTGGCAAGCAGCTTTCAAAGACCGTTGTCTTGAAAAGGAAATTAGGACTGCATTTTCCCAGAAGAAGGTCAAGGAATTGTGATTACTCAGAACTCCCTCTCAACCTTCTTGTGAACATTTGAGAAATTCCCAGTGCCTCACACGGCCCTCGCTGCAGGAAGCCAGGAATGTGCCGACTCATACCGACCACGCTCTTAGGGCTCATAGCAACTGCATAAACCATTGCGTAACTGCGTAACTGCGATTGTCTCTGTGTTTTAAACATTGATAATGAAAGGAAATGCAAATAAAGAAGTAATGACTTCTGGTAAAATTATGCCTAAAACATGACGTCTTCCCTACTCTCTATCCCTCTCCTTCCCTCAAAATCCCTCCTCTCAGGATCTCTTCTCCGAGAGTTTATTTCCCAGAGCAGTTTCCCAGGATTGCTGCGTGACATGTGACAGCCTGTGTAGTTAATTCACGAGACCTCTACTTTGGAGGGAAACCCATTGCCTGTTGCCGTAGAGTCACGACTCATAGCGACCCTGTAGGACAGAGGAGAACTGCCCCATAGGGTTTTTAAGGAGTGGCTAGTGGATTCGAACTCCCGACCTTTTGGTTAGCAGCCGTAGCTCTCAATCACTGCGCCACCAGGGCTCCGCATCCCCAAATTACCTTTAAGCCCAGATGGATGCAGGGACTCTCTTGGATAGAAAGGCTTTCTGGCCACCAGCCAACTTCTAACGTGAAGTGAAACTCTAGTCACAAAAAGGACCTGAGGAGTCTTACCAAATACTGAAGACTCTGCTAGAAAAGAGTAAGGGGGCCTATGTAAGCCCACGTCCATCTCTCCATGGAAAGAGAGACAGCTGGCCTGGGTGTCTACATTCTGGAGGGCCAGTCAGTGGAGGGCTGGATGGGTTCAGGGGAGTCCTTTGCACCCCGCTAACCAGTGATCTGCCAGAACCGAGATAAGGTGTCCACTCACACGTGCTGTAGCAAGCTGAGAGGGAGCAGCTCCTGGATGGCAGAAAATTCAGGAAAATAAGGTTGCACAGGATTCTCTGCCTGGGTGAATATTGTTGGCAGGCAGATATCTGTCTCAATTTCTAAAGAATGGTCTGTTTTCCTAAATGAAGAAGGAAGAGAGACAGAGAAATAGAGGAAGAGGGAAAAAGAAAAGAGATCGGGAGGCAGATAAAATTTCTAGAAATGAGCTGTGCAGTGGAGTAGCTACTAGCCACATGTAGCGACTGGGCACTTGAAATGTGGCTGGTGCAAATTAAGATGTGCAGTTAGGTGTAAAATATCCACCGGATTTCAAAGATATGGTATGAAAAAAAGAATGTAAAATAAATAGCAATTAATGGTTTTTAAAATCAATTACATGTTGAAATGATAATATTTTGAAGATTTTGAGTTAACTAAAATATATTATTAAAATTCATTTCACCTATTTCTTTTTACTTTTTTAAAAATGTGGCTACTAGAATATTTAAAATCATACTGTGGCCCAAAAATGGTCTGCCTTGAGCATTATGCTGTTTTGAGAACTATCTATATGGGATCAAACTGACAACAGTAAGTTGAAAGGTTAGATAGGAAGCTTAGGGAGCAGTGAGTTCATGTTCATGAAGGAGGAACAACTCAGAAAAGGAGGGTGAGAATGGTTGCACATCAAAGAATATCATCAATGTCATTAAATTGTACATGTAGAAACTGTTGAATTGCTGTATATTTTACTGTGTATATTCTCAACAACAACAAACAAAAAAACCAAACCTGTTGCTGTTGAGTCGATTCCAACTCATAGCAATCCTATAGGACACAGTAGAACTGCCCCATAGGGCTTCCAAGGAGTAGCTGGTGGATTCCCCTGACCTTTTGGTTAGCAGCCGAGCTCTTAACCACTGTGCCGCCAGGGCTCCCAACAGCAACAAACTAAACATTTAGGGAAAAAAAATCACACTGGTGCCCACATTCCATTTCTATGGGCATCTAATCTAGATTGTGGCTTCCTGAGTGACCACTGCAGCCCCTGGCCCAACCCGACTTCTAGTTCCCCTTGATTGTTTCCATCAGTTGCAGATGAGTCCTCTTTATCTAAGCAGGATTGAAAGTAAACTAGCCCAGATATGCAGGTGTCTTGGTTCTTAGGGTCTTCAGGTAAGATCCAAGCATCTGCCTGAAAAACCCTTTCACTTTTTAAGCAGCTACTGTCTGTGAGTGCTGTTGACCTTTAAAATTCTGTATTCGTATAAAGGCTTTCTTGCACTCATTTAAGGTAGCTGGTAGGTGGCTATGTGATAGTTACGGAAACTTTGACTAGGATGTGTGAGCCGTGGGAGGGTTTTGGTTAGGCCTCTGTGGGGACTGAGGCCTCAACCGACACTCTTCAAGTTTGAGTCCAGATTCACCGGTACTTAGGAGAATTTTTTAAAGTGGTCCTAAAGAACATCATAGCAACATTAGAAGAACATTTTTTCTAAAAATGTCTTGTGCACCTTCTCTGTGCCTGGGAGTACACTAGATGCTGTAGGGCCCTGGAGGGAAAGGAATGGCTGGGTGTGTGGAGTGAGGAGGAAAGTGTGCACGTGCCGTCAGGTCCAGCTGCTCACAGTTATCCAGGTCGTCCGTGTGTGCAAACTTAGATGTACTTGTAATCAGAGTGCAGTTACAGTCTTTGGTGATGCAAACGGTTAACTGCTCGACTACTAGGTGGAAGAATGGCAGTTCAAACCCACCCAGAGGCACCTTGGAAGAAAGGCCTGGCAATCTGCTTCCAAAAAGTCTTGAAAATCCTGTGGAGCACCGTTCTGCTCTGACACACATGGGGTCTCCATGAGTCGAAATCAACTCAACTGCAACTGGTTTATACAGTTCTCATATCATCCTCTCTCATAATTGAATAATATCCCATCAAGTGACTGTGTCATTTTGTTACCTTCTATAGGACATTTAGATAGCTTCCTGTTTTACACACTTAAGTAAGATAGCAGCAAAAATGCAATTTGCTTTCTTTTCTGTCTTTCCTTTTGGATTTATGTTTCCTTAAGATAAATTCTCAGAAAAGAAATTACTGTGTTAAAGTGTATGACTGTTTTTCTAGTTCTTTATAGATATTGCCAAGATGCCATCCAAAAGGCATCTGTCAACTTAAACTGCTCACAGCAATGGATGCATATACTAAGTTTCTTGCAACTTTGCCAGAATTAGGGTGCTACAGCTTAAATTTTTTTCAAATTTAAATGCTGTAAATTTAAATCATTTAAATCTCTCTGAGATTTTTTAAGCTCTTCTAAGCAAAATATTTATAGACAAGTAACATAAATATGTATATATTTATACAATTTTTTTCTGAAAATGCCAAGACACTGTCTTGAGCATTTCTGGATTTTGCATGCATTTTTGTGTTAATTATTCCGTACAGAAGATTTGTCTCTTCTCTTCCGTTGAATTAGTTTATTTAAAAATTTATTTACACCAGTATGGATTCATGCATATTCATTTCATATTTTGGATTACAATATAATACTACTTTATTTTGTTGCTCAAATTGTTCCAGTTTTGGTCATTGGGAGCTCTTTCATCCTGTGCCCTTGATACATCCCCATTATTGTGGGTTTTTTTTTTTTTTCTTCTTCTTCTTCTTTTCTTTCTTTTTTTGAGCACTTCCTTACTTTCTGGCACTATAAGATATTCCATGCTCATCTTGTATATTTTCCTGCCCCAGTCCTAGAATCAGCCATCTCTCTAAGGAGCCCTGGTTCTTTTTATTGGAGAATGGTAGTAGAAAACAAGATCTGTGAGCTAGGTGTGCTCATTGATACTGGGCTGTCATTTCATTTAGGCCCTCTCAGGTGACAGAGCAAAGGAATATATAACCTGTGCAGACATTTCTATATGTAACCGTCTGTAACGATATTAAGTTTACCTGAGTTTGTACTAATGTCTCCAACTCTAATTCATTATAACATGGATCATTCTAGCTTCCTCCCCTTGCTAGTCTGTTAATTCTCACTCCAATTTGCATGCATTTTTAAGTCCTCATTCCAGGGAGTGCTTCCAGAAGTATGTGTGTTTGCGGGGTGTGGGAATGTGCCTTATTTTTCTGTCGATGCATCAATTTGCAAAATAGTAAACATGTCCTTAGTGTTATCAGTAGGCTCTGAAGGAAACATAGCAGTCTCTGTGTGTCTCCAAAGTATGAAGTTTCTATAGGCGACTCTCCTGATCCAAGGCCTAGCCGGCTACTCTCAGCAGCTCCCTCCTTGTGCTGAGTGTCAGCATCTCCTGACCAGACCCACAGAAGAAAAGGGTCCTCACCACATGTGTCTACCCTCCAAAGTCACATGCCCCTCCCTCAGTATCTCCCTCGAAGAACTTGTGTCTAGGACAAAACGGCCACCACCTGCTGTGGGCAGTGGCACCGGTCACCTCAAACTGCACCAGCAGGTCACCGTGAATTCACATCAGGTGCTGATGCTCCACTGAAGAGAACTGTCTGCACCCAGTCTGATGCTGCTCAGGGAGAGGTTCTTCCACGTCTTCTTGGCCGAAGTCTCGCCCTCCACAAGACTGTGAATCTTGTTTTAACTCAAACGTACTCAGCCAGCATCTCCCTCTTGTCTCAAGCTCGTGAGAATGCCCATGCGAACGTGAGCTTCAGCCTTAGTAATGTGGGATTCTCCATCCAAGCAGGCACAGTCTTTCTGTGAAACAAAGTTTATGTTTAATTATACAAGTAACAATAATTGGAACGCTTACTATCTGTCAGCTCTGTTCCAGATACTTTGCGTTATTAACTTATTTAATCCTCACAACAAGCCAGTTATTGGCCCTATTTTTATAGAAAAAAAAAAAGGCACGTCGAGGTTTAGTTTTCTGCCTCCTACACAGCTAGTAACTAGTTAAGCCGGGGTCTACACTGGCCACCTTGATCGTATATACTGCTGCTAAGTAATACATTAACACATGCTCATTGTAAAATAAAAAAATAAAAAACCCAGTAACACAGAAATGTATGTAGTAAAATTTATAGTCCCTCTTTATCACCCCCTTCTAGTTCGTCTTTCCTCCCCAGAAGAAACCATTCTTTAGAGCGCGTGCGCATCCTTTCAGACCCGTTTCTACGCATGATATAATCTTAGGATTTGGGAGAGGCTTTATAAAAAATGGAGCTCTGGTGGCGCAGTGGTTAAGAGCTCAGCTGCTAACCAAAAGGTCAGCAGTTGGAATCCACCAGCTGCTCCTTGGAAACGCTATGGGACAGCTGTACTCTGTCCTATAGAGTCACTTGAGTTGGAATCGACTCGACGGCAATGGGTTTGGTTTTGGTGATTTTTATAAAAAATAAACAGACACGCTTATACTATACATGTTGTACTTCTGACTTGTTAGTTTCACTTACCAATATGTCTTAGAGATCTTTCCATGTCAGTGTGTGTAAATCTACCTCATTCTTTTAAGAATTCCATAGTGTAGGTGTACCATGAGTTATTTTATCCAGTCCCCTATTGATGAACATTTAGATTATTTCCAACATTTTGCTGCAGAAACTGTGCTGAACATCTTCTAGATGCCTTGTGTGAGTATGTCAGAAGAATGGATTCCCAGAATGGAATTTCTGAATCAGAATAAATTCACATTTAAAAGGTTGCTACTATTGCTTGTTGGCCTTTTGGCTAAGTTCAAGTGTAAAAGGTTACAGCTGTTCAATTGTTCTCCAAAAAGATTCGGCTGATTTTCACACTCACCAGCGGTGCATGAGATCACGTTTTCTCCCATTCTCATCACCATGAGGATAGTATCAACCATTAACATTGTTACCAATCTACTAGTTGGAAAATGGAAACTCCTTGGTCGAATTTTACTGAATTTGCATTGAAGTTCCCTCATTACTCATGTGTTAGTGGACTTTGAATTTCTTCCTTTATCTTGTGCAAGCATTTGCATTCTTCTCAATAATAATCTAAAACACCTCTAAAACTCTTTGTTGATCTCACCTTTGAGCTAAAGGTAGATTTTGTTGAGAAATCAGAGCTCTCCTTTTCAGATAGAACAGGTGCATGTATATCTGGAGTCGTCCTCACAGTCCCCTTGGGACCTGGCCGGCTGAACACAGCACAGCCGGCGGGGTGACAAGAGGGCTGATTCCCTGCCCCTCCCTGCAGGAGCCTCCTTACAGATCTCTCTCAACACCACCTGGGGCCCCTCAAGTGCTCCTTCCTCAAGGATAAGCTGTTCTGGAACATGTCAGCAATGCCTGCCTTTGCAGGTTGTGGACTTTTGTCACAGTCTCTGGGGTGGCCGTGACTCAGCTCTTGCCTATGACGTCTGAGGCTGAACTCGTGGAGAGTGCTAAGTCTCTGCGCACAAACCCGACGCCACCCTCGGCTCCAGGCCAGCAGGAGGGCTTGCTAAGCCTTCCTCTTCCCTTTACTTTATAATGTTATTCTACAAATAAAACATTAACAGAACACTAAGCCATTCAAATACTACAAAATTATTCCATGAGAATATATAAACATAGATTTTTTTTACCTCTTTGTGCCCCTTTAGAAATGTACATGTGCAAACATGCATATGTTTGTATATAGATTTTTTAAAAATGCAAAAGGGAGACTACTATACATAGTGTCCTGCACCTTGCTTTTTATAAATTAACAACATATCTCAGATCTCTCCATAGCAGCACAATCCCTTGCTGTCAAGTTAATTCTGACTTATTGTGATCGTGTGTGTTACAATGCAGAACTGTTCCATAGGTTTTTTTTTTCATAATTTAATTTTTTGTTTTTGTTGAGAATATACACAGCAAACATGCACCAATTCAACAGTTTCTACAAGTACTATTCAGTGACATTGATTACATTCTTCTAGTTGTACAACCATTCTCACCTTCCTTTTCTGAGTGATTCCTCCCACATTAACATAAACTCACTGCCCCCTAAGGTTTCTATCTAATCTTTCAAGTTGCTATTGTCTATTTGATCCCATGTAGATAGATCTTAAAGCAGCGTAATGCTCCTGGCAGACATTCGTTACTAGTTAAGCTAAACTATTGTTTGATTTTTAGAAGACTTCAGGGGATCTTTTTGGTTTAAGGTTTAAAGATTATCTCAGGGCAATAGTTATGGGGGTTCATCCAGTTTCCATGGATCCAGAAAGCCTGGTTTCCATGAGAATTTGAAATTCTGTAATTTCTTATTGGATTATTTTTTGTTGTGTTCAGTAACTCTATCGTTGTGTGCTGTTGAGTCAATTCTGACTTACAGCAACCCTATAGGACAGAGTAGAATTGCTCCATAGGGTTTCCTAGGCTGAATTTTTTTTTAAAATTTTTTTATTGTTGTAGTTTAAATGAAGTTTACATTTCAAGTTAGTCTCCCATATGAAAATTTATACATACATTGTTGTGTGACCCTAATTGCTCTCCCTGTACTGTGACAGCACACTCCTCCTTTCTAACCCTGATTCCCCGTGTCCATTCAACCAGCTCCTAACCCTCTCTGCCTTCCCATCTCACTTCTGGACAGAAGCTGCCTGTTTAGTCTCTTGTATCTACTTGAGCTAAGAGGCACACTCCTCACGACTATCACTTTATGTCCCACAGTCCAGTCCAATCCCTGTCTGAAGAGTTGGCCTCGGAAATTGTTTTAGTTCTGGGCTGATAGAGGATCCAGGGGCCATGCTTTCTGAGGTTCCTCAACTCTCAGTCAGACCATTAAGTCTGGTCTTCTTACTAGAATTTGAGTTCTGCACCCCACCTTTCTCCTGTTCCATCCGGGGCTGTCTGTTGGGTTCCCTGTCAGGGCGGTCATTGGTGATAGCCAGGCACCATCTAGTTCTTCTGGTCTCAGGCTGATGAAGTCTCTGGTTTATGTGGCCCTTTCTGTCTCTTGGGCTAATACTTTCCTGTGTCTTTGGTGTTCTTCATTCTCCTTTACTCCAGGTGGTTGGGACCAATTGATGCATCTTAGATGGCCGCTTGCAAGCTTTTAAGACTCCAGATGCCACTCACCAAAGTAGGATGCAGAACATTTTCTTAATAAGCTTTGTTATGGCTAGGCTGAAATCTTTATGGGAGCAGATCACCAGGACTTTTCTCCCGTGGAGCAGCTGGTGGGTTTGAACCACCGACCTATCAGTTAGCAGCTGAGCACTTAACAGTTGTGCCAACAAGCCTCCTTAGTAACTCTATAATAAATATAAATAATTTGAAAAGGCTATGTTTGGTGGGTTTCCACACCATTATATCAAAGCTAGTGGAGTGGTCACTGTAGGTCTTAGAGTCCCTTGACTTTGAAACAGTGTATCTCAAATCTCATTCAGAATTTTTGTCTAAACCTAGGGCAGCAGGTGGCTGTGGTCATTGGTGGGGCACCAAGTAGGGGCAGAAGGAGAAAGGGTGGCTGATGAAGCTGCTGGTTGCTGCTTTCGGTCATGGCTCAGGACTTTATATTTTGAGAACTTGAGGATTTATTCAGAATTCCGTCACTTACGGAGTGGTTTAGTATTTTGGAGAATTTGAGAAAGAATTAAAATGATGCTGAACTTTAAAAAGAACTAAATAAAGAACAAAGCAGCAGGAAGGGCCGTATGCAGAACAAGGATGAAGCTCTTTTCTCCTCGAGGGTGCCAGGCATGAAAAGTGCCAAACGGCAATTTGTTTTCCGTATATACACTTTCCCCTGAAATATTTGTCAATTAAGGCTGTCAGAAGTGAACACAATTGCAAAGTGAGTGACTAACTCAATTCGAGGACTAAAAGTGTTTTTCTTATCTTTCCGTCTGTGACACAACATAGCTGTTTTCTCTAGGAGTGAGGAAGTTAGGACAGAACCTGTGGCACCTGAGATACCCAGCTCCTAACTCATCTAGACGGCCACTCGGAAGTGTTTATTCTGAAAACAGACATTTCAGCTCAGTCTTTTCTCATGTGGTGTGAACAACTGAAGGTTCTGTTGCAGCAAGAACCCAAATAACAGCTAAGAGTTGTACGTTTGTGCAGTTATTCATATTCTATATATAGGGATATACATGACTACAAAGAATATATAAATATATATAGAATGTATAGAGAAGGGTTGGCGAATCTGTGGGAAGAATTTTTTTTTATGCTTTAGGTGAAAATTTACAGAGCCAGTTAGTTTTTCATTCAAAAATTTACACAAATGGTTTCATGACATTGGTTGCAATCCCCGCAATATGTCAGTAGTCTCCCCCTTTTCACCCCGGGCTCCCCATTTCCATTTGTCCAATTTTCCTGTCCCCTCCTGCCTTCTCATCTTTGCTTTTTGGCCCATTCGGTCTTGTATACTTAATCGATCTAAGAAGCACGTTCTTCACGTGCGTCATCGTTTGTTTTATAGGCCTGCCTAATCTTTCACTGAAAGGTGACCTTCAGGAGTGCCTTCAGCTCTGAGTTAGAAGGGTGTCGACGGGGAGGGGGAATAGTCTCGAGGGTTCCTCCAGTCTCTGTCAGACCAGTAAGTCTGTTCTTTTCTGTGAATTTGAATTTTGTTCCAAATTTTTCTCCAGCTCTGTCTGGGTCCATAGGATTTTCTTGGCTGTTCATTATGGAGCGCCTGGGTGGGTTTGAACAGCTAACTTCTAGGTTAGCAGCCTGATCACAAAGCGATTGTGCCACCCAGGGACCTTCATATCAGCATATATCTGTTTCCTTTTCAGCGGCCACATGATATTCTACTGATGTAACATTATCTATTTATTTATTTATTTATCCAGTCCCCTATTAATACATTTGGGCTGTTTCCTTTTTTTTTTTTCCATTGCGAACAATGCTACTGTGAAATCCTTGAACAAACATCCTTGTGGACATGTAGGAATGTACCTGCAGGGTAAATTCCTAGAAATGGAATTGCAGAGTCAAAGGAAATGTGTACTTTAACTTCAATAGATATTGCCAAATTGCTCTCCAAAGAGGCTGTGCCAACTCACAGCCCCACCAGCAGCCACCAAGCCAGGCTGTTTCCCCTCCCTCTCATCAGCATCCTACTTTAGTAAACTCATAACCCTTTGCCCATCTGAGAGGTGAAAAATGGTATCTTGATGTAGTCTTGATGTGCACTTCTTTAATTATGGTTGAAAAACATTTCAAATGTTAATAAATCATTTGCATTTCTTTTTCTGTGAACGGCCTATTATATAAATAGACGTTTTTTATGAACTCTCCTATTGGTTGTCAGTCTTTATCTTATTGATTTATAAGAGTTCTTCATATATGAAGGAAATTAATATTTTTGCTATGTGTGACATGAGAATTGCCCCCAGTTTATTGTCTGTCCTTATAGATTCTGAGTCTTCTGTCTTTATAGCAGGTTAGAATTAATTTTTTATACCTCAACCTCATTTCTATTTTTTAATCCCAATTCCCCTAAAGTGGCAGAAACTTAGCTCAGTCAATTCAGAGATCAGTGGTTCCCCTACTGCCCGCCGAAGTTCCTAGGATTGGGCCTGCGTCCATGTGGGCTTACACAGTACACGGGAGGAGGCCAGGTTTCTTCTGTGCTCCTGGCCAGCTGTCCACCTGTCATCCACTGGAATCCCCTGTCTGGTCACTTCTGGGCTGTACCATGTTCTTATCCACGAGGCCACTCTGCAGCTACTCTCTCCTCCATGCTGTGCTCTGCCGAGTACACAGGAATCGCTCTGCAGCCCTCCTGTGATTTGGATGCTCCAGAAAACCTCTGAGAGGCTGCCAGCAGCCCATCTGCCCAGACATGCCACTCAACCATTTCTAATCTTGGTTTTGCCACCTCCCCTGGACTTGTTCCAGGAATCCCGGACAGTGCCCTTTTCTCAGGGACCTGCTGACCTGACATCTATGTACATCTTACAATACCCCAACTTTGCCTTTGCCTTCATCCCAACACCACCCCCCCGCCTCCCTCCCCAAAAAAACCCACCAAACTGGTAACCGTGGAGTCCAACTCATGGCAAGCCCGTGTTATAGAGTAGAACTGCTCCGTTGGATTTTCTTGGCTGTAAAATTTACGGAAGCAGTTTGCCAGGCCTTTCCTCTGCAGAGCTGCTAGGTGGTTTTGAACAAACAACCTTTAGGTTAGCAGCAGCTGATCACAAACTGCTTGTGCCATCCAGGGTCATAGATTCCCAAGCCCAGGGGCTCTTTATCTAGAGACTGGGAAGTTTACTATTTGTCAGCAAGCAGCTTTACAAATCTATTCCTCATGTCTTATACATTCCTGTACGGAGTCAGGATTCTAAAACTCAGAAGTCAGGAAGTCTTTCTTTCTTTCTGTAGTTTTTCTCTTCTTTCTGCTCTCACATCCCTTCCCTAAGGCAGTGAATACAGAATGGCCTGCGCATGTGTGTGTGTGTGTGTGTGTGTGTGTGTGTGTGTG
>NW_004443979.1:5617506-5640371 GCF_000243295.1 Trichechus manatus latirostris
TCTACTTTCTCCTGAAGGCTTTCCTCAGCTATTCCCCCCAGGAACCAGAGTGAAAAAGTTTCCTTCAGAGAGCACTGCCTGAGGATGAGGCCTCCCCTAGCCCAACTTTATGCACCCAGCCTCCACCCCTGCTCTTCTGTGTCCCTTGGGGCCAGGAGGCTGGGCAGTGTGAACCACCTCACCACCGCCAATGGCTGTAAGAGGGGAAGCTGTAGGCAAGTGCCAGGCATCATTCTTCACTTGGACACAGCAGAATTCATGCCTCGGTGTTTTCACCCATCCCCACTGCACTCCCTGGTTCCATCTTTACTGCTCCAGCACAATCAAAGCCCCACCTCTTAAGTCATGAGTGAGCAGGGTCCTTCCTGTGAGGCCCCACATTTCCTGGAAATGGATACGGTCATGTAATCAGGCTGCTTGCCCAGCAAAGGGTCCTCCTCCCTCAGGACGCCACCTTTCCTGCCCCTCTTTCCTGGGCAGGGCCAGAGAAGACCTCAGGGCTAGCTCTCAGGACAGTGCCTCTTTAGTCACCTCCAGCCATCCAGCCTTTTCAAATGGTCCCTCCATGACTTGCAGTGCGCTCATCTTGCAACCTGACCTAGTTTTGCTGGCCCCCTTTGCATGTGTGCTGGCTTCTCCCAGGGCCTTGCTGCCTCCAGTTCTTTTATGTTGAAGAACTTCTCAGCAGCGTCTCTGAGCTCCATGAACAGGCTTGTCTCAGGGCTGCCATCCAGACTCGGTTCTGAAACAGATGCATTGGTGGAGAGTGGGAGTCAGCAGGCAGGATCCAGTTCTGCCTCTGGAATTCGCTGGCTGTGCCTTGACTTCTCTGAGCCTGTTTCCTCATCAAAAAAATGAGGGAAAAAAATCAGTAGCAACCTCACAGGGGGCATCCCTGGGTAGTGCAAATGGCTGACATGCTCAGAGGCTAACCGAAAGGTTGAAGGTTTGAGTCCACCCAGAGGTGCCTCAGAAGAAAGCCTTGGCCATCTACTCCCAAAAAACCTGCCATTGAAAACCCTTTGGAGCACAGTTCTACTCTGACACAAATGTGGTCTCCACGAGTTGGAGTCAACTTGATGGCAACCGGTTTTGTTTTGTTTTTTTAACCTCTGGGTGGTGAGGGCTCCATGAGCGTTATTATGTATTTATAAAATGTCATACGTGCTATCTATTATCAGTAGTGTTACATGAAAAGCATTTTTCATTGTAATCAGTCCTGCCTCATCTACCATTAATCTTAGTCTTCTTCTTTTTGCGGGGGGTGGGGGAGGGATGCTTTTCTCTATCATTTTCTCCCTCTTTTTTTCTTTTTTTTTTTAATTAGGAAGTGGACATGGTGGTGGCAGCAGTAGAAAGGAAAAACAGTATAGGACGTGGATGGAAAGATAAATAGGCTATCAGTGGCCTGCCCTCCCAGGGTATGAGCCAGCAAATTCAACCATTACTGAAAAAAGTTAGGAAACTAGTGCTGGGTGCCTTACCCCTGCCGACAAGTGCCGGCTCTCACCCCTGCAGGCACAGTATGGGTGCTCCCCAGAAGCCTGCATTAGGGAAGCAATCCCCACCCATGGACACCATGGGACCACAGATGTCCTCCTGGCTTCCCTGTGTCACTGTGATTTGTCACAGCTGGAAAACAGGCCATAGGGGAGGGCACTGGGCCCAGGAGACAGGGCCCCAATGAGGCACGTGTTAGGATCACTGCAGACCAAGAGGGAAGGACCAGAGAGTGTCCTGAGAGGGGACAGTGAGTCAGGAGCCCAGGGAGTCAGCAGAGCTTGATGACAGGAGGCCCTGAAGGTGGTGGTTGGCCTAGACTGTAGGGAGGCAGAGTAGGAGATACAGTATGGGTCTGGCCAGGAGAAGACACTGAACCCACTGCAGCACTGTTCAGCCAGAGGTGGGAAACACCCTTAGTGTCTATCACTGTGGGGATGGAATGTCTGAATACATAATGGAACATCCACACACTGAAAGGCTGAGCAGAAAGATGAGAGATTTCATGATGTACTGATGTGAAATGATCTTCATGAAATGTAAAGTGAAAAAAAGCAAGATGCAGAACAGTGTATAAAATAAACTACCATTTGTGTTTTTTTAAAGGAGGAAGAAGATATGTATTTGCTTGAATATGCATTAAAATATCTGTAGAAGGATTCACAAAAGCCTTGGTAATGTTGGTTACCTGTGGGGAGAACTGAGAGTTGGAGAAAGGGAGGAAGCAGAGTTTTCACTGCGCATCCTTTTGTACCTATAAAAATCTTTAAAAAAAAAAAAAAAAAAGTACCCGTATCCATACCCGTTGCTGTTGAGTCGATTCTGACTCATAGTGACCTTATAGGATGGAGTAGAACTGCCCCATAGGGTTTCCGAGGAGCGGCTGGTGGATTCAAACTGTCAACCTCTTGGTTAGCAGCCTGAGCTCTTAACCACTGCACCACCAGGGCCTGCAAAAAATAAGTAGATAAAATTAAAAATAAAAGAAGCAGCAAACTAATAAGGCCCAAGGACAGGCTGAGAGCATTGGTATATCTATAGTGAGAGGCAGTATAGCTTAGTGGCTGGTTCATTTACAAAGATGTACAAGGGTGTAGGGGAAGCGCAAGGGACTGCACTGCAAACTGGGGTCAGTAGCAGCAGCACTAACGCTACCCGTTGCCATCAAGTCGATTCCGACTCATAACGACCCTATAGGACAGAGTAGAACTGCCCCACAGAGTTTCCAAGGTTGTAATCTTTACGGGAGCAGATCGCCAGGTCGGTCTCCTGCGGAGCAGCTGTTTGTTTGAACCGCTGACCTTTTGGTTAGCAGCCAAGCACTTAACCAGTGCACCACCAGGGCTCCTTAGCACTAATACTACTTCCTGGAATCCAGAAGGAACGAGTCTGTGGAGGCGGTTCCTTGAGAGAAGCTGTGACCTTCCTTCCAGGGTCACAGCCAGCCTGGGTGACCTTGCAAGGAGGGTGTCAGAGGAATTGATACCGAACTCCCTTCCCTCCCTCTCTCTGATCTTCTGCTAGGCTCCCCATTGGCCAACCCCAAATGGTAGTCAGAGAGCAAGGGCTCTTGTTGATGCCACCCACACAGGCCTGTCCCAGGCACAGCACAGGGTGGAGAAGGGTGGGGAGAGGATATGGAGGAACAAAGGGACAATCTCTGATACGAGCCAAAGAGACAGCCTGCCTGAGTGTGTAGCCCAGCTCCACCACTTTGTTGTTGTTGTTAGTTGCCAGGGAGTCGGCTCCAATTCATGGCAACCCCATGTACGACAGAAGAAAATGCTGCCCCTTCCCGCGCCACCCTCATGATCACTGGCATGCTTGAATCTGTTGTTGGCTTCCAACCTAGGAGCCTTACCTTCCAGCACGGTATCAGACAGTGTTCTGTCGTGATCCACAGGGTTTTCACTGGCCAATTTTCAGAAGCAGATTACCAGGCTTTTCTTCCTAGTCTGTCTTATTCTGGAAACTCGCTGAAACTTGTCCACTATGGGTGACCCTGTTGGTATTTGAAATACTGGTGGCATAGCTTCTAGCATCACAGCAACTCATAAGCCACCACAGTATGACAAACTGACAGATGGGTGGTGGCTCCACCACTTATTAGCTGGGTACCCTTAGGTATCGTGGTCTGTAAAACAGAGATAATAATCGTATCTATCCTAGAAAGCTGTTAGGAGAATTAAACTCATTAATCCGTGTAATGTGCTTAGAACAGTGCACAGAGTAAACACTATAAACATGAGGTACAACTATTATTCATTACAGCTTCCTGCATGAGACCCAAAACTTTCTATAGCTTCAGCTGCGGCAAAATCCCATCGAGCAGGCCCATTCAGAGAGGTGGGGGGAGGATGTGTGAATAACAATGTTGTCGTTGTTGGTTGCTACAGTGTGACCTTTCGGAAGCAGATCACCAGGCCTATCTTCCAAGGTGCCTCTGGGTGGGTTCAAACCACCAACCTTTCAATTAGTAGTCAAGTGCTTAACATTTGTGCCATCCAGGGACTCCCATGGAATAACAATGTTGTTGTTGTTAGGTGCCACATTATATCTTCCTGTGTGACACCTAAAACTTTCTATAACTTCTACTTTTACGGTTCCAACTCATAGTGACCCCAGGTATAACAGAACAAACGTTGCCCCGTCCTGTGCCATCCTCACAATAGTAGGTATATTTGAGCCCATTGCTGCAGCCATTGTGTCAGTCCATCTCGTTGAGGGTCTTCCTCTTTTTTACTGACCCTCTACTTTACCAAGCATGATGTCCCTCTCTAGGGATTGATCGCTCCTGATAACATGTCCAAAGTAAGAGAGATGAAGTCTTGCTTCTAAGGAGCATTCTAGCTGTACTTACTCCAGTAATACTCACATTGAGCACCTCTAAGGGCCAGGCCTGTGCTGGTCCTGCTATGTCCATTGTCATTAAACCCTCACCACACCCACAGGCTGGGTGGTGTTGTCTCCATCTTACAGAGGAGGGGACTAAAGCTGAGACGATGAAGCTCCCTTCCCAAGGCCCTCTGCTGACAAAAGGCTGACGTCAAGCCCCACACTCTCACCGCTATACCCACGGGTCATCGTTTACCAACCCCTGGTTTATAGAATCAGTGACCTACTGGGAGAAACTTAGGTTATTTCCTATTTGTTGCTATTAAAAGCAGTGCTGCTATGGGACACTATAATGTATATACGTTTGCTTGGTCATAGTAGAATGAATCCATTATCAGAAAACCAAAAAAACAAACTTGTTGCTGTTGAGTCAATTCCGACTCATAGTGACTCTATAGGACAGAGTAGGACTGCCCCATAGGGTTTCCAAGCCTGTAATCTTTACAGAAGCAGACTGCCACATATTCTCCCCTGGAGCAGCTGGTGGTTTCAAACTGCTCACCTTTTGGTTAGCAGCCAAGTGCTTTAACCACTGCACCACCAGGGCTCCTTGCATCCATGTGAGAAAACAGACTTTTATACTCTGGGCTTCTTTCCACCAAGTCCATGGGATCCGTCTATGGACAAATGGATATTTTCTGTCAAGGCCCTTTTATTTTGGGCCTAGATCTGGCCCCTTTCCTACTCAACTTAATAGTGGCTAACTGAAAACTCCAGAGACTCAAATTTCTTATTGTATCTATGGATTTCCTATTTCCCTTGGCTTGTGTTATCTAGGGATTAGTGACAAGAAAGTTTGATCCCTGCGGGAGAGAAATATCTAACCCAAAGGTTACATGTTTCCAGGATACCTAGTGACTAACTTCTCAAACACTTGAGACCATTTTGCTGTGCTGAATTCTGAGGGGTTGAGATAACACTAGGAACAGAAGATTCTAGACCATCATTCCCTTGTTCTTTCCAGTCCTGCCTTGAACAACAAGTTCCAATTGAGCTGAACATAAGGGAGAAGACAAGCCATAAAGGAAGTGGCTGCCCCTCCCATCCAGGCACATAGAAAGGCATGCTGGGAAAGAGGCCAAGGGACAAGGCCGGATTAAGGCATGTGAGGGCCCTAAACACTGATAATCTGTGGTGCCCCCGCCTCTGCTTACTCACGCATTCAAACAAGATATGTGAGTTATAAATATAGATATACCTTGTTTATTAGCATATATAGGTACTATCAAGCACTGTGTCCAGTGCAACAGACAATAACATACAAAACTCACTTGATACATGACTTCAATCTTTTCACATTAGATAAATATTAATGTTTATTATTAATATTAATAATTATTTTTGACATGTTATATTAGTATTATATCATTCCTGTGGTGCAGTGGATCACGTTTGGGTGGCCTTTCTCATCACCATCTTGTAACTTCCACCCAACTCACTGGGTGAGACTGGGCAAATAAGGTAATTGTGGCCCACCAAGGGGATTAGTCAGTGTTGCCATCCTGCTAGGCATAAAAGAGTGCCAATTCCAGAGCACAGAGATGATCTCACCACCACCAAGGAAGAAGGGCCAAGAGTGGAGCGTGTCTTTTGGACCCGGAATCCCTGTGCTGAGAAGCTCCTGAAACTGGGGTCGGGGTGGGGTGCAGGGGAGAGAACTGTAACCCTGAAGACAGCAAGAAGTGGTGGCAGAGGCTTGCTGGCAGAGTGGGATGGCTCCAGGCACTTGGTGGAGCTAAGTTTGCCGATCCACAGGAGCTAGAGCTGAGTGCCTTTGAGCCAAGGCTTACTGGTGGAGTGGGGTGCCTCCAAGCATTGGGGTGCCTCTAGGCACTTATCAGCAGAGCTAAAAGAGCTTTGTAACACTTGCCTTAGTGGGGCAGAGGCCTGCCTGTGAGCATGACTGGGAAGAGGCTGTCCTGATGGAAGAACTGTATCCTGAGCGTTCCTCAGCCTGAATAGTAACCTGTTGCTTCCCTGATGAACCCCATAATCATGAGTATTGTCTGTGAGTTCTGTGTGGCCATTGCAATGAATTATCAAACCCAAAAGAGATGTAGAGAGTACTGTGGGAAGGATGGTTGGTGTCAGAATCGGTAAAGATGGCAGAGAGAGGAGACATGTCTCACCTCCGCCTCATAGGAGTCGGCCTTGGGCTGTTGATCTTGATTCTCCTTCTCCCTTGAGAAGTTAGAGGAGGTCAGATGCTGTCCCCATGCTGTTTTTACAATTACCCATGTTAGTATTATATTAAACATATGCTAGATTGTGACTGTGTGTATGCCAAACATTTTAAAGTTATAAATATTATTGTTTACAAAACTTAGGACATAGCTCTGTACCTAAATGCTATACGGTTAAAAAGTAACTTGATTGAATTCATTGCAATGGTCTACTTATTCAAGTTTCCTCGCTTTTGTAAGTCATCTGGGACTGGAATTCCCATTGGTCATTTACCAGGATGTGTGCAAGAGCATAACCTTGTGTTTGTATCATGGCAAAGAGCATTGCTGGCCCTCCTGGCTGGAGATGCTGGATCAGCAGACGTGGACATATGAGACGGTTCTCTCAAAATGGATCAGAGAGCTGTTATCTATTAATATAACCCATCCTTGCCCAGTAACCACTCATGTTGGATCCAGTTACATATTGGGTGAATGCCGCAAGAGTTAGACTTGACTGCCCACCCTCACCTCTTACTTATTAGAAAGAAGTAGTATACCCCCAAGAGACCTACCCAGATAAGGAGTTTCAATTACATGGAAGGGGACCATAGGAGACAGATATCCACAAAGGTGTTGAAGTAGTAGGGGCCTCATAACTTAACCTTGAATGTGGGTGCCCTCAGGACCCTGCATGAACTCTATTTCCAGCCAGTACATTCTCATGCACTGGAGCTGATATCAGTTTCACTTAATGCCTTGCCAGTTCCCTTCCACTGTGATGCTCGCTTTTCCTTGTGTCCTGTCTGCTTGGCATCTATGGGTCTTTGCTTTGGACAACTGGTGCCCCTGTTTTGTTGGTGCCCTAAGCACATGCTTACCTTGCTTGAGTAACCTGTCCTGGCCAAGGGGCCACAAACCAGAAGCTTCTGATTCTTGTCTGCAAGGCCAGTGCTGGGGAAATGGGATCTTTATCAACTAGAACGTGGATCAAATGGTCAGCAGCCCCTTTCACACTGACCACCCTCACAGAGATGACATACAATGCCTGTGAGCCCCAGGTTGCTCATTACTAACATTAAACCTCTGTAGGAAAAGGGGGAGTGGTCAAGTCCCTCCCCTAAAGCAGCCTCAGTGGTAAGAAGATCCTCTCTGGAATCAAGTGGCCATTTTCAACTGAACCTTCTGAGTGATCAAGTGGATCCCAGCCTGAACCCAGCAGAAAGGACTGAAGCAGGCCATAGGCTCAAAAACGTGCTGGCGTTTCATTCATTCAACAAACATTTACTGAGTACTTACTTTGTGCTATGCACTATGCTGGATGGGGGAAATCATGGTGAACCAGACAGAAAAGGCCCGCCCTTATGGAACTTATACTCTTGTGGTGGGAACACACCCAGTAAATACAGAAGATGATTTCAGATGATGGTATGTGCCATGAGAGAAATGAGAAGATAACTATGAGAGAGTGGAGGGTATGAGGGAGTCCTTTGGAAATGGTGGTCAAGGACGGCCTTTCTGAGGAGCCAGCCTTTCACCTGAAGGAGACCAAGGAGCCAGCCATGTAAAGGGTTTGAAAGCCCAGCCTGGGTGGGGTATGTGGTGCCCTGGCTGTGTAAGGAGAGAATCAGGCTGGAACCAAGATGGACTCAGCGACTGTCCCCAGCTGCCCCAACAGTGAGAAGGGTTTGCTCTTATTCTGCTCTGTGTAGTCCCTGAAGCCACAAGCTACAGGCCAGCAGTTCTGTAAGTAGGGCAGGACCCTTGGGGGACATGTGAGGAGATGGTGTGCATTTGGGACTTTTGGAGGTTATGGGTCATTGCCGAGGAGTGGCAGGCCACTGTAGGAGGCTCAGACCTCCGCACAACCACTGGCTCCGTCCACCTTCCAGACCTTAGCAGAACCTGGAATCACTCTCGGGGTAAAGAGAGTGCATCTGCCAAAGCCTGCTCAGCTCTCCTGGTAAGGGTGCCCAGGACCGGCAGGAAGTTGCGGAGCCAGGGGTGTGGGGAATGGGACTACAGCCAGTGGAGGCCTTGGGACGTGCATGGGTCAGCGGAGGCCCTTGAAGTCCTGGGTGGGAAGGTTCCTCAAAAGCAAAACCACTTGAAACACATCATCTGGGACAGCTGAGGCCTCGTGGTCAGCCTGGACAGCCTAGGAGGCTTCCGTTGCAGAAATCCCTGGGCAGTGAGGGCAGGTGCTGGCTGGAGATGCCCAGAGCCCAGGGGAGCCAACTGGCCCTGGCGTCTTCCCACCTGCCCTGCACTGGGCCTGGGCTGGCTCTGGGCAGAAGGCTAAAGGACAATAGGGCAACTCTGGGGAGAGACCACCCCGAGGCCTCTGCTGGGCTCCAGAACCCAGTCCCGAGTTCAGGCCTCTCTGTCTTGGCTCTCTTCCCCTCTTCTCCTGGTGTTCTAGACTCCTGCTTTTTCCTCACTGGCGGGAGGCTGGGAGGTCTGAGTGCCCTGAGGAGCTGCCAATAAACCACCAGGCTCATAGAAGGCAAGGGCCTTGGCAAGCACAGTGTCGCCTCTGCAGGAGCCACGGGACTAATTATACTCAGCTGGCGGCAGCAATGGGCTGGGAGTTTCCCAGCTCACTCTCCTCGCCTCCTCTCTGTGTGGTAAACACTGCAGGGAGGTGTGGAGGCAGAGGGAGGGGAATAGGAAGAGAGGAGCTGGAGCCAGGCCTTGGAGGGGTGCCACACTGGGCGGCTCAGCCGATCCTGGCTTCCAACTTGACTTAGAATCCTAGAATGTAGGGCAGGTTCAATCCCCTACCTCCACCCTACACCCCGGCCGGGGTCCCACTAATGGGCGTAAGTGGCCCAAGGTCACCCAGCTGGGCTCTGGTGGAGCCAGAATGGGGTGGAAGGCTCAGGAAGGTTCTGGAGAAGGGATGGGGCAGCGGTGGAGAATGCACTACAGCTGCTTTTTCTTCTTCCCTACAAATCGTGGGGACTTTCCCAGGGTCAAGGCTGCCATGTACAGCTGTGCAGGTGTGTGCTGAGTGGTGCCTGGGGCTAACCCAGCCTGTGCTTTGCTGGCTGGGGCTGTGTCCATCTGGACGATGGGCTACATTTTTCTAAATCACACAAAGGCTCTGTGTGGGCCAGTACCTGGTGCTCACCAGGCAGGCCCAGGGAGGGCTGCTATGTGCCCTGTGCATCCGGCTAGCTGCTGGCCTGGGGCACCCTTCCCCAGAGGATGGGTCTCAGTGGAGAGGAGGTGCACCACATCATCAGGACTGCATGTCTGACCTGGTGTGCCAGTGCTCTGGCTCCTGGGAGGAGCTCCCTGCCCAGGAGGGAAACAGCAGTTCTGCAGAACAGCACGTCTTAACATTGTTCCTAGCCTGTGTCCTAACTTCTGCCATGTGGCAGGGTCACCTCACCAAACCAGTCAAATCTCATCCCAAGGAGCTTGAGTCACACGGGATTGGAATGAGGTGTATGGAGGTTGAGGCCAGGAGTCACTGTCGTACCTGCATTTGATCTGAAAAAGAGAGACTGTGATGGGGTAAATTACCTGTCAAATGAGTACACTGGGGCAGGGCCAATAATTTCATTCCATACCTGTCCTCACATAACTCCCAAGGTGCTCTGACGTTTAATTAGACTTACAAAAGCAAATCTGGAAGCCCTATCTGCACAGTCAGGAAACATGTACGGAACACCTCCAGGTCCCAAAGCCTCAGCAGGGAAGCAAAGAAACCATTTCCCATTTGCATGGAGCTTATGTTCCAGTGGGCAAGACAGACCAAGAAACAAGAAAACACACACACACACAATCATTGCAAATTGCAGTAAGCAAAGTGGTGGAAACAGCATGCCAAAATAGTGAATAACGCGCTTACTTTAAGTGCTAAAGATGTGATTGAGCTTGCCTTAGTTCGCTTCTGAAATAAGATCAGGAAAACCACCCAAATCTATGTCAGAGGAAAAACAGGCCTTCGAACTACCTCCAGACCACAGAGCCAAATTAAGAACAACCAACTTCCCTGTATACCTACCCTGAGCTGCATGCAGCTGCCCACAAGGAGAGGGGCCTGCGGGAAGGCTTTGCCCATGGCAGAGGGCCACAGGAACTATGGGGAGGGGTGCTCCGTTTTCACTCAGGGGGCTGGACGATTCGTAGAAAAGGTGAGGAGCCAAGGCTGGTTTTGAAAAAATGAATCCGAATTCGCAGGCTGGCAAAGGGGAGGCCTTCCAAGCAGGAGGAGCAAAACCTGGAGAGCCAGGAGGAGATGGGAGCCGCTGGAATGGAGCACAGCGGGCGCCTAGGAGAGAGGCCTGAGCCAGCGTGAGGAGTGGGCCTGGGGCCTCTGCCTGGGCGGCCAGACAGCACCCAAGGGGAGGACGCATCCCAGCCCTCCGCGGCCCCTGCTGCGGCTGTTTCTCGGCTCTTTCGGGGCTTTCCCACGCCTTCGACCTGACCAGAGTCTAAAGAGTCAGAGTCCCTCGGGAGCAAAGTCTAGGCGGGGCGCCTGGGAGAGGAGGGCTCTGGAGAGAGGCCCCCCGGGGAGAGAGGCTGCTCCTTCTCAGGCCTGGGTGGCCTGGTCCTGTGCAGAGAGCGCCAGGATACCGAAAGCTGCTGCTGCCGCTGCTGCCGAATTTCTGGCCACTAACGCACAACCTGGAAATCCTGGTGGCGTAGTGGTTATGTGCTACAGCTGCTCACCAAAAGGTCAGCAGTTGAAATCCAGCAGGCGCTTCTTGGAAACTCTATGGGGCAATTCTACCCTGTCCTATAGGGTTGCTATGAGATGGCAACGGGTTTGGTTTGCTTTTTTTCTTTTTTTTTTAACGCAGAAACTTGGGGGTGGGGAGCTGTGAAGAGAAGAGGAAGCAGCTGCTCTCTGCTCTGGGTCTGGCCTGAGGGTGCACGCCAGTGGTTCTCAAACTTGAGGGCACAAGAGTCAACTAGGGGTAGAGAGACCTGTTAGCATGAAGAGTCCCTGTCCTCCTCCCGCTCCTCTCAGATCAGAATGTTTAGGGCGGGACCCAGGGACGTGCAGTATAAACAAGCACCCAGATGATTCTGATGCAGGTGGGCTGTGGGTTCAGGACCCTGGAGGTTGGGTTTATATGATCTGGAAGCCACCAGGTAGGCTGGGAACAGGTGGCCCACTCTGCTGCAGGGCTTCTCTTTGGTCAGTATCTGTGCCCCCACCCTACCCCACCACAAAGTCTCAGAAGGGGGACTCTTCTTCCAGGATCCCCACCTGCTCATCTCCTGCTCCAACAAACAAGCAAAGGCCACATTTAGAGGCTCTAGAGCCTGCCCTGCAAATTATCAACAGTGCTTTTTTTCTACCAGAAACACAGCCAAACAAAGCAAACATCAGGATTTGTGGTGGCCTCGGGTCTAGGAATCCAAGGCTGAAATGCATTTTGCTTACACAGAAGTCCTTGGCCTCTCAGCACTCACAGCTTATGAGGACGTTGTCAATGGGACTAAGATGAATATTCCAGAAGAAGGCTTGAAACCACCAGGCAACAGAGAAGGCTCAGAGACAGCTCACAGCTGCTAAGAACCTGGAGGCGCTGAGTAAAAATTCTCTGCCCGCTGCCACAGCTGTTAGCTGCAAATGCAGCAGGAAGGACTGGGCACCCTGGTTGGTGAGGAGGGTCAGGGTGGGATGGATACAAAGAGGGCATCAGGGGGTCAGGGATGCTGCCTCATCAGCCACCCCTTTCCAGGGTCAGAGAGTGGCCAAGGCGCTTGCTTGGGGGCAGATGAGCCTCATTGCATAAGCTTGCAGGCCTCAGTTAAGATTCTTACTCACCTGCAGCCTGCTGTCTCCTAGATCCTGAGCTGCAGCCGGGTGGGGGGTAGGGGGGTGACTCCTCCGTGGGGCTGCTCCAAGGCTCTCACTGGGGGGCAAGGCAGAATACACTTTGTCAAACTGTCCTGGTACTTCAGTATCCTTCATGGGAGGCAGAGATTTTGCCGTGATAATTCTCTCCCCTTCCTAGCCCCACTCCTAGCTCTGGTCTGTGGCCTTTCATCCCATGAGAGCTGCCCTGTGATGGGGCTGGGAGAGCTGCCCTGCCTGAGTGAGAGAGAAGCCCCTGAACCCTAGACCGGTTCCCTGCCTTCAGGCTGGTGAGACCCATGTAACCAATCACAAGAGTAAATTTAACTGGGCAATACCATCAAACAGGAGGCAAATTCTGCTTTTAAATCATAAGGCAAAGTTACTTTGACTGCTCCTTATTTGGCCTCGTGCCTCATTTGGTCTGCATCCTAATATGGAGAGTTCAACAGGTGAAAAATGGGAAAGCTTCACCTGCTCAGTGGTTATTATTATCTTGTCATTGTCCATTCCCACTAGACAGTCATTATGAGGCCTCAGAAAGGGAGACTCTGGCTTTCTTTTACAGGCACAAACTTGGAGCTTGACTTGGAGCTTGAAGTTGGGTGAGAACGGTAGAATATGGAGCTATGTGTGGATGAGCTCTGCTGAGTGTTTTGTTGCACAAAGCGAGGCTGCACATTATGGTTTGCAGCAGCCTGTGTAACAGGGAAAGACTACATGGCCACTGAACCCCAAACAGACCTGACTTTAATCATCACTTACCATCTGCGTGACCTTGGTGAAGTCACTAATCTCTTCGAGCTTCAGGATCCCATCTGTCCAATCGGCATGAAAACATCTGCCTCATTGGATCGCTTTTGAGAGAGTCAAAGGAGGTAGTGTTGATTTTTAAAGAGCCTATCCAAGGTCCGTGGAGCCCTGGTGGCACGGTGGTTAAGAACTCGGCTCCTAACTGAAAAGTTGGCAATTTGAATTCACCAGCTGCTCCTTGGAAACCCTATAGGGCAGTTCTACTCTGTCTTACTGGGTCACTATGAGTCAGAATCAGCTTGACGGCAATGGGTTGGTTTTTTTGGTTTGGATCCAAGGTCCTGCTTCATGGTGGCCGGTCACGTGTTCCTCCCACCTCTCCTTAATTAGGAGCAGGAGCCCCTAGGATTCCATTCCGCTCTGAGTACTCATGGCCCGATCATGGAAGCAGCAATGGCAAGACCGAAAGGGGGCTGGGAGAGCAAATAAAATTCCCATCAGACTCTCAGCCCAGGGACACCTGGAGTGATGGAGAGGGGTGGGGAGAGCTGTAGGAATCAGATGCTGTGGGATTGTTGGTGTCAATCCATTCTGCCTCTATCATCGTTTGCATGGTCCCCCCTCCCTCACCCCATTCTCCTCTGGAGATGGCAGTCCTCGGTGCCGCCTCTCCCTCCTACCTAACATGCCACAGGGGTCGCACCTGAGGGCAACCAGCTGGTACTGCAGCTGCTCTTTCTCAGGTCACAAGCTCCTTGTCCAAGGCTCCCAGGCCGCTCTGCCCATGGTGCCCACAGAGGGCTGCAAAGCCAGGATTTCCTGCCATCTCTGTGTCCCCACATTCCTCACTACCCAGGACCCCGGGGCTTAGAGGTATTGGCCCACCTGTCTTCACTTTCTGCTCCAGGTAGGGAAAAGAATTAAATAAACAGAGAAAAACAAATGCTAAACATAATTGTAAATTTTACATAAGCCATTTGTGTATATTAAAAAAATAAAAAGACCTCAGCATACCCGAGGGTTGTTGGCCTTTCACTGAGTTGCTGGAACCCTCAGGCTGTCAGTGTTCTGTTCCTTAGTCACAAGGCCAAGCCTTGTCTGTTGTACCCTACACGGCATCCACTGAAGCGAAGCGTATGGAGCTTGTTCTTTGCCCGCCCCCTCCCGGGTTGCTGGGGAGAGGGCGCGGGGGAGGGCAGGGCCTGCCTCACCCTCCTCTTCAGTTCTCCTCACTGGCCAGGTCTCCAGGAGACGGTCTGCAGGTTGCCTGGGCAGCCCCAGGAGCAGATATGCATTATTTTGTGGCAACAAGCAAATTTCCTGGAGAGGGTTTTTGGAAGAACTGGAAGCTGCCCAGAGGGAAGGGAAGGGAAATAGGGGAGCAGAAGGCTAGGAGGGAAGAGGATGATGAGCCAGAGGCTGCAGGGGCAGGATGGGGTGGAGGAAATGTGGTCTTGGCCTGAGGCCTTGGGGCTGAGAGCTACCCTCCCTGCCCTCCCCAAGGATACCTGGGGCACCTTGAAGCCCTGGGCCCTTCCACAGGGCTGCTCTGGGAAGCGGGGCATGAGCAGGCCCAGGCTCGGCCTCCAAGTCTGTGCTGACCTGCAGGAAAGCTTGCCCGATTTAGGCCTTGTGTCAGCAGCAGGACAATGATACAAGGAGGGACCAACCAGGCTGCACAGTAAGGTGGAAAATTCCCATACCAATTTTGCACCGGAGGCTGCACCCCGGGTGGGAGCCCCCAGCCCTGAGCTCCATCTGGCCCTGACTGCATGTGGAAGGGGGCTTCTGGAACTCTAGGGTTTGCAGGGCAGAGCTGGGGGCAACAGGTGCTGAAGAGCTTCAGGGGGAGGGAACTAGAGACCTGGCCTTTGGCCCTCCACTTTGCTCTTGTGTCTCTGGAGCTGGCCTGACTGTGGGCTTAGTGGCCGTGTGTGTTGGGCGGGGATGGAGAGGCTATTAGGAAATAAGGAAGACAGACCTGTTTTTCATGTAGACAAGGTCCAACAACCCTCCAAAATAGGCTGAAAATCTGAAAAGAATGGGCCAGGTGGGTCGAAAGAAATCAAACTGCCTCCCACAGACATCTCAAGATTTTCATAAAATTTAAGTGACTATCAAAGCTGAGATGCAGAAATTCTAAGATTCAAGCAATAGCGATTACTTTTAGTACACGGCTGAGCCTGGGGCCTTGGGAATGAACCACGTGGGCCCTGTTCTCAAAGAGTCTCTCATTCAATCCTTTGGTAAGGGCCTTGCCAGCAGGAAGGCTGCTCGATGCAGTACAAAGCAAGATAGAAATGCTCCTGACCAATGTTCTCCTCAGTTTCTCCCAGGAAGCCTGACTACAGCAGGTGTTTTCTGTTTGTCTGTCTCCAGAACAGGAGCCTCATGCTCTGTGCCCCAGGAAGGCGACAAGGATCCAGGTGCCAAGAGGAGTGTCCTCTGGACACTTGGCTCGTTGCCCAGCAGCCCAGTGCCAGGCCCAGAAGTCCTCTCATCCCTGTTGGGCCCAGCCCAAGGGAGGAAGGAAGGAAGCCATGCAAGATAGGGTTTCCCCAGCCCAAGGCCTGCAATCCTGGCTCCAGTCATCTGATAAGTAAGCTGGTTTGTTAGCTGACCTGTAGTTTCCATAGGTGATAAAAGCCACTGGAAGGTTGCAAAATCCCTTCTGGGCAGGTGGGCTTCAAGAGGCCAGAACAACAAGGACGTGAAGAGAAGTTGGAAGAGCTCTGGATGCTCTGTAGGGGCTGGCTCACTTCAGGACCTCCTGGCATGGCCCAAAGCTACAGAGAGGAGTTTGGCAGCAAAGGAGGAGTTTCATTTCAGGCCTCCCCACCCTTTTCTTCTGTGCCCTTCTGCCCCTCCCTCCCCAGCTGGCTTTGGCTCACACACTCCCGGAGTGAGGCATCCTGTGGCCTCTCTCCATCTACTCTGCCCCCTTGAGGTCCAGTTTAAAATGGAGCAAATGCAGGGCTGACCCTTTGATGCTGGGTGTGCAGCCATTGGGAGCCACTGACCACGACCTCGAGCAGGATCCTCCCCAATCCCACGTCTGCCACGTTGCCTTGTCCAAGTGGCTGGACAGGGGTCCATGTGTCTATTTATCTCCCTCCCTGGAAGGCCACAGCTCCGCTGCCCCCTCTGTGTAAGGGAGGCCCAGTACTGGAGTTTTTTAGAAATGTGAAGTCAAAGCCGTGAGCACCTGCCACCCTTCCTGCTTTAGAAAAAACAGTACAATACTGTTTTACAATGACATTTTATTTTTTAAGTACACTTCACAGAGAAAAAGAAAAGAAAAGAAACAAAAAACCCAGAAGGGTTGTCTATGTAGTTTGTGGCAGGAAGGGGATATATCACGCATATTACAAATGAGAGTTGTTCAAGACTTCCTCTCGCCAATCATGGGCAGGTGGCCGTCAGTCCCTGGGGGTTCCCCTAACCGGGCCCACTTCGAAGGAGGCCTGGAGGCTGCCTTTGCACAAGATGTCTTCATGCCTAACCCACTTCTGTGATCCACACTGCTGGACGCAGACAGAATGCAAAGCTGCTACAATCGGCTCATTTGGAGGAGGGCCTCTGCAAGGGATGCAGGGCCTGCGTTCTTAGCCCCTGGAGAGACTTAGCCCATGACTACCATTGTTATCACTGTGCTCCCAGGCCTAATGCAGGGCCTGACCTGTAGGAGGGGCTCAAAAATATTTGCTGATCAAAAAAAAAAAAAACGAAGAAAACTTCCTAAACTGAGAAGGAAATGGTGCAATAACGTGCCCCCTGCATGGCATTGCTTCCCTGGGTTCCCTCTTGAAGCACCTTTTCTTGGGTGACTGCTGGATACAGGCACAGAGAAGCAAGCGGCCCTCTCCGGGTCACCCTGCAATGATGGGTCTCCACAGCCATTCTATTAGGATCAATGGGCTATTTTTTTGAAGGATGTGATTTTGCCCCAAGGTGGCTCTGTCTATCCAAAACTTAGTGCTTGACTCCTATCACCTAAGAAATGTCCATCTTCTCAGGAGATTTTGTGCCTTCCCTCTGGATGGGAACTTGTATGAGGTCCCCCAAACAAGTGCCATCCAGGCCCCTGGAGGCTGCCCAAGCAGCATGACCCCAGTTATGCTGACCCAGGCAAACATGGCTCTGACGGTAGCTGTCAACTAGACAGCTAGATCTCATTGATAATTGAAGTGTTGCTTGAGGCCTCTATCCCTGGAAAACCCCCATGAGGCCAGGCACTCTGAGGCTGTTAGCTGGGGCTCCCCCCAAACCATCCCTCCACTGCCAGGGAAACCAGGTCTTTCCTGTTCTTCTTCTGCTTCTCCTTTTCATCCTCATTCTAGTCCCCAGTGAAAGCTTAATCACTATAGCTCTTGGTAAAACCTAAACGACTGGTTTAACTCTGAGGTCTGTAGGTCACCTCCCGCAATAAGGTCATGTGTAGATTTCTGTGCAAAGGATGCCTCTAATCTGAATAGTCTTCTCATGGTAACTGTTTAAAAGGGGCGTTAAAAGCTTTACCAAAGTTTATATAACACCACTTGCCATCTAGGACAACAGTGCATTCCTTTCTTCTAAATGCAGGTTTCTCTGTGTTTCATTCACATCCCTTTGGATCTGAGAGAGGCCTCTCACTGAGAGGGGTCTGTAGAAAGCCCTGGTGGATATGGCTAGAGTCCTTGAAAGGGAAGCCCCCAGGATGGGGTTGCCATAAAGCTGGTCTACTGACAGGGGCTAATTATTAAGTTAGACATTTGCATCTTTTATTTCCTTGATTATGGGGGAAGTGGTGGTTCAGTGGTAGAATTCTCACCTTCCATGCAGGAGACCTAGGTTTGATTCCTGGCCAATGCACCTCATATGCAGCCATTATCTGTCTGTCAGTGGAGGCTGCATATTGACATTGATGCTGAACAGGTTTCAGTGGAGCTTTAGACTAAGACGGACCAGGACAAAAGGCCTGTCGATCTACTTTCAAAAAACAGCCAATGAAAACGCTATGGATCACAATGGTACAGAACTGGTTGGTTGTGATCTGGCAGCATTTCATTCTGTTGTGCAAGGGGTCACCATGATCAGAGGCCAACTCAATGGCAGCTAACAACAACAACATTCCTTCAGTTGACTTTAGAGGTCAAGGATGAGGTCAGCAAAGGCAGAGATGACATGAACCTAATGCATAGGGGTCACTTCCAAGAAATCTGTTTGACTCCTCAGCACACTGGTAAGCTGCCCACCGACCAAAAGTCGAGTACAGGTAGGATGAGCCTTGTCCTAGTTATCTAATGTTGCTATAACAGAAATACCACAAGTAGTCTAGTAGGCTAGAAGTCCAAATTCAGAGCACCAGCTCTAAGGGAAGGCTTTCTTTCTTTGTTGGCTTTGGGAGTAGGTCCTTGTTATCAGTCTTCCCCTGAGTCTGGCAGCTTTTTAGTGCAGGGACCCCAGGTCCAAAGAATGCTCTCCACTCCTGGCGCTTCTTTCTTGGTGTTACGAGATCCCTCTCTCTCTCTGCTCGATTCTCTCTCCTTTTATCTCTTGTAAAATAAAAGGTGATGCAGTGGTCTCAGGGGACATACAGCTCAATTGGCATAGTTTATAAAATTCTACATCCTACTTTGGTGAGTAGCGTCTGGGGTCTTAAAAGCTTGTGAGCGGCCATCTAAGATACTCTACTGGCCTCACCCCGTGTGGAGCAAGGGAGAACAAAGAAAACCAAAGACAAAGGAAAGATTAGTTGAAAGGACTAATGGACACCAACTACCACAGCCTTTACCAGACTGAGTCTAGCACAACAAGATGATGCCCAGCTACCGCCACAGGCTGATCTGACAGGGATCACAAAAGAGGGTCCCAGACAGAGCTGGAGAACAAAATTCAAACTCACAAAAAACGACCAGGCTTACTGGTCTGACTGAGACTGGAGAAACCCTGAGGGTATGGACCCCAGACACCCTTTTAACTCAGTACTGAAGTCATTCCTGAGGTTTACCCTTCAGCCAAAGATTAGACAGGCCCATAAAACAAACAATAATACACATAGCTCAACCATGTATATGAGACTAAATGGGCACACCAGCCCAGGGGCAAGGACGAGAAGGCAGGAGGGGACAGGAAAGCTGGACGAATGGAAATGGGGAAAACAAGGTTAAGAAGGGCAGAGTGTTGACACGTCGCAGGGTTGGCAACCAATGTCACAAAAGAATATGTGTATGAATTGTTTAATGAGAAACTAATTTCCTCTGTAAACCTTCATCTAAAGCACACAAAAAAAAGGTGATACAGGCCACGCCCTAGGGAAACTCCCCTTACATCGGATCAGGGCTTGTGACCTGAGTATGAGTGTTGCATCCCACCCTAATCCTTTTAATGTAACCTAATCTTGCCTCATTAACCACAGGCAGATTAGGATTTGTAACACATAGGAAAATTACATCAGATCAGAAAATGGAGGACAACCATGCAATACTGGGAATCATGGCCTAGCCAAGTTGACAAACATTTTTGGGAGACACAATTCGATCCATAACAAGCCCCAAATACACTTGACTACGATCATGTTACCTGCAGGTTACTTCCTACATTGCTTCTTAACCAGCGGCAAACACCAGAACTTTCTGGGGAGTGTTCTGAAAATATACATGCCCAGAGCAGCACCCTGGGAGATTCTGATTTGCTACATCAGAGGGTGGGGGCCCGGCTGGTGTTCTTCAAAAAAGTTCTCCTGATGGCTCTGATGTGAAACCCTGGGTAAGAACCACTAATCTAGCACACTTCAGGTTAAAAGTCTTCACTGCTTACTCTCATGGGACATGGGCATAGAATAGTGGTATTACAGAGAATCTAAAACCACACTGAACTCAGTGATTTCCTTCTTGCGTAGAGGGATCAGGGGGCAAATGTGTTTTTTGTTACCCAGGAGACTCTCTTTGAGTCATAACCAAGCATCAACACATGAAGGTGTCATCTTTCATCTAAAGATAAGGTAAGGTGGGTTCCTAGGTCTACAGGCTAGGCTGTTCAAACCTGAGGTCAGTCAGATTTACAATAGGTGAACAGGATGAGATTGTGTGCAAGGAACTGTGCAGACCAAGAGCCTGCTTTCTCCCTTCCATGGAGTTTGTGCTCTGTGTAGTGGCAATGGCTTTGCCCTGGGACAAAGTCAACCTGCTTCATGAATGCAAGGAGTCTGGGGTCACCTGGGTTAGTGGGTGTTTATGGTCTAGAACTGAGAAAAGCAAGCAGCCCGTGCAGGACTTGAACCAGGGGTCTCTAGCCAGCATTGTGACCAGCTGAGCCAGGCTCATCTCCAAGCTCATCTTGGTAATGCTACTATAGGATGTACATACAAACACTTCCAAAAAAATAAGAATATCTGTACCTTTTCTTTTGGTATTTTATTGGGACAACTTGGGCCTATTTGCTCAAAAAAGGCTGACAACGTTAATCAGTTGGAAAAAAATCCATATTAAACTTTTTGGAATAGATTTTTAAAATTTAGGTCTTAAATTTTGTCTGATTCTTTAGTAATACATAATCATTGAAGATCATTTGGAAAATACATTAAAATATGTAAAACTGAGAGAAATTATTCATAACCACTGTGAACACTTGGGCTTAACTTTTGTGAGTTTTCCCACGCATTTTTTTACATTGCTGAGATCATAGACTTTGTAAACCCTCTCATATCCTGTTGTTGTTATTTTCCCAACTCTGTCATAAAAATTTTTCAATGTCATTTTAAACTCTTGAAAAAATTTTTAATGGCAGCACAATATTTTACTGAACCATAATTATTTCTTAATCAATTTCCTTTTGCTGGATACTTAGGATATTTTAATTTTTTCATAATATTCCTGATTAAAAATTTAGAAAATACAGAAGAGTATAAAGAAAAAAATGAAATGCATTTGTAATTCTATCATTCAGAAATCATCTATGTCCATCCTATCTAATTCCAGCATCATCTATTACTGTTAACATTTTACTGTGTTCCTTCTACCATTTCCTTTCTGCCAGTGGTTTTTTCCTTGGGAAATAGACTTCATGAATATCTAATGAAAGCTATCCTTCTCTTTCGGGAAATTAAGACATGCACTAATGTTTGCATGCAGAGGGTCAGCAAAAAAGAGGAAGACCCTCAACGAGATGGATTGACACAGTGGCTGCAACATTGGGCTCAGGATAACAACGATTGTGAGGATGGTGCAGGACCAGGCCATGTTTCTTTCTGTTCTGTTGTACATAGGGTCGCTATGAGTCGGAATTGACTCGACTGCACCTAATAATAACAACAACAACCTTTGCATACAGCTTCAGAGTTCTAGGGACCTCTATAGTTCATTCCAGAAATGCCCCACAGGAGGCTGGAGCATTTACCCACCAGCTCCAGCTGGCATTACTTACCCTGCACTTCAGGTTGTGTTTGGCTTGCACAGACTGAGCAGGCTTTTCTGACTTCAGAGAAGGCCTGAGACTTCAGAGAAGCAGGAAATGCATAGAGCACTCAAGGTGGGATGCTGTTGCTACATGGAGCAGAAATCAGAAAGATAGAGGCGATGGGTACAAAAAGTGTCTGCCTCCGAATCACACTGTTTATTTTATATCATGTTTCTTAAATAATCTTACATTGTAAATGTTTTCCATATCATTAAATATTCTTTAAAACGGGTTTTAATGGCTACACAATATTCCACAGTATTGGATGCAACGTAATTTATCGTTGTACATAAAATTGTACTGTTATACATAAACATTACTGAGATAATTTTGTCTATCTAATTGCTTTCCTAGGATAAATTCTTATAAGGAGAATTACTTTTTGTTTACTTTTGATGCATATTCCCCAATTACTCTCCAGAAAGACTGAATCAATTTATACTCCCACTAGCAGGAGTAGCTAACTTTTAATGTAACTCATCAACCCTTCATACAAATATTTATTGAGCACTTGCAATGTGCTAAAAGTACATTAAGTATTACAATTTTAAAGTTTTGCTAACTTTATGGAAAATATGGTCTCATACCCTGTAATTTCCATTTTAAAATTAATGATACTAACAAACCTTTTCCAAGTCTATTGATTAGAAAGTTTTCATGACCTGTGTTAGTACATTTCTCTATTGGTATGTTACTATTTTCTTACTATTCTTTGTTTATTGTGGGTGTTTTGTTGTTAGCAAAATTTTAATTTTCATGTAGTCAAATACACAGATTTCTTCCCTTCATGATTTTATCCATTGTTTTTGTTTAGAAAGTGCTTTACCAATCTGAGATGTTATTAACCTAAGCTTTTTCTTTCTCTTTTTAATGATTTTTTAAAAAAATTACCTCTTTACACAGCTTGTATTTTATTTTGATATAAGGTATGAGATAAGGAATATTTTTCCCCATATAGTTATTTTCCCCCTAGAATTACTTCCCCGTTAATTTGTGGTGCTAAGTTTTCATATATTAAATTCTTATACATGCTAAGGTCTGTTTGGGGGTAATTCCAACTTTCAGAAAACATTCCACTGGTATTTTGATTAGAATACTTGAAACCTACACATTAGTTTAGAGAAAGAATTGACTTTACAACATTCAGCACTCGCATCCAGGAGCAGGATGTCTCTTAGTCAAGTTTTTTACAGTTTCTTCATATGAGTCAATATTTCCAGTTAGGATTATTTCTAGGGATTTTATATTTTTTGTTGCTACTGTGACCGAGATTAATATACATACATATATATATATAT
>NW_004443979.1:5640471-5671384 GCF_000243295.1 Trichechus manatus latirostris
AATTCTATTTTCAAAGTGATCATTCCTGGTATATAAGAATGGTAATTATTTTTTAGAATTTTAAATCTAGCTATTAATGATGGGAGGGAAGGAGACAGCTTGACAAAAAGTGGTTGTAGATTTTATTTAATGGTCTGACAAAGACAAGTTTCAGGGTCAGATAGTCATGAGTTCTAATCTTGTCTAGTCCTGTCAATTTTTTAGTTGTCTGAACCTGGGCAAATAACTTAACTCGATGAGCTGTTTCTTCACCTGCTATTTTTTGTCCCCTATTGCCGTCGAGTCAATTCTGACTCATGGTGACCCCATGTGTTACAGACTAGAACTGTGCTCCATAGGGTTTTCTTGGCCGTCATCTTTACAGAAGCAGATCAGCAAGCTTTTCTTCCACAGCGTTGCTGAGTGGGTTTGAACTGCCAACCTTTAGGTTAGTCGTTGATTGCATGACCCAGGGACCTGCTCTAGAGGCATAATAATAGTGTATGTCTATGGTCCCTTGGAGCCCTGATGGTGCACTGGTTAAGCACTCGGCTGTTAACCAAAAGGTCAGCGATTTCAATCCACCAGCCGCTCCTTGGAAACCCCATGGGGAAGTTCTACTCTGTCCTATAAGGTCGCTATGAGTTGGAACCAACTCCATGGCAACAGGTTTGGTTTTTGGTTTTAGTATGATCCCTTATCTAAAAGCCTGGGGCCAGATGCATTTTGGAATTTAAAACATTTTCAACTTTAGAAAGGTAATACGGTGTATAAACCATGTATTATGTAACTCTTCTAAGGCAGCACCCTGTTATCAAACACATTAACATTTCTGCAGAGATGAAGGAGATAAAGTGTGATAAACAAAGAACAAATGGCCTTACGTCAGTTCAGGCCAGGTTTTGCTGTTACCTTTTACAGCTTCTTGAATTTTGGAACTGTGGACAGTTAGGGACCTGAATTTAAACCTTAAAATAGTTTAAAGGAGATACCATCTATCTTAGCATAGGGCCTGCTTTAATTAAGTTAATGCTTTGTTGGGTGATTGTCTTGGTTTTCTAGGTAGACAACCTAACAGCAAATTATCATTTTAACTTCTTCTCTCAATACCTCTTAATTAATTTACCATTATGATGTTAGCTGTTAAACTTTGGATTTTTTAAATTGTATTTTGTAAGCAAGGTAGATCATCAGAACATATTTAGCCTTAGAATTTCTGACTCTTTAAGGTAGATCCTGAAGATCCTTAATGTAGTAATTTGGTTGTGGCATAAGTTTGAATCCTGAATTTGGCGAATAATGTGCAAGAATACTTTATGAAAAATGGGTATCAAGGGAAAGAAAGCCAGGTGTTTATCCAAATAGCTCCACATTCATAAATGTCTGGGTATATCCCTCTGTCAATTCTCAACGGTATTTTTATATTTCTTATTAGTTTATCAAAATACCCCTTGGGTAAAGATTTTATGCATTTTTTTAGCATTTGTATATTTCTGCGTTAACTCTTTGTTATTCATTCTAGGTTGTGTTAAAAACAAACAGAATTAGAGTATTTAATTTTCACATACATTGGTCTTTTTCCTTCTGGTTCTTCCAGTTGTTTTAAGTACATTTGGCCCTCCGTATTCACAGGTTCCACATCTGCGGATTCAACCAACCACGGATCAAAAATATTCGGAAGAAGACTTTTTTTCTTGTCATTATTCCCTAAACAAAACAGTACAACAACTATTTACATAGCATTTACATTGTATTAGGTATTATAAGTAATCTAGAGGTATTATAAGTAATCTAGAGATGACTTAAAGTATATAGGAGGATGTGTAAATGTGTGTAGCTTATATGCAAATACTATGCCGTTTTATACAAGGGACTTGAGCATCCTTGGATTTTTGTATGGGGGGCACTCCTGGAACCAATCCCCCGTGGACACCAAGGGACGACTATATAGCAACCAATTAAATATACTTATTTAAAATTGTTTTATCCTTAATTCATCTAGAACTTAATTTTGTACTATAATGTAAAGAAAGAATATAAATTTTTCTAATAAATTAGATTTTTAGTTTTCTATCCCTAAAAGATATCTTCTTACAGAAAAACCAAGTTATTTGCTAGTCTCTCATGCATGACTCCAGAGGGGTGAAATCAGTCAAGGCTTAAGGATGTAGAAGTTGTTTGTTTAGGGGAGTAAAAGACTCCACTTTCAAAATGATGGCAACACCTTTAGAGAACCTAATGGATTTGGATGGGTATTCCCAGAGCAGCAGCCCCTGAACTGGAAGAACCCTACTTCCCTGCTAGGAAACTTTACAACTCATGACTCAGCTCTGAAGAGGATGTGGTCGATGAAGTTTCCTGCTCCTAGTGGTCACATGTTCACATTGCCTCCCCTTGTCTGCAGGCCTGGTGGCCGTGGAAACAGGAGCAACTCTGACTCCAGTGATTGCTACTAGCCCAGCAGCCACACTCACCTGTGTGAGGCAATGCCAGCAGCACTAGTCTCACCCAGTGCAAATGAGGACATAAAATTTATTGACCTTAGTCTTGCCTAGATTTTTGGATCATCGCTAACAATTAGTGGTTCACGTCACCAGGGAAAACACTCTAGAATTTTAAAAAACAACTTAATTCCGTACATTTTAAAAAACTGATTATTCTGAGTATACAGTTTGGACTTTTTTCCTGAACATTGTTATTGATGGTCTCTCCAAACTTTACAGCAAACCAATTACTTAACTGATGCTTTAAATACTTAACCTTAAGGCAGCACAGAAAATAACAAATATTCTACAACCTTCTAGCCTTTTGTTTCCTGAAAGTAACTACAATTTCTATTCTTTACTGAGTACACATTAAATGTATTATCTCAAAACTGCTGAACATCAATCATGCTAATCTTTTTATTATATTTAAAGCCTTCAATGGAACTTGCAGTCCAAACTCAGGAACATCCTGCTTGAATGAGGAAATGTAAAATAAAGGCCTTGCCTTGCATGCCAATTTACCATCAGAGAAAGTTTCAAAAGCAGAATTTTAATGGTGCTGGCAAAACTGGATGTCCATCTGTTAAAAAAAAATGAAACAGTAGCCATACCTCATACCATACACAAAAACTAACTCAAAATGGATCAAAGACCTAAATATAAAACCTAAAATGATAAAGATCGTGGAAGAAAAATTAGGGACAACGCTAGGGGCCCTAATACATGGCATAAATTCAATACAAACTGTAACTAACAATGCACAAACACCAGAAGATAAACTAGATAACTGGGAGAGCCTGAAAATTAAACACTACGCTCATCAAAAGACTTCACCAAAAAAGTAAAAAGAGAACCTACAGACTGGGAAAAAGTTTTTGGCTATGACATCCAACAAGGGTCTAATCTCTAAAATCTATAGAATACTTCAACACCTCAACAACAAAAAGGCAAATAATCCAACTGAAAAATTGGCAAAGGATATGAACAGACACTTCACCAAAGAAGACATTCAAGCAGCTAACAGACACATGAGGAAATGCTCGAGATTATTAGCCATTAGAGAAATGCAAATCAAAAGTACAATAAGATACCATCTCACACCAATATAACTGGCACTAATCAAAAAAATAGAAAATAACAAATGTTGGAGAGGCTGTGGGGAGACTGGAACTCTTATGCACTGCTGGTGGGAATGCAAAACGGAAAACGATATGGTGCCTCCTTAAAAAGCTAGAAATAGAAATACCATACGATCCAGTAATCCCACTCCTAGGAATATATGCTAGAGAAATAAGAGCTGTCACACACAAACACACATATGCATGCCCATGTTCACTGCAGCAGCATTTGCAATAGCAAAAAGATGGAAACAACCTGAGTGCCCATCAACATATGAATGCATAAACAAATTATGGTACAAACACACAATGGAATACTACACAAAGATAAAGAACAATGATGAATCTGCAAAACATCTCACAACATGGATGAATGTGGACGGCATTATGCTGAGTGAATTAAGTCAATCACAAAATGGCAAATATTGTATGAGACCACTATTACAACAACTCCAACAACTCAAGAAAAGGTTTACACACAGAAAAAAACAATCTTTGATGGTTACAAGGGATGGGAGGAGTGGGGAGGAGAAATCGCTAACTAGACAGTAGGCAAATGTTAACTCTGGTGAAGGGAAAGACAATACCCAATATAGGGAAAGTCAGCACAACTTGATGAAGGCAAAGCCACAGAAGCTTCCTAGACACATCCAAACACCTTGATGGACCGAGTTACTGGGACTGAGGGCTGGGAACCATGGTCTTGGGGGACATCTAGGTCAACTGGCATAACGTATTTCATAAAGAAAATGTTCTATGTCCTACTTGGGTTATCGCCTGGGTCTTAAAAGCTTGTCAGCAACCATCTAAAATATATCTATTGGTCCCCTCATGTTTGGAGCAAAGGAGAATGAAGAAAACCAAAGATACAAGGAAAATATCAGTCGAAGGGACTAAGGGATCACATGAGCCACAGCCTCCACCAGGCTGAGCCCAGAACTAGACGGTGCCCAACTACCACCACTGACCACTCTGACAGGGATCACAATAGAGGGTTCTGGACAGAGCAGGAGAAAAATGTAGAACAAAATTCAAATTCACAAAAAAAGACCAGACTTACAGGTCTGACAGAGACTGGGGGGACCCCCAAAACTATGGCCTCCAGAGACCTTGCTAACTCAGAACTGAAGCCACTCCTGAAGTCCACCTTTCAGCCAGATTAGACAGCCCTATAAAACAAACAACACGTCTAAGTAACGTGCTTCTTAGTTCAATCAAGTATAGGCGACTGAATGGGCAACACCTGTCCAATAGCAAAGACGAGAAGGCAGGAAGGACAGGAAACCTGGATGCATGGCCATGGGGAACCCGGGGTGTAAAGGGAAAGAAGGAGTGTGCTGACACACTGGCGGGGAATGCGACCAATGTTACAAAACAATTTGTGTATAAATTTTTGAATGAGTAACTAATTAGCACTGTAAATTTTCACCTAAAACACAATAATAAAGCAAAATTTTATTTTGCTATTTATTAATTATGCCACATAGCCAGAGTTTAAATTTCTAGCTATTAAAGTTCCTGAAGCCAAGGAAACCTGCATCTCTGTAAACAAAATGAATAAAGTTATAATTTGAGGATGGTGAACAGTTAAAAGTTTGCATGTACTAAAGGCTTAATACTTAAAACTGGAGGTAAACAAGACAGGATGCTATTATTTTCCAAAAGCACTGTTTTTATTTATACAGAGTCCTAACCACTTCAGGGGTAGGAGGAGTGGGAGAGGTTCCTTTTTCAATCCAGGGGCCTCCATAATGTTGGTTTGTTTTTACCAAACACACCAGCAAGTGGCATTATGGATTTGGTAAACTGATTAGGTTTAGTCTCTTTCTGCTAGAGCAACAAGGTGGGCGTCAATCTCTGCTTCTGTAAGAATCCTAAAAAGTAAAAGGGAAAAAGAAAAAACAATGACTTAGTTTTTAAAAGCTTCTTATTATGGAAAATTTCAAACCAATACAAAAATAGAGTAGTTAGTATAAAGAATCCCTCTCTATCAAAAAACTGTGTATCTATCAAAAAACTTCATCAATTACCAATTTATGGCCAATCTCTTTAAATCTATATGCCTACCACTACTTCTTCAGATTATTCTGAAGGAATTCCCAGACACATCAACTCTATCGATAAACAAAAATATTTACTTCTTTGACATCGGATCCAGAACTCGGTCTTCTGAAAACAAAACCCTTCAGTTGCAGCTACGATAGAAAATATTTAAACTGAGTAATATAAAGCTAAAGTACACATAATGTAGTCTATTTCAGACCCTATGTAAAAAATGCCTTTATACCTAGTATAACTCAAGTCCATATCAGCTAAGAGAAGACAATTCATTGAGAATTTTAAGTAGATAAAAAAAAGAAGTTGCCCAGGTTCAGCAGTAGAAATCCATGAACATAAAATTGTAATTCTCTGAATACTCTAGTAGCAAAAGGCACTCCATGTTGAACACATGATATTTTCTAAATGATGTCTGCCCAGAAAGGAACCAGATGCTTGGTAACCTTGTTAAGGTGACCTATTACCATCTGACTTTTAAAAAAGTGAAATTTGTCACATTTTTTTAGTGCAACTGGAGGCAATATAAGTAGTTTATATAGATGTTGATGCTTATGCAATATATTCTAGTTAAAAAAACAAAAAACCCAAACCCACGGCCATCGAGGCAATTCCAACTTATAGTGACCTACAGGACAGAGCAGAACTGCCCCACAGGGTTTCCAAGGCTAGATATCTTTATGGAAGCAGACTGCCACATCTTTCTCCCATGGAGCAGCTGGTAGGTTCGAATTGCCAACCTTTTGGTTAGCAGCAGAGTGCTTAACCACCGTGCCACCAGGGCTCCTTTATTTAAGTATACTTACTATAAAAATTTTTTAAATGATACAGGGCTTTTTGGAGAAATAGGATCTTTGGTTTCTATCCATTTATTTAAGTAATCAATGGAGCTAAACATTTTAAAGGTTACTATCAGAGTGTCTCAGGCTAGACAAGAAAACAAGAACTATTTTCCGGTTCTTTAGAGGGACTTGTAAACTGCTCCTACTGAAATTTTACTGCTAAAAAGGAAAAAAAAAGGCAATCTTTTCCTACAGGAAAAAAAAATGTTAGGATGGACTCAATTCTGGTTGTTGTCATTTTTTTTTAATCTTATGAATTTTTCTTAAATCTTTCATGTTTATATCACTCACCTGCAGGCAACAAAAAGAACAAACTAGAAAAAAATGTTTCTTAACAAAAAAGTCTTCAAGGTCTGGTTAAACTTAGTTTGCCACCTTTTTTCCCAACCATGCCCATGTGTCCTTACGGTTGTGATCTAAGAGTAGGTACAAAGAGTAGTTAAAATGCCTTGCAGCAGTTCCTTACATCTGTAAATTTAACTGAATATTTTTCACTAATAAACAACAGCATCTTGGTCCATGGTATGTGAAGCACCTCATAGGGCTGCTGGGAGGACTGAATAAGCTGATACATATTAAGCACCCGGTATGGATTTGAATCATGGAAGCTGTTAAGGCTGACGTGTGGGAGTTAGTCTCTGAGTAAGAACAGACCAGCATCCAGCATCTGCAATTCAATTAGTTATACTCAAAATTCGGGGTTTCCCAAAGATCTCCAGATAAAGGTCTGATGTATATCAATATTTCATATTGCTCTTCAAAGCTCCACTTAAATAACCACTGAATAATCAAAGCTCTACCTGAAAAACTTGAAAACTACTACACTGGGACTTGAATTACTATTGATCTTAAAATATAAAAACACTTATGCTTTCTTTATTCCGTATCTAAAAATGGTTATTTTATGTCACCCTTTGTGATATATAAAATCACTCTGAAATGAGGAGAAAAACTGTTATGTCTGTCTTAAAAAGAAACATCCAATCAATTTTAAAACAGATCTCTCAGGTGCTAAAGAAAAAAGCTGTAAGCATAGTTCAAGAAATTTTTTTCCCCCAAGTTATAGGACAAATGGACCCAGATCTCCACCTTCCTAGCCTGGAACTTTAGCACTTGGCAAACTTCTTTAAGTACATGGCTGACAATATGACTCACCTGAATTTAGGATTTTCAACTGTAACTACTCCAACTTCAATTTCTGAAGGTTTGAAGTCAATTGATAGCACAGTAGACAGGCATGTAATTGCAGTCTGAAAAAAATATCAACAGGATATGGTATTTTTCAGAGATTCCAAGAACTTCTCATTCCAAGTTTATTTAAATTACGTATGAGTTAATCATTTGCTATCCATTTTTGCTCCATGTTCCAGTGATGCAGTTCTATAGCCACGTTACTAATAGATTGCTTAGCTCTAATATGTCACCTGCCAATGACAAGAAACTTGTTTCTACCAAGTTAAGCCACAAATTAAAGTGGTCCATCAAACAAAATAGGATGGTTTAGACAAAACGGTTTGTTTGATGATCATTACACACTGGGCACAATGACAGCACTTGCGGTGTCAGGGGAAGGGAAGGAGGATAGGACAAAGACGAATCTCCACCTTCAGGGAATGTACGGTAGTAACAATTTGAGAATGTTTTATGTGATTTAGTATCTGATGTGATTATTATTTATGTAACTAATTATGAGCTGCAATTATTAGGAAAACGAAACAACAAAACCTTTAAGGAACATTTAAACAGGGCACAGTAACTCCCAGGTGAGAATTGGCATTACATCTCCTGTTAGTATAAGTAAGATACACTGTCAATCAAACATAAAAGAAGCTTATGGCAATTTTCCCTTTGTCATTTATCAGAAGCATGTTGTTAGTCTTCAGAATGCCTTTATCCCAGACCCTCACATTCAAAATCTACTAAAATTTTTGCTTTAATTTCTTAGCGGTAAATAAGAGGCCTCTTTACAGTGTAAAATTACTAAATATTTATATAAGAATGTTAGCTTGTCAATTTTAAGGAATCCTGATGGTGCACTGGTGAAGCGTTCAGCTGTTAACCAAAAGGCTGGCAGTTCAAATTCACCAGCTGCTCCCTGGAAACCCTATGGGGCAGTTCTACCCTGTCCTGTAGGTTTGCTATGAGTCAGAATACACTCGATGGCAATGGATTTGTCAATTTAAAATTTCCCAACCAAAATGATTAATACCCTCATGAACTCTGCAGAAAGCTAGCTCTACTTTTGCATCCTAGATAAAATTTCTCTGCCAAATCATCCTGTGAGTATATTTTTACACTAGGGAGAGGTTTGCTTCCCTAAGAATTTGGTGTATGGCTGTTTTTCCTTTAGGACCATACAGCAGTATTACTGACTCTCTCTTTTCACTTTGCTACCAGGAAGCTTAAGTCTCAACCACAGCAACCATACAGGTCTTTGGGCTTAGGTCTTGATTCCTATTCTTATTTATATTTTCCCATTTTATCATCTGTTTTGTTGAAAGCTGTTTCAAATACATTATGAAATGAGATAATTAAGTGAATAAAGCAGTCCTCATTGTTCCCATGTAAGCTGAAGGACATCAGTTTTCTATTAAGCTGACAAAACTTGGATCTCATGATGCTACCTAGGAATAGCCTTTATGAACTGTCAATTATGCAAAAATCCTGAATATTCTATACAGCATAAAAACGTGAGCTCTTTTTGCTGGCTTACTTCAACTGTCTGTTCAAATGTCCAATCAAATTTCTTCTTCACTTTTTTTTCAAGGAAGCTGGTTGACTCAGTTTGTTTAACTCCTGCTGCAGTGGCTTTAAACCCACAGTAATAACCTGCAGGATCACACTTGTACACCTGAGGGCCTTGTTCTTCATCTATACCAATTAATATCATACCTAAAAAGAAAAAAAAAATACCTAATGAAATATCTTGTACTTTTTGGTGTTGTTAATCATTACTCTGACCATCAATTTTAATGTGTTTTGCTTTAAAAAAACTGATATACAAAATACAAGTTATCATTACAGATAAATTAGGTAACAAACTTCTATTTCACCCAAGGATTTATCACAGACATTAAGAAACAGTCTGTATTATCGCAAATGTAATTTGCAAAACAATTTTCCAATCCTTGCTATTACCTTTGAACCCTAATCTCTCAAGACATTACCTGGTCAAACAAACTTGGAAAACACACTTTTCATATACCCCTTTTTGAGACAAATAGTATACAACAGCATATTAACTGTTCTAAATTGTTCTGCTGTAAGCTGACCTATTTAACTTAGCAGTTCTTAAATTTTTTTTTTTTAAATTTAATTTAATTAAGAAATGCCTATTAAGGTTCCAGGGAACTAACAGTGTATAGAACACACTTTGCGAATGCTGACACAAAGTGAAACACATCTAAGGACAACTTCCTCACCTTTACACTGCTCCTTGTCATTACTGTGACCACTCTGGTAAGCAGTCCATACAAACCAAACTCAAATTATGTACATATAACTTTGTTACTATGAACCTAATCATGTTATCATATTACATACAAGTAAAATCAACAGCACTGTCAAACTTCTTTCTACTCAGCAGAGCAGGTAACAAAGCATTTAAGTAAGGAATGGCCTAATTCCTGCTTTCTTATATTCTAGATTTGAACCTCTTTTATATAGTGTCCTAGTATATAAGATGCAGTATTAACCAACTACTTTATTCATATTTATAGATGTTTTATAGTCTACAAATGAGGAATTTTCAACCTTATTTTACTGACTATGACAGTGATCAGGTATCTGCTTGAGTTGAATTTTTTTTTACATATTAGACTTAATATATACAAGAACAGGACAACATGAAAAAAAGATACCCATTTATTGCCTGGAGGAAACAAGAAACACTTCTTTATTGCAAGGTCTTGCAACATGAGCAGAGTTTATAGGTACTAAGGGTAAGAAGGGTAACTGAGGCAAAAGGAACAGCATGTGCAGAGGCATTGAGCCATAAAAGAGCAGGATGCACTCAGGGATGACAAGAAGATCTGTATATTGCAGGGCTTTGGATGAGGGAGGAAAGCAGTAGAAGAGAAACTAATGGGAGTAAACTGTAAAGGACCTTGCACACCATATTAAGAAGTTTGAAATTTACCCCATAGACCATGAGGAATCAGTTTTTCCTAGGGAACAACAATGAAAATTCAATTTTAGAATGGCAACTCATATAGCAATACGGAGGACAAAGTAGGAAAGAGTGAGAAGCGAGGAAAGAAACAGGTACATCAGATAGGTTGCAAAGGCAATGGTCAATAAAGAAACGACAAAGGAGATGGAGACAGAAAAGATATTGATCTAAAACTTGATGACTGATCAGATGACCAGTGAAAGGGTGTGGAGGTCAGGAAAGATAAGGTGAAGATGAATATAGGAAAATAGGAATGATTTGAAGCTTTAGGTGTCTGTGGGGCACTGAGGACTGGGCTAAGGATAATCTGGGAGTGATTGGCATGAAGGTAGTAAATGAAGCCATGAAGTGGGTGAGATCACCCAGATAGACCAAAGGGAGGACCCAGAAGAGAACCCTGGTGAGCAACAACATTTAAGGGACCAGCAGAAGAGGATGAGCTAACAAAACTGAGGCAGAGGAAAAGAGAGTATCATTGAAGAAATCAAATGAAAAGTAATTTTTAAGTGAGAGGTCAACAGGGTCGAATGCTAAAGAGAAACCATTACATTGACTGTCTTAATTCTCACAAAGGAACAACACAACATCAGAAACAAATATGCACTTAATTTTCCAGGCTGGTTTACTGCATTAACTCTAAAATCAGTAAATCTTATCCCTTTCTCAATGAAATTTTACTTGTTTTTAAAAATAGAAATTTATTCTAAAAATATGAATCACAGGCTTCGACGTGACCCTGGTTCTTTAGGTTGGTGAAAAGAAACAGCTGCATTGTCAAGGTGCCGAATTTAGCCATTTTTATGGAACTAGTAGTCTAGAATTTCCAAAGAGTACATTACCTTACAATAGCCTACCATTAACAGGGACTTGGTTCTTTCAAATCACACACTCTCGCAAACATATTTTATTTTATTTTTTTTTAATTGTTGTGCTTTAAGTTTACAATGCAAGTTAGTCTCTCATACAAAAATTTATACATACATTGTTATCTGACCTCGTTGCTCTCCCTATACTGTGACAGCACACTCTTCCTTTCCACCCCGATTTCCCGTGTCCATTCAACCAGCTCCTGACACTCTCTGCCTTCTCATCTCGCCTCTGGACAGGAGCTGCCCATTTAGTCTCATGTATCTGCTTGAGCTAAGAAGCATACTCTTCACGAGTATCATTTTATGTCTCATAGTCTAGTCTCAGAAATATTTTGATAAAAGTCTAACAGCATCTAAATTTTAAAGAAATGTCAAAAACATTGATAATGTTGTCAAACCTATCCTTCACCTCTGATTTATAATAAAGATTTCCCTATCTTACACAATTTCCAAACTAATGTTCAGAACCAAGTGTTACTTAAATCTTACTAAAAACATGTTCTTTTAAAAAAAATTTTAATTCATCAATCATTTGGGAGACACCTCAATATACTTACAACAACCAAGAGGCCTCATTTCAGCATTTTGCGTGTAGACCTGAGAAATATCTGCAATTCTTTTACACAGCATGTCCACAGGAATCTCATAGCCATATTTGTATTTCCAATTAGCTGCCTCATAGCGAGCCCTCTGTACCTGGGATCTGCTGTCAGCTGATAGTATAAAAACATAGGTTTACTTCTTTAGAAGAAAAGAATGAACCTCAAAGCCAGACAATTTTCCCATCATATGTGTATGTATAAATATATATATATATATATCCATTATGAGTTAAGGAAAGGAGAAGTGGTCTACTCTGGCCTTTTCTCCCACCAATGATTCAGCACAGAAAGACATGACTTAAAAAAAGGAAAATTTTTTAAAAGATTGAGCTTTATATACTGTACTGCCCTTTTGTGCTAAACCCTTCATCAGCTGTCAAAATAGTCTCTACAAGTGTCTTGTAACTCCCAAAAGAACAAGAACACAATTATCAGAAATAAACATGCAGTGAATTTTCTAGGCTAATTTAAAAAATTTTGCATTAAATTTAAAATCAGTAAATCTTATCCCTTTCCCAGTGAAATTGTACTTGTTTTTAAAAATAGAAACTTATTCCTAAAAATATGAATCATAGGCTTCTATGTGACCCTGGTTTTTTAGAATGGCCAAAAGAGAGAATGTTTATCTTGATTTTTGTGGGGGAGGGGTAGTCTTGAATTTTTCCCTTGATTTCAGAAAATAGAAATGCAAAGTAATTTTTATAATTCTTACTCATTGCTAACAAGTGTTATCATGACCAGGTTTGAGATATACTGAGCTAGGTCCCCTAAAATAGCTGAAATAACTATAGTTGAAGTAAGATAAATCATCTATGAGATAGGCCTTAGCCCAGTTGCGCTGGCAGTGACAAAAAGGCCTAATTCCATTATATTTATAATTTTAAAAAAGCTCATAATACTCTGAAGACACAGATAACCATCTTGGAAGATTACAAATATACTCATTAAGTCACTAAAGGGGGCTTTAAAATTAAAACAAAACACAAAAATAATTTGAAGAAAGTAACATAAGGCTTGTATACCTAAGCAGGTATTGAGTTGATTACCTGTCATTCCTGTCATCACACAGCCAATGTTTTCCGTTATCTTGAATAAGTGAGTCACCGTGCTGGAATCCAATAATTTGTCCTAATGAACAAAATAAATCAAGATAATTAAAAAATCACAGTTCTTTGTTTAGCTTTAAAAAAAGCAATGCTATGGAACTATAAGCAGCCCTGGTGGCTCAGTGGTTAAGAGCTTGACTGCTAACCAAAAGGTCAGCAGTTTGAATCCACCAGCTGCTCCCTGGAAACCCTGTGGGGCAGTTCTACTCTGTCCAATAGGGTCACTATGAGTCAGAATCGAAGGCAATGGGTTTGGTTTGGGGTTTTTTTTTTTTTTTTTAATGGAACTATAACAAATAATAAATGTCTTACGTTCATTTTACAGTTAAAAGCAATTGTTACAAACGGGGAGGGAAACTGTTTTCCTTTTCTAGATGATCTGTTCCCTGTGGGCAAGAACTATATCTCACCAAAGCTTGTCTTGTCCCTATGACAAAAGACCTTGAGATCCTATTGTGCTTACAAACATACCACAACGTTCAATGTGTTAATTCTGTCTCCTCAACTAAATTGTATATAGATGCTCAATAAATACTTCTTGAATGACTGATGGGAAAATATCGTCAAAGCAAACATAATGTTAACTTAGACAGGCAATAAAATATCTTTGTACAAACTCATGAAAAATTCTTACATTTATTCCACAAGAATTGGCTATTTGGGCCGTATTACTTACAGGTACTTTCTTCTGTGTGACAATTACTGCACAGTCTTTCCCTCTGACAGCTACTGATGTAAGGCCACCCTGGTTAATAGCCTTAAAAGCATATTCTGGAAAAGAGGATAGTTTTTTTTTTTTTTTTAAAGAAGAATAAATTATCATAGAGTCACACAATGGAATAATACGCAGTCATTAAAAAGAATGAGGTAGAGACAAATGAATTGATATGGTATATCATTCAAAACATGAGAAGTCAATGATAGCAAATGAAAATTCCAGTCAGGAATGAAGAACATCAAAAATGGTAAACATCTGGATAATATAAAAGATTTTTTTTCTCTATTTCTTTAAAAACACTTACCACTGTTGAAAGCAAAAACTTATAACACTGTCTTACGGAATTTTTAAGTATATAGATGTATTACTTATATAAAGGAGAGGGAATAAATGGACTTATAAGATTTCAAGGCTTGTACATTTTATGTGAAGTGGTAAATATAACTCTAAGAAGACTGGGAAAAGTTAAGGATGCACACTGTAATCCCTAGAGCAACCACTAAAAAAAAAAGGAGCCAAAAAGGTAATATGTAAATTAAAATGAAATTGTAAAAACTATTCAAATAATCCAAAAGAGGACAAGAAAGAAGGCAAAAAAGAACAAATAAGCAAATAAACAAAATAGAGACAAAAAGAATAATAAAATGGTAAGCTTAAACCCCAAAATGTCAACAATTACATTAAATATTAATACACGTTTACTCCAATTAAAAGGCAGAAATTGTCAGAATGGATAAAAAGCAAGACCCAACTATATGCTGTCTACCTGAGATGCACTTTGATAAATGGAATGAAAAAGGTAAAAGGAAGCATAAGGAGGCTGAAGTGGCTATACTAATATCAGACATGATAGACTTCAAGACAAAGAGTATTATCAGAAATAAAAAGGGAGATTTCATAATGGTAAAAGAATACATTCATCAGGAAGGCATACAATCATTAACTCATGCAAAGCACCTAATAAGAGAGATTCAAAATATGTAAAAGAAAAATGAACAAGATTAAAGGAAGAAATGGTCAATCCCACAATCATAGGTGAAGATTTTAACAGGCCCACTCAGCAACTGCCAGGAATGGACAAAAAAAGAGTGGATATACATGATCTGAACCATGCTATCAACCACCTTGATCTAACTGATATTTGTAGAAAATGATAGTCAACAACTGCAGAATATATATTCTTTTCAAGTGCACATGGTATATTTACCAAGACAGATCATATGCTGGGCCATAAAACAAATCTCAGTAAATTTTAAAGGATTGAAATCCCTAAATATTTGGAAATTAAATAGCACACTTCTAAGTAATCCACAGGTCAAAGAAGAAATTAAATAAAAAATATTTTGAACTGAATGATAATAAAAATACAATATATCAAAATCTGTAGGATGCAGCTAAAACAATGGCTAGAGAGAATTTTATAAGTTGTGGCGGACAAAATCTAAGGTGGCCCCTCACATGATTCTTGCCTCCTGGTGTTTCCACCTTTGGGTGATCCCCTCCCCTTGAGTGTGGGCAGGACATATAACTTGTTTCTAATCAACAGAATATGGAAAAGGTGACAGGATGTCACTCCCTTGATTATACCACATTACATAAGACTAGGAGACTCACTCCAGAGATTCTCCTTGCTGGCTTCATGAAGTAAGTGGCCATGTGGCAAGGAACCACAGATGGTTTCCAGTCAAACAGCCAACAAGAAACTGGGGCCCTCAGTCCTACAACCGCAAGGAAATGAATTCTGCCGACAACTGGAGTGAACCTGGAAGCAGATTCTTCTCCAGTCAAGCTTCCAGATGAGGACACAGCCTGGCTGACACCATGATTGAAGCTTTGTGAAATCCTAAGCAGAGTACCCAGCTAAACTGTGCCCAGACTGCTCCTGACACACAGAAATTTTGAGATAATAAATGTTTACTCTTTATGTAGTACAGAAAAATAATACAACAGCCTTAACTGATTACATTAGAAAATGTCTTGTCATGGTTTGAATTATGTCCCCCAAAAAATGTGTGTATCAATTTGGCTAGGCCACAATTCCTGGTACTGTGTGATTTTCCTGCATGTTGTAAACCTGCCTCTATGATGTTAATGAGAGAGGATGGGTGGCAGTTGTGTTGGTAAGGCAGGACCTGATCTACAAGACTGGATTGTGTCCTGAGGCAATCTCTTGAGATATAAAAGACAGAAGTGAGCAGTGAGACAGGGGGACCTCATACCATCAAGAAAGCAGTGCCAGGAGCAGAGCACGTCCCTTGGACCAGGGTCCCTGCACCGAGAAGCTCCTAGTCCAGGGGAACACTGAAGAGAAAAAGGCCGACAGAGAGAAAAAGCCTTCCCCTGGCGCTGACACCCTGAATTTAGACTTTTAGCCTATTTTGACTGTGAGGAAAGAAATTTCTCTTCATTAAAACCATCTACTTGTGGTATTTCTGCTATGGTAGCACTAGATGACTAAGACAGGTCTAAATTCAATGACCTAAGTTTCTACTTTAAGTTAGAAAAAGAGCAAAGTAAACTCAAATTAGAAAAGAAATCAATGAAATAGAAAACACACAAAAAGAGAAAATCAACAAAGTCAAAAACTGGTTCTTGGAACAACAACAACAAATCAACAAAATTATAAACTTGTGGCAGGCTGAAAATGGCTCCCCAAAAGATATCCACATCTTAACCTTCTGAAACCTGTGAATGTTACCTTATATGGCATAAATAGGGTCTTTACAGGTGAGATTAAGGATGTTGAAATGAGCTTAACATGCATTATCTAGGCGCACCCTAAATGCAATCACATCTGTCCTTATAAAAGAAGGCAGAGGGAGATTTTATGCACAGAGGAGAAGGCACTGTGAAAAGGGAGCAGAGAGAGATTTGAAGATGTTGGCCTTGAAGATTAGAGTGACGCAGTCACAAACAAGGAATGCTGGCACCTACCAGAAGCAGAAGAGGCAAGGAACAGATTCTCCTCTAGAGTCTGCAGAAGGAGCACAGCCCTGCTGACACCTTAATTTCAGCCCAGTGAAGCTGATTTTGGACTTATGGCTTCCAGAACTAAGCGAAAATAATTTTCTGTTCTTTTAAGCCACTAAGTTTGCAGACAGCCACAGGAAATGAATACAAATTCCTAGCTAGATTAATCAAGAAAATAAAAGACAGTACAAATTATCAGTATCAGGAACCAAAGAGGGGTTAGCTATCACTACAGCTGTTACAGAGATGAAAAGGATAAGGAAATATTAGGAACTATAGCCCTGGTGGTGCAGTGGTAAGAGCTCAGGCTGCTAAACAAAAAGGTTGATAGTTCAAATCCACCAGGCGCTCTTTGGAAACCCTATGGGCAGGTCTACTCTGTCCTTTAGGGTCGTTATGAGTCAGAACTGACTTGACAGCAATGGTTTTTTTTTTTTTTTTTTTTTAAATCACCCCTATATTGATGATTCTCATATCTTGGTCACTAGAGCCTTGATCTCACCTAAATTTCAGTACCACACTGTCAACTGCTTGCTATTTTTACCTGGTTGTTCAGAATATGATTTTGGCCTAAAAAAATATTCCAGGTATGGGCTTTCTATGGTGGGCTATTTGTCTTTAATATTTGCCAGCTCTCTTCTTACACTGTAATTTGTTTATAGACCTTGATCTTTCCCATACCCATGTCTTTGCTTCTTCATGCCCCTGCCTGGAATCCTTCTTACTCTCCACTGATCTAAAGCTTGCCTTCCCACTCAAGTCTCTTCCATTTCCTATGGACACTTTTTCTGACTGTCCCAGATGTGATTTTCCAATCCTCTTCTCAATTCCTGTAGCATTTCCTATTCCACTGTTAATTTTAGTTTTTTCTTTTTCTCCATATGTAGATTGGAAGGTAATACTGCATACATTCTGTGAAGCTTGGTTATTAAAAAACAAGGATGTTCTACTAGAGCAAGGCAGGCATTCTACAGGATATGTCTGTATTCAATTTTAATGTTGACTAAATGACTAAAAAAAATTTTATTAAGACTTTTTTGAAGCTGCTTATTTTGCCCTTCCCTAAACTTGCAGGCTGCAGTCTTTGATCTTTGTCAGTAAATGCTTCAAGTCCTCTTCATTTTCAGCAAGCAAGGTTGTGTCATCTACATATAGCATTACTGATGAAGATCAAAGACTACAGCCTTCAGTATGGATTATACCTCAACATAAACAAAACAAAAATCCTCACAACTAGACCAATAAGCAACATCATGATAAACAGAGAAAAGACTGAAGTTGTCAAGGACTTCATTTTACTTGGATCCACAATCAATGCCCATGGAAGCAGCAGTCAAGAAATCAAACGACACATTGCATTGGGCAAATATGCTGCAAAAGACCTCTTTAAAGTGTTAAAAAGCAAAGAGGCTAACTTGAAGACCAAGGTGCACCTGACCCAAGCCCTGGTATTTTCAATTACCTCATATGCCTGCAAAACCTGGACAATGAATAAGGAAGACGGAAGAAGAATTGATGCTCTTGAATCATGGTGTTTGCGAAGACTACTGAATATACCATGGACTGCCAGAAGAACAGACAAATCTGTCTTGGAAGAAGTACATCCAGAATGCTCCTCAGAAGCAAGGATGGCGAGACTTCGTTTCACATACTCTGGACACGGTATCAAGAGGGACCAGTCCCTAGAGAAGGACATCATGCTTGGTAAAGTGGAAGGTCAGCAAAAAAGAGGAAAACCCTCAATGAGATGAACTAACACAGTGGCTGCAACAAGGGGCTCAAACATAGTAACGATTGTGAGGATGACACAGGACCAGACGGTGTTTCGTTCCGTTGTACGTAGGGTCGCTATGAGTCAGAACCAACTCAACAGCACATAACACTCACCTTGTAGTCTACACGATTGGGAAGTGTGGCTCATTTCACAGTGGCTCCTAATATTATACTCTTTAAAATAGTGATCGTCAAGGCGTCAGGATCATTAGAAATTTTGGTGTGTGTGTCAGAGGAGGTGGTGGGATATACAAGGTTTCAAACAGCAGTGACTGATCCCATTACTTTTTTGGTGTAGTTATATATATACGTACATATAAAATTTCAAATCACATTTAAGGAGGACATGAGAAGTCTGGGTTGAGAAACATTGCTTTAAAACAAGAATATTTTTAACTGCAAACAAGGCAATGCTTGTGAAATTCCTGACTCCATTTACATCAACCATTTGTTTCTTCTTGACAGCATCCCTTACAGAATCATTTATTGAGCACTTACTATGTGCCAAGCACTGTTCTAAGTGCTTTACATCTATTAACTCATTAAATCCTAAGAGCCCTATAACGTAGGTGGAATTATTATCTCTATTTTACAGATGAAGAAAGTTCTCAGAGTTGATGTGGAGCAGGGATCCTGGCTTCAGTACACAATGTATTGCTACATTTATTTAGAAAACTGTCCTCTCCAGTCTGTCTCCATCAGTCAATTCCTTTCCTGTTCCATAGCCACGTGCCCTCTTCTTAGAAACCACCAAGCGGTGCTCACATCTACTTGGCAGGCAAATCCAAGTGACCGCTTCTCTCCTCCCTTTGCCAGACTTATCCAGCAAAGGAACAGCAAGCAGAAGAGGAGAGCCTGAAACTAGCCAGGCTTAATTTGCCCACCAGGGCCTGAGTTTCAACCAATTGGCAACTTAAGGAATTCCTGAAATTAGATTTTAAAGTTAGGTGCTCTATATGTTGTTCTACAAAGCTTTTCTTAAAACACACAAATATACATACACATTGCATACATATGTTAAGAGAAAATTTTCAATAGCTACCAAAGGATATAAAATGAAAAGCAGAAGTCTTTCTCCCTACTTCCTGGTAGCAAACACTATCAACAGTTTATAATTATGGTTAGCATTGTAACTTTAAACTTCTATTTTTTGATTTATCAACTTTTGACTACATTTATTTTTTGAGTCCCAACTATGCAAGATGAGGAGCATACTTACTCTTCCATTAATCTTTCCTTCCTTCATCTCCCCTTTTTGTTATATTATTTTTCCACTGTCAAGGTTAACAAGTTGTTCTCTATAATTCAATCTTATGTTTTGTCTACTGGTGGATTCTAAAATTTATAAATAAACAGCATTTACAATATGATTATGCACATATATTTCACTAGAAAATCAAGCATGATGGACCCATAGAAATGGAAATATTCCATGTCTACAGAGTTACTAATCTAATATAGACAAAAAAATGACCCAAAGAATCAAACAGGCATCCAGTTATATTTATTGAGCACTAAGTACGTGACAGGTACTATTCTAAGCACTGTACATACATCACATTATTTAATCCTCAAAATAACCCCCTAAAGAGAGACTTATTAGATCATCTTTGCAAATAGAAACCAACTTGTCCCAGGTCTGCTAATAAGGAGCAAGCTGGGATCTGAATCCAGGTATGGCTCCAGAGCCTGAACTCCTCACCCCTATACTGCTTGCTCATACTAACTACTCTTTCACTTTCTTTTTCCCAGTAATGTCTAACTAGTGCCCTGAATAGCAGAGGGAGTCAGTTATTCAACAAAGCAGACCTTAAAATCATTCTATCTAGATATTAAGCTTGTTTTTGAACTATATGTTCTCTTCCAAATCTTTTTAAACTATTAAAATGACATTATACTCAGTCTTCTTACTCTTCAAACCTAAGAAGCATTAAAGACTATGCTTTATGACTGGATTTCACAATCAATATACAGAAGTGTAGATCTAAATGTGACTTCTTCTGTTCACATATAAAAACTATAAACCAGAACACTGAAAGCAGTTGTCCAATATAAAAGAAGTCTATAAAACTCAGGAATGAAACACCAAAAATGAAACTTCCTTGAGAATACAGTTATCATCTCTTCTATCTTTGATCATATTTTTCATTTGGGGATAATAAGCTAAAAGTGATACTGAGTTACCCAAAATGATTTTAGAACAAGTCAGAATAGTTGTTTCTTGCCACAATATATATAGTATGTAACCATACAGTGGACTCGGTATCATTCCAAGTTATCTTTAACTCTATTTTTAAAATTTACAGATGAAGGGGACTTCATTTATACCAACACCCTCGAAGCACAGATGATATATTACTGTCTGCACCAAGGCCCTGAGGTGCTAAACTCACTCAAAAATGAAATTGTTATGGGCCAGAATATGAATCAGACTCACCTAATACTAAATTCTCTATTGCAAGAGATCAAGAGTCTGGCTTATAATCATAACCTAAAACCTGACACCATTTCAAGCCAACAAAATACACTGTTATACTGAATAACTGATGGCTAGCTTAGAGTTTAAGCTGAGCTTCAGCAAACAGCTAGTTCACCTTATCTCATCTACAATTCAGAAGCCACTTTTAAACTACAGAACTTTCAAACAGACTAACAGGGGATGTAAATTTCAGAGTAACTCTAGAATTGCGGGCCACTCATTCTGATTTACCAGTTTTCCAAAGATGTCCTGAACTCTGTAGAAACTTGTAATTCGGCATTTTTCATTTTATCCATTTGTTTACGTATCTGTCATCCCCTTTAAACTGTGAGCTTCAGTATGGGAGAGGGTGTGACATTCATCTTTGTATCCCTAAGACCATCAGAGTGTCTGACACAAAGTAGGCTCTGAATGCATGTGTGGAATTCACCATAGGACAAGGAAGTTCACGTTGCACACAAAGGAAAATGGAGAAGGGGCGTTTTCGTTGGGAGATTAAGAAATCAATTATCCTTTAGACAAGAACAGATGCTGGACCTACCCAGGCTGGAACAGAACAAGTGAAGGGGCGCCAGGAAGCCACAGTCAGGCACTACAGTTCTACTTCCCTTCATTCTTTATTATGCCCGGACAATGCGGTAGCTCGCCCTGACGAGAGCTATGCCGTCATTCTTCGGGTCTCTGAGTACTGCCTTCAGACGGGAGTGGGAACACCACGGGGCTCCGTTTGGACTCGGTCCTTCTTTCCCAGATCAAGCCCTGCTTCAGCCCTAGATCAGACCCGTGGCCGCGTCTGCTTGCTCAAGGCCGCACCATGACAGGGCAATTAGGATGGACCACACGTGGACTCGGTTCACTCACCTACTTGGTAGAGGCGACCCTCGGGTGAAAAAATGGTAATGTGGCGGTCAAAACCAGCACTGGAACCACGGGACATGTTGGTACACTCACTACTTCAAGCACAGTCTCCAGGCCCTGCAGCTCACACAACAGGCGACAAGCCCCTCCCGGAAGTCGTGGCGGCTGCTTCCGGGGCACCGGCCAGGCTTCATCCGCTCTCGCAGGCGTCACGGCGAGCATGGAGACAGCTCCGAGGCCCCACCCCTAAGCGGGGGAGTGGGAGGGCGGGCGGAAGACGATCGGTGTGCGCTTGCGCGAAACCGGGGTCTGAGCGGCTTGAGCCTACCGGGTGAAACTCGGTTTGTGGAGGTTTAGGGTTTACTCTGTTGAGTGGGGGCCCTGGTGGTGCAGTGGTAAAGCGTTTGGTTGCAAACCAAAAGGTCGGTAGCTCGAATCTACCAGCCGCTCCTTGGAAACTATGGGGCAGTTCTACTTGTCCTATAGGGTCACTGTTAGTCGGAATCGACTGCAATGGGTTTGGTTTGGTTTTGGTTTCTGTAGAATGAGTTGACTATAGCAAGAGCGGGAAGAGCCTTATGGGGGCCCGGAATAGTGCTTTGCCCATCAGTGTGACCTAAATGCACTTAGAGTAAAGAACGGATCTCTCGTTAGTTTTGGCACCCGCACATCCAGCCTGTGTCTGCATAGATTGCTGGCTTTATTCCTGACTGTTCTCTTTACCCACCCACTTTCCTTCCTACGGGAGGAAATGGATTTCAGCTGCAGTAGCCTTTGCTTAAATTAGGCACAGAAAGGAGAGGACACTAGGAACAGCAGAATTTTCATCAGACCAAGCAAGACCTTAATTTGACCAGCAGCCCCTACAATTTTTAGTCTTAAAAATGGAACTGGGGTTGAAATATCGGTGTAATAAGGAAATCACGAGTTTAAGCAGCCTTGATTGATAATGAACAAGAACGGAAGGGATGGGGCTTATAGCAGGCTGGTGTTAAATGGATTAATGAGATTAATTCCAAAGCAGGCCCGGTAGCTCCAGGTAACAGCAGGTGGCTTTTCAAATTGTAAAATCGCACCTATTACAATTTTACCCCAAGGCACACTCCTATTTAAGGAATATCAAATGCAAAACATGACATTAGTTTTTTCCAGATAAAGATAGTTGTGCACCAGAAAGGCCAGATACACTAAGGTTTCTGGCACTTTAATACTGAAATAGGGATTCTTCCCTCTTTAAATGTATTTTCTCCTAAACTTACTCTCCATTTTAAAGAAAAAAAAATCAGAAGAACATCATAAGGAAACTCCAATTCTCAAGCGTGTTTTTTTAAAAAATGTTTCTATTCTATTTTATTAATCTGAAAAAGACCCAAAACTGAAATATGGTTAAGAAAATGCTACATGCAAACAGTGTCTGTGGCACACAGGGTACTTTCCAGCTCTAGCTAATTCCCAAGTGTACTGATAAAAATTAGCCCTTGCTTCTGGTTCAGGTTCCTACCCTCAGGATCAATTCCTCTTGACCTTTTGAGTAATTTTGTTTCCTCAGAATCTGGGAGAGCCTGGTGTAGTATAATTCCTAGTTTGCCTGAATAGTCACAGATAAAAAGAATTCTCTTTAAGGCTGCTAGAAGGGTGAACTCATTTAGTCCCACAGTTTCAAAAGCCTGCTCTGTGATGTCTCCCAAAATTTAGGTCTCTAGCTGGACCCTTCTCTGGAACTCAATCTTCTCCAATTCACATTGAGACACAATAGCATCCACAAACCCACAAACCCAATATGTTTAAAACAGAACTCCTCATCTCTTCCCTCCCAAGCCAAGTCCTGCCTCTGGCACCATTTTCCAAGTCCTCAAAGCTAAAACTCTGTAGCTGTCTTCAATTCCCCAATTACTTCCCCATTCCCAGCCCCATAAAGGTCCCTGGGTGGCACAAACAGTTTGCACTTGACTATTAACCTTCAGGTTGGCAGAACAAACCCACCCAGTGTTGCCACAGAAGAAAAGCCTGGTGATCTGCTTCTGTAAAGATTACAGCCAAGAAAACCCTATGGAGCTCAGTTCTACTTTGTAACACATGGGATCACCATGAGTCAGATTTGTCTCAACAGCAACAGGTTTTTTTTCCCCACCCCCATACAATCCTGATCCCTCTTATTCTTCTCTCCTTTCATCTTTCTCTTATATAATTCATAATTTTTTTCACTGTTTATTGTCTCTCCCTCTCTCCCCATCCCCATCTAAGCTCCATGGGGGCAAGAATCTTTGTTTTGTTCACTGATACAGCTCAGACAACTTGAACAATGCCTAGCATATATTAAGTGCTCAATAATGAATGAATCCCTTACAGCAAAAGGTTAGGACTGCATCACTTTTTATTTGAAACTGAATTTAAATCCCATGTGTGATACTTACCAGATACGTAACCTTATGTAACCTAAGTCTAGATTCCCTTACCTATTACATTTGTATAATAAGATCCACCTAACAGGGGTTGTTGTGAGGATTAAATTAGAGAAGGCAAATAAGGTACTAAACTTAAGTACCTAATACGCACTCATTAAATGGTAGCTGTTATTATTGCCTTCCCCAAAGATTGGCATGACAGGGGCAGGTACTTTTCTCTCATTATCTTCCACCATCCCAGCATGGGGCTTTGCTCATAAGAGTTCAATAAATGACCGTTAAATTGAACTGAAAACTGTAGAAAGAAAAGGAAAGATGACCCAACTAAGAAATGTTTTCATAGCTGCAATCCTTTACTTCCCATGTAGCTGTGACTGCTGGAAAGTACCTCTGGATATTCACTTCCATGCGGTGATGGGACATTTCAAATCACACACACTGTAGGCAATGAGAATTATTTTACATATTCAAACAAATCCTGATTCCCTCTTTGAGGTTGCATTTAAACTGCGCCTTGAAAGAGGCATAGGATTGGATGGTATATCCATTTTAATATCATATAAGGATACCCCCTGGATGATATCAACCTCGTTTTCAATACAAACACAAACTGAAAGCTGAAATTAAAACATCAGTCTTCTAGAGGACAGTGTCCACATCTGTTTTGCTCACCAGTGTATCCTCAGTGCCATACAGTGCTTAGCATGAAGTAAGCACCCAAATCATTCACTGAAAAGCATTCTCACCATTGTAGTTTGTTATTATGTTTGTTTTTCTTTATTTGAACAGACTGAGAAATCAATGAGAAACCAACTCCTACTCTCAAAAACCTAACAGCTCAGAAAGTTTATATTAGAATTTGAGATTTTTTCACAGAGGCAAATGAATTCCTGTGGGAAATCTCTCAGAAAGACAAAACCCTTATTGATTCCACTGCAAAGGGAAATCCCCTGGAAGCAGATTTCATGAATATGTGCCACTGGGTGCCAAGCAGCAGCTCAACTATTCACCTAGGTGGACTTCCCCCTGGGTTGGGGAGCTCAGCTTGGGTGAAAATATCATTTTCACCAAAGTTGGGGTACCAATACTCCTGCAGCTTTACACAAACCTGTGGGACAGGCTTGTTCTCTCTGTGTGGAAAGTTTTATCTTCCTCTCTGTGGGGCCACCAAGTTAGACTTTTTGAAATGACTTTCTGGTTTTTTGAAAAATTTTAGAGATGACTTGACATCTCGTGAGCCTTGGAAAATCTCCTGAGGGCCTCCAGTTGATGAGGCCCACATTCTCCCCTGAGGGTGGAGGTAGGTGGAAGGTAGGGGTTACCCACAAGGCAGAGGTAAAAAGTAGCAGCGTAGATTCCCCATGACTGCAGATGTGGTGAATCATATGGCGTTTAAAGGCAAGATTAAGAATTTAGCCTTTAAGCTCCTCTGTTGGCAGTTTCAGTGAGCCAGGGAAAATAAAAATGAAGTTTATCTGTGTTCCCATGTGATATTAGCAGGTGTTGAAACACAATGCCTTGTGAGTTGACCATAAACACTGGTAACAGAGTATCTTGGGAGAGTTGGGAGTCCCTGGTGCCAAGGAGTCCCAAAGGGGCTGTGGCCAGGATGGGAGCTGGGATAAAGAGCTCTGGCTAAATAGTGAGAGGGAGGTAGGGATCTGCCCAGCTCCCTGGCCAGAGTTCACCAATCCAGTGCTTCCTCAGAGGACTCCTGGAAGGGAAGAACCTAGCTCTGTTTGTATCTTTCCCATTTTTATCTTTCTCAGACCTTAGTCCTGCAGTTCTTCCTGCAGCCTGGTAGGTATGGTTGGCTGCCTGGGGGTTCAGTCATTTTGGCTGAGACTTGGGGAAGGAGAAAAGGGTAAGAAAAGTCCTATACTTCATGGGCAAAGGAGAGGGACAAAGGGGGCACCAAATGGGAGGTGGAGTGTGGCTTCTTCGACCTTGCGTGAGGCACTTGTAAACCCTTCAACTCCTTTACCTGACCAGGTTGCTGTAAAGTAACACCCGTCTCTCCCATCCTGCTTGTCCATAACATCTAGTGTAGTTCTCTCACCCTCTTATACCAGTAGTTGCTTCAGTACAGTATCTATCAGCATAGCAGTCACACGACTGTTATTATTTCCCTTCTGCGCTATCCCCTTTCTTACCACTCAATATAATTCTGTGTGCCATCCCCCACAATGATAATACTGTCCTTTGGTTTGAAAGAAAATAAACTTGTCTCAGCTCAACCCAAAGGACATTTAAATAAAACTATTCAAGAACCCTTTCTATAGAGTCAAAACCTCTATAGTTCACCCTTGATTTTTAGATGTAACAACTTTAGTATTAACCTCTTAAAAGTTTTGATATTTCTCTTATTTTTCCAAATTCCTCCTTAAATGAAGACCCAATGCTCAGCTGAGCTCTTGTTTCTGGAAGCCAGGGACTTTGAGAAGCCCTGAGAATTCTTACAGGTCTCCTCAGAATACTGGAAGAGGCAATGCCACATCCCCAGCTGGCTTAACCGTTGGTGGTTTTTAACACACAACTTCCCCTTAGGCATGATAACACAGGAAGCCCTTCAGAGCTTGAGAGAACAACAAACGTTCCAGTGAAAAATAAGATAGGGAAGGGGGGGCAAGGGAGAGATAGGGTCTATAGCCTCAACATGGTCAGGCTCTGCTCTGAAAACTAGAAGCATTCGGTTTGAATACGAGACTTGCTACGGCTACCTGGTGACTGTGATATGTTTCTTCTTTGAAGCAGGTGAGTATGCTGTGCCCAGCTTAAAGACATAGAATAAAACATTATTAACCACTGCAGTGAAAATAAGCCACCCCCTAGTATACTTGAACTCAGCTTCCCTCTTTGTGAAAGGAGGGCACCTGGTGAATAAGGACGGGATTATTGGCTGTTTTGTTTTAATCTATCCCTAGCCTAGAACAAAACCAAGTAATGCACCAACCTGCACTGCACGCTGCTGTTATTCAGAAGTAAAACTCTGTCTGTCTTCTTAACTTGGAAAGCGGCTAGTTCTTACCCACCTTGTTCTCTGCACATGCAGCCTCACCCATGAGTGTGGACAGGGGATTGAAACTGTAGACATCACTCAGCTCACTGAGCAGGTTTTCACTTCCATGGTGCTTCCCTACATCTTGGGATGTTTATGGATTTTATTTGGCCTTTATTCATTCTGTCTCCCCCACAAACCCCAGTCAGGTGGAGAAAAGGAGGTGCAGAGGTTGGCCAGGCCCCAAGAGAGTGAGTCAAGTACAAAGAGGAAATAAGACTCAACAGCCTTCCCTTCAGTCTAGAGACACTTCCTCTTCCTTGAGGTTTCCTAATTGGCTTCCTCTAATTCCTATTTTCTTACCACAGAATTAAGTCATCTTTGATCCTCCAAATGAGCCAAGTACTCTTGAGGATAATGAGAGAAAATGAATGAGTTTTCTGATAATTTTAACCAATATTTTCAGTCACCAATTTAGGAACTAGTTCTTAAGAACTCAGTTATTGATGGGAAAGCAAGAGAATGCTCCAGTTTTATATTCTGGTTGCTCTGAAATAACTTGATGGGCCTTAGCTGAGATCCTCTAACTTTACCCAGAGTTCATTTCATCCATAGTGGTGAGACAAAGGCAATTTTCAAAAATCAACCACAGACAACAGATCTAGGTATTAAAACATTTCAGACCACCCATCAGCCAAACCATAGACAGGCCCATAAAATAAACAATAATACCTGAGAGGAACGTGTTCCTTAGAACAATCTACTATACAAGATCAAAAGGGCATATTTGCCCAAAAGCAAAGATGAGAAGGCAGGAAGGGGTAGCAATTCAGAACGAAAGGAAACAGGGAAACTAGGACAGAAATGGGGAGAGGGCAGGCACATTGTGGGGAATGGAATCAATGTCATGGAAAACTTTGTATACAAACTATCAAATGGGAAACTAATTTGCTGTGTAAGCATTCACCTAATGAACGATAAAAAATGAAAAGAAAAAAACATTTCGAATATTTAAAACTCTGGAACGAGATGTTACAGGTTTATATCTGTTGTCACCAAGTCAATTGCAACTCATGGTGACCTCATGTATTACGAGTAGAACTGCTCTATAGGGCTGTAATCTTTATAGAAGCAGATCACCAGGCCTTTCTTCCATGGCGTTGCTGGGTGGGTTTGAACCACCAACCTTTAGGTTAGTAACTGAGAGCAAACTGTTTGCACCACCCAGGGACCTCTATAGATGCATAACATGTTTTATTCCAGCTACTACAGTGCCATGTACATAGCAGATACTAAATAAATAAACATTTAATTCATTTGAGACATAGGAGGGGTTAAATGGTATGATTATAGAGGGTGACATTGAGAAGTTACCATTATTTCTTGAGGACCAATGAGGCATCAGACATCACAGACTATGTTCCTGGGGCTAGTCAACTCACAAAAAATTACCAAGGAACAAGAGGGGAATTCTCTCAAAGGAGAAGTGGGTATTAAAGGTAAAAATAAGGAAGACATTCTCAAACAACTTCTCCAAAGTAATTCAACAAACATGTATTGAGTCCTTTCTATGGGCAAGAAACTGGACACACAGATGAACCAGACAGGGTCGTCACCAGAGGTTAGTGGGGAAGATGAAACATGAATGAAAGCAACACTAATACGAGGCAGCTCATAATATATAACGAAGAGCCTCACAAAGCCTTGCAGATGGGGAAATTACCTGGGATCAGGCAGAATGTAAGAATGCTGGAGAAAGTATATCTGAGCTCAGCCTGGAAGGACAAGGAGAACTCTAACAGGTGTGTTAGATGTTGGACGAAGTGTGGGTTGCTCTACAGTGCAACACGGAGTGGGAGTGGCATGAGCAGGGAAGCAGAGGAGGAAAAGTATAGGTTGTGTTTAGGGGATGGCAATGGCCTAGCTTGACTAGAACACAAAAATGTTCTGGATTAGGGTACAAATACAGCGAGGAAGCCTTGAGTGCCAGGCTAAGGAACTTACACTCTAGTTGGAAGGCCATGGGGAGACATTTCATGTTTTTGAGCAAGGGGAGTGGCATGATTAGAATTATGCTTTGGGAAAATGAACTTAGTACCAGTATTTATGATGAATTAAAGATGGGGTAGAAGAAAGGCCTGACAATCTACTTCTGAAAATTAGCCAGTGACAACCATAAGGATCACAACAGTTCAGTCTGCAGCCAATTACAGGGATGGCTCAAGACTGGGCAGCATTTTGTTCCATCATGCATGGGGTCACCATCAGTCAGGGGCCAACTTGATGGTAGCTAACATCAACAATAACAACAAAAGATGGAGATATCAATCAGGAGGCTATTGCTAATAGCCCAAGTAAAAGATTTTGAAGGCCTAAACTGGGGTAGTAACAGGAATGGAAAGGAGAGAATATCTGCAAGAGATTTTTTTTTTAATCTTTTTTTTTTTTTTTTCATTATTAAAAGTAACAGGCAGAACAGAATTTCAAACTCTCACGGAACCTAGACTTTTTGGAACCATTGAGGATGGATGAACCCTTGAAACGATTGCCCTGAGATAATCTTTAAACCTCAAACTTTCACCCAAAAATATCCCCTAAAGTCTCCTTTAAAGCAAACAATAAAAAAATAAAATCAAAACCACACCTGTTGCCATAGAGTCAATTCCAAATCATAGACACCCTATAGAACAAAGTAGAACTGCCCCACAGGGTTTCCAAGAGAGACCATTGCCCATCTTTCTCCCTCGGAGCAACTGGTGAGTTCGAACTGCTGATCTTTCAGTTAGCAGTTTAGTTTAATTTGTAAAGAATGTCTGCCTTGAGCAATGTGCTCTTTTAAGAACTGTCTACATGGGATCAAACTGACAACAGCAACTTGAAAGATTATATAGGAAACAGAGGACAGTGAGTTTATGTTAATAGGGGAAGAACAACTTGGAAAAGGAGGATGAGAATGGTTGCACAACCAGAAGAATGTAATCAATGTCACTGAACTGTACATGTAGAAATTGTTGGTGTATGTTCTGCTGTGTATATTCTCAACAACATAAAACAAAAACCAATAATACACTATTCATAGCACTATTTGTAATGCCTATCAATAGTAGAATGGATAATTTGTGGTATATTCACACTATAGAACACTATTACAGTAACGAAATGAGTAAAATACAAGTACATGCAACAATATGGATAAATCTCACATAATGGTGAATGAAAGACCCAAAAAACAAAGAAACCTACAGCTGTCGAGTTGATTCTGACTCATAGTGACCCTACAGGACAGAGGAGAACTGCCCCATAGGGTTTCCAAGGCTGTAATCTCTTTTTTTCCTTTTTTCTTTTCTTTATTGTACTTCAAGTGAAGGTTTACAGAACAAATAGTTTCTCATTAAACCATCACTACACATATTGTTTTATGACATTGGTTAACAACCCCACGACATGTCAACCTGCACCCTTCTCGATCTTTTTTTTTTTTTTT
>NW_004443979.1:5678332-5685875 GCF_000243295.1 Trichechus manatus latirostris
GGGCTGTGTGTTCTTTGTTGTTTGCTCGTCTGTGGGCACGATACTTTTCACCTCCTTCTCCAATTGGCAGGGTCATTTGCTCAGCTATGGTACAGCAGGACAGATCTAGCTGAAGAGGAGTTGCTGGGATGGGTTGTTTGTGGCACTTACTACAGCCAACAGGGCGGGTCGGTAATTAGTGCAGGGGAGGTTCCGGTAGGCCGTACCTTTGCTGCTCGGTGGTGTGATGTTAAGCGCATGGTGCAGGTAGGCAGGATAGAGGGGAGAGACTGTGACGTGTGGAGCTAAGATGGGTATGGGAGAGAGGAGAGAGGAACAGGAGCCAAAAAGATACAAACAAAAAAGAGTGCTGGTGAGCTTGCCATTGGAGTGGAGAGATAAGAGACTATGAAATGGAGAAAAACAAAAAGGGGAAGAAGAAGAAAAAAAGAAAAGAATGAAGAAATAAAAATTAAAAAGAAAAATGAACAGCAAAGCTCCCAGGGATCCCACCGGTGCAGCTACGAGGTCTGGGGAAGTTGTTCCCAGGTGTTGAAGTACAGCCTGGCTAGAAGGTGTAGAGGTATTGAGCGCCAGGTATTCAGGGGACATGAAGAGAAGGAAGGTATAGAGAGACGAGAAACAGTTGTTCCGTCCCCTGCTGGAAGCTCTGTGAAGCTGCTTTCTCGTACCCCCTATTTGCTGCTCTCTGATAGGAGTCCAGGATGGTGGATCCGTGCTGCGTTAGCTGATAGGGGACCTCTGCATGAATCTCTCCTTGCTCTCCATTCTCTGTCAGTTTCTCACTCCATTTGGTGCTTGGCTAAGCTCTTTATCTCTTCATTTTATGTATTAGGTTTTCAGGATTGCTGTTTTCTCTGTTTGGTTTAGTTTTTCAGATCTTTGCTGTGGAGGGACAGCATGGTACTTCTGCCTAGAGTGCCATGTTGCCAGAAGTCTCCCGAGGCTGTAATCTTTAAGGAAGCAGACTGCCACATCTTTCTCCCATGGAGTGGGCTGGTGAGTTTGAACCACTGACTTTTCGGTTAGCAGTCGAGCACTTTAACCACCAGGGCTTCTTTGAGTGAAAGCAGCCAGATACAAAAGAATACATCCTGAATGATTCTATTTATATAAAGTACAAATGCTCACAAGGTGAATCTATACTGTTTGTCTTAGTTATCTAGTGCTGCTATAACAGAAATACCACAAGTGGATGGCTTTAACAAACAAATTTATTCTCTCACAGTCTAGGTTAGAAGTCCAAATTCAGGGCATCAGCTCCAGGTGAGGGCTTTCTCTCTCTGTAAGCTCTTGCGGAAGGTCATTGTCATCAATTTTCTCCTGGTCTAGGAGCTTCTCAGCACAGGGACCAAAGGTCCAAAGAATGCACGTGCTCCTGGCTCTCCTTGCTTGCTGGTAATGAGGTCCCCCTGTCTCTCTGCTCACTTCTCTCTTTTATATCTCAAAAGAGACTGACTCAACATATAACTAATCTTGTAGATTGAGTCCTGCCTAATTAACATAACTGCCTCTAATCCTCCTCATTAACATCATAGAGGTTAGGATTTACAACACATGAGAAAATCGTATCAGATGACAAAATTGTGGACAACCACACAATACTGGGAATCATGGCCTAGCCAAGTTGATATACATTTTGGGGGGACGCAATTCAATCCATAACACTATTAGAAGACTAAATAGTAGTTACCTTTGTAGGGGCAAGAAATAATGGAAGGGGACACACGGGGCATCTGGGTTCTGCTTACAAAACTGGTGAACAGATTCTGATAAGACTGTGATTGTTATAAGACTGATGAGATTGTAGTTTTTGTTCTCCCACTCCTTCTTTAAGGAGCTCTGGTGGCACAGTGGTTGAAGTGCTTGGCAGCTAACCGAAAGGTTGGCGGTTCAAACGCACCAGCCACTCTGTGGGAGAAAGATGTGGCAGTCTGCTTCAATAAAGATTTATAGCCTTGGAAACTTATGGTGCAGTTCTACCTTGTCCTATACGGTCAGTATGAATGGGAATCAACTCAACGGCAATGGGTTTTGGGGTTTTTACTCTTTCTTTAAACTTTCCTGCCTCTAGATGAAAACTCAGGTGGGATTATTACTTTTTTGTTCCTTTTAGATAACAGTGCTGTGGTGGCTTTAAGTAACACATGCAGTCTCAATCTAGAAATTAGAATGCCCAGTTCTTTAACAATAAAAACACTAAACGTAGCATTGCATCACTTCTACTCTGCCAGCTCACATCTGCTTCAGACTGGAAGCCCCCAGTGGAAAAGGAATGAGGGTATGGTTGGCTTTTCCGCCCTAATGACTCCTGGCCCTAATCACTCCTCCTCCACTTGCTGTTGTTTTACCCCAGCCAAGGTGTATGATGGACAGTGTGCGTGCGTGTGTGTGTGTGTGTGTGTGTGTGTGTGTGTGGTGGCCAGGAGTTAGGAGAGGTAGGGGTGGGGGCTTAATGTTTTCTAGGCCTAGCAAATGTTCAAGGCTGGTGTCTCTGGTAAGCCTGGCAGATGGTTAAAGCAGACCCTTCTTTTCTTGCCCACTTTTTTAAGGCTCTTCAGTAGTTCTCTGCTGGGCCCATATACATTTATATCTAGGTGGCCACTTGCAGTTCCTTCCTCAACCTCTGGGCATCCAGAAGCTCCCCTCCAGCTCAAGACAACTCTAGGACATCTCTCTCCCCATCCTTCTGGTCTCCCTAGAGCTCGGGAAACATGCAGTGCAGACCAATGCCAAGGCAGCAGCCCTCTCTGGCTCCATCTCAAAGTCCCTTGTCAGTCCTGCTCTCACCCTCTAGATTCCTGGCAGGACACAGACCCTAGTCCACAGATGCTTTAGCTTTATCAGGCACCAAACTTTGGCTCTCCCATACTGCAGGAGGAGCTCCAAGTCCTCCTACTGAGGCATCTTTCCCAGGGCCTTGTGGTCAGGTCTCTCTTCCCTCAGAGGGCATAAGGGGAACTCTGAGCATGGTAACAGTAACAGCTCTCTCCAAAGAAACATCTTTACCATCTTCCTTCCTTTGACCCCCTTTTTTCTCTCTGCCTGGCTGAGGGGACCAGGGGTTGTGGGACAGATTCTCCTTTATTCTCTTTATAAATCCTGTGTGTAGGGTGTCGGCCTCATACTTATTGAGGTATTTTGGTATCTACAGTATTTGTGCCTCAGTAGAAACAGAGGCAAGAAGAGTCTTATTCTAACATTCTATTACATGTATCGTAAAAATTAGATTGTGCAGAAGATTAAAAGAAGAAAGTAAAAACCATTCATAATACCATCACCTGGAGATATCTATTAGCAGTTTGGAATCAACACGTTATTACTTTTTCTCCAAGTATCTTCCTTCCTATTCACAAAATGTGATCATACTAGACATAACATTTGTAGCTGCTTTTTCATTTAACCCATGCCAACACACAAAGAACTACAGTTATCATTTTAATGGTTACAACCAGGGCTTTGATCCCGTTTGAACCAGTTCAGCCATGGCTGATGAAGTGAAACTGGAACAGACCTGCATTTTTAAATTTTGGGTGAACCAGAATGGTAACTGGAATGGAAAAATTTATGGATCGAAGCCCTGGAATGCGAGACTCGGAAGTGGTGTAGTGAACTCTTTCAGGAGTCTGATGTGTGAGACTGGATTACTGGCAGGACTGTGGAGAGCAACACACATTCAAAGTGGCGTGGTTTGCCACCATCTTTGAGCAGGGGAACTGCTGTTTTGAACACTGCTCAAAATCCTACAGGCAAGATATTTGGTTTCTACCCAATGCATATGCTGCCCTTGTTTCTAAGAGGGAGATTAGGTTTCTAATAGGGCTTCAACCCGTAATTTTTCCCATTCTGGTTACTGTTCCGGTTCAACCAAAATTTAAAAATTCAGGTCTGTTCCGGTTTTGCTTCCTTGGCCATGACTGAACCGGGAAGAACTGGTTTGAAGCCTTGGTTGCAGCATTTAAAACTATGTTTATTTACTTCCTCCTTTCCTTGCCTTGGACATTTAGTTATTTCCAATTTTATTATTATTATTAATAACACTATGATGAATATCTTTAGCTCACAAAGTTCTGTTTTTTTTTTTTTTAATTTTTAGGATTATTTCCTTTGGAAGGGTAGTCAAGAGTTGAATAACTAGCCTGCAAGAGACATTTTGAAAGTATAATCGACAGGATTTGGTAATTGATTAGGTATGCAACTAAGGAGGAAGGAGTAGGAAAAAAATGGCATAAAGTAGGGCAGGAGTCTGTTTTGTTGGGGTGAAGACGAGCGAGTTGGTTTTAGAGTGGTTGACTTTCAGTGTCCACAGGCTACCCAGGTGGAGATGCTCAGCTGCAAATGTAGAACTGGAAAGAAACCAGGGTTACAGATGGTTTCCGCCTTTGTGAAAGTTGAGAAGTCTGGCTATGAAACTACCAGGTATTTGTAGTATTTGTAGGTGGATAGGAAAGAGTCAACAGAAAGGGATAAACTAGGTCCCAAGTCAGCAAGAAGAACAGTACGGAGGCAGGTAAAAAGGTAACCTCGGAAAGAAAAGGGAGAACAGATTCAGGATAGGAAAGTTTACTGGAAAGGGCAAAACTGCTGAAGAGGCCTGTAATGGACGGCTTTTAGTTCCTAGGTAAGTCATCTGCTGAGAGTGAGAATGGTGAGGAAATGATCAGGACTTAGAATCACTGAGCTGGTTTTTTCGTTTTGTTTTTAAAATAATTTTGGAGATCAGTGAGGCCCTTACTGCTCAAAGTACAGTCTGCAGCATTGGCATCACCAAGTATGCCAGACCTGAATCAGAATCAGCGTTTTAAACAAGTCTCCAGAAAAGTAATTAACTTGCCCCAAATCATAAAGTTAGCTACTGATCTAGTTAAGATTGCAAAGGCTGGGAGAGTTCAGGAGAGCAATGGGAATTCAATGAGAGATGAAAAAAGGACCTTCAAAAACAAGAGTGAAGTCCCAACAGCATAATCTCATGATTTTTCTGGCAATACTATAGTATATAGGAGTGGAAGAAGTGGAATGCTCTAGGGTACTCAAAATTCAGTTTGGAATTGAGAAGATGGACATCACAGGAGGCAAAAAAAGTGAAAGAATCTGCACTGCTATTGAAGCCAGCCCTGATATGATTGTTTTGAGAATGGGGTAGTTTGGGGAGGAAGGCAAGTGATGGGCCATAGAGACCTAGTAGGCTACGAAGGGATACGCCTAAGAACAGGTCAAGGAGCTGGTGGTTGGTATGAGGGAACAATACAGGTAAGGAGGTTGTGGTCAAAATGAGGGACTTGAAAGCTTGAGATCCTGAAAATAGAGTTTCAAGTAATTAAAAAGGTCTATGTTGGCGATCTCATAAAAAACCAGTTACCAGTCAAGTCACTTCTGACTCATGGTGACACCACATGTGCAGAGTAGAATTGCACTCCCACAGGGTTTTCAAGGCTGTGACCTTTTGGAAGCAGATCACCAGGTCTTTGTCCTGAGGTGCCTCTGGGTGGATCTGAACCACCAACCTTTCAGTTACTAGTCAAGCGCTTAACCGTTTGCGCCACACAGGGACTCCAGCCATCGCATAAGGGGCTGGAATAAAGGTGAAAATCATCAGACGTTACGAGGTTAAGAAACAACAAGACCAGCACATGAATGGAGTTGAAATCTCTGGGGATACTGGCAGTAGGAGTGGGTGAAAATATATTCTATTAACATTTATAAAGCACAAACTGATCAATACTGACTTCCTCACAAAACTTCTCTTCAGGAGAAGGAAGAAAACCAAAGACACAGGGAAAGATTAGTTCAAAGGACTAATGGACCACAATTACCACAGCCTCCACCAGACCGAGTCCAGCACTAGATGGTGCTAGCTGCCATCACCAACTGCTCTGACAGGGATCACAGTAGAGGGTCCCAGACAGAGCTGAAGAAAAATGCAGAACAAAATTCTAACTCACACACACACACAAAAAGACCAGACTTACTGGTCTGACAGAGACTGGAGAAACCCCAAGAGTATGGCCCCTGGACACCCCTTTAGCTCAGTAATGAAGTCACTCCTGAGGTTCACCCTTCAGCCAAAGATTAGACAGGCCCATAAAACAAAACGAGGCTAAATGGGCACACCAGCCCAGGGACAAGGATGAGGAGGCTGGAGGGGACAAGAAAGTTGGTAATGGGGAACCCAAGGTCGAGAAGGGGAGAGTGTTGACATGTCGTGGGCTTGGCAACCAATATCACAAACAATATGTGTATTAATTGTTTAATGAGAAGCTAGTTTGCTATGTAAACCTTCATCTAAAGTACAATTTAAAAAAAAAAACAAACTTCCCTTGGTGTGTCAAAGAACAAAAAGAATCACATGACTTGCGTTAAAAAAGAAAAAGCTCTTTATCTATTTAAAGCAGTCTCTTCAAAAACTTGGTCTGACCAGAGTTTATTTCCTTAGGAGCTGGAGTTCAGAGGGCCTAACTTGGAAAAGACCCATTTCATCAAGGATCTGACCACACCTGCCAGAACAGGACAAAGTGCCTAAGGACATGACCTTTGATTTGAGCCAACAGCTATCATCAAAGTTGACAGCTTCTTGGAACACAAATTTCCCTCTGAACACAAGCAAGCCTTGAGTAATATTTTGTGAGTACACAGCTATGTAAGTAGTACTTCATGGGGATACAGTAATGCGCTAGATTAACCTAGCTGCCCCTATTTATAAGGAGCCCTGGTGGCACAGTGGTTAACGCTCACTGCTAACTGAAAGGTCGGTGGTTCGAACTCCCCAGCTGCTCCAGAGGTGAAAGATGTGGCAATCTGCTTCTGTAAAGTTTACAGCCTTGGAAACCCTATAAGGAAGTTCTACTCTGTCCTGTAGAGCCACTATGAGTCGGAATCAACTTGAAGTCAACAGACTTTTTTTTTTTTTGTGCCTCTATTTATGGATTTACATTATATGATTAGAGTACACGAGGAAGAAGTAGTAGAATATAAGAACAAAGAAAAGTTTTCATTTTCTGTCAGGTGGGAAAAACAAAACATGTTACGAGAGTTCACAGAGAATGATCCTTTTAAAAAATGGCTATATGTGTATAGAAAAAAAGGCATATATATGTATAAAAATGTAATAGCAATAGATGCTCAGCTGTGGAGCAGAGGATAGAAGAAAATGAAGCTTTAGGCTCTAGGGCTAGGTCACTGAAAAGAGGAAGAAAATACAGGGATGATTTGTTTTTAACAAATTAGTAATATAGTACATCTTAGGCAACAAGCTTGGGTGAGGGACTTATCTTTCCAAACACCTGCCATAACTACCTGTTTCGTGGAAGAGGAGGCTCTACTCCATTCTCCCAGCCCCAGATGCCCTTCTGCTCAGCAGAGCCAAGTCAACAGCAGAATTGTCAGGGAATTCTTTTGGCACCTATCAGGATACTGACATTCTGTGTTCCAATGTTATCATAGAAAACACAAGAAGCCTGTTTTAATAATGGATTTTAAATATTTAGATGTGATCTAGAAACTGATACCTTGTGGGGATATATGCCATTTAAACATGGCTGCACTA
>NW_004443979.1:5687790-5688740 GCF_000243295.1 Trichechus manatus latirostris
GCCCCGAAAAATCCAGGGAGCCCCCGAGTGTGGAGTGTGGAGACCACAGCATAGACTCCAAACAGCAACATTTGCGAGTCAATGATTTAAAAGCAGCCACGGAAGGGAGTGCAGGATTAGATTTACCCTTGACAGAAGGTGTCATAATAGATGAGGCAGGAAAAGTTTTTCTTATAGCAACACAGGTTTGGGACCCCTGCCTCGAGGATATTTAGGACTCCTAATGGGTCGCTCTAGTATTACATCTCAAGGTCTAACTGTTCATCCTGGTGTAATAGATTCCGATTATGAAGGTCAAATTAAAATCATGGTTTCCAGTCTCTCTTATTAGAACATTACTCCTTCTGATAAGATAGCACAGCTAATTTTACTTCCCTTTGTAGTCGCCTCTGCTCACACTACCCCAAGACGGGCTGGGGGTTTCAGCAGTGCTGACGCTTTTTGGGTTACTAAGTTACAATCTTCCCGACCATATCTTACTGTTCAGGTCAATGATCGCATGTTTAAAGGGCTCGTGGATTCTAGGGCAGATGTAACTATCTTCTCCTCTGATTCCTGGCCCTCTTCTTGGCCCAAGAAGCAGACTGCTGAAACCCTCGCCGGAGCTGGAGGAGCACAGTGTCCTTTTCAAAGTACACTTCCCATTGTTTGCTATAGTCCCGGTGGGCAGCCCGCTTCTATCTGTCCCTTTATCCTTCCTTTACCCACTATATTATGGGGACGAGATTTACTCTCCCAGTGGAATGTTTATGTTGGCACCCCTCAGGATTTTTCATAGGGGCCACTGCTCAAACAGACCCTCTGCTAAAATTAACCTGGATACCTGGGCCTCCTGTTTGGGTTGAGCAGGGGCCCATTAAAGAAGAGAAATTAAAACACCTTAAAAAAAACTTGTCCAAGAACAGTTAGAGGCCAGACACATCCGGCCTTCCTGCAGCCCTTGGAATACA
>NW_004443979.1:5691782-5692887 GCF_000243295.1 Trichechus manatus latirostris
TATGCTGACCCCTTCCTTTGTGTTTCACTACCCAGCCACGCACTGCTTCTGCATGCGTGCCTATACTAGAACAATGGTATATGAATTACATTTACTACAATGGCACCTATAAGCAACCAGCCTATTCTAAGCAATTTTTGTTAAAGCCATAGGCATTAATGGCACATTCAGTGCCTATATTACTCACTCACTCCCTTCCATCCTGGTATGTCAACACCCACAGCTATCCCTTACAGACCCTATCGGTAATACTTGGGTTACTTGTCGAACTACTAACTTTCCTTCATACTCTCTCCCTTTCAACATTTCACTAGAAAACTGGGGCCCTCAAGGTTTAATTCTATTACCAAATCACTCTACTTGGCAGTGGGCAAACCCATACCATTACCTAGGACATTCTAAGTCCTGGAACCCTGGCCTAGCCGGACCCATTCTTCGCTTACGTTATTCAACTACTCATTTTTCCCCATTAAAAATCCTTTCTTGGCGATTAGGTCTCCCTTTTTATGAAAGAACTCTCCATTCAGGAACCTTTCTGAGGGGGACAAAGGATGCCAAGAACCCACTCCCCAAATTACAATGGACCCTCCATGACCATAATGATTCTGTGCTTATATGCAGGTCTCGACCACACATCTTTGCTATAACTTCTAGTCCTCCAGATATCATTAAGATAAATGCCTCTTTTCAATTAACATTATCCAATGGCTCTACTTGGATTACTCCATGTCTGTCCAGACAAAATGTCTCCACTCTTAACATCAATTCTGTATTTGTTCTTTGACAAAAAAGCCACCTTTGGCTGCCCGTTAACCTTACACGCCCTTGGCAAGATAGTTCCCCCCTCGCTCAGGTTGTTAATGCATTACAGAAAATACAAACTAAAAGGTTTGTTGGAATTCTCATAGCCTCTATTATCACAGCCACTGCTATTGCTGCTACGGCAGCTACTGCTGCCGTAGCTCTCTCCCAATCTATTCAGACCGCCCAGCAGTTTAACAATTATATGCAAAATGTTACTTCTGAAATGCGAACTATGGCACATATTGATCAAGAGATCCTCAAGAGCCTGGGTGCTTTAGAAGCCTCAGTCCTTTGGCTTGGG
>NW_004443979.1:5693869-5754688 GCF_000243295.1 Trichechus manatus latirostris
GGTGGAAAACCAGCACCGTGAGTTTAAAAAGCCTGCCATGGCCGCCATCTTGGCAACTAAGTCCAGGTGTTACTCACAGCTATGCTACTTCTCTTCCTTAAACATATAGAATGTGCCCCAGCCGTAGCTGGGCTCACAAGGACTCACTAAGACGCCAGGCCCTGAGGTGTGGAGACAGTAGCTGAAATAATCTTAGACTTTATCTCGTAGAGAAAAATTTTACTTTATGCTACTGGACACTTGTTGGACCAGTGGAAACCCTCTTGATTCTTATTCCATTAACTAAACAAAAAGGGGGAAATGTGGGGATATATGCCATTTAAACATGGCTGCACTATTGAAACTGCAGCCCCCACAGGCCTCTATGCTGCACAGCATGTTGAGACTTGTCCCCAGCATGTTGAGACTTGTCACGACTTGTTTTCCCAAACCTATTGTCCCTTTACTGATTGGCTTTTTTACCTGAATTCCTTCTCCCTTGCCCGCACCCAAAGACCATTGTTCTGTTTTTGCTTCACTGCTTGCTGTATTGACTATAAATAAACTCCTGGGACTGAAGCTGGGGTCGACTCCTCAGAGTGACCCTCCTGGCCCCACTTCTCTGTAAGAGTTGTGTTTGGTTACCGTCTCCGCCGTCCCGACAACTATCGCCGCTGCGACAATACCTAATAATATTCTAGTCCAGATGAGAGTGATAATTTGGCCTGATCTCTTTAAAATGAGTTTATGTCCCTAACATATTAGAAATTAAAGCCCTCAGTGCAATTTCTTAAGTACTTACTTTTTAAAAATTTTTATTGTGCTTTAGGTGAAAGTTTACAGTGCATTCGTTCTCATTCAAAAATTTATACACAAATTGTTTTGTGACATTGGTTGCAATTCCCACAACGCGTCAGCACTCTCTCCCTTTCCCTTTATACCCCGGGTTCCCCGTGCCCATTTGTCCCGTTTTCCTGTCCCTTCCTGCCTTCTCACCTTTGCTTTTGGGCAGGTGTTGCCCATCTGATCTTGTATACTTGATTGAACTAAGAAGGGCATTCCTCACATGTGGTATTGTTTATTTTATAGGTCTGTCTAATCTTCGGCTGAAAGGTGGACTTCAGAGTGGCTTCAATTCTGAGTTAGCAGGGTGTCTGGGAGACCACTGTCTCTGGGGTTCCTCCAGTCTCTGTCAGACCACTAAGTCTAGTCTTTTTTTCTAAATTTGAATTTTGTCCTATATTTTTCTCCCACTCAGTCCAGGACCCTCTATTTTGATCCCTGTCAAGTATTTACTCCTTGGACTGGATTTTAAAAAGAAACAAAGAGAGATGACTAGGGTCATCATTTTTATGTGGTTGAAATTAATTCTTTAGATCAATTGTTTCATCAGGAAACACAAAAAACTTTCATGTGTCACTGCTATTTAGAGCAAATAATCCCGGTTATCTTCATAATTTAAAATACTTGATAAAAGGGTATGTCTGAGGGTACTTTGGTAGCGAAACAAACTATTTTTTGCTGCCATCAGTGACTAGATAATTGTCTTCCTGTTTATTTCAATTCCCAGTGTGTATTTAGAGTCTCTGGAAGCACCCTTTAGTCAGACCAAATACTGAAAACGAAGAAACTTGGGGACAGTGGTTTTCAGGGAATCTTGAAGCAGCATAAAATAGAGATAATAAAAGAAAATTAAAGATTATTTCTTAAGCTTTATGACACTTACTCATCTGTGTTCCTGCCTCTTGTACTTTCTTTCACCCCACTATTTTCTACGTGTTTCTCCAAGTAGGTCTTTGGAGGGAACTCTTTTCATTTCTACAGTTATAGACTCAAGTAGACTACTTGTCACTGGCTGGGCATGGAAAGGGCAAAGAAAAGCTGGTCCTCCCTCCTTTCTGCCCCCTTCTAGATGCCTTTTACTCACTTACTCCCGTTCTCCTCCTGTCTCCCCTAGAGCTTCTGGGCTGTATAGATACCTCATTTACCATTACCCTTTATCCTCCCATGTAACTCCCACCTGGGATTGCCAGATTTAGCAAATACAAGTCACCCAGTTAAATTTGAATTTCAGATAAACTACAAATATTATTAGTATAAGCATGTCCTGAAATATTTAGGACATACTTACACTAAAAAACTATTATTTATCTGAAATTCAAACTTCAGTGGGCATCCTGTATTTTATCGAGCTTCCCTACTTCCACTCTATGGGCTACAGGAGGCTCCAGCAGCTGCTGGGCTCCTCTTACTCAGAACTGTGCTTAAGTCCCAGCCCTAAAAGAATACCCAAATCTGAATACTACACTTTCATCACAGTGGTCTGTGTTCCTATACTCCCTCCCCGCTCTGCTCTTTCCCACAGGATTCCCTTAGATATTTTTCACTCTGTGGATCCTGAATTGCCAAAGGATGGGCAAAATGCCAGATCTGGACTCCATTTAACTTGTCCTCAATTCCTGATAATTTGGATTTTTAGCAAATGAAGATTCACAGTGATGGACCAGAATTGAGGTGACTAATAATACACCTTTCCTTTCCATTCCTGCTTTAGAAAGGTGCTCCCAGGAAAAAGAGATCTAATTTAAACACGTATGATGCATTTTATAGTACCTTAGGACAGTTTAAAAAGTAAGACGCCTGGTAGAGGACCAAGGAAGCAGTAATGACATTTAAGTGCAAATCCGAAGAGAAAAAAAAAAATTAATAGGAAGAACAAGGCCCCTCATGAGAGTTAGTACCAAAGGAGAATAAGCTCAGGCTTCTCTCGAGAGATTTTCTCTTGCATTGGGTCAGAGAACAGCAAGAGGAAAAGATAGTAGAAATTCCAGGAGAATGACAGAGAGAAGCACAATGCATTTTGGAACTATTTTTAAGTGCAGAGTTGATGCCCTTTCAAAGCCTTTATCTTACATAATTGATTGACTTTAAACACACACTTTACCAGTCCAGAGCACAGTTTTTTAAAGAATTTTTTCTTCCCATTGTTTCTGGGATCCTGTTTCACTGGTAGCTTTTTTTTCACTCAGGTGATTAGAATGAAAATGAGCAGTACAAGTGCCGGGTGCCAGCTGCCTTTGTGCAGAGAATCCCTGCTCTCCCCAGGGTCATTGTGTCCGTGGGATCTCCTCTGAGCAGCCTCAGAACAGCTCCTTCCACTCCTGGGCAAAGGACAGATGCACCTCAATTTACTTTGAGCACAAATTGGGGTTTTGTTTCTAAACGGTATTAAAGAGTTCAAAATAATGTTGTAATTTCCCTACTAAAATTTTCTACATCGGTAAGCCGTTCTGGAAACTTGGGCCCGAAAAACAGATGCTCCCTGTTCCCTTCCTCTCACTCTTTCTTTCCTTTAAGTGGCTGACAACAAAGTTTCTACGTACTAGATGCTCTACCATTCGGTCTAAGTTTTTATGAATCACTCTAGCCTAAGCCACAATGTCTAGTAGAAGAAAGAATACTTGACTAGAAATCAGAAGAGGTGAGTAATGGTTGAAATGTCCCCACTAACTAGCTGTGCGATCCAGGAGAACCACTTCATCTTTCTGGGTCTGTTCTTCATCTATTAAATGAGAGTGCTGAACTTTACGTTCTCCAGCATTTCCTCCTGCTCTGAAGTTCTGCAGTTCTTCTTGTATCCTGCCCCACCTCTATGTACTTCTTCTGAGGAAGTTGCATTAAAGCTTTTAGCCAAGCTTAACAAATGCTTTTAAATTTTCTTCTTAAAACAGGATACTTCCTTTAAAAAAAAACAAAACAAACTTAGCTTGCTGAAAACAGTTTTCTAAGTATGGAGTTTCTGAAATTTAGAAAATAAGCAGATTTGACTTCTGAGATCTTTCTGAATGTCAGCATCATTCAGTGCTCTAAATTTATCAGACTCTGCTGGAAAGCTCTCTGGTATAGTCCCCAGTAAATGGGTAAGAAGTATATAATGAAACATGCTATTTTTCCTGCATTGTACTATAACTGCCTGTTCTCTAATTCCTTCCCAATTGATATCTGTAAAAAAATTTTTTTCACATGACATAGAAAATGCCAAGAATAACATAAATATTGCTCAAAATTTTACCATCCCAGATACCACTGTTATTCTGTGGTGCATAATACACACTCTATTTATATACATGTTGTTATGGATTGAATTGTGTCCCCCCAGAAACATGTGTTGTAAATCCTAATCCCTATACCTGTGGATGTAATATCATTTGGGAATAGGGTTTTTATTTGTTATGTCAGTGTATGGTGTGTCTTAAGCCAATAACTTTTGAGATATAAAAACAGCATTTAGGCATAGACGGAAGCAAGCACAAATAGGGGAAGATAGATGCCATCCCACATGAAGATCGTCAAGGAACAGAAGCTGAAGAGACAAAGACCTTCCCCAAGAGCTGACAGAGAAAGAAGGCCTTCCCCTAGAGCTGGTGTCTTGAATTTGGACTTCTAGCATTCAACTGTGAGAAAATAAATTTTTGTTCGTTAAGGCCACTCACTTGTGGTACTTCTGTTATAGCAGCACTAGATAACTAAGACACATGTATATAATTTTATGTAAATGAGGTTATTTATTTCATGTAAATAATTTTTTATACTAATATATTTGATTAAGTTTTATTGTCATAAAAGTAAAAGCATCAATTTTAAGTGTTTATTATGATGAATTTTGATTAATATGTATATATACCTGTGTAACCATCACCCAGATCAATATATAGAACTTTCCATCACCCTAGAAAGTTCTGTTGTGCTCCTTTCCTCAGGCAATCACTATTGATTTTTTTTTTTACTATAGTTTTGCCTGTTCTTGAAAATTAAACCATACAATATATACTCACTTGTAATTTTTTTTTTGTTTATATGCTTTTGAGATCCACCCAAGTGATTGCATATGGCAGTAATTTGTTTGTTACACTGATGACTAGTATTCCACTGTGATGAATATATTACAGTTTATTTATTAACCTTTCGATGGATGCTTGGGTTATAGCCAGCTTTTGGCTATCTGAAGAAAGCTATGAACTCTACTCTTAGTATAAGAGTATACTTATCTGTATAAGAAAACATGCTAACATAAGATTGTGTTACCTACATGAAATGAGAACAAAATCTGATTGCCCATTGGCAGGAGAATGAATAAATAAAGTGGAATGAATAAAACTGAATACTATACAACAATGAAAATAAGGTACTTGTTATTCATACCATAGACTATTTAGGGATATATATGTGTATAACAAAATTTTGAAGACAAGAGAATGATAACCACAAACTTCACAAAAGTGGTTACTTTTGTATCATTTTAACTTCTGTCAGTTTTTCATGAGTAAAAAATATATCACAATTTTTATGGGATTTTTTGCCTTAAAAATTACAAAGGATGTGGACACACTGCTTTCTTAGAGATGAAAGGCTTTCTAATATAAAAACTGGAATTTTGAAATTATTATAAATGACGTTGTCTTGTCTAAATGACCCTCTCTACATATTCCTAGATCTGGTGACCGAAGATGGGAACAGGCATAGAAAGTAAAAGAATACTTTCTTGGAGAAACTGAAGATCAAAATGAATGATCTGAACAAGAGGGGCACAACTGTGGTGAGCAATAAGAAAGGAATACATCAGATGACCACAGCTAAGTCAGACAGACAAGGCCCCAAAGGGGAAAGACACTGGAGGAAGCTTTCTCTGAGGAAGATGCAGCAGGGCATGGAGACTCACGGGATTCAGAAGAGAGCCTGTGTGAGGAAAGAACTGTCATAAAGGGTTGCAAACATGAATATTCTGAGCGGAAATCAAGGGCACAGGTGTCAGCTGGCTAGCAAGGAGGTAAAACAGAGAGGCGACTATTAATCGTTTTGCTAAACTAAGTCAAAATGAAAAAAAAATTAATAGTGTACACACACACACACAAACCAGTATAGGAAAGGGATTACACAATCATGAAGAAATGTTTATAGTCTAAATAGAAGGAATTGCTCCCTTTCTTCCAACTCAAATCATTGGGTGATAAGTAACTAAAAGTTACTGGTAAGCCTTTGGTATCTTGATCAGTTTATCACAGAGGACCCTTCAGTGTGGGTAGGTGATGACATGTAGATAATGAGAGGATGCCAGAGATGGGTGAAGCGGTTTAGAAACAACGTGAGTAGCCCAGAGCCAGATGGACTGGTTCTGCTTCGGTGGCCGTGGAAAGTGAGGCCAGAGTAGCAAAATGGATACCAGGAGCCCTACTTGTTGCCTAACTAAGTGGAATAGCTGGCTCAACAGGAGAAAGGTAGGCTTCACTCTGCACTGAGTTCCCCAACTCTAGATAAACATGTGAAAACGAATGTTAGGGGGAAAATGTGCAACTGGTTATGAAAAGATCTTGTATTTCATTTAATTGAAAAAACCAATTTGTTGACATACAGACCAAATGGACCAAACAGTGTTAACAGAATCATTTTATCTTCAGGACACAGGTAATACCCCAAACAAGCATCAACTTTAGAGCTCTGCTGCCAACCAGGAGGGCATTTAAACACAAACTTAGCCTAGAGGGTAAGCGTCTTTATGTCTTTCGGCGAAGGCAAAGCCATTTGTTTGGCACTTCATAGGAGTATCTTTCCACCAGGTCTTCATCAAATGGTATATGCCACGAGTCTCCAGTTGTTTGCACCACTGTGTCATAGCTGAGAATATGCTGTTGAATTAAAAAGGGAAACAGACATTGAGAATAACATGATCGGGTTACCTGGCCATTTCCCTTTCTCTTCTGACAATTTCTCAGTTTGCTTCAGAGGCATATTCCCTCACTTACTTCACAATGGATTTTTAAAGAGAAGCTAGCTCTGCAAAGATGAACCCTGGTATTAAGAGTTCCTTCTTTTTGGGTTGCATTTTTAAAGTTAAGAACTCTCTAGAGAAGCATTACATTTACAGGATACAGAATTCCTTTTGTCACTTCTATTGGTTTTGTGTGTGTGAGAAAAAAATAGAGAGAGAAAAATTTCAAATATACAAAAGTAGAGAAATAGTATAATGAACTCTGATGTACCCATCACCCAGCTTCAACCATTATCAACTCATGGTTGATCTTATTTACCACCCACTTCCTTGCCTCCTCCTACACCCAAGATTATTTTGAAGCAAATCATAGATATTATATCATTTCTTCTGTAAATATTTCAGTATGCATCTCTAAAAGATAAGGACTCTTATTTTTAAATGTAACACCACTACCAATATTACATTTACAAATTAATAACAATTCCTTAACAACATTAACATTTCCCCAATTATTATATGTATGTGTGTGTATATTTTACAGTTTTGTTTGAATCGGAACTGAAATAAAGTTATTACATTATGACTGAGTGAAATATTTCTTAGTTTTCTTTTAATCTAGGGATTTCCTTTCCATCGGTATTTTTCTTTCAATTGTTGTTGTTAAAGAAACCAGGTCAGTTGACCTGTTTCCCAGAGTCTTCCCTGTCTTTATTTTACTGAGTGCATCTCTAGGGTATCATTTGATACCATACTGCCTGTACATCTGTTGTTTTGCATATTTTTTGACCATTTAACTATATTTTAACAGAGGCCAGTGTGTTTTTCTGTGATAACTCGCCCTTGGATTTTCTTCCGTTGCTATCACACAAGAGGCTGCTAACCAAAAGTGGTTCAAATCCACCAGCTGCTCCACAGGAGAAAGATGTGACAGTCTGCTTCCATAAAGATTTACAACCTTGGAAATCAGTTTCCAATGGGGCAATTCTACTCTGTCCTATAGTGTCACTATGGGTCAGAATCGACTCCATGGCAACGGGTTTGATTTAAACTAGAATATTAGTCAGAATCAACACAACTGCAGGGGGTTTAAACTAGAATAAAGGAGCCCTGGTGGCTCACCTGCTAACGGAAAGGTTGGTGGTTCAAACTTACCAGCTGCTCTGTGGAAGAAAAGACTTGGCAATCTGCTCCTGTAAAGATTACAGCATAGGAAACCCTACAGGGGCAGTTCTACTCTGTCCTATTGGGTCTCTATGAGTCGAAATTGACTTGATGGCACACAACAACACAAACTAGGATAAAGGAACCCTAGTGGTGCAACAGTTAAGTGCTCGGCTGCTAACCAAAAGGTCGGCAGTTCCAACACACCAGCCACTCCACAGGAGAAAAGACCTGGTGATCTGCTCCCATAAAGATTATAGCCTAGGAAACCCTATGGGGCACTTCTACTCTGTCATATAGGGTCACTATGAGTTGGAAGTGACTCAATGGCACATAATACCACCACAAACTCAAATAAAGGAGCCTTGGTGGTGTAACAGTTAAGCGCTCAGCTGCCAACAAAAGGTTGGCAGTTTGAACTTACCAGCCCCTCCGCAGGAGAAAAGATCTGGTAATCTGCTCCTGTAAAGATTATAGTCAAGGAAACCCTATGGGGCAGTTCTACTCTGTCATACAGGGTCGCTGTGAGTTGAATCAACTCAACGGCACACAACAACAACAAACTGAAATCAAAGGAGAACTCAATTAAGACCCACATCATAGAAGTCGATTAAACAGGGAAAAGGAGTTACTTAGCAGAAGTTAAAAAGCAAAAATTTTGTTAAAAAGCGAAGATGTCATTTTGAGGACTATGGCGGACCTGATCCAAGCCATGGTGTTTTTAATCGCCTCTTATGTATGGAAAGCTGGACAATGAATAAGGAAGACCAAAGAAGATCTGATGCATTTGAATCACAGTGTTGGCGAAGAATATTGAACATACCATGGACTGCCAGAAGAACGAACAAATCTGTCTTGGAAAGTACAGCCAGATTCTCCTTAGAAGCAAGGATGGCGAGACTTTGTCTCATGTACCGAGGACATTGCTATCAGGAGGGACCGGTCCCGGGAGAAGGACACCATGCTTGGTAGAGGGTCAGTGGAAAAGAGGAAGACCCTCAACGAGATGGATTGTCACAGTGGCTGCAACAATGGGCTCAAACAGCAACGACTGTGAGGATGGTGCAGGACCAGGCAGTGTTTCGTTCTGTTGTACATAGGGTTGCTATGAGTCAGAACTGACCCAACGGCACCTAACAACAGCAGCAGCAGCAGCAGTAGAAGATTATGACAAACCATAAAGGATAAGCAATTATGAGCTGTTGCAAATAAACTGGGGGTGGGGGGGACTCATATTAGAAGTCATAACTGATGACATAATTGAAATCACAACTGATGACATCCCAGGTGTTTGCAATATATCAACTCAGTTGAGGTTTGCCTGTGAAACCTTCTGCTATGGCAGAGACTCAGTTTCTAAGAACTATCTATTTCCAAACACCAAACTAAAATCGAGAAAAATAAAATGTTCAGAATCTTCAACTAGCTTAGCTGCAACATTCTTTTGCTATGCCACATTCTTACTATTACTTTACTCTGTTGACATTATGCAGAGAACAGATAACATACCTGAAAGGATATTTTTGATCCTGGAAACCTACTAATAATTGCCAGCTGATGTCCTTGCTGCCATTTAAAGAACAGGCGTTGGGTCTTGGCGTCAGGCAGACAAGCTTTGTGGTCCCGCATCAGGTCTTTTGTGATAAACTTGCAGTGGTTCCCTGAGTGCAGTGTGGCATACAGAAGGAACGGATCATCCTTTGAGCTGAGCCAAGCATAAAGAAAGGATATGATCAAGCAAAGCCCTGAGGAGGCAGAGAGTAGCATTTGTCTCCATGCCTTTTATTCTCCTATTTTCTTCAGTGGTGCTCTGAATGCTCGACAGACATGCTCTCAGTGCTATTTATGACTCACCTGGAAGTCCTTAGTGGGTAGAACACAGATGGAGAGCTGAAGGAAGGGAATGCTAATGCATGAGGCTCTAACAGCTCAACTGGGTTCGCCCACTGGAATGAAGAATTCTCAAAATTCTTTCTTCACATTCAAAAGTTAGTTCTCTGTGTTCCCAGTGAAATTTTCCCATTTGCCACATCCACTGCAGGGGCACATCTTTTTACCCCTTTCCTCACCCAAATTAAAAAAAAAAAAAATCATCCAAAATACTACTAAGGCCAGATGACACTTTCTTCTCAAGCCATCAAATAACTTGGCTGACCACAAAGCTGAAACTGGTATCTCAAAGCAGCTTTTGGGCAGTCACCGGGATCAGCACCTGAAAGCATCTTTGGCTTTGAGAAAAGCCAGCAACTCAGAGTCTCCAGCACTGCCCTCAACATCAGCACTTACCATCTGAGTATATGTGCTACACAAATAGCAGTAACTATCTATCTTGGCCCAGGAGGATTTGGACTGCAACATGTCATATGCTTTATGCCTGGATTCAAATTACCCAAAGTAGGACTAAGTAAAGTTCATGTCATACTGAAGTATTTCAAGTAAAATGATAAAATGACTGGAATCTACCTTAAAATTTTCCAGGAAGAAAACAGCGGGGGATTATATGAAATAAGATTAGCAAAATGCTGGTAATTGTTGGAGGTGGATGACAGTTACATGGGGCTCACTATACTATTCTACTTCAGTGTATGTTTGAAAGGCTTCTTATCGTACATTAGTGGAAGATAGAGTTAATGTTGTTATAAATTTAAATAGTCAAATCCAAAGCCATAGAAAATCATTGAATCACCTTTACAACTCTGGAGCTTTAGCTGGTGCAATAAAAACAGAACCCAAACCAAGCAATGAGGCCAGTTTCCAACAGGCTTCTTGGTTATAACTCTTTGCAATTTATCCAACTCTTCCATCTAAGAATAATAATGACGATGATAGCAACTAACATATATGTTTACCATGTATTTGGTGCTGTGCTAAGAATTTGACATGTGTTATTTACACAAAGGTCAGTGGTTCAAACCCACCAGCTGCTCCACAGGAGAAAGATGTGGCAGTCTGCTTCAAATAAGATTGCAGCCTTGGAAACCCTATGGGGCAGTTCTATTCTGTGCCGCTGGGTTGCTATGAGTCAGAACTGACTTGACGGCAATGTGTATTTACATATATTATCTCATTTAATATTCCTAACAATCCCATGGAGATTGATGTGTGAAGAAAAGGAGACACCTTCCTGGATAGGAAGTGGCAGGGCCATGATCTGAACCTAGGTAGACTAATTTCTAATCCTATTCTCCTAATGCCAACCCAGTGTTGCCTAAAGTGATTACACAAAAAGCATTACTATTGTCTTCTACTCTTGGAGAAATGGAAACACCCTCTCCTCTGAGTAAATAAAATAAAAAGACTTAGCTAAAGTATAAAAAGGATCTGGTTTGGGATCTGGATGAGGGGTTAGCTTCATGCTCATGCATGAAAGCCATTTTACCCTTTTTTTAAGAATAAATGATTTTGGGAATGCTGACACATCTTGACACTATCACATTCAAACTAACGAAACCTAGATTTGGGGTCTGAGGCACACACGTTCATTATCCACGCAAAGTCGGAAATAAATTTTTGTCAGCAAAAGTAGTATGAAAAACTAAATGCACGTTAAAAGTTGATATGGGTTGTTGATGATCTGTGCTTCTCCTGATTAGCTGGCTTTTCTTTATGGACACTGTAAATTTTCTTATTAACCAAGTTTTCCATGTTCCTTTGGTTTCAAGGGAAGGTCAGAGTCAAATATGCAGCTCAGAGCAACTTTCTCTTTATATTTAGAATAAAATCCAGGCCCCTTGCCTGCTTACCAGGCCCATGAGGTGCCGTGTAATGTGGTCTCTGTCTTCTCTCTGACCTCAGAACCTACCACTTTCTCTCCTGTTGCTATACGCTATCCACACTGGCCTTCTTGCTGTTCCTCAAATATGCCAAGCTCACTCCTGCCTCAGGGTTTTTTGAATACTGCTGTTCCCTCTATCTGCTATGTTCTTCCCCTCCCCCTTCTTCAAATGGTCACTCCTTCCCATCAGAAATGCCTTTCCTGATCACCTCATCCACTACCCTCTGACCTACCCCCTAAAGAATCCCTCTTTTTCTATCTACTTACTCTGCTTTATTGTTTTCATAGCATTGATCACTGTCTGAAATTATATTATGTATTTATTTGTTTACCTGTTTACTGTAAGTCACAAGAGGGTAGGGACTTTGTCTTGTTTACTACTGTTCCTCCAGAACACAGAAGGTGCTCATATTTGTTGTTTGGTGAATGACCGATTTAGGACCTATGGCACGCATTATTTACTAACCTCACCTCTGACTTTATCTTCTTTACCCTGATTTCTTCATCTATTTAAGTTTATCCTGCTGTAGAAGCTGTATTTCTATAAGTCACCTCAAGTCTTTTTTTGGAATGAGGTTGAGTATATATACATATACTGGTATGCATTTTTAAAACGCTGAAAGTAGGTAACCAGCAGAAGGCTGGAGCTTAGGGTAATTTACCTATTGCCTTCAATACTTACATGTCATCAGCAAAGAAACAGCTTGCTTGCTTTTGCACCTTTTCCATCTCATCCTTTCTCCACCGGGAATACTGCTTTAGCATGTGCTTCCGGCCCAGGACCAGCAGCCGCAGATTCTGCTTGGATAGCTGAGAGACCACATCCAAGAGCTAAAAAACACAAAGCCAGCACCCAAGCAGGTCAAGGGAAGACTCTCAGATAAGTGGTGCAATTCTTCCAGCTGCTAACCTCATTGGTGAAGCGCTCTTTTCTGGTAAGAGGTAAGAAAAAAAATTCCTTAATTTCCCACCTTTGTAAGCCTGAGGAAAATGCTTCCTCATTACAAATTAATTTTTAACATCTGACCACTGATTAGGCTACATTGGATCCAATGGGATTTTCTAAGCACAGACTAGATTCGTTGATTTTAAAATGTGGTCCCTAGACATCACTGGGAGAGAGAGGCTCAAAGGGGCTGGGATTTTGCTCTTACACACCCCCAACCCTGTTTCAACCAATACAGCTCAACTTTTGTATATTTATATATTGATGTTTTCATTTGAATAAAGAGTTCTACTTCTTTTTAAAAAAGTCTGTAGCTGGCTGGACTAGATAGTGACTTTGCAACCAGTCTTTCCGTGTCATGACTCCACTGCTGAGACCGCTGCCTTTGACTGAAATCCCCTTTTCCTTCTGAAGATCTGTAAGTTTCCATCCTCTAGCTCACTTTCTAGTCTACCTTTCTTGTGCTTACTTGAACTCCTCAAAAGTCTAGACTTTGATTTTTAGCAAACCAAGTACTGTGGTGACCCTGTCTATATTTAATCTTTCATAAAGAAAAGCCCATAGCTTACTTTCAAGTACAACGTATTAAACTACGCCATAAATGGACATTACTAAATAAAACAAAAACAAATGAAAAAATTATATTACACAATAGTGTATCAGAAATAAAGAAGTTCTTTAAGTTACAAGAATTCCTGGGTCCTCAAAAATTACAAGTTGAAAGTCGGTGAAGAAATCCCTAATTTTCTTGTGTCTTGGTTGGAAATAGGTATTGATTTTAGTCTAGCTTCCCTTTACTCATAATTTTTTCCCCTGTAGATTTTCAGGATATTATTTCAAATTCTTTAATCAGTAATATTTCATTCAGTCAGTCACTTACAAAATATTGCTTTAGCACCTGTTATGTCCAATACACATGTAGACTCACTGGTAATCTAATAATGAATTAGAAATGACTGATTTTTAAAAATGATTGTTTAATGCTCTAGATTTATATTTGATTTTTTTGCCATCCTATTCCATTACAATTCTTATTATTTTAGTAAGGAGGGGTTGGTTTTATTATTTCTAATTATTAGTTCTGAAATTAAGACATTAAATGGACATAACTTGCCCACTAAATGGGAGCTAATATTCAAAACCAAACTCGTTGCCATTGAGTCAATTTTGACTCATAGCGACCCTATAGGACAGAGTAGAACTGCCCCATAGGATTTCCAAGGAGCGCCTGGTGGATTCGAACTGCCAACCTTTTGGTCAGCAGCAGAACTCTTAACCACTACACCACCAGGGTTTCCAGGGTAGAAATACCAAGACCAGCATGAGAACTTCAAGCCCAAAGCCTTTACAACTAGTAAAATATAGTTCTTTTCTTCAAAGCTAGGAATAGTGACTTCTGTATTCATTCAACAGTTGTTTCCCAGATCTTTCTATGTGTAAGGCATGTGATAGATATCACAGCTAACAAAACTTAAAAAGACTTGGTCCCTGCCTTTAGTGAAGGAGTATCTGATAATTTTCCTAGCCACCTATCAAGTCTAGGAAAATATACATGCTGGCTCTACATATACTGGATGGCTAATAAACATTTTCTGATTTGCTGAAGAATATGCCCAACTTCCATTTTTATCCATCACAAAAGTAGTTCATTATTGAAAACTTGAAAAATATAGACTAGAATATGAAAGAAACCACCCATAGCTCACCACCCAAAGATTGTTAATATGTATTTTTCAGTCTTTTTTATTCTATGCATTTTATATCATTTTATAAGCTATTATTTTAAAAGTTAGGTTAGTAATCAAAGGAAAACACCTACACTAAGAAAGTCTAATTTCATGGATTCAGACACCTCAGAAGACACTGAGAACACATCTCCTTCAGCATGTATTTACAACATTAATTCTTTAAAGCTATGCTGAGATTTCAGATTATTTTCAGTGAGCCCAGATACAATCTCAGATACAAAATGGTAACTAACTCATTAACTGAAATGATAATTACATTTTTTAATTTCCATAAGAATTCCCAGAAAGTTATTGTAAAAATACAAAATAAACAACTGAAACAAAAAACAATTTTTTGATATTGATTGCTTAAGTTTCTATGCAACTGGGAAGACATGGCTTAAAAGGAAATACAATTGGTTCTTCACAGCTATTGCCTTGTTCAGGACATGGCCTTGAGGTTACTAAAACTAAGATAAAAAAGGGTGCCCAAGAAAGAGCAGGAAAACCTTAGCTTGAACTACTCTGGGACGCCATCTTGTGGCTGAGAGGTTTCTACTAGTAGCAGCTCTCTGAAAAAAAAAAAAAAAAAGAAAAGAAAACAAAGGAGAATAAACAAAAGATACGAGAAAGAAAGAAGAGTGTACAGAAATAAAGGCACTCACATAAAATCCTGTGACAACCCAGCTATGAGCCCACTTCCTCTGGGCTAAATTTCAAGGCTGGATCCAATGGGTTTCAAAGTTTCAAGATACCCAGAATTGTAAAGAAACAGAAAATTCACCTTAATTCTACGTTAGATAAAAAATAAAACTGAAGAGGGACTTCCACTTCTAGAAAAATGGAATAGATGTACTCTCCCCTATTCCTCCCACTAAGCACAACTAAAAACCCTGGAAATTATACATAAAACAAACATAAAAAGACTTTGAAAGGTAGAGACAATAAGGCAGACTGGACCTTGGGACACAAGGAATGACATGGCAGTGCATTCCCTGGGTTTCCTTTTTTCCTCATATATCTCATACTAGAGCTGAAGAAGCCAGCAATCTAGAAATGCCATTGAGTGTGGATGAAAAAAGTCCCAACCAACAAAGCCTGCTCTCTCTAGCCAAAGGACCAGGAAAAAGACAGTCTAGCAAGACAGAAAGCATCTAGACAATAACTGCTCTATCCTAGCCAAATACCACAGAAAAAACTATGGCTCCACCTCCACTGATGCCAGCAAAAGCTAAGTGGGGAGCCTAGACTTCCACCCTCATGAGGCTGTAACAAGGTGCCTCAACACACCTGCCAAGGTGGTGGCACAGAAGGCCAAGTAGGGAACCATGCCTTTCAACACTGTTAGCTGAGAATGAACATGCCATCTGCCTACCATGGCGTCAGTGGGGAGTCTTGACTTCCTTTGCCACTGGCAGTAGCAAGGTGATCCACCCCCTCTCCCTGCTAGGGTAGTGTCAGAGGAAACCTAGTGGAGAGTCAGCACTTTTACTATTACCTAGTATTAACAAGGCCACCCCAGTGCAGTGTCAGCAGGGAATACACGAAGAGCCAGAACTCCCACCTTTGCCCAGAAGTAATAAGGATATTCCTCTAAGTTGTCAATGTAGGTCAAGTGGGAAATCTGGTCTTCTACCTCAACCTGGCAGTAATGAGGCAGTGCCTCCTCCTTCCCCTGCCACAGCATTATCAGAAAAAGCAAGTTAAAACAGATGGTTTAAATAAGATCCAGAGTCTCAAACCATAGTATGAAAATGTCCAAATTTCAATTGAAAATCACTGATTATAACAAGAACCAAGAACCAGGAGATGACAGAGATGTTAGAATTATCTGATAAATATTTGAAGTATCCATGATAAAATGTTTCAATGAGCAATTATGAACATGCTTAAAACGAATGAAAAAATAGAAAGGCTCAGGAAAGAAACAGAAAGTCTCAACAAAAAAATGGAAGATATAAAGAAGAACCAAGTGGAAATTTTAGAACTAAAACCATAATAACTAAACTAAAAGTGGATGGGCTCAACAGCAGAATGGAAAAGACAGAGGAAGGAATTAGTGAACTGGAAAACAGAACAATAAAAATTACCAATCTGAACAACAGGGAGAAAACAGACTGGAAAAAAAAATGAACAGAGCCTCAGTAACTTGTTGTACTATAACAAAAAAAAAAAAAAAGAAAAGAAAAGAAAAGAAAAAGATCTAATATTCATGCCATTAGAGTCCTGGAAGCAGAAGAGAAAAAACGGTGAGGCTGAAAATATCCTTGAAGAAATAATGGCTGGAAGCATCCCAACTTTGACAAGACTCAAAAAGCTGAGTGAACCACATATAAGATAAACCCAAAAGAAATCCACGCAAGGAAACATCATAATTAAACTTCTGAAAGCTAAAAACAAAAAAAAAATTTTTTGATCTAGAGTAAGGCAAAGAGTCCATAAAAGGAAACACTGATAAACTGGACTTTATCAAAATTAAAAATGTCTGCTCTGTGAAAGACCCCGTTAAGATGATAAAAAGACAAGCTTACAGACTGGGAGAAAATATTTGCAAATCAAATATTCAACATAGGATTAGTATCTAGAATAGATAAAGAACTCTTAACACTCAATAAAAAAGCAAACAATCTAATTAGAACATGAGCAAAAGACCCTTCACCAAAGATACACAGATGGCAAATAAGTACATGAAAAGAGGTCTAACATCATTAGTTATTAGGGAAATGAAAATTATAACCCAATTAGATTATCATGACACACCAAACAGAATGGCTAAAATAAAAAACAGTGACAATACCAAATGCTGGTGAGGGAGCAGAGAAACTGGATCACTCATATATTGCTGGTGGGAATTTGAAACAACATTTATATAACATTCTTGAAATGACAAAATTATGGAAATGGAGAGCAAATTAGTGGTTGTCAGGGTTACGGAGGGGTGAAGGCTGGAGGGAAGTGGGTGTGGCTGTAAAAGGGCAACATGAAGGATTCTTGTGGTGATGGAAATGTTCTGTGTCTTAACTATATCAATGTCAATCGTGATACTGTTATGTAAGATGTTACCACTGGGGGAAACTGGGTGAAGGATACACAGGATCTCCCTGTATTATTTCTTACAGCTGCACATCAATCTACAATTATCTCAAAATAACAACAATCAAAAAGAGAAAAAAAAATCCCCCCAAAACAAAACAAATATACAAACAAAAAAACCCAAAAACAACTGGACCTTCTAAGGAAAGACAAAGGGGTTGTGTGACAAATATCCAATGCATACAGAATGGTCCATACCCCATAAAGGCAATCCTCTCCTGCAGACTATAAATAGGGAACAGGTTTAGATGCGACAGACCAGAAAGAGTTTCCTTGAGTTCAGGGCAGTCCTGAATAGAGAAACCTAGATCCACCTTGGCCTGTTCTCAACCTAGAGAACTCAAAGACAGTAGGGACAGTTCTGGGCTTGCCTGAGGGGTCTGAATCTAGGCCACACAGTAGTGCAAAATAAACAGAACAGCTCATTCTACAGCATACCTAAAATTCCAAATTGATTCCAGAAGTAACAAGGTCTCCTCAGTGCCCAGTACCGCAGTGTTAAACTGGGATAAGATATCACTTCCCAGCAGCCCCTTCACCCCACCACAAGACTTAACTGGTCCTCGCCAATCCGCACATCCCCCTAGTAGTAAGGGGGAGCCTTACCTGGCCCAGCCTGTTAGAATGGGGAGATGGACCCAGATCACACCAGCAGGCAGTTTTCTCATGCCAGACTCATCGCCTTGGTACTCTTTGCTTTTTTCTCTCTCTTGATTTGGGATTTTTGTTTTCTATACTTCCTACTATTTCACTTTTCTTTTTCACAAAATCATTTCTCCTTTAAATATTTTTCCTTTCGCCACTATATTTGCTTTATTCTGATTATTGTCTGGACTAAATTTTAATTTTCTTTCTACCACTGCTCCTCAAGATTTCTAAAAGATAATTCTCCAAAAACTGGAAGAATGAGAATAAATTTCAGGTCAATATTTGGTACAACCATTTTCTGATCTGGCTTCCATCCTAATTTGATTTATCTCCTGCAGGAACAGGTAAGAGATTTTTTTTTTTTTTTTACTTAGAAGTGATACACTTACTTTTGGTATAAAAGTGCTGAAAAGTAGTTCTGAGCTAAGGGTAAAAATATGGTTGGCAGGCTACGTGTGTTAGAAATACCTGTGCATAGGGATGCTCTGGAAGTAGGAAAGCTGGCTGGAAGGTGGGAGAAGCCCATGAGAGCAAGAGCTTTTCTGAGTAATTCCAAACAGTAAGTGTAACTTCCTATTTTTGACCTCCACGTCTGTGATCTCTGGCACTTCCTGGGTTGTATGAACTGTAGATCTTCAAAAACTCTAAAACCTTTGGAATTGAGGTCTATAGAAATTATAAATTCTATTCTAGTTTTGGTCAAGATAACTATAATCAATGCACCTCATGTATAAGAAAATTCATTATGGAACGTCTTTAGGAAAGAACTTAAGTTTTACTACAGAAATTATAAAATATACACAAAAGTAGGCAGAATCGCATTATGAACTGCCATGTACCCATAACCCAGTTATAATAATTATCAGCTATGGTCAATCTTTCATCTATATTCCCATACACTTCCCCTTCCCACAGTATTTTGAAACACATCCCAGACATCATATCATCTCAACTGTAAATATGTCAGTATGTATTTCTAAAATACAGGGACTCTTCAAAAAAAATAAGCACAATATCACTACCATATCTAAAAAAATTAACAATAATTCCTTAATATCAAATATTCAACCAGTGTTCATATTCCCCTAAGTCTTATACATTTTTTTTTTAATCAGGATCTAAAAAAGCTCCATATATTGCAAATGCTTGATATATCTCTTAAGACTTTCAATCTAGAAGTTCTTTCTACATTTTGTTTTTTCCCTTGCAGTTAAAGTAATGTGGTTGTCTTACAGTTTCCTACATTCTCAATTTTGCTGATTGCATCCCTACGGTATCACGTAATATGTTCTCTAGCCCTCTATGCTTCCTGCAAATTAGCAGTTGAATCTTGAGATTTGTTCAGATTTAAGCTTGGTTTTTTTTTTTGGTGTGTATGTATATGTGTATGTATGTGTGCATGTATGTGTATATGTGTGTATATGTATATGTTTACATATTTTAAATACGGTCCTGATAAAGTAAAAAGGCCAGTTCATTCATCAAATATTTACTGAAAACCTTCTATGTCAGTCACTAGACAGGGGTATTGGGGATACAGATATAAAGACACAGTTATCCCTAACCTCAAGGAGTTTGCAGTCAAATGAATATAATACCTTGTAATAAATGCTAAGAGGGAGCACAAAGGATGGACACTGAATGTACCATGCACTGCCAGAAGAATGAACAAATTTGTCTTAGAAGAAGTACAGCCAGAACGCTCCTTAGAGCTAGGATGGTGGAACTTCGTCTTATGTACTTTGACCATGTCATCAGGAGGGACCAGTCCTTGGAGAAGGACATCATGCTTGGTAAAACACAGGGTCAGCGAAAAAGAGGAAGACCCTCGACGAGATGGACTGACACAGTGGCTGCAACAATGGGCTCAAGCATAGCAACAACAGTGAGGATGGTGCAGGACCGGACAGTGTTTCGTTCTGTTGCGTATAGGGCTGCTATGAGTCGGAACTGACTTGATGGCATCTAACAACAACAACAACAGTGTGTCTGTGTGTGACTGAGTGTGGAGTATGTAGAAATATGAAGTCATTCTCCTTGATATCTTCTATTTTCTGTGTGCAACAGGAGGTGAGTCACTGGCAGAGTGATGGTGGAGGGAGTGGAGTAGCAAGCTTGAGTGCAGTGGTGCAGATCAGACATAGCTGGTGTGGGAACTGGGAGCTGACTGCAGACACATAGAGAGAGCTGGACTGAGTAAAGCCCAGGGGTGGCTAGAGGCCAGGAATGCAGAGGCAGCAGCAGTGGGCACCGTGGAGAAATTTATAGTGTGCAGCATCCTGGCTGTAGAATGAGGGAAGGCAACTGGAGAGATGGCCAGTGTGGATGATGACTGGTTTGTGCTACTTTAACATTTGGTCAAAAGGCACTTTCAGGTAGGACCATCATCCAAACATCAGTCATCTATTTAGTATCACTCTCCCTATTTACTATTATTAAGGATATCATTCCAAATTTATATCTGTGGTTTTGGCCTGAGCCAGGAATCCAAATTCCTATTTTGTTTTTTTGCTCAGATTTCCTTATTTGAAAAATGTAGATGAGGTAACCATCCACCCCTGCAAATACACACACACATAATCCTTAACAGTATTATGAAAATTTACCTATCAAGTCATCATCAATACAAATGTAAAATGTTACTATTTACATACAATTTCTATATGAAAAGATTTTGATAATTTTCTACTATTTTTCATAGCAGTTTATGCAGGAAGTCAATATTGTTTTCTCATTTAAAGAATAAGGAGACTGAAGGGAGAAGAAATTTGGGACATATTCAAGGTACTCCTGTGTGGTAATTTAGAAAGAAAGAATCTCAAAACCAGTGCTTTCAGGGCCTGTCCTTTCTGGCAATGTTGACCCCTTTTAATGATTTTAGGAAACAACCAAGAGTCTATTTGACAAGGTGGTCCTGGGAAGCCACGTATTTGTGCTGAAGTACATTTCCTTCCTCAACCTACCTCTCCACCTTCTGTTCAACCTCTCTCCCTTAATGAATCAAGGTGAATGACTGTCAGGATAAGGGTCCCCAATTCTATTCAGGTAGTTAAGAGTCCAGTACTCCTTGGATAAGGAGCTCTGGTGGTGCAGGGTTAAGCGATCAGCTGCTAATAGAAAATTTGGCAGTTCAAACCCACCAGACACTCTGCGGGAGAAAGATGTGGCCGACTGCTTCTGCTTCTGTAAAGATTACAGCCTTGGAAACCCTATGGGGCAGCTCTACTCTGTCCTATAGAGTCACTATGAGTCGGAATTGACTTGATGGCAAGGGGTTTGGTTTTCTTTGACTCCTTGGATAATGCTTGTAGTTTCATTTCTGGCCGATTCTGATGCTATTTTTCTATATGTGAAATGAATGAGTGGGAATTGCTCTTCAGGAACCATGCAAAGTTCACAGATTCCTCCACTTAGCAGTTGGATAGTTTTCTTCTTTGTAAAGGACCTGACGTAAATGTGGAGCTTGATTAAAGTAGAAATTGTTCTCCCTGAAAATGGTCAGCAGCTGTTATAGGTGCAAATTGGGGCCAGGTGGGGTGTTTGAGGAGCAAGGCATTATGCATTTTAATGGGTACAAGCTTTCATAGGCCTCATTTCTCTCAGACAAAATCATGTGAATACTCATGGCAAGGAGGAACTAAAGTGATTTAGTCTTTGACCCACCTCCTCTTTGCAAATACACGTAGCTATAGTTCAGCACCTGAGCCTTGAAAGGAAAGCAAATTAGTTTGAAATAGAATGTTGATACTAATGAGAATGTTCTTAGTTATTTATAAGTGGAGATATTTGAAATTCCATAAAAGCAGAAGAGAAGTTCTTAAAACAACCATGAATAGCCTACACACTGTTCCAACATAAAATAATACCCATTACTAATACCGGTCACACGTTGTTTGGGAGACTAAAGCCAGGGAAATATACCTCCATTTGTTATGTTATTGCTTCACTAAAGACATCATAGTAACTTGGGGCTTGAACTGGATGGTCCTGGGTGGGGGTTTTCCTATTTCAGTCTGGCTGAATTTCAGGATATGATGAAGTTAAGTCAAAAGCACACAAGAGAAAGCAAGAAAAACAAAGATTCTATGGATCTTCTTTCATATGCAGTAGTTAATTTTGATAATTATTTCCACAAACTAAAACCACTTTAGGGTCAAACACATTGATTGAGGGACTCAACTGAGACTGTCCTAGGACTCAGAAGACTACCAATGTTTATAATTGATGCATTGTGTTTGCCACAGTTTACACAGAAAAAAACAAGCAAAGTCAGAACTTACACTGGAACAATGGAGTTTTCTACTTGTTTTATGATGTTACCCCCTGCATGTTAGCAAATATCTACTTTCATTCCCTTTTTTGTCTGTGTTCCTCTCATTTTTCCCTTGAGCTAAGTTTTGGGAAGAGAATACCTGTCCTAGAGATAGCCCTCAACTGACTGCTAGATGCAACATTTTTCTCTGTACCTCTGAGAATGCCACAAGAGAGTCCGGGAAGCCCACCAAAGTCGTGGCTTGAGGCTTCTTCTGGTCTCAAACATTCTCATTATGCTTTCGTTTGCCTGCTGCTCACTGGTGCTGCCTCAGCCTCAGTTCTAACTTTGATAGCTGTTGCTACTGGGGTGGGGGATGGGGTTGTGGGAGGGAGGGAGAAAGGAGCTATTTATTTTAAGAAAGATTAATAATATCTCCTTGCTGGAACTGTTCAAGAGTTATATGCCATGTAAGAGACAGATTAGCACTTAATGAAAATGGGAGAACTGGAAGAATATGAGAAAGAATATGTTTTGGAGTAGAAGCAGAAACTGGGGCAAGGATGGAGAAGGAAGCTTCCGCTCAGGTGGTATAAAAGGACTGTTAGCTTTGGAAGTCTGGTGGTGTAGTTCCAGAGAGTAGAGGCTGAGACCAAGCCACAGTCCTGTTTCCATCTCTGGGACCATGTGCTTTGTGCACAGTAGGTTTAAAACTATTTGATGACTGACTCTATAAAGCTCTTTGAATTTCTTGGAAGAAAGCATTTATGGTACACACATACACTTGCCATCAAGTGGATTCCAACTCATAGCGACCCTATAGGACAGAGTAGAACTGCCCCATAGGATTTCCAAGGAATGGCTGGTGGATTCGAACTGCTGATCTTTTGGTTAGCAGCTGAGCTCTTAACCAGTGTGCCACCAGGGCTCCAGTACACAAAATACTATTACTTTATTATGATGTCATATATGATCCCAGTGGCTTACACTAGACTCACCTTATCCTATATCCTACTTTTATCAGTCTTTGGTATTTTAGGAAGATTTCAGTGATCTCATCTTGTCCTTGTTCAATGAAACAATTCTCCTAAGGAAGAGAAATGGTCTTCCTGCTTTGGGAACATCCTGTCAAGTGTGGGATCTGTTTCCTGTGCACCACTGTCTTCTCTAATGCCATTAACACCCACACAGTTATCCAGCCTTTTTAGAAAATGATGACATTGCTGGTCTGGATGGATTTCCCCAGCTAGCTGAGAGTCAGAGCTATCCAGAAGACAGAAGATTTGGCTCCTGACTCGTAGTGTGACTTTTCTCCAAACATTTATATGCTTTCTTTGGTCTTTTTAGTTTCTCAGTAAGATATCTGTGTTTCCTTTATCGTGTAAGGAAGGAAAAGATAGGTATTTCAAAGACTGGAAACTAATTTCAGGAAGAGTAAACTATTGTGATGCATTTTAATTTCTAATTTCAAAAAGTTGATTAAATATTTTCCACAGGGTTCTAGATCTAGTCCCTGTATAAGGAATAATCTTCTCACCCTGCAAAATTACATAAACACTTGCAGGCTCACAGGATGCCACTTAATGATAGAAGAGAAAGAGTATGACGAGAAGGGCTATGGAGGCTTAGAAATGGCTACACTAGTTCACACAGGTTTTGTCTTGGAACAAGCCACACACAATTGCATACTGTGGCTACTGATTTTGTTTGCTGGGATAATCCTCTCAGTTCAAAATATATAAAAGACCTGGGTATATAAAAAGATACCCTGGACATCTACAGTAAATGTTCTAAGCCATCTACACAGCTCTGCATTGGAAGGGCTTATACAGTAAATGTAACTGGACACACAAAGAGACTTTATCCATTTATATCTATTATTGAATAGTACAGTAATAGTAATTAAGAGCACAAGCTCTGGCATTAGGCTGCTTAGGTTCAAATTCTGGTACAAGAGGTATGACTTCAGGCAAGTCACTTTTCCTCTCTTGTCCTCTGGTTTATCATTGCTAAAATGGAGATAATAATTGGGTTATTATGAGGTTAATTTAGGTAATGCATGTGGATAAAATGCACAGTGTCTGACACACTGAAAACTGCTCAATAAATGTTAGCTATTATTAGACATTACAGCCTGGATTAGTGAATTCAGAAACTCCCATCTCCACCCTATTCTTCCCAACCCCTCCCACTCCCCCACCCCCCCAAAAAAGAGAAGAAAAAAGATTCTTTTGGCATTATCACAGTCTTGGGTGATTGTATTAATCCCTCTGTCAGCATTTGTTAAGAGTAGAACATATGCATTGAGTTAAGAAGGCAGATTGAACACATACACCTAATTTTAATTCCACTTGAAATTCCACTAAAACTGTAATACAGAGAGACTTTCTAAAACGACAAACCCACAAGGATCTGGGGAACAAGACGGAAGACAACAACAACAAAATTTTGGAAGCTAAAAAGCAGGCTGACAAGTGGTAACTGACCTAGTAGATCCAATGAAGTCACATCTGAAGAGGGGCAAGCCAAGAACCAACCCAATTTCTCCTAAGACTCTGGAACTGCAATCAAAGGAGTGAGGCTGAACGGTGGTGCGTGGCTTAACTAAGGAGAAACTAGGTGAAAACTGTTTAAGAAGAATTCTTTTCCTAGATTTGCACCCTCCTCCCAAATCCAAATTGCTTCTGCTAGGGCCAGGATGGGAAGTGTGGGGAGGGTAAATTTTAGGGGGCCTCTAGACTGGCCAAGCACAACTAACAGCCTGAGTACCATACCGAAAACAGATTATGTGAATGTGTGCATACTGAATGCAGAATGCAGAGAACCTCAGGCCTCTTCTCTTACTTGGCTCCCAGAAAACGGGCAGCAAGGTTTTTAACCTCTAGTCAGGAGACAAGAAACTCTTCTTTGGGAAATCTGACCAGCGGAAGAGAAAAAAACCCTAAAGATTCTGATTGTTGGGAATTTCCCAACAAATGGCCCATTGAGGTCAACCCTACAGTGAAGTCAACAGTCAACAAGCCCTACCCACATACTCAGAGCTTCCAATCGGCTTTTTAGATCATGTTTAATCATGAGCTGACAATCAAGAATTACCAGACAGCTGTGGAGAGTCTGTGACATGCAAGAGTCTAAAACAAATGGAGGGGAAAACAACTTTGAAAAAACAAAGACTATAAAGGAAGAAGGAAAGAAAAATCTCTCATTAAAATCCTCTGAGATAATACAATGCATTTACAAAACAAATTGCTTGAATAAAAAAATGAGTAGAAAGGTAGGAAGACAACATTGAGAAAGTTTCCCAGGAATGGAGCAAAGAAATAAAGAAAAGGAAAACAGGTAGAAAAAAAATAAGAAATCTAGAGGGCTAGTCTGGGAGATCTGATATCTGAATAACACGGGGTTCAGAGAGAGAACAGGGAAAATACAGTGGAAAGAGTCAATGGTATGACTAAAAATATTTCCCAAAACTGAACAATCTGAGTTTCTCGAATAGTCCATTGCATGCCCCAACTCAATGGCTGAAAATAGACTCATAGCAAGTCACATCATTGTAAAATTTTAGAACACTAGAGACAAAGATTCCAAAAGCCTCCAGGAAGACAAAAAGCAGATAATATACAAAAGATCAGGAATCACAATGTCTTCAGACTTCAAGAGGCACTGTCTTCAAAATTCTGAAAAAGAATATTATTTCTAACCTAGATATCTATTTCCAGCCACACTATCATGTATAGGAGTAATAAAAAAGATATTTTCAGACATGGAAGCTCTAAAAAAATTTATCTCCCATGCACCTTTTCTTGTGAAGTTCCTGGAGAAGGTGTACCACTAAAACAAGAGACTAATCCAAGAAAGAGGAAGATAGGAAATAGGAGATCTAATACAGGAAAGAGGCAATGGAGATCCCCAAGAGGCCAATGAAGGGAGATCCCAGGATGACAGCTGTGTATCAAGTACAGAGTGCAATCAGTCTAGATTGGAAAGTGACTCAAGAGATAGCCACACTGGGGACTACCATCACCAAGATCCCCACTTTTTAACCTGAGCACAGAACATCAGAGTGAGCCTACACTTGGCTTGTCTTAACCACAGGCTGGAGTTCCTGTACTCCCCTCTATATCCTGCTGCCTGGATCAGTGAAGACTTGCATTTTACTGAAAATGCAAGAGATTTTTGCTTTGACCTACTCCTGAAAGCTGGAGGAAAGCCAAGGTGAGCTTAGAGGCAGAAAATACAGAGCAGCCCACTCTGGCCATATTTCTGTCGGCCATCATGTACCTGGTACAAACTACAGCTCTGCTAGACGCCCTGACTGTGGTAAACCCTTTCCTAAGTCTCGCCCATGACCTTGAACACTGACTTCCCTGGAATGGGCTCTTGAAATCTCTCAGAGAAGCCACAGCCAGATCATGAACCAAAGACTCTGTTCAGCTTATCTTCTCCAGGAAGCTTTTATCTAATAGTGACAATATTGCCCTTTCCTCACACAGCTAGGGTTGAGCTTGCTAACTAAACAATAAAGAAAAGCAAGGAAGTTATTTACACAGAAGTCAGAATGATGTTACCTGGATGGTGGGAGGCGGCTAAGGCTAAAAGGGGAATGTAATTGGGGCACAGAGCAAAGGGTGCTTCTTAAACTGACTGGTGAATACAGGCGTGTTTTATTATTACTCTTTAAAGTATACATTTACTTTAAACAGTCTTTTCATACATGACACATTTTATACACACACCCCCCACAGGCTTTATATTAACGTTGACTCATAGGAAGTCACCAATATTCTACCATTTTTGACCTATAAAAAAAACCCCAGCAACTTCATATGTTTAAACCTAATAGTTCAGGCTCAGCAATGTACCTTATGCCCTTGGGGTAAGTTAAGAGCCTAAGTTTCCCCATATGCAAAATGGGGAATAATAAAAAAAGAGAGAGGGTTTCTGTCTTAAATGTAATGAACTCTCATAATGCGCTAGGCATATGTGCACAACACAGCGTGCCTGTCCTCTAAAAAGTTAAAATGTTGAGACTCTAACGGGGAAATTCCTTCCTGCTTCCCAGAGAAAAGATCTGGCAAATTTTATGTTCATACAATTATAGTTTATTATAACATAACAAATGAGGACTTATAAGCAGTTTTTAGAAATCCCCAAACCCTTACACTTCCCTCACTTCTGCTTTGGAGAAGATACAGAAACGAAATGACAGGAAGCAATAATGGAGATGTGATTTGAGGGACTGGTGTGAGAGAAGGAATTAGAGAAGATAGTATAAAATGAGATAATTCTCTAATCAAGCCAGAGACATGGGATGGCCTGAGTTGGTTCTGGGCCGAAGAGTTCTGTTGAGCCTCTTTCTCGGGGATAGAGATGAAAAAGTCACATAAACCAAGAAGAATCTTCTACGTTTCCCCCATTAGCTATGAGTTATTGGGCAGTTATGATATGCCCAAAGTACTTTAAATGTTTGTATATACACATTACTATTTAATTCTCTGTTTCTACTCCCACTTTGCATATGAGGAACCTGAGGCTTACTGAGGTTAAAGAACTAGCTCAAAGTTCTCAGGCCAGTAAAGAGCAGAACCAAGTTTCAAACCTAGGTACCCATGCTCTTAATCAGTAATCTTTTTATAATACATAACGCTCAATTTCAACTCCTTTCATTTCCAAATATTCCCTTCTTAATCCTGTCCCTTATCCTACAGCTGTGACTATGATTCTTCCAGCAGCATCTACTGCTTCATCCTTCTTAAGTGAATTTTGGGAAATCTTTAGGTACTTCTGTTTGAAAGCCCAACACTATATTTGTCAAACTGGGATATATACAAGCATTATTTGGCAATATGTTGGGGGTTCCTGAAGTCATAGGATAAGCAAGGCACATCCTCCTGGAGTGATCATTTTACTTCAAGTGTTATTTTTTGGGGGGAAACCTCCTTGTTTTTAATGTGAAAACAAACGCAGACATAATTATGTCTTAGAATGCAATATTTGCACCAACTTAAAACAAAGCAAATAAGAATCCAAAGACATTCTTTACTTGCCTCAGGTTACTTTAGGTGATACCCTCCAACCCTTAGGGATAGGTCTTCTTTCTCCTCTGCTCTTAGGGGCACTTTGCAAATAGTATGAGGAGTGATCACTGGATTATAAAATAACTTGGCCAAGCATGGTACTCTACCCAGCCCAGGAACAAAGTCACAATATGGAACATAGCCTTAATAAGGCCATTTAAATGCATTTCCAAAAGACTGTACTTGTAAATATATGAAAGCAGTGTTAAAGAAAATGCAAAATTTAGAACAATATGCTTAATGACGGCTTTTTTTGTGTGCAAAATAATTATGTATGCATTTATGTGCTGAACGCGGCCCTGGTGGCACAGTGGTTAAGAGCTCGGCTGATAACCAAAAGGCTGGTAGTTCGAATCTACCAGCTGCTCCTTGGAAACCCTATGGGGTAGTTCTCTCTGCCCTATAGGGTCGCTATGAGTAGGAACCAACTCCACAGCAATGGGAATGTGCTGAAAACAGTCTTGAAAGATACACACTAAACTGTTAACAGTGGTGTGTTGTGGGGAATAGGAGTAGGGAGAGAACTTCCACTTTCCATCCTCTGACACTATTTGACCTTTCTCCCAATAAACATGTACACTACTGTCATAAAGAAGAACATTTAAAAGTTAAAAAGCCTCAACAACAGCACACACAATAACCCCAAAAGATCAAAGCAAGATAAAAAAGAATTCCCCTGAATTTATTCAATTCAACTCAACAACTATTAATTTTGTGTCCACTATGACAGGTACTACATGAGGTACTGAGATATTTAGATCTTTGTATCAATAAGATTCAGTTCTTTTCTTCAGAAAGTTCACTCCATGGTAGGGAGACAGACATATAAACAAATCACTGTAGTATATATGATTCTAATGCAATACAAATAATACAAAATGTTACTGAATGAATGTGCCTGCTCTGCTCCAGGTACTATTCTAAACACGTGTGGATACAATGGTAAACAAAACATTGCCCCCTGCTCTCAAGAAGCTTAGAGCCCAGTGGGTGTAAATACAAGGTGTTGTAGAATTTGCATCAAGGGAGGGAGAAAAGGTCTATGGAGAGTTTTGAAAGATAAAATGGAACTTCCCAGTCAGATGGGGGAGGTGAAGGGAAGCACACTGTAGATTCAAGGATCAGCAAATGTAAAGGCACAGATGAGTGAAAAACAGCATGGATATTTAGGAGAAATGAGGAATTTTAAGATCAGTAGAGTGGAGAGTGCAAGGTGGAAGAAAGAAGGAGCTGAGAAGAGGTGAGAGTTGAGGCTAACAGGTCAAATAATCAAGACTCTTGCATATTGCACACAAGACCTTGGCTTTTATGTGATGAGAAGCCTCTGAAGGGCTGTAGTAGCAGGAAAGTAACACTTTCAAACGTCCATTTCAGAAAGAGCACTCTCACTGAGGTTAGGAATGCAGGCCAGGCCAATTATTAGACTTCTGCAACAGTGAGAGAGAAAAGGGTCCAAGACAGAGAGGACAAGACAGACTAGCACAGTGTTCTCAAAGAGAAATATAATGCGAGCCACATAGGTAATCATAAAATTTTTAGTAGCTGCGTTAAAAAATAAAAAGAAACGTGAAATAAATATTAACACTATATTTGTTTAACCCAGTAATAAAAATATTATCATTTCAATATGTAATATAAAAATTATTAATGAGATATTTTGTATCCTTTTTTAATACTAAGTCTTTGAAATCTGATGTATATTTTATACTTACATCACATTTAAATTGAATTAGCCACATTTCAAGTGCTCAATAGCCACACTGGCTATGGCTACCATATTGCACGGTGCAGGACTAGAGGGATTAATTTAGCAGGCAAGATCAGTGGGATTTGGTGACTTTGCATAGGTGGAGAATACTGAAGTAGAAATATCTGTGATTGCTCGCTTGGGTAACTAGATGGAAGATGGTACCAGCAAACCAAATAGATGGTACAGAAAGAACAGGTCTGAGGGAGGAGAAAGGAGAGATAAAAAAGTTTGATTTTAGCATGTTGACTTTGAAATGCCTGAGCATTAAGCTATTTGCCCAAGATGACCTAGCTAGCAAGTGACAGAGCTATGATTTTGATACAGATCTTTGATGTCAACCTTTCCTGTTATGGATTGAACTGTGCCCCAAAAATGTGTGTCAACTTGGTTAGGTCATGAATCCTAGTATTTTATGGTTGTCCATCATTTTGCGATCTGATGTAATTATCCTATGTGTTGAAAATCCTAACCTCTATGATGTTAATAAGGCAGGATTAGAGGCAGTTATGTTAATGAGGCAGGACTCAATCTATAGGATTAGGCTGCATCTTGATTCAATCTCTTTTGAGACATAAAAGAGAGAAGTTAGCAGAGAGTAGAGGGACCTCCTACCACCAAGAAAGAAGAGCCAGGAGTGCAGCGCATCCTTTGGACCCACAGTCCCTATGCTGAGAAACTCCTAGACCCAGGGGAAGACTGATGACAAAGACCTTCCCCTAGAACCAAGAGAGAAAGAAAGCCTTCCCCTGGAGCTGGCGCCCTTAATTCGGACTTCTAGCCTCCTAAACTGTAAGTGAATAAATTTCTGTTTGTTAAAGCCATCTACTTGTGGTATTTCTATTATAGCAGCACTAGATAACTAAGACACTTCCCAGAGATTAAATCCCCTAAAGTAGGGATTAAAAAAAAAAACAGAAGGATGAGGCACAGGAAGTCAAACCAAAAACCAAACCCCCTGCCGTGGAGTCGATTCTGACTTTCACTCAATAGGAAATACCTTCGCACTGATGTGTGTCAAAAAACAAAACCCTAAAACAATGAGGTATGTGAGGCTGCACATTCTGTCTCCAAAGTAACAACTTCTTCATTAATCACACTGCCATAATTTTCATTATTTTTAAGAAGAAAATAAGAGATTTTTGGAAATGTTCTTAAATTTTAAAAAATCTAATATATAAAAAATACTTTCCAAGGCAGTTTATTTTGCAAATACATAGCTAACCTAGAAGAAGTGGGATTTTAAGAGTTCATCAAAATCATCTCCATACCATAGGTGAAGATATTAATTTCTAAGAACAATCTAATAGCCAGAAAATTACTAAGACCCTCTGATACAGTGTAGAATTAAAAAGTGAGGGGTTTCAGTCTAATTCTATAACCAAGGATGTTTACTTGAAATAAATTTTGGTTTCTCCTCCAACACCTGTACATCTAACACAGCAGAGGAAAAGAGGAAAAGTGATACCTCTAAAAGTAGGTGGGTGGCAACACAGCTATCCCTGAAATTATTTGCTATCGCAAAAAAAGTTTGTTGCCTTGGAAATGGCTATGATTTTACACACACACACACACAAAGGTAGCTATGGATGGGCATAAACAAGTAAAGAAAATAATGTTTTCAAGAAATGATTTTCCAAAACAGAAATAGGTAATCTGAGAAAACCCACCTCAGTACATTTTAAAACAAAAAGAATAGTTTAAAAGTTGACCACTACCCAGGAAGCAATAGCCACAATATTTTTAAAGGATGCTAAAATAAGAATGTGTGTGTGCAGAATGCAAGGAAGCCAGAACTGCTTGAGTAGCAACTTTGGTGGTAGTGAGGTAGTGAAATGATTTATGAACTATCAACTCTACACCAGGCAGTACAACATTCCTATTAAGCCCTCTGTTTCAAAAATGTTTCTATTTTTTTCTACAGAAGTCAGAAAACAAGACCTTCGATTTTTTTTAGTTGGACAAGGAGGGACGGTTCATGTTGAGTGGGGAACTTGTCTCAATGTGACTTATCATTGAGTTGGTGTGACAATGACATGGCTTCATTCACATAGTGCTCATAGGCAATGTATGAAATGAAATAATGTGTCACGTGTCTGTTACCTGTTAAAGGGCACAAGAATCTTGTTTGTAAGTTGTAGGCCAGGCATCTGCTTCTAGAATATATTGCACTTGGGAGTTATCACAAGAAAATAATTTTACAAACTATACAGTCTGTTCTTGTTCTTCATTCACTCATTGCCTGACCTTTTATTTTATAATATGCTGCCAAGCTGGTATTCAAATGCTGAGAAGAAAAGGGGCTCCAAGTTGATCAGATGCTTTGAAAAAATGATCAAAGTCATTTAGTTTCTGGGCCAGTTTCCTTATATGTAAAATGAGAAAAATATAAATACCACATAGGGATACGTGACGATCAAATTAGACAATATATGTGAAAGGGCTTTGTAAGCTGTAAAACACTACCCATTATTATGGTTAAGCTATGAAAGCACAAACAATGTGGTACATTTATACATAGCCTCGATATACCTTAAAAGATTCAGATTTTTAAGAGAATTAATAGGTTTTCATGAAAATCGAGTTGACATATTTCTTCAAATGTCCTTTACTTTAATCCCTTGACTTTAAACACATTCATTTCCTCTTTTTTAGTTCCACTCTCATCATTTTAGATCAAGATGCCATTAGGCCATGTGGGTACATATGTGTGCACAGACAGATGTATGTATAGGCATATGTACATACAGGTAGATGTATACATGCATGTATATTTAAATATAAATAAACCACATAGGGGACACAGTTACGGATACTTCTTAGACATAACCAAACACCTCGTGAAATTGGTTTTCTGGGTTTGAAGGCTTAGGACCATAGTTTCAATGGACAACTCAGTTAACTAGCATAATATAGTTAGTTCATAAAGTGTTCTACATCCCAATATGGTAAGTAAAAACTGGGGTCTTAAACGCTTGCGAGTGGCCATCTAAGATACAACTATTGGTCTCTACTTGTGTGGAACAAAAGAGAAATAAGGAAATCAAAGACTCAGAGAAGAAAGCAGTCTACAGAACTAACAGTCTACACGAACCACAGCCTCATCTCTCCTGAGACCAGAAGAACTAGATGGTGCCCAGCTACCATTACTGCCCATTCTGTTCAGGGCCATAATAGATGGATCCTGATAGACTGGGAGAAAAATGTGGAACAGAATTCAAGTTCTTGAAAGTCCAGACTTATTGGACCAGTTGAGACTAGAGGACTCCCCAAGACTATCGCCCTGAGATACTCTTTAAACAGAAATTATCCCGAGTCACCTTTTAGCTCATAAAATAAAGAATATTACCCATGAATAATGAGCTCCTTTGAAAAATCATCTAGATGAGATAAAATGGTCAAAAATTACTCTAAAGCAAAGATGAGAAGGTAAGGGGGCAGGGAAACTAGAGTACTGGAAATGATACAACCAGAATGGAATGAATGAGAATGATGACACATTCTGAAAAATGTAACCAATATCACTGAATAATTTGTGTAGACATTGTTAAATGGGAACCTAATTTGCTGTGTAAACCTTCACCTTAAACACCATTAAAAAAAAAAAAAAGATGCCATTAGGCCTCTTAATTGGTCTTTCAATATCCAGTTTCTCCTAGACCATTGCCAGGTTACTTTCCCTACAACATTGCTTTCTTCATGTCATTTTTTCTGTCATATTCATCCCTCACATCCCAATTTCTGGGATTTGTAGTCTGTCCAAATCTGCAGGTATGAACAAACCCAGAGAACTACCCAGTGAAGGGAGGGCTAGATATGTGGTTTGGGAATTACAATTGTATACCAGGACATGGTAGTGCTGCACAGTGAGAATACCAGGGACCGTGGAATTAGATTGGCACTTGAATTCTGGATCTGTTACTTGTATTTGTGATCTCAGTTAAGTGACTTAAATGTACTGCAGTTTCCTCATTTGTAAAATGGGAAGTTAATTATTCACTTCATAAAAAAAACTAACCCATTGCCGTCGAGTCGATTCCGACTCATAGCGACCCTACAGGACAGAGCAGAACTGCCCCATAGGGTTTCCAAGGACCGGCTGGTGGATTCGAACTGCTGACCTTTTGGTTAGCAGCCAAACCACTGCCCTACCAGGGGCTGGTTAAGTACAACGATCAGCTTTAACACAGTGTTCAATATGTCTCTGTTCGTTTACATACAAGACAGGAAAATAAGATGTGTTAACTTAGAATGGTTAAGTGCATTTGCATGATTCAGTGTTTTGTTTACTTGCTGAACAGCTAGCATATCTAATTTTAAAGTTCAGAAAAGTAAAAAGACAAAATTTTGGAATAGGGAACTATTTAACAAAAACCTCACATCAGTTATTCAAAACAAATCTTTTATCTCCCTAGTCAAAACATGAACGTAAATCTACCTTAACCATCAAGCAAATGCAATACAAGGCAAGGATGATATAATAAGCAGTACAATAAGTATTAGTCTAATGAGTTTTTCCAATATAACTGTGTTTTGGAGTGTTTTAAGCTTCCATTTAAGGTTCTGTACTATCTTTCAGAGGAACAGTAATGCACAAAGTGAAAGCTGAAATTGTATGGGAGTTTGAGACACAAAACAAAAATCCTAACTTGCTTTCCAGCCTTGCCAGTCACGTTTACTGTGTTTATTGCCTGGTTTCTGGGTGGCAACTCTCTTCAAACAGGAACAGTACAGAAATGAATTGGATACAGTTACTTACTTCAAGGATCTCACAGTCTAGTGGAAGAGATAGAAAACAGAAAATTATAACCCAGAAATGTTAATGCCCTGGGCATACCTATTTATGTCCCTATCAAAATGCAGAGGAAGGTCATTTAATACAGCCTAGCAGGGTTAGGGAAAAGATGCCAAAGCTGAGAGTTAGGTGATGAGTAAAGAGCTAGCATGGATAGAATTCCAGGCAAAGTACCAACATCAGCAAAGGCATGGAGGTAAAAAACAGAATATGTATGTGGGGGGAGAAGTTTTTCTGAGTTTTCATACCACTAAGGTTTAGGCAAAAAGTGGTGGGACTTAAGGCGAGAGAGGTAGACAGAAGTCTGACCTGGGAGAGCCCTGGCTGCAAAGCAGTATGAAGGAGCTCTAACCTGTGAGCAGTGGGGAATCATTTGAAGGGTTTTAAGTTAGAGAGTAATGGGATTTTTGCCTGTAGAAGAGATCTGAAAGAAACAAAACTAGAAATGAGAGACCAGTTTGGAGGCCACGGTATTTAAGCGGGTGCTAATCGGGATTTATGAGAAGGATATGGTAACAAAGGGAGTCAAGACAATGGACGGGGGAAATAATTAGGAGGTAAAATTGGTAAGACTTGCTGAATGGTTGGATATGGGGGTTATGGAGAGGGAGGTTTCATGGATCAATCCCAGGTTTCTAGCTTGGATGGCTGGAAGAATGCTGGTACCACCAATTGGTGTAGAGGTCTGGGGAGAAAATGGTGAGTTCAAGTTTGGACATACTTAGTTTGAAACACCTGTCTAGAGAAGAGATGTAGATTTGGAACTTAACAGCATAAGAAAGTAGATGAGATCAACCAAGAAGGGGCCTGGGACAGAGCCTCAAGAAACATATTTAAGGCAGGAAGGGACAGGAACTGGACAAATGGACACAGGGAATCCAGGGAGCATGCTGTCATGTTGCGGGGATTGCAACTAATATCACAAAACAATATGTGTATAAATTTTTGAATGAGAAATTAACTTGAGCTGTAAATTTCCACCTAAAGCACAATTAAAAAAAAAAAGAAAGAAACATGCTTAAAGGAGAAAAGGGAGCTCAAAAATAAGTCAGCAATGACAAGGAGTGGTCACAGAGTACATGAGAAAAATAAGAGTGTGGAGTCACAGAATTCAAAGACATACAGTTTCAGGAAGAAAAATAAGTATTAAGCACAGAAAAAAGTGAGATAAGAGAGGGACTAAAAAATGTCCACTGGATTTGGCAATTAGGAAGTTACTGATGGCCTTAAAAACAGCAGTTTTAATATAGTGATGGGGCTAAGCTAGACTTCAGCGACGTTAGGGAGTAAATGGGGAGTAGAAAAGACATTGTATACCAACCTTTTGACAAGTTTAGATGAAGAGGAGAGAGATTAGAGCAAGCTAGCTGTTTATGATTAAGTAATTAAAGCAATGGAGATCCAAGAGACCTGAGAATCAGAAAACATGTCACAAAGAGCACAGAGTGGCATTTCAAGAAAGAGGGGGAAAATAGATCAATAGGTTGAAATCCAAAGATTGAACAGTGTGTTACAGGAGAAAGAACATGGCCTCTGGAATGAGATATATCTGCTCCTGTGACTTTGTCACTTACTATTTAAGTGACAAGCTACTTAACCCTTTCTGAGCCTCAGTTTCCTCATCCTTAAGAAGGGAACGTTCTCTCAATGGACTGTAAAGGATGAGATTTACAACAGATAAGAAGTTTTAAGAGGCCAGGAATGGAAAAGATGAAAGTATAAACAAAGCCACCTTAGGGAAGAAAGGTGCTGGTGGAGTTGATATCTGATGTTGCTGATCATTTCAGTAAAGATCTAGGAAACAAAATATTTGGGAAAATTAGTTTCCAAAGCAGATATGAATTCAAGTATCCTTGGACCTAATTATTAATGAATGTGAAACACACAGCGAGGGAATCTGTGGGTAGAAAATATTCCCTAATTGCACAATATCTAAACCTTTCCATCTGATTTTAACTACAGGGACGTGCAAGTAAACATACTTCTCAATTTTTCCAATCCTACATGCACGAAGAATTCCTCTCGTCAAACACAAATTTCATTCTAATCCTAAGTCTTGACGGAATAGCTTTCTTAGATTCAAAGTTATTTTCTAGATTGGGGATGAGTATTATTAACAGATATTTCAGCTCCGTATTTTGACTACAAGGAGAACCTGAGCTTTAAAGAACTTAAGAGAACTTAGCAAAGTCACAAGGCAAGATAAAGTATAAAGGAATACAATGGTACTCTTTTTCCATATCTCTCTTCCTAATAAATACAGGAATTGCAAATTTGTCTTCAAAATGCAGGACACAGACTTCTTACTATGGGCACATTTAATAACCACAAATCAAGGTGGAAGAACCACTACATAGCTTGGGGGAAAAATTATATTGTAATTATTGTGAGGGAAAAGGAATTAGAAAAAGCATTTATGTTTCACTGAGAAAAGAAAAAGAAAAAGAAAAAAAAATCAGAAGACAATCAAAGGCAAAGAAAAAAATCCTTCAATACTACTGAAGTTAAAGAAAGAAGTGGTAAGCAGATTTTAGAGTGGCTTACCACAGGTAGTCTGAGGAAAGATGAAGGTTAGTTTCTCTACAAAATCCTCTTCCGTCCCATGGGAGAGGACTGCATGCTTTCCTTAACTAAAATGAGGGGTTTTGTTTTGACAATTGATCAAATTTACTATAGGAAATAAAGTTTGACAAACATCCAAATTAACATAGTGGACAGGACTGCTGCACAGAGCTGAGCTGGCGACACACTGCATACCTCTAGGGACAATGTTCACACAGATGACAATGTGAGTGGTGCCCTGTGAAGTCATGTGACACAGCAGCCCTGATGGTAGCTGTCTATTAAAAACAATGTAAGCTCCATGAGGGCAGGGAGTCTTCTTTGTTTTGTTCACTGCTGTATCCCTGACACAAAGAACAGGGCCTGGTGCTTAAGATGATCAATAAATATTTGCTGAATGAAGGGACAGATGAATGAATGAATAAAAAAGGGAAAATGAAGTGTGAGAGCAGGAATTCTTAGAATTCAGCCTTGGGAGAGATTAAGGGATCAAGTAAAAAACACCCAAACCTAGGAATGCAGTTCCTACCTGTTATAAAGGGAGAAGGGGGGAGGGATGAGAGAACCAGTTTAGAGGGTTTCATCAGGTTTTACTGTTCTCTGGAATGGACTTATTTAGAGTCAAGCTAAAGTTATGTAATAAGGCGGGGTGGGGGGGAGCGGAAAGACAATGTTAGCATAGATTGAAATCTTCTTCTTAATGGGCTAAATACGTCAAGAAAAGTTCACCCAATTGCTTTTTCTCTATGAAAATCATCTATATGACCATAACCATACAGAGAGGTGAAAGTCAGAAAGAAAAATGTTTTCCATTATAATACGAATCTCCTGCAAAAAAAAAATAGTTAAATTCTTGAATACGTGATCAAGTGAGATGAACACTGCAGAAATGATCTGTAAACTGTTGAGTGCTATCCTAATGTTAGCTCTTTTAGTACCCAATTAACAGAGTTCATAAGATTAACCAGCCAATTACTGTTCACTGACCGTATATTGTGCTTTAGCAAATAAATATGCATGTACATAAAATACGTAACTTATACTATTCCTTGTATATACTTAACTTTCAATCTGTTTTATTTATCATGTTTCAACTAGACTGAAAGTTGTTTCCTTGTAACTCTCAACATCATCTTTACATGATCCATAAACATATACAGAATTTCTAAGTACATGGGGTATAGATAACTCTATGGTACTTCTTTTCATATTCCGTTTTTTTTTTTCAGTTACAAAAAATTCATTTCAAGAGAACTGATGTCTCTGTTTGTCCTGTTATGACTCTTCCAATGGCATATCACAAACAATTCATCTCACCAAGGAAATCTGCTAATTTGTTCTAAATTCTGAGCAATGCAAAGGAACTTACTGAACCATATTTTTTCTGTTCACATTCTGTTTTTTGCTAGGGTTTATTTGGAACACTCCATCTGTAATTTTCGTTAACACAACCAAAACAAAAACATATAGCTCATTGCCACATAAAAAAAATCTACAGTTGCCTTCTCTGGGAGGAACTACTCCTACTCACAAGCCAGTTGATGTTTATCAGGATATACTAGTTGAGAGGAGTGAAAAATAAAGAACGGGAAGTTCCCTGTAACCAAAACAAAAAATGTTATAGATACTACTGAAATATTCAGTATATGTTCAGGAGTTTAATAGCCACACAACCTTCCAGATAAAGACAACTGGTCTATACTTACCTCAGATGCGGTAATGTGATGTACCGAGGAGCTAAAGATTTATTTTATTTCTGAATGAGTAATAAATTCACATGGCTCAAAATCCAAAAGACACCAAAGAGTATTCAGTGAAAAGTTTCTCTTATGATCTATCCCCCTAGCTCCTCTCCCCAGAGGCAATCAATATTATCCATTTCTTGGGTAGCCTTACAGAGCGTTAATGCATCAATTAGCAGGTGTGTGTGTGTGTTTTCTTTACATAACTGGTGGTATTTACATTTTCATTACACAACTGGTGACTCTTAGACACTTCTCCCATTATGTCATGGATGGGAAACAGGCTTCTTCTTGTATGTTTTCTTTGACTGAACAATAGCAGCTACATCAAGTGCTGTGTTGGGAAGGAGTTTGAGGACAGCAGGCATGGAAGGAAAGTGTGTTGTGATTAATTGGTAATATCTGTTAGAGCCATCTACTCCTGTTCTATGTACTTACTCTATCTTATACATACTTCTAGTATAGGAATTCCCATACTTTACTATACTTGGGAGACAGTATCTGAGGGTAGGTACCTTGTCCTTTCTATGTAATGTAGGGTGCCTACCCAGCACAATGCCTACCATATAATAAGTACTGAAAAAATATTTGCTGAGTGAATTCCACAGCAAAATTCCCAGTATTTAGGAAAGACAAGGGAGCTTTTCATATCTTGAATGAACCACTTTCCTCTATGCAAAGATATACTTGATCTACCCTGGAAGTGAATATCTGTCATGAACGTGTATTTGGAACACAAGTAACACTGCTTTCCCTATCCCTATCGGAATTCACAGCAATGCCATCTGGCACTTAACCTGCTTAAGAACGAATACCTACGAAGAACCTTACGCAGGATCCTATCATGTATAAAAACTGCCTAGTTTCCAATTATTGCTCTCTAAAGAGAAAATAGTTGTGTAACCTGTGATTTCTGAAACCAAAGTGTGGTGGGGGGTGTGAGGTAGAGTGAGGGTGGAAGAAAATGGAATGGAAACATCATGAGTAAAAAAGAAAGTTTATGATTGTTTAAAAAAAAATCCAGTGAACGAGAAAAATCAACAAAGAACATTTCAATTGAACCTTACTCATTAAAGACACCATCTACTAATCATTCTCACATCTCTTATCTGAATTTATACTTTCCATATAAGTACTGCCAACTACATACAGTACATACAGGAATCATGGTATATTTAGGGGAAATAATTGAAAAGACTAGCATACTATAGGCTAATGTCTTCAAGCCCTTTTAAAACACATGCATTTATTCAAAATTACTTGGTATGTTTTCTCTTTATCACATACAAGGAAAGGTATTAATAGTAGACTGGTTATTATCTTTTAAAAATTAATATTGTAAAACTAGAGTCTATGATTTTAAGTCTTTAAATTACCTATTATTTATGCAAAATGGTACAACCATTTTGGAAAACGATATGGTGCTTCCTTAAAAAGCTAGAAATAGAAATACCATAGAATCCAGCAATCCCACTCCTAGGAATATATCCTAGAGAAATAAGAGCCGTCACACAAATAGACAATGCACACTCATGTTCACTGCAGCATTATTCACAATAGCAAAAAGAGGGAAACAACCTGAGCACCCATCAACAGATGAATGGATGAACAAACTATCGTGAATACTACACAACGATAAAGAGCAATGATGAATCTGCAAAACATCTCACAGCACAGATGAATCTGGAAGGCATTACGCTGAGCGAAATAAGTCAATCACAAAAGGACAAATACTGTATGAGACCACTATTATAAAAACTCATGAAAAGGTGTACACACAGAAAGAAACAATCTTTGATGGTTACTAGGGAGGGGAGGGAAAGGGTGGGGAGGGAAAAACACTAACTAGACAATAGATAAGTGGTAACTTTGGTAAAGGGTAAGATAGTGCACAATACTGGGGAAGTCACCACAACTTGACCAAGGCAAAATCATAGAAGCTTCACAGACACATCCAAACTCCCTGAGGGACCAAATTAGTGGGCTGAGGGCTGGGGACCATGGTCTCAGGGGACATCTAGCTCAATTGGCATAACAGTTTATAATGAAAATGTTCTACATCCTACTTTAGTGAGTAGTGTCTGGGGTCTTAAAAGCTTGTGAGCAGCCATCTAAGATACATCTACTAGCCCCATCCCGTCTGGAGCAAGGGAAAATGAGAAAACCAAAGACACAAGGGAAAGATCAGTCCGAAGGACTAATGGACCACAACTACCACAGCCTCCACCAGACTGAGTCTAGCACAACTAGATGGTGTCTGGCTACCACCACCAACTGTTCTGACAGGAATCACAATAGAAGGTCCCGGACAGAGCGGGAGAAAAATGTAGAACAAAATCCAAACTCACAAAAAAAGACCAGACTTGCTGGTCTGACAGAGACTGAGAAACCCCAAGGGTATGGCCCCCAGGGAACCAAAATTTTAACTCAGTACCAAAGTCACTCCTGAAGTTCACCCTTCAGCCAAAGATTAGATAGGCCTATAAAACAAACAATAACACATGTAGTTCAACCCATGTATGTGAGACTAAATGGGCACACCAGCCCAGGGGCAAGGATGAGAAGGCAGGAGGGGGTGGGAAAGCTGGATGAATGGAAACAGGGAACCCAAGGTCAAGAAAGGGAGAGTGTTGACACGTCGCAGGGTTGGCAAACAAAGTCACAAAATAATATGTGTATTAATTGTTTAATGAGAAACGAATTTGCTCTGTAAACTTTCACCTAAAGCACAATTGAAAAAAAAAATCTATTCCTTTGAAAAATGAAGGGTAAATTAAGAATTTATAATTTTGAGCTAGAATTTAAGAAACCATTTATATTATGACCACATTTCTATTTATTTTGTTTTATCCTAAGATATAAACTGGGACTCTCTGAGGAGGAGCAAAGAGAGACCCTGGAAGAAGTAAAAAGAGTCTCTTGTTTTTGGTGGAATTCCTCTTTACAGACCAGGGACTGGGTTAGCCTAGGGACAGACAGGATGGAAGAGGAGGAGAATTTATGTTGACCAGGAATATCAAAAGCTAACAGACTCAGATTTACAGGTGCAAGCTGAAAAAGCCTGGACGAAGGTATCCCAGAGCTCCCAAACGGACATTATACCAATGTGTTGTGCTGTCATAACATAGCTTTTGAGGCATATAAGTGGAACTCATTACAAAGTATGTTTTAGAATTAAAAGGAAGAAATTTGATTTTGAGTTGACTCAAGATAACCAACAATATCACAAGGACAGTAAGAATTTCTTTTTTGTTTAACCAACTATTTTTCACTGGATATTAAAGTTCATCCTTCTTTTCTCACAATCTCTTAACATATAAGGTTGTCACAAATTTGATGTTAGAAAAAAAAAGTTCAGCACTATTTACGGCTTTCTCTCCACTCTCCACTACCTACCTCGGAAGTACTACTGGTATACATGGTGTTATTTGAACAGTGTGCTCTGGATATGGAATCACTTCCTCTCCTTTCCTATCCCCAACCCCAGTTATCAAAACCTAACCTAATTGTCAAGACCCAGATTAAATGTCAATGTCTTCAGAAAGCACTCGTTGATTCCTCCTTAACTAGAAGTAATTTTATTTAGCCTATGAATTTTCTAGCTCTTGACTTAAACATTTCTTATGGCCTTCATAAACATTCTACATATTAACAATTTGAGTATCTACAGGATTATAAACTCTTTGACAAGAAGAGGAATTGCATTTTAATCACCTTTCCATCTGCCACAGTACCTAGCACAGTGCCTGGCACATGATAGGGTGTCATTAAAGATTTATTGAATAATGAATGTTCACATTTCAAAGTTTACATGGCTCACAGTAAACCAAGTAGTTCTTTTAAAAAACATCATGGCAAAAAGATCAACACAGGTCAGGGTCTTTGTTAAATATTCCTCAGCCTAGGAGAGCTAGAATCTATACCAACTACAGTAAAACATACCTAAGCTGGTGGTTTCTATGAGAGTAATAACTGTTATCATGTAAGTCACCAACAGTCTAGTGACAACTTAATGCTTACAGCTTTACTTAGGCTAGAGGCATGTGGTTTACAAGGAGCTAAATGTCTTCAACTCTTTTCTAATCATTAATCTAATTTAAAGATTAGACAGGTTGTATAGTTGCTGTGATGGTTAAGATTGTGTGTCAACTTGGCTGGGCCATGATTCTCAAGTGTTTTGATGTAATCACTCCCATGATTGAATATACTGTGAGTAGCCAATCAGATGAAAGGGAGTCTCCTTGGGGGTGTGGCCCACATCTGTATATAAACAGATGTTCTGGCTTTTTGCTCTCTCTGGATCCTGTGGCTGCTTCCTGTAGTCTCATCTCCCGTTCTCGGGACTTGAGCGGTCAGCTTATCTGCCAAACCTGGGATTCGTCGATCTGCACAGCCTGTGAGTGGGAGCCCTGCTCTCCGACCTTCCGATCTTGGGCTTGCCAGCTTCTGCAGCTGTGTGACTTGGGAGAGGCCTCTACCCTGATCCACGGACTTGGGACGTTCTAGCCTCTAGAATCACGTGGGCTGTTTCCTTGATATAATCTCTCTCTCTCTCTCTATATATATATTTATACACTTTACTGGTTTTGCTTCTCTAGAGAACCCAGCCTAAGACAGTTGCCAAGGAGATGTCACAACTACCAAAAAGGAAAGTATAACCAAATTTTAAAATCTACCAAGTGTTGAGAAAAAAAGCAAGTATTAAACAGAATCCTTAGCTTTATGTTTACTGGTTAGTTTCTCCCTTCATTACAAGTCGAAAAGTCCCCTACTAAAGTATTCAAATATTCAAGTCCTCAAAATTCCTAGTATATATGTGTGTATGTTATACACATAATTCAATTACTCAAAATTCCTAGTATATATGTGTGTATGTTATACCATGTGAAATTAACTACAACAGAATTTCCATTAAAACAATAAAGATTAATACATTTAGAAAAGAAACACAGAAAACTTATGCAGAAATATGGGAAAGAATTAATTTCTGATACTAGCAAAACCTACATGGAAGAGAAGATAGGATGTGAACATGGACAGGCAGAAATAATTAGCAGGTAATAATTATAATTAAGAGATAAATAGATGGACACCATTAGTCTAACCCTGGACACAATCAAAATACTTCCCATAACCCTACAACATACCACAATTAACTAAAAGGAGCTTGTGGTCAAGGATACATACACTAACAAGTGCTATGTACAAACCATGTTAACTTGAAAGTTGAGAAATGAGTGGGAGGAGCAAGCAGATGATAACTAATGGGGAGGGAGCACTGTTGTAAATAAGCAGCTTTTGAGAAAGTTATAACCAAGAAGGTTAAGGTGCTACACATTTGACAATACCCTTAATTAATGTTTTAAAAAATAATGTTTTATGCTCATTAGGTATTTTCTGGTATAGGCTGTGGTACTTTTCGTCATTGGAACTTAGGAAGAAAATAAACTGGAGAGGCTACATAGTATAGTGTTTAGGGCACAGATTCTGAAGCCTGATTTCCTGAATTCAAATTCCAGCTTTCACACTTACTAGCTGGGTAACCTTAGGAATGTTATGTAACCTCTAAGCCTTAGTTTCCTCATCTGTAAAATGAAAACCAATAGTAGTTCCTACCCCATAGAGGAGAATTTGTTATGAGGTTTAAATGAGTTATTGTTTATAAAGTACTTTGGATGTATATCCAACAGTGCTATACAAGTTTGCTAAATAAAATCTGTTCTCATTAGTCCAGATTTTACCTGATATAAGAAAAAGTTTGGCCCCCATGATTGAGAAGGTGTTCAGACATATTACATAATAATGACAATACATGGAACTTAAAAAAATGTTTTATATTTTTGAAAAAGTCCTGCCTTGTCTTCTTTATTTTCTGCCCTTCTTTCTTTTCTTTATGATCTCCAATTCTACCTCTCCAACGTTAGTTCAAAGACAGGTATCCAGGAAACAGTACATCTCTTCTTCAGGTTCCTTAAAAGTGTCTATTTTCCCCAAATCTGCCATGCTCTCAAGGACATGAGAAAGGAAGAGAGGAATATTTCACTTTATTAGACATATAGCAGTAAGCACTGAAGTCAATGGTGGGGTAGAGTTTTAAGTCTGATAAGTTTATCTAAAATCAAGCAGAGCTCCCATATAGAGGTGCTGGTGTAATAATGAAAGAATAATAATAATAGAGCCTTCCAATAATCTGTCAGTGAAAAATCAAGTAGATGGAAAGAAAGCTAGTGGTCTCATACTTAATAATAATTTCTAGAACACAGATAACGAGAAAATAGACTTGGAAGGTTAAGGCAAGGAGGCAAGTGTCACTGAGACTCATAACATTAGAAAAGTCTGTTCTCTTCAAAAGAAGCTGATCTAATGGAAAGGAATGGGGAGACAGTACTACATGTTAAGAGGGCATACAGTCATAAAGAAAAAAAATTTGTAAGCTTAAGGTAGAAGCATCCTAAAAAGCATTTGGGTGAGAAGAGAGAAATATCAGTGATACTGTTTTGGTCAATATACAGTGATACCTTCCTAATACAGATCACAGACAGATAGAGATACAGTACTAGTGGGAAATGTCATCTTTCCTAGCACTGGGGAGAGGTTTCACTCTGGTAAAAATTTTTAAAAAAATTAAAAAAACCAAACCCATTGCTGTCGAGTTGACTCCGACTCAGTACTACCTGTTAAGAGGGCATACAGTCATACAGAAAAAAAAATTCATAAGCTTAAGGTAGAAGCATCATAGAAAGCTTTTGGGTGAGAAGACAGATATATCAGTGACACTGTTTTGGTCAACATACAGTGATGCTTTCCTAATACAGATCACAAACAGATAGAGATATAGTACTACTGGGAAATGTCATCTTTCCTAGCACTGGGGAGAGGTTTCATTCTGGTAAAAAAAAAAAAAAAAAAAAAAAATTAAAAAACCAAACCCGTTGCTGTCAAGTTGACTCCGACTCACAGCAACCCTACAGGACAGAGTAGAACTGCCCCACAGGGTTTCCAAGGAGCATCTGGTGGATTTGAACTGCTGCCCTTTTGGTTAGCAGCCGTAGCTCTTAACCACTACGCCACCAGGGTTTCCGTTAAAAATAAAGCACCTGATAAACCGACACCATATTGACAATTTCATTTCTCAGAAGGAAGAGGAAACAACAAAGAGAACAGCTGTTCAGGACTATAATGACTGACAATGAGAAAACTGCAGGTAACACAGGAGTGACAGGAGCTTCAAATGAAGTGATCATACTTGCTAGCTTAGACTTTTTAAAAGAGGACTTTTCTTCCCCTATTCACACTAATCTTTTTTTCGTCCTCTTGCAGAACTGCTAGATAAGTTCTCCTTAGACGTGAAGAGACCAAAGACTTAGAACCTCAGCTTGGGAAAAGAAATTGGAAGTCCAAAATGGGGAAGAAGCATATATTAGGGTTTTGGCAGTAGCCAAAATAGACTATTTTGTGGCCAACAGGGTGGTCTCTGGGACCTTATAATTGGTACAAAAAAACTGGGACATATGTTAAGTTGGATTGGGGGTGCCAGATGAGCTATAGGAATCAGGGGAGCAAGGCTGGCACCATCAGTGGATCTGGGTTGTGTGCCCGTATTTCTTTTGGCCTTGACTTTTCCCTCAGGTAATTGTTATTGTTGAGCTTCTTGTTGCTTTTCTTGAATATGCTTGTATTTTTGTTTCTTTAGTTTTGCCCTGAGGTTCTTCCTTCCTTGAACCTTTAGTACTGCTTTATGTATTCTTCCCAGGTTCACCCTTAACATCTAATACTTAAGCTTATCATAATTCTTGTCACAATGTTTTCTAAGAGCCTATTTATTTGTTTACATCCTCCCCCAGGGTGCAATCTTAGATGGCAAGGATTCTGTCATATTTATCCCTAATGTCTGGCATTATCAGGCCTTCAATAAATATTTGTTGAATGAATGGCATGGAAGCTATGTCACAGGGGAATAACTGAAATTAAAAGTGTTCAGCTTAGAAGAGAACAGACTCAGGAAAATATAATAGCTATCCTCATCTATCTGAATGGCTGTCATGCAGAAGGAGGCTGAGATTACTTTTTCTCTATCTTTTTTTTTTTTTTGGTCCAAACCCTGCCGGAGAAGATTCATTACATTTCCACACTGCCTCTTAACAGTACTAACTAGTCACTAAATGTGGGATTTAAAAAAAAAATTTTCAGAAGGGGATGCGTATGTTGGAGAGGACCTCATACCTTCTAGAATGCTATACAAGAATGGTGGAGAAGCAAGTGCACGTGTTATTGAGAAAATCTCTCTGCTCCTTTGTTTCTGATTGGACCAGTCTTTCTGATCCTCTATAGCTTTACAGGACAGACCTAGAACCCACTGTTCGGTATTATCCCAGAAGATGTTCTGGTTCAATATAAGCAATAATTATTTTAAACCTGTAGAGCTGTTTATAAATGGAATGGGTTATAAAAGTTCAAATACAAAAAAACTCACAAAACAGAAAAAACAAAAAAGAAACAACAACAAAAATAAATGGAATGGGTTGACATGTGAAATGAATCTGCCATCACCGCAAAGCCTGCAACTCCTTGTCAAGGGTATTGTAAAGTGAACCTGGCAGAAAACAGGGTGGTGTGGGGTTTGGGATGTATAAGTAGACCTCTAAGGTCTTCTAAATCTAAGAATCTTTGATTCTAGTTATTCCTGGTTAGTGGGGGGAGAAAAAAAAAAGAATAATTCCACAGGTAGTTTTGGGAGTTTTTCTGCAATGTTTCTAGAAACTGACACCTCTACTTTCCAGGCAGTTAAGAAGAATAGATATATTTTGAGACAAGCAAGTATTAAGGAAGCATATAGAAATTCACCAGTAATTAACTAGTGATTTTATAAAGTTCACAATACCAGCCTGTTTTCAACAAATGCATGAAGCTTTGTCCAATATGTCAGGTGCAACTGGATGTGGAATCCATGGAAATGTCACCATCACTTAGGGAATGGCAGCCAATCCAAATCATACAGGTAAGGGGCAAGGCATACTCTTCTGAGTAGCCATCAAATACTTGTCCAGTCCCCATTATCTAAACACTGCCACATATGGACCACCAGCTTTCATAAATGCTGCGTGTCCCTTTGCAGAAGAAATGTCTTCACAGGTTCATCTCACTCTACCCTCAGCTTGCTATTTAATTTTACAAAATGGGCTTACAAAATCTGAGAGTACTTCAAAAGCTTTTGAAGAAAACATGAATACCTAAAAAGAATCATGTTCCAATTTCATGTCCTCTTTTTTTTTTTTTTTTCACCAGTCCAGGTAAAAATACATCTTGGAAAACATTTTGGTAATATGGCATCAAATGGTGTTTTTTATATCTCTAAATTATTTTATAAGACAAAATACCTGAATAAAAAGGATGTTTTTCTCCTCCAGCTGAAGTTTTATTACAAACCACTTTTTAAAATAGTCTAGTGCCTGATGGAGTTGGTTTGCACACAGATCATAAGTGGTAGATCCAAACCAGATACCTTTGCTCCAGAACTCTTAACCAGTCTATTACACCATCTCTCAAGTTATTATTCTATTGCTGTTAACAGTACACCCTGAGCTTGTCCACCAGTTTCTATATTTAGTTATTGAAAACATTTGATAAAAGTATACCATGAGAAATGTACTGGACCACAAAGGTGAAAAACACCCTAAGAACTGGAAGGAGGATAGTAACTAGAAGGGAAGAGAAAAGATGTACATAAATAATTATAACTCAAAGTAAAGAATGGCGAGGAACACAAGGAAAGTAGAGACAAATTATTATAGAAGTTCAGAAGAGGAAGAGACTACTTTTAGCTTTAATTAAGAGTAGAGTGGTAAAATTATGGAATTTTTTTTTTTAATGTGCCTAATGTGATATCTCAGATACTCAACATTTTAAATGCATTACTGAATTTAATTCTCACCAAAATCCTTTGGACAAGCATTTATATCCTTTTACAGATGAAGAAATTGAGGCCCAGAGAGATTTAAAGTCACACAATTAATAAGTGGTAGCTCATGGGTAGAGCACATAATGTCAAAATGTATGCTATGGGTGATATGAAGGATGCTTTTTCAAATGGCATCAAGCTACAGACGTTATGGGTGAAAAGGAGGAATTTTACTTGATTCTAGGTTGGGGAGTGGAAAAGAAAAAGGCAGTGAGGAAGACAGGATTGGGGTGGGCTTTACATCTTGACACTAGAATAGCTGGTTTGTCTTTGTCAATTCCAGGGTCATCAAACAGGGGATGAGTTTGCCCCCGTGACATCAGGCAATATCTGGAGACATTTCTGGTTGTCTTAACTGGGGTGTAGAAAGGAAGGTTACAGCATCTAGTAGACAGAGGCCAGGGATGCTGATAAATATCCTGCAATGAACAGCAAAATCATTTCTGTCGAGTCGATTCTAACTCATAGCTACCCTACAGGACAGAGTACAACTGCCCCACAGGGTTTCCAAGAGCAGCTGGTGGATTCGAACTGCCGACCTTTTGGTTATCAGCCAAACGCTTAACCACTGCCACCAGTGCTCTGCAATGAACAGCACAGCCCAAAACAAAGAATTATCTGGCCTAAAATGTCAATGGTGCCAAGGTTGAGAACCCCTGGGCTAGTCCATCAGGTCTCAATGCTCTTGGTCAAGTTAGAATCTGGAATGTTATAGTTCAGACAGAGTCTGAAAGAAAAAGATGAAAAGAGCAGAAGATGAGAAGAATTCAGCAGAGAAAGAGAAGAAATTCTATACTTTAAAGCTAACTAATTAGAATGTGAAACATAAAAAAAGCTTACAGTTTCTGACATACAGAAAAGGAAGGGCAAATGAAAGTCTGTCTCAAGGTAGCTAAAAGTGGAAATAGGAGAATCAAAACAACTTTCCCAAGGGGGGCCAGATGAACTTGAAGTTACACCAAAACAAACCAAACCCACTGCCGTCAAGTCTATGTCCCTATAGGACAGAGTAGAACTGCCCCCATAGGGTTTCCTAGGCTATAAATCTTTACAGAAGCAGACTGCCACATCTTTCTCCTATGCAGCGGCTGGTGGGTTCAATCCGTGAACCTTTCAGTTAGCAGCTGAGTGCTTTTACCACTGTGCCAGCAGGGCTCCTTGAAGTTACACAGTTCTACTGACTACCTAGTGACATGGACATTATAGCAAGATATTCTGATGAGCTTTGTGAAAAAACAAACACAATCAGAAATTAAGACAGACTGATAATATTGTGACATAAGTATTGTGAAATTTTTAAAAAATTGCTGTTTTAGGACTACTCTAAAAGCTCTGTTTTAAGATTAAATGAGTAAAAAAATGTATTAATCTACCTCAAATTAAGCTTATCTAGCCTGGCTCTCTGGACCAAGGTAACCAGGGTTCATCTAATTTCTTAAGAAGAATTGATTTAGGAAGGGGCAGGATTTTCCGAATATGAAAAGCAAGCGAAACAACAGACTTGGCCACTTAAAAATTCAAATATCATAAACAACATTAAAAGGTAAACTGGGAAGATATTTGCAATAAATATAATTAATGGTCAATTCACTTACTTTATAAAGAATGCACACAAATAACATAAATATTAAACCCAACAGAAAAATTTCAACCTCATTATTTATTTTAAAAAATGCAAATTAAAATAAGATGCCCCAGATTCAACATAAAAAAAACCCCATTGCCATGGAGTCAATTCTGACTCATAGAGACCCTACAGGACAGAGTAGAACTGCCCCACAGGGCTTCCAAAGAGCAGCTGGTAGATTCGAACTGCCGACCTTTTGGTCAGCAGCCGAGCTCTTAACCACTGTGCCACCAGGGCTCCATATTCAACAAAATCTCTATCAAAATCTCAGGTGGTTTCTTTGCAGAAATTGACAAATTGATCCTAAAATTCATATTTAAAAAAATAGCCAAAACAATCTTGAAAAAGAACAAAGTTAAGGAATTTACACTTCCTGATTTCAAAACTTACTACAAAGCTACAGTAGTCGAGATAATGTAGTATTGGCATAAGGAGAGACATATGGATCAACGGAATAGAATTAAAAGTCCAGACAGATAGAAAACCTAAAACTTATAGTCAATTGATTTTTGACAAGGGTGCCAAGACAATTCAATAGGGAAAGAACAGTTTTTTCGACAAACTGCCAGGACAACTGAATAGCCACATGCAAAAGAATGAAGCTAGACTTCTGCCTTACACCATACAAAAAAATTAACTCAAAAAGGAGTAAAGACCTAAAGTAAGAGTCAAAAGTATAGAACTCTTGGAAGAAAACACAGGCATAAGTCTTTGTGACCTTGGGTTAGGCAATGGATTCTTAGATATAACACCAAAAGCAAATCATCAAGAAAGTACGTCAAAGAACTCCATCAAGAAAGTGAAAACACCCCCAGAATGGGAGAAAAATTCTGCAAATCATATATCTGATAAGAAACGTGTATCTAGACTATATAAAGAACTATAACAACTCATTGTGACTGACACAGTAGTTGCAACGATGGGCTCAAGCATAGCAATAACTGTAAGGATGGCGCAGGACCGGGTAGTGTTTCATTTTGTTGTATGTACCTAGGGTCGCTATGAGTTGGAACTGACTCGACTGCACTTAACAACAAACAACAACTCAGCAATAAAAAGACAAATAACCCAATTAAAAAATGGGCAAAGGATCTGAGAAGACATTTCTTTAAAGAAGATATACAAATGGTCAATAAGCATGTGAAAAGATGCTCAACATCATTAAAATCAAAACCAAACCCGTTGCCACAGAGTTGATTCCAACTCATAGCGACGCTATAGGACAGAGTAGAACTGCTCTATAGGGTTTCCAAGGAGAGGCTGGTGGATTTGAACTACCACTTTTTGGTTCGCAGCTGAGCTCTTTAACCACTGCGCTACCAGGGCTGCTCAACATCATTAGCCATCAGAAAAATGCAACTCACAACCACAGTAAGATACCATTTTACAGTTAGTAGGATGGCTATAATTAAAAAGACAGATAATAACAAGTGTTGGTGAGGATGTGGAGAAAATGGAACCCTTATACATTGCGGATGGGAATTAAAATGGTGCAGCCCCTTTGGAAAACAGTTTGGCAGTTCCTCAAAAGGTTGATCACAGAGTTACCATATGACCTAGCAATTCCATTTCTATGTATATACTCAAGAGAAATAAAAACGTAAGTCCACACAAAAAATTTGTACATGAATGTTCATCGCAGCTTTATTCACAATAGCTAAAAGGGGAAACAATACAAAAGCCCATCAACTGATGAATGGATAATTTGTGATATATTCATACAACAGAATATTATTCAGCAATAAAAAAATAATAAAAGTACTAATTCATGCTACAACACGGATGAACCTTGAAAACATTATACTAAACGAAAGAAGTCAGTAACAAAAGAACACATACTGCATGATTCCATTTATAAAAAATGTCCAGAATAGGCAAATATACAGAAACAGAAAGAAGATTTAGTGGTTGCCTAGCACTGGGGGGAGGAAGAAATGAGGAGTGAATGCTAATGAGCATGGGGTTTCATTTTTGGTTAATGAAAACGTTCCAAAATTGGTTGTGGTGATGGCTGCACAATTCCGTGAAATACTAAAACCACTGAATACTTTAAGTGGCTGATTTGTATGATATGCAAATTATATATCAATAAAGCTGTTATAAAAACAATAGAAATGATTATTACTATAAAAATGATAACTCTTTTCACTTAGTTCGAGATTAAAAAATGATTACATTCAATGCTGATAAGAATATACTGAATGTAAACTGGCACATTATTTCAGAAAACCAATTTGACAAAATATATCAAGAACTTTAAAGCATTTATAGCTTTTACCCAGTAATCAGAAATCTGAACAGATTTACACACAAAATTTATGTATATTTTCCACAGCATTGTTTTTACTGTTAAAAAACCAGGAACAATCTCAATATTGAACAATAGGAAAATGGTTATGTAATAATTAAAAAATGGTGGTTTTCAAAACACATTGAATGCTATAGGAAACGTCTCATCAAACGAGAATAAAATAAATAAAAACTAGTTACCATTGAGTCAACTTCAACTCATACCAACTCCACGTGTGTCAGAGTAGAACTGTGTCCCACTGGGTTTTCAATGCTGATTTTTCAGAAGTGCATCACCAGGCCTTTCTCCCAAGGCGTGCCTCAGAGTGGACTTGAACTTGCAATTTTTCAGTTAGCAGCTAAGTGCATTAACCATTTGCACCACCCAGGGACAGATATGTATATATACCTAGATATATGTGAATGATCTCAATTTATATTTGAGTGGTGGGATTACATGCATTTTTTAATTTTCTGCCTTGAACCTTTCTTATTTTTCAGATTTTCTAAAATGAACACATACTGCTTTTATAATCCCCCCCTAAAAAGTACTTCAAAAAGTGCCAGTAACATCAAGAATTGATTTTATTATCTCATCTAATAAATTTAAGAAATTAGACACTATTTCTCATGGTTGTGAGTTTGGAGACACAAACTTAAGCTATGGAGTTGAGATTCTACCTCTTTTCAGTTCATTGTAAAAAAAATGCCAAAGCACTCAGAAGTACCACAGCACCCTCTTTTGGAAGAAAAGCATTGCTCTTCACAGGAAAACTGCTTAAAATGCAAAGTTTATAGAGCTGAAAGGGTATTTAGAGATTATTAAACCTGGCCTCATCCTTTTATAAATAAGGAAACTGGGTTTCAAAAAGGAGAAGAGACCACCCAAGATCATAAAAGGAGGTAACAGCATCAGATCATAACAGAGCTTGTTTTTTCTGGTCTTCCCATTCCTTATTCAATAAACATTTCAAGGATTAAAAAAAACAATGCTTTCCCAATTCTGAGTAAATATGAAGCCCTGCACACAAACATATACTAGGCATCCAGATACTTAAAAGTATTATTTTAGAAAGACATGTTCATTTTTGCCTGTTGCATGAAACAAATCAGAATAAGAATTTATAAAATCTCACAGCCTCTACATTTGTCTATTAATAAGTTCTTCTAAAAAGAAGCACCAGAGGGAAAGGCAATATACAATATGGGGAATTCAGCAAAATATGACCAAACCATGAGAGGAATGCAAGAACAAAGGGCAACAACGGTAACTACTATAGTATAGACAATCCGGCAACAATAGTATTAACGAACACTAATTTACAAATGGATACATATAGATAGATATAACAAGAGGTGTGGGAGGGCATAAGCAAACACACCCATCTGCAGATATAGGTCTGGTGATGGATATCTCTACATACATAACTGTAGGTGAAGCTTATATATCAATATAAACAATAGATCACACAAGGGCCACAGTCAGGGCAACTTCTTAGACATAACCAAACACTTTGTGGGATGAAGTTCATAGGCCAGAAGGCAAAGGATTATAGACTTAGGGGATATCTATGTCAATTGGCACAACATAGTTTGTAAAGACAAAGTTCTACATCCTACTTTGGTGAGAAGCACCTGGGGTCTTAAAAGCTTATGAGCGGTCATTTAAGATACAACTATCGGTTTCTTACCATCCAAAGCAAAAGAGAATTAAGAAAAACAAAGACCAAAGGAGCAATTAGTCCAAAGGACTAATGGACCACATGAACCACAACCTATATGACCAGAAGAACTAGATGGTGCCCAGCCACCACTACCAACCACTCTGACTGGGATCACAACAGAGGGTTCCAACAAAGCAGGAGAAAAACTGCAGAACAAACAATCAAATTCCCAGCCCCTGACACCCTTTTAACTCAGTACTGAAGTCACTCCTGAGGTTCACCCTTCAGCTAAAGATTAGACAGCCCCATAAAACAAAACGAGACTAAACTGCACACCAGCCCAGGGGCAAGGACAAGAAGGCAGGAGGGGACAGGAAAGCTGGTAATGGGGAACCCAAGGTCGAGAAGGGGAGAGTACTGACATGTCATGGGATTGGCAACCAATGCCACAAAACAATATATGTATTGATTGTTTAATGAGAAACTAGTTTGCTCTGTAAATCTTCATCTAAACCACACACACAAAAAATCAAATTCACAAAGACGACCAGAATTACTGGTCTGATAGAGACTGGAGGAACCCCTGAGACTGTGGCCCTAAGACACCCTTCTGAACTGGAAGTGAAGCCATCACCAGAGACCACCCATCAGCCAAATCATACACAGGCCCATAAAATAAACAACAACACTCGAGAGAAACGTATTCCCTAGCACAAGAGAAATGTGTTCCTTAGAACAATCTATGATACAAGATCAAAAGGGCAACATTTGCCCAAAAGCAAAGATGAGAAGGCAGGAAGGTGTAGCAATTCAGGACGAAAGGAAATGGCGAACCTAGGATGGAAATGGGGAGAGGGCAGGCATATTGTGTGGAATGGAACCAATGTTATGGAACATTTTATGTACAAATTATCGAACGTGAAACTAATTTGCTATGTAAGCTTTTACCTAATGCACAATAAAAAAATGGGGGGGTGGGGGGAAAGCAGATTAGGCACCGAGAAGCAAACACAGAGGGGAAGACACAAGCCACATGAAGATCACTAAGGAACTGAGGAACAGAAGCTAAAAACAGACAAGGACCTTCCCCCAAGAGCAGACAGAGAGAGAAAGCCTTCTCCTAGAGCTGGCATCCTGAATTCAGACTTCTAGCCTCCTGAACTATGAGAAAACAAATTTGTTTGTTAAAGCTAAAAAAACAAAACAAAGAAATGCACAATCTTTGGCCCCAGAACTACTGAGAGTCAGAATCTGCATTTTAACAAGATCCCAAGTGATTCATATGCCCAATAAAGTTTGATAAACACTGAAAAAATAAATAAAAAAGCACCACCAAAGGATGAGAGAGTAGAATCTTTCAGCTTAATTCTAAAAAGAAAAACCTTTTTTTTTTTTTTTAAAGCAAAATCTTAATGAGAATTATTTGTTTGCGGCTTCTGAGAAAATCTTTGGCTATGTAACTAACCTAATATATTGGGACATTATTCTGGAGTAAAGTCCTATAATTTCATTATTTAGACTAGTTTAGAAATGGTTATTCTAAAAAGGAAAGAAATAGTGCATAGCTCTTTTCTAAAAATATGAAATAATATAGGAACTTCCATTTTAGCTTTTATCATTCTCCTACTCCTAGATCTGAATAGAACCCTTATTTCCCCTAGTGAAAGTTATCTTTGAAAGAATACCTTTGTGTTTTCCCCTTATTTGAAGGATAACTGACAAATAGAAACAACCAGATTTTTTTTTTAATTGTACTTTAAATGAAGGTTAACTGAGCAAACTAGTTTCTCATTAAACAATACACATACTGTTTTGTGACACTGGCTGCCAACTCCACAACATGTCAGCACTCTCCCCTTCTCGACCTTGGGTTCCCCATTACTAGCCTTTGTGTCCCCTCCTGCCTTCTCATCCATGCCCCTGAGCTGGTGTGCCCATTGAGTCTCGCTTTGTTTTATGGGTCTGTCTAATCTTTGGCTGAAGGGTGAACCTCAGTAGTAATTTCAGTATTGACTTAAAAAGGTGTCTGGCAGAAAGGGCCACATAAACCAGAGAATCCATCAGCCTGAGACCAGAAGAACTAGATGGTGCCCAGCTACCACCAATGACCGCCATGACAGAGAACACAACAGAGAGTCCCGGACAGAGCATGGGAAAAGTGGGGTGCAGAACTCAAATTCTAGTAAAAAGACTTAATGGTCTGACTGAGACTGGAGGGACCCTGGAAGACATGGCCCCGGACTCTCTGTTAGACCAGAACTGAAACCATTCCCAAAGCCAACTCTTCAGACAAAGATTAGACTGCACTATAAGACGTAAAATGATACTCGTGAAGAGAGTACTTCTTAGCTCAAGTAGATACATGAGACTAAATGGGCAGCTCCTGTCCGGAGGCAAGATGAGAAGGCAAAAAGGGACAGGAGCTGGCTGAATGGACATGGGAAACCCAGGGTGGGAAGGAGGAATGTGCTGTCACATTACAGGGAGAGCAGCTAGGGTCACATAGCAATGTGTCTATAAATTTTTGTATGAGAAACTGACTTGAACTGCAAACTTTACTTAAAGCACACACACAAAAAAGGTGTCCAGGGGCCATATTCTTGGAGTTTCTCCAGTCTTTTCTTTTTTTGTGTGTGTGAATTGGAATTTTGTTCTACATTTTTCTCCCGCTCTGTCTGGAACCCTCTATTGTAATCTCTGCCATAGTGGTTGGTGGTGGTAACCAGGCACCATCTAGTTGTTTTGGGCTCAGTCTGGTGAAGGCTGTGGTAGTTGTGGTCCATTAGTCCTTTGGACTAATCTTTCCCTCGTGTCTTTGGTCTTGTTCATTCTCCTTTACTCCAGCTAGGATGGGACCAGTAGTTGTATCTTAGATGGTTGCTCACAGGCTTTTAAGATCCCAGTCGCTACGCACCACAGTTGGACGCAGAACATTTTATAGCCAATGTTATGTCAATTGAGCCAGATGTACCCTGAGACCATGGTCCTCAGCCCTCGGCCCAGTAGCTCAAGTCTCTCAGGGCATTTGGCTGTGTCTGTGAAGCTTCTATGACTTTGCCCTGGTCAAGTTGTGCTGACTTCCCCAGTATTGTATTTTGTCTTATCCTTCACCAAAGTTACCACTTATCTACTATCTAGTTAGTGTTTTTCCCTCTCCACGCCACAGTTACAGTGTTAATCACACTCTGTCTTCTATTAAGGACATTATTTTTTATTTCCCCTGAAAGGTTCTAAAATCCTTCAGGGGAGAGACTATCTATCCTTCATCTTTGTACTTTTGATACACCCAGCACAGGGCCTCGAAGCAAGGAAGTCCTTAACACTTGATGAAAAAAAGGATTAGAACACTCAGATCAATGTCATTGGGGTCAGTGGAGATAGCCTAAATAAATCTGTTATCTTTGTAGCACAGTAATAGCTCTCAAAAATATATTGAGATCACAGAGTGGTTAGAATGTGATTTATTAAAGAAGTTGAACAGTCTCCTTAGGAGGTAACTTCATGACTAGGGAGGCAAGAGTCTTGACGTACACCTTCAATTTAAGCATATTAAATTAAATGTTAGGTCTTGTGGTCTTAATGACCTATTTCTTTTTCAGGAGAAAAAATATTTTTGTCAGTTCTTTCACAAATCTTCTCCCAACATTACTTTCCAGTAACATGACCATTTGACATGAGTAACACCTTTAACACAGGTTTAAAGTGGGATGGAAAAAAATTAAAAGGGAGAGAGGTAAGTTAGCAGAATATCACCTAAAAATATAAGCTGCTCCTTTGCAGGAAGTTTTTTTGTGGTTGCCAGATTAAAAGAGATAACAGATACCATTTGTGAAACACAAAACTTAAGATTACTACATGAGGTATACATATTTAGTGGTTCAGAATTTAATGAACCAATTAAATAACCTTGGGATATTCTTGCTTATTTTCAAAGAATTTTTTTCTTTTTTTGCCTCAATACAACAGTAACATGATCAGTTCTTTCAAAAGAACATTTTTAGATTAAAATCTAGATGTTATTAGTGGCAAGATCAAGCAAAACTTGTAGTAGGGTTTAATCTACATTAATATAGAACTTCTTTATTCTTATAGATTAATCCTAGGGAAGTACAAAAAGCACTCTACTATCTAACATTATTTTTAACTTACTCTAAACAGAATCCAGAAAGCACTGAAAAAATGATTAATTTTGAATATCTGTTATGATTTTTCATGTAACAGGTGAATAGTAACTGGCAATTTAGAAAGCTCAAAAGACAGCTGTGCTGTCTTACTAGGCAATATTTCTCGAAGTGTATTCTGAAGGACCAAGTAGTCCTTCAAAATGCTCTGTGAAAAAGTTTCCTCTCTTGGGAAACATCTGCACACATGTATTCTCCATCCCTCCATCCCTTCTGTTTGAGGCTAATTCATCCACCTATCCTTTGAACCTTATCACTTTCCACCTTCTATACCTCATGTTATCATTCACTCCTTTTCTCTTGCACATCCAGCTTCAATCCCTTATCTGGATCTTCTCCATCTGTCCTGTTATGGGTTAAACTGTGTTCCCCAAGAAGATACACTGAAGTCCTAATCCCCGGTATCTGTGAATGTGACCTTGTTTAGAAATGGGGTCTCTGAAGATGTTATCAGTTAACACTAGGTCATATTGGAATAGGGTGGGCCCTAATCTCTTTATTAATGGTGCCCTTATAAGAGGAGAAGAGCCAAGGAGAGAACTCTATATGAAGACAGACAGACAGAAAGACACCAGTGAAGACAGACAGATACAGAGGGAAGACAGTCATGTGAAGATGGAGGCAGAGATAGGAGTTATGCTGCCACAAGCCGTGGAACGTCTAAGGCTACCAGAAGCTGGAACAGATGAGGAAGATATTTCTCTGGAGACTTCGGATGAGCATGGCCCTACCGACACCCTGAATTCAGACTTTTAGCCTCTAGAACAGTGAGAGAATAAATTTCTGTTGTTTTAAGCCAGCCAGTTTGTGGCACGTTGTTATGGCAATCCTAAGAAGCTAATACAGACCCCCCACTTGACCACACAACTTATCTCCCTCCATGTACCACCCTGTTTCTATCCTATCCTGACTGTCTCCTTTTCCTTTATTCCTCAACTCACTCCCATCTGGCTGCTGATTCCTTCCCTCCACCTCAACAGCTCACTCTAATATCACCAATGATTTCCATATCACAAAATCCAATGACATTTTCTCGTCCTCATTCCATTTAACAGTCTTCGGAAATATTTGACAATATTGACTTCAGCCTCCCTCTTGAAACACTCTCTTCCTTTGGCTGCCATAATAACATATTCTTCTAGTTTACCTTCAACTTCTGTAGCCACTCCTCTGTCTTTGCAAGCTTATCCTCTTCTACATAACATTTAAGTCTGGAGATCCTTAAAGCTTGGTACTAGATTTCTCCTTTTCTCATTCAGCATAGTTAAAATTAATCACCCATAAGCATTTGAGTTAAAAATTTCTATCTAAAATACATAAACTCTAACAGCTCTGAAAAGAGAGATAGACAGCCCCACAATAGTAGTAGGAGACTTCAACACGCCACTTTCGGTGAAGGACAGAACATCCAGAAAGAAGCTCAACAAAGACACGGAAGAGCTACATGCTACAATCAAGCAACTTGATCTCATAGACATATACTGAACTCTGCACCCAACAGCAGCCAAGTATACTTTCTTTTTCAACGCACATGGCACATTCTCCAGAATAGACCACATATTAGGCCATAAAGCAAGCCTCAACAAAATCCAAAACATCGAAATACTACAAAGCATCTTTTCTGACCCTAAAGCCATAAAAGTGGAAATCAACAACACAAAAAGCAAGGGGAAAAAAATCAAACACATGGAAACTGAACAACACCTTGCTCAAAAACCACTGGGTTCCAACAAACATCAACACACAAAACCCAACAGATAAGCTAGATAACTGGGATCTTCTAAAAATCAAACACCTATGCTCTTCAAAAGACTTCACCAAAAGAGT
>NW_004443979.1:5755642-5785918 GCF_000243295.1 Trichechus manatus latirostris
GGGACATAAAGTGATACTCGTGAAGAATGTGCCTCTTAGACAAGTAGATATAAGAGACCAAAGGGGTGGCTTCTGTCCAGAGGTTAGAGGGGAAGGCAGAGAGAGTTAGGAGCTGGCTGAATGTTCATGGGGAATCGGGCGGAGGGAGGAGTGTGCTGTCGCAGAATGGGGTGAGCAGTTGGGGTCTCATAACAATGTATGTTAAAAAAAAAAATTCTGTATGGGAGACTAACTTGAAATGTAAACTTCATTTAATTACATCAATAAAAAAAAGAAAAAAAAATTTCTATCTTCTCCTCAGACTCCTCTTCTAAACGCCATATATATATATATCTCCAACTACCTGTTAGGTATCTCCTTAAACCTAGGCATCTTAAACTTAACACATCTAAAACCAGACTCAAGATTTCCCCCCACACCTCTTCCAATATTCTCTCAGTAAATAGCACCACTATCCATCCATTTAAACACACCACTATCTTGGTATTATCCTTGACCGCTTTCTCTCATTTACTTCCTAAATATTTAAAAATTCACCCACTTGCTATCTAGTTTGTCTCTCCTTCTCTAAATCTCTTTGTGTTTCAGTGCTGCATTCTGGGGGAATTTCTCAGTACCGACTTCCAGTTCATAAATTCTCTCTTAACTGTGTGCAGTCTAGAGTTTATCCTGTCTATTGAGCTCATTATTTTAATGATGATTTTTATTAAAGATTTCTAAAGTGGTTCTTTTAAATATCCATCTATTTCTGTTTCATTTCTGCCTGTTTTTATTTCATATTTTCTTGCTTGTCTTAAATGGAAGTTATTCATTTATATCTGAGCATATCAAACATACTGACTTTAAAATATTTAAGACTTTTATAGAATTAATGTCATCTGTGAATTAATGCTTTAATTTTTTATGTTATTGGTTATTTTTCTTAGCATTAAATTTTTTCATATTATGGAATTTTGGTTTGCAGGCTCATTTTCATTTCAAATGAGAGTTTTTGTTTTCTCTTTCTTTCATATTCTCTTTTTTCTTTTCTCTCTTCTTAACTCTCTCTATACTTAGCCTCTCCTTTAAAAGTTTTGGGATTACCTGCCCTCTAGTTCCGCTGTTGATACTGGGAATATCACAGATCCAGTCCTTGGTAGTTGTTAGGGTGTTTCTACTTTCTGTGTCTGCTTTACTGGGGGTTGCAGCCAATTGCAAGCCATAATGCCAGATAATAGTTGAGAAGTTATTTTTTTACTCCAGCTTTCTTTGTCACTTTGAGGGGGTCCAAACCTCACCCCAGCTTTAAGCAATCAATCTGGCTTTGCCCCCATCTCCAGTGGTGTACTTTTAGTTTCTATTACCCAAAAGGAGTCAAATTCCCTGCCATCTTACTTGTTCTAGGACTAGAGTCAAGCATGTCTATGGTTTTATCTCTACTCGAGATTTTACATTTTTAATGTTTTTTGTTTTTTCAGCTTGGCAATATCTTTTTGGTTTTCTATTCCTACATTTCATCTCTAGTTGCTATGTGTTTGGTGCAGAGGTATATACAACAAATTGAACCTATGGAATCATCTTGACTGGAAGTCACCAATCCACTTTCCACACCAGAGTCAGAATTATGCTTCCAAAATGCAAATATGAATGTGTCAATCTCCTACTTCCCATCTATCTTAGGATAAGAACACAAATCCATAAAGTCTACACGGTCGGGGCCCTTTCAGCCTCTACGTTCTCTTTAGCACCCTCTGTTCCTATCACTCTAGTCTTCTTTTAGTCCCTTATATTTAAGACCAAAGAAGAATTGATGCTTTTGAATTATGGTGTTGGTGAAGAATACTGGATATACCATGTACTGCCAGAAGAATGAACAGGGCTGTCTTGGAAGAAGTACAGTCAGGATGTTCCTTAGAAGCAAGGATGATGAGACTTCATCTCACGTACTTCGGACATGTTATTAGCAGAAACCAGTCCCTGGAGAAGGATATCATGCTTGGTAAAGTAAAGGGTTGGCAAAAGAGAGGAAGACCCTCAATGAGATGGACTGACACATTGGCTGCAACAATGGGCTCAAATAGAGCAACGACTGTAAGGATGGTACAGGACCAGGTAGTGTTTTGTTCTGTTGTACATAGGGTTGCTATGAGTCAGAACTGACTCGACTTCATGTAATAGTAACAACATACTTGCCATGCTCCTCCTCACTACAGGGTATATGTTATTCCCTCTGCCTAAAATAATCCTTTTATCCTTCTTTATTTAGTTAACTCCTACTCATCTCTCTGATCTCAACTCAACTGCCATTTCTTCAAGGAAATCTTCCCTGATGTACTTATCAAGGTCAAGTTTTGTTTTTTTTTTTAATTCAAATACCTTCATAGCACCGTGTACCTTTTTTCTTTTTTTTGGTAGCACTTATCATAATTCATATTCACATATTTTTACTTGCAGTTTTATACGTATTTCAGAATTACATTAGTCAGTCCATAAGCTCCGTAGGTTCAATAATCATGTCTATTGTGGCTTACCATTATATCCCTAACCTACTGAATGACTGAAAGAGAATTAAAACTCTTCAATACGGTATTTAAGGTACTCCAAACCATGGCCACAACAAATATTTTAACACTCATCTTCCAACACTACCAAGTAAACTATGCCCCAGCTAAACTAGTTTACTATGTTTCCAGTACATCTTTATTTTCTGCCTCCAAAAACTCATGGCTGAAAGCATTTGCTCTGCTTAGAACACCCTCCCCACTAACTCTACCTGATAAAGCTCATCTCAAAAGCCACCTCCTTCATGATGCCTTTCCTAATCTTATCTGTACCCCAGTTATGGTGATAGCATGTCCCCTCTCTTATTTGTGTGTTTTATCATCTCTTCTAGGTTATAAGCTTCTTGAAGACATAAGTTTCTAAAATGGAAGACCATATTAGAGATCATATGGTCATCTCTAGAAACACATAACAGTCACTTAACATTTGTTGAGCTGGATTTGAGCACAGAAAATAAAACTTATTTTTTGTTGGTTTGCAGAAGATAGACCAATTTTATTAGAAAGTGGCTATGCTGTATTTAAATTCTATTAAACTAAATGTTCATAAAGTAAAACAAAACCTTTTTGGTTTTAAGTTATATAAAACAAAGGTTTGGTTGTTTTCTTTGTCCTGTATTGAAATATAAATAAGAACACATGGAGAGGACAGAAGTTTTCTAAAGTGGCACAAGGGAATGCAAAAAAAGCTGTCAGTATTCTATGTACTCCTTCTGCGATCAGATCTTTGAATACCCTAATTTCCAAATGGGGTAGCAACACTGAGAGCTTAAACTCTTAGGTTTTTCTTTTTTTTGTGGAGGAGGAGTGGGAGCGGAGCAATAAGGAGAGGGTGGAGTTACACCCTACTAAAGCTGGAAAACATGCAGCTTAGTGACTACCATGGCACTCTCATTCTGAGACCATGTCAGTGAAAACCTGAAGAGGGGTTTCCTTGAGTTGGCAGGTCTAAGGACCCAGGTTAGTAGGTTAAAGGAGAGAGGAAAGCCACAGAGATAAGTAATCTCAGGGTATAAGGCTCAGAGGGCAGAGAACAGAAGTTGCAATAGATATAAAGAAAGAAATCAAGTCTCAGGGCAGGCTGGAAAAGCAGCAGACCAAAGAACTAATGGAAAAGATTCCCACCTATCCTTTCTACAGCAACACACCAAAACAGCCATGTATCTTTTTATGGAAAATACATAAAAAGTGTTCTGTGATCACAATACATTTTTTAACATTGTTAAAGAGAATTCTTACACACTTGAAACAATCATCAGAGAATTCCATGTCATCTTCAAATCCTGAAGTCATCATTGCAATTATATAAAAAATGGGCAGAAGCGCTAAGTTCACTAGTACATACAGCTAAACTAGTGAAAAACACAGGTATAGCTAAACAAAATTAATGCAATTTAAGCCACTTGCATCAAGTATGGGAAAAAAGTTCTCAAGTTCTAAAGCATGTCAGACCACAGAAAGGGTGAATTCTTTGCATTTTCACCAACTCTAAAAATAAACCTTTATTCTTTTCTAGATTATTTTTTAAAAAGCTCATTATTAAAAAAAAACTAACATTACACAAATACATAATATAGAAAGTCAACGTTCTATATAAGTCTGCCCTTTAGAGGTAACTAGCTTTAACAGCTGGGTAACAAGCACTTTTTGATTACCTGAGCACAGTAATAGGAGAGCTGCTCTGAACAAGTTTATACAGATTATTTCAATTTCTCTTTTTGCCTGTAACCTTCCTACTCCACTGCTAAGGAAAAAGAAAATCCAAAATACATGCTGATCCTTCAAACCAGGCAATCCACAAAGGAGATTAACCCCTGGGGGAAAAAAATCAGAAGGCCAAATCATGACAAAATGGCAAAAACAAACGTACCTATTTTGAAAAAACGGAGTAAAAGTAAAAAAACTAACATTTCCTTTTTATTGTCCTCAATAGTCAAAAAGGGATAGCATTTTTTTAACTTTCAAAAGAGACTGAAGCAGACTATGTAATTATCTATGCTTTTTAGCTTTTAAAATAGAATACCGTATAACTTGTAGTATCTTATAGTGTTAGGGTAAGGACATGCAGGAAAAAAAAAACCCCACAACGATGGGGGTATATCAAAGGGACACAGGAGCCAACTAAAAGAGCTTCCAGTGGTCAAAGCTGGAACAATTTGAGCAACAAAATACATATTGGATTGGATCATAATCCAAAGTATAAAATAAATATCCATGAGTCCATACTGAAATAAACAAATAAGCAAACAGAGAGGAACTGACAAATTTCCTGTGCAGAAAAATTCCAGATAATTTATGTGGATAAGCTACCCTCATGGAGGTGGAGCATAACTCCCTACTCTTTAAGTGTGGGCTGTGCATAGTTACTTTCTTCCAAAAAGTACAGTATGGAAAGGGAGGAGGAGAGAAACTTCATAGTGGAGAAACCTGACAGACACTACATCAGCCAAGTGAGCAAAGTTAACTTCAACTGTGATAAGTCATGCTGATAGTATGTACCCTTAATAAGAGGTAATGAGAATGGCACTTTACCTTCGTGACTTTCGTCCCAACAACCTATAACCTCAGTCTAATCATGAGAAAAACATGGACAAATCCCAATTGAGGGTCATTCTACAAAATACCTGACCAATACTCCTCAAAACTGTCAAGGTCATCAAAATCAAGGAAAGTGAGAAACTGTCACAGCCAAGAGGAACCTAATGAGACATGATGACTAAATGTAATGTGGTGTCTTGGTTTCTATCCTGGAACAGGAAAAGAACAGTAGGTAAAAAACTAAGGAAATCTGAAAAAGCATGGATTTTAGTTAATTATAATGTATCTATATTGGTTTATTAACTGTGACAAATGTACCATACTAATATTATTGTTGTTGTTAGGTGCTGTCGAGTTGGTTCTGACTCACAGAGAACCTATGTACAACAGAACAAAACGTTGCTCAATCCTGCGTCATCCTCACAGTCGTTGCTATGTTTAAGCCCATTGTTGCAGCCACTGTGTCAATCCAAATCGATGCAGGTCTTCCTCTTTTTTACTGACCCTCTACTTTACCACACACAATGTTCTTCTCCAGGAACTGGCCCTTTCTGATAACATGTCCAAAATACTTTAGACAAAGTTTCATCATTCTTGCTTCTAAGGAGCATTTTGGCTGTACTTCCAAGACAGATTTGTTCGTTCTTCTGGTAATCCACAGTATATTCAACATTCTTGCCAACGCCATAATTCAAATGCATCAATTCTTCTTCGGTCTTCCTTATTCATTATCCAACTTTCACATGCATATGAAGCAACTGAAAATACCATGACTTGGGTCAGGCGCACCTTAGTCCTCAAAGCGACATCTTTGCTTTTTAAAACTTCAAAGAGGTCTTTTGAAGCAAATTTGCCCAATACAATATGTCATTTGATTTCTTGACTGTTGCTTCCATGGGAGCGGATAGTGGATTCAAGTAAAATGAAATCCTTTACAACTTCAATATTTTCTCCGTTTATCATGATGCTGCTTATTGGTCCAGTTGTAAGGATTTTTGTTTTCTTTATGTTGAGGTGTAATCCATACTTAAGGCTGTAGTCCTTCATGTTCATCAGTAAGTGCTTCAAGTCCTCTTCACTTTCAGCAAGCAAGATTGTAATGTCTCCATACTGCAGGTTGTTAATGAGTCTTCCTCCAATCCTAATGCCGTGTTCTTCTTTATATAGTCCCGCTGCTCAGATTATTTGCTCAGCATATAGACTGAATAAGTATAGTAAAAGGATACAACCCTGACACATCACCTTTATGGAAACTCCCTGTACTATCTTTGCAAATTTTCTGTAAATCTAAAACTATTTTAAAACAAAATATTTATAGAAAGAAAAACAAAAAAATCTTTTAAAAAATGTAATTTTCCTGGATGGGGACAATAAATATCATAAAAAGTTAATTCTTTCCAAATTAATAAAACAAAGTAATACCAATAAAAAAGGATATTGTTTAAACGAGATATAAGGAAATGCTACATTCCTGAATTGCACAAATAAATAGCCACCCTCTTTTTTTCTACTTTCTATAACTCATTTTAACCTTCAGTCAAAATCAACTCGATGGCAACGGGTACAGTACAGTATTCCCCAACAAGCTTAAGCTTCCCAACAGGCTGTGTAACTGATTTCTTCATTACCAAAATATATTTTAAAAAATCATTTTATATAACAGTTTGAGATCTAAGGTGGATTTCAAGTCACGATGGCAGTACAGTAAAGTATGCATAAGAGCTACGCTGTGGAATGGACTGTCTCATTTGAATACTGACCCTACAACTTATTAGCAATTGTGACAAGCTAATTTAACCTTTTTCGGTCTCAGTTTTCTCAGTATAAAGTAGAAATAATAATAGTATCTACCTCATAAGGAGCCTGGTGGCATAACGGTTAAGCGCTAGACTGCTAACCAAAAGGTCGTGGTTCAAATCCACCAGCAGCTCCGCAGGAGAAAGACCTGGCGATCTCCCTCCATAAAGACTACAACCTAGGACACCCCATGGGTTAGTTCTGCTCTGTCCTATAGGGTCGCTATGAGTTGGAATCGACAGCACACAATAACAATCTACCTCATGGAGTGGTGGTGTGTGTGTGTGTGTGTGTGTGCGTGTGTGCGTGTGTGTGTGTGTCATGTGTAGAGGGGCAGGAGGATGTGACTCACGTAAGCCAAGATTTAATGAGAAATCAAAGAGTGAGGAACCAAATGTTATGATGTCTATATGTCATTTTCTCTCTCTGATGACATTCAGAGTGATAACCAGGTAACGGGCATTGAAATGGAACTTCTAAAATAGCACATTGCAAAGTAATTAAGAATTTGTATACTTACATGTTTTCACAACCACAGAACTGATGTGGCCTGGGATTTTCACTTTCAAGTTTTTATTTTGGTAAAAAACTGATACTGTTAAAATACTATATGTGTGTTTTACAGGGTTATTTTGGTCCATTTGAAGAACTTTTGTTTCCATTTACTCTCCACACTTAAATCTAGTAAGATTACCTAAACAGATGAGAAATTTTTGAAGAGGTTTTCCTGCCATTCATAACGTGTAGATCTTTTTCTAAAGAGGGAGCTCTATTATAATTGGAAAACTTCAATTTAGAATCATTTTATAACTTTATACATACAAGTAATTTCTAGGCATTTATGGTTAGAAATTGCTTGTATATATGAAGTTCCAGAATGAATCTAAATTGAAGTTTTCCAATTACAGAAAGACAAAGACTGAGTGAGGAGAAAAAATGTTCTTCTGATTAAATTAAATGATATCAGGTTGAGTTTGCAAGTTCTTTTCTTCACATTAAAGAAATGGTACTCATAATTATTTAACAAAGATCAAAGATAATTCTGATACTCAAACGCATCTGAGTGTCTCTTCAAATCTTACCATGCTCATTACATAACAGGAATATTAGGGATATACGCTTTATTATCAGACTTAAAAATTGCAATAAAATAAAAATTTTTTAAAGAAGGTCTAACACTGCTGCGGATTATTGTGGACCTGAAGTGGAAGATTGGCTTATCCATTTTCCAAAGGGGTCAAGGGGCCTGCTACCAGGGCTTCTGACCAACTTTATAATGTTAGTGATATTTTCCCTTTGCTCCTTTTCTTATTTTATTTTTTTCAGCATATTATACATTATTGTAACAAACATATATTTCATGAAACAAGGTGGGGCGGAAGTAATCTATAAATAAAGAATATCCACTGGGAGGGGTGAATACGGAACTATACACCCTTTCTAATACTATCTAGAAGAAAATAATGTCTAAATGAATCATTGCAATAAAACCTAAAACCTAAATTAATATTGAATCAACTGATCTTAATTTTATTTGGCTAGGAGAAAAAAACTGTCTTTACTAGTGTAATTTTTGAAACAGAAACTATTTTAAAAGGAAAAAATTTGTTGTTTTCAAATAAATGTTAACACAAAATTAATTATTAATAAAGTATTACCATTGTAATAATTTGGTAAGAATAATTTATATAGCTTCAACTTTAAACTTTAAGTAAATTTACTACTCACTCTGGAATAACTTGCCTTACTGACTTAACAAATATATAGTTTTTAATTTTGGTTAAAGTGGGTATTTTATCTTTATAGGTAACCAACCTTTACTTACCACATTCCTATGAGGGTGTTTTAAAATACTGCCATAGAAGCAAGGTACACACAATAATGATTCACAAAGACAGTTTTACCACACCCCAAATAGGTATTACACAAACATCATCAGACAGGGAATAAACTTGACGTTAAGATTTTGCTAAAGCGGTAACAGATGCCGGAGCTTGACAATGCTGTATTCCCTAAACAATGCTGTTATGAGATACCCGATCACTTGACTAACGCAATTGGGGAAATTTTGTTTCAAAGACTATGCAAAGTGTACCTTTCTGGGACATTTGGAAAGAAAGAGATATGAAGCCAAATTCACTATCAAAGCTTTGCTTGGCTTCATTCATTTTTCTACTTATTCCCTTATCATTTCACTGAAAAATCCACCTATTTAACAGTTGATCATTCACTTCATTAGCAGTTGGTATATGTAAGAACAACTCTGAGTGGTGCAGTCTATTTCAGCAGGCACATGGCAAAACAGAACTCTTGCATGCGTGAAGCAGGAAGAGTGGCTGGAGGAGCATGTGGACTGTCAGCTTGATATTGTTTGACCTAGGGTAATATGACTTCCTTGAGTTATCATGTCATGAAAGATGAATAGTAAGAAAACCAAGAACCACTCTTTGTGGTCTTCAGTAAATTTGGATTGGCATCCAATAATGCCCAATTATTTTCCCAGGTCACTTATATCATCCTTGACTAGCCAGACGTAACTATTTTAAAAATAAAAAAATCAAGATTAGATCTATCTTTTTTTTTTCATGCCATAAACTTAGAGATTAGAGAACTCTTATCAGTACTTCCTGAACCCTAATGAAATAGGACTTGAATGCTGCTACCAGTTAGCTGCCTTAAGATTCACAGTCCAAGTTTATGATTTCCACTGATTTTGTTTCTTCAGACCTCAGGCCCATGAATCCATACTAACAGTAATTTGTTTGGATGATACTTAAGATTCCCTAGGGGAAAACATGTAATTTTAACGTTTTGATATTCCATATAATTACATTCAGACTCAAGTTTTTCCCAACTAACACTTTCCCTTGGACTACTTAACATAATATACACAGTGAAACCTGTGAGAGCTGGAACTCGAAGGGGCAGCCTTGTTTTTTCACGTCTTGCAAGTTTTCCACCTTTGACAAGGTGCTGTCTTACCACTTTCCTACAGCTCGTTTTAATGGAAAATATCTGACTTTTCCTTCTGACAGGTTTCCACCTTACACAGGTTCCAGCTTTCACAGGTTTTACTGCATATATTTATGTTAAGTTACCAGTTACCATTGAGTTGATTCCAAGTCATGGCAACCCTATGTCTTTCAGAGTAGAACTGCACTCCACAGGGTTTTCAATGGCTGTGCTCTTTCAGAAGATCACCAGGCCTTTCTTCCAAGGTACCTCTGAGTGGATTCGAACTGCCAACTTTTCTGTTAGTAGCCAAATGCTTTACTGTTTGCAATACTCAGGTTCTCTCTCTCTATATATATATTTATATATCTTTTTTGTTTTTTAAGTCATGCTCTAGGTAACTTAAGCCATCATAATACTAATATAACTCCTTGATAATTGTTGGTTATGGAAACATCACAAGCTTCAAAAGGAAGAAATGCACTACTCTTAGGACCAAGTTCCAATTCCCTAAAATGAGTTTCATATATTTAGTTAAAAAACAGATTTCCAATCTAAGAATCATTAAGTGAACTATTTAACTTCTAAAAACTGCATGCTTTTGTAAAACAGCATGGATGTACTTCTGAGAAATTGTTCTTCTGTAACAGTGGTTCTCAAAATGTGATCCACAGACCAGCAGCATTAGCATTACCTGGGAACTTTGTAGAAATGCCAGTTATTAGCTCTACCTCAGACCTTCTGAATCAGGAACTCTGGGGGTGCGGCCAGCAATGCCTGTTTTAACAAGCCCTCCAGGTGATGTTGATGCACACAAAATCTGAGAATCAATATTCTACAGTACAGTAGAGACATTACTGCTTAGGTTTATAATATTAAAGGTTTATTTAAAGTTTGCTTATCTTGAAATATTTTTTTAAAAGAACTATATTTTAAACAAAATGGGATCATTTCGTAAATAGTTTGCAACTTGTCTTTTTTTTTAATTTATCATCATCGACATCTGTGTCAGTACATGCAATTCACCTCATGTATTCAATTGGCTTCTGAATAGTTTCCAATTTTTGCTATTAACAAACAAAGATATAATTAACATTTTTAAAATATCTCTTGTACTTAATGCAAATATTAGTGCAGAATAGATTACTATAAGTGGAACTGATAAATCATGGTATACTTTTAATATATATATATACTGCCAAACTGACTCACCAAAAATCTGAACTTACATTCCTATTTACAGTATAAGAGAGTGCCTGGTTAATGTTTTCTAATATTTACAATAAGAATGACATAGTTTATATGACAAAACTTTATAAACACAGTTCAGATGTAACCTTCACATGAGTGATTTTTCTGGATAAGCAATAAAACTTTTCAAACCATTTGTGTGGAAAACTTTCTAAAGAAGTATTATGATTTTCCTGCCTTCTAAAACAGAATAAAATAGATACAGTTTAAGACTTTCTTTGCAATTATAAATTGTCCAAAAATATTACAATTTGCTTACCTTCTGAAATAAAGTTTAAGATTTTCTTTATGATTTTGAACATTAAATATTGTACTCTACTTTTTTAAATAAAATAATAGCTTTTTGTCTGAGTTGTTTATCTCTTGCTAAATGGATCCAGAAGCCTGTATTTTTTTGCTTCTTATGTCAGCTTTTCTCTCTCACCTGTTCAGCAGTCTCTTCTCCCTGTTGTAAGCCTGCCTGCCTCTAGAAGTCATCCCACCCCTCTACCCCCAGCCTACGCACACACATTCGAATTTGCTGCTCCTCTGAAAGCTGTGGACTGGAGAACTGTGAATAAATAATGTAGAAAGGTTATATAGGCAAAGGCCTGAGAAATTCTCCTGTAAGTGATGTACTTAGGCTTTGAAGCTAACTAGATCTACTCTATCACTTACCAGCTTGTGACCTTGAACAAACTGAATCTGTCCCCGCATATATAATGTCAACCTCATAGGATTATTGAGTATTAAATGAGAAAATGAATGCGAAGTGACTAGTTCATAGCAGACAGTCAATAGCTGGTTACTACTATCATTATGTTGATCATCACTATTACTACTAACATTATTATTATCACCATGGGTTTTTAGGCATTGATTTTGACTCTTCATAGGCCATTCTTCGTTACTTTTGATTTCTTGTCTATCCTTCATATGGCTCAGGTTGCTGGAAGACTGCTCTCCACAAATATAGTATATTGCTATTTTTACTTATTTTCTTTTTGGTTTTAAAATTCATATTATGACATGCATTGAAATTTCTTAGCTTTTTGTTGTTGAAATAAAGCTATTCTTTTAAATTATAATTCTTCCAAAAATTGATTTAAAAGATAAAGACAAATTTCCCTTTTATGACAGACGAACAACTAACAGTATCAAAGGTTTAAATGGGTAGAAATATACTGAATGTACTGAAAAAATCTATTGTTTAAAAGCCATGACTATTAGATGCTCAAGAATGGAAAACAGTTTTTATATTTTTATCTATTCCCAAATTTTCTATAATGAGCAGTTTTACTTTGATAATAAGGAAAAAAAAACTCACTCAAAATAAATGCAAAAAAACATAAAAGGGCTAAGTACCTTGATGGATATGTACTTTGTGAGAGGAAATTACTTCAAACTGGGTATAAACTAGGGAATAATCATAATTTCATTTTTCCAGCAAAACAATGGTATATATCCTACATTTAAAAAGCTATTGTATCTGTACTGATACAAGTGTTAACTTTTTTCAGTGTGATTTAGCACCATGAGCCTTGAAAGATGATATAAACCTGATAAATTGTTATGTGGTACACAGAAATTGATAATTAAAAGTAGTCACAAATTCACTGAAGCAACTAAGTTCTCAAGTATTTAATAACTTTACAACTTGTAAGCTTGGATTGAATGGATCCCATAAGCAAATGACTACTAAATTAAAAAACAGTAAGAAAGTATCACTCTTATACTAATGCAACAGCTCACAGATCACATGAAAATACTTCCTGTTAAAGCTTGTTTTATAAATCTTGAAATTTTAGAGACAAACAAATGATAACAGCACAGTATACCAGCTATCTCTCAAATTCATTTTTATTCAAACACACCCTGGGCACAAACCAGATGTACAGTCTATTTGTCCTTTTGCCCACTATCAATCAAAATATACACGGAACCAAAATGTGATGGAAAATAGCATGCTAATAACTAAAATCAGATTAAATTTAAACTCTGAAATGGCCAAATTAAGAATAGCCTGAGCTCAGATGGGAAACCTTGGTGGCGTAGTGGTTAAGAGCTATGGCGGCTAACTAAAAGGTCAGCAGTTTGAATCCACCAGGCGCTCCATGGAAACCCTAAGGGGCATTTCTACTCTGTCCTATAGGGTCACTATGAGTCGGAATCAATTCGATGGCAACAGGTTTGATTTTTTTTTTTTTTTTAGCTCAGATTAGTTGTACCTATGAGTAGCTGACTAGAGTGAACTCTCCAAATTAAAACAATAACCAAGTTACACAAAACTATCAACTGCACTCCCCATGACTTAAACTCATATATGGAGGCTACATCCTAGAGGAAAATACATTGTTAGGATAATGTTTAAAGTTTATGATGTTAAAGCACATGTCCAACATTGGATATATTTAATTTAAACCAAAGATATTTAAATTTTTATATATATTTACCAGCTAGGAAAACACAAATTTACTATTTAACCAAAAGTACACTCTGAATATTTGATAAATTTTATAATACTTGTTCTTCACAACTGAAAATAAAGAAGAATTTCACTTTGAAAAACAATAGTAGTATGGGTTAAGGGTACTGGCTCTGATGTTACATTCCTCGGGCACAAGCCCTCGCTCTGTACCTTACTGGCTGTGAGACCTTAGTCAGGTTTGTTAACTTCTCTGGACCTCAATTTCTTCACCGACAAAATGATAATAATGTCTTTTTTCAGGATTAAATGAGATAATTTAGGTAAAACGCAGTAGCACGTATACCAAAACACAACAAACCTCATGATGATAAATATATTTTAAAGCTATGATTTGTTTTTCAATTTCATCAGGCCCACTCTCTAGCTACAAAAGAAAACAGTAATAATTTTTGTTTTTTAAACAAAGATATTTAAATCACATAATTATGAAGTCACTCAAAGGTGAATCACCTTGTCATTACATATTAACACCAAAATCAGCTGGGAGTTCCAGAGAAGAGACTATTTCTATTTTAACATTTGTATTTCCAGTGTTTAGCACATAATTAATTCTCAATAAAGGATAAACAGTTTAGCAATAGAATATATTAGATAGACTTCTGTGGGTCAACTGAAAACCCAACCATCTTTATTTGCTATTTGCAGGAGATAATGAGTTTAAGTCCCAAATATTAATTTAGGTACTCTGAGCACATGACCTATTTGTAAACTGCAGCCAATGTGTAGGAGGCAACTTGATAAGGTGTAAAGATTAGTTTTGAAATCACAAAACATGAGTATAAATTAACTCAACTGTGGGTAAATCAGGTCCATTTTCTGGTTTAAAGTTTAATCCAGAAATAATGGGATTAATAATTGCTTGCGTTAACTCTTAGCCCTAAAACACTATAAGAACCACCTTTTAAATTCCATTTGAAAGAAACTATTGTTAGAACCAGCTGACCAAAATTAAGAAAATTCTTAGAAGTTATCTCCAATCACCTATCATTTCCAACCATTACTAATCAACAACACTTCAGATGAAAGTAGATTGGGAATAATGGCAAGTTTTGGATTCTAGACTTCAGTGCAGAAAAAAATTATTCAAATACCTCCTCAAAGCAGACATGGGAGCAGTATGTTCCTCGAAAGTAACAGAAGCAGCAATGATACCAAGTTTAGGGAACCAAAGAACAAGACATTCCACTTCTAAAGCCTGCCCTTATGCGATGGTCTTCCAACAGAGGAACAATTATATGTAGAAGAGTATTTAAAAGTTAAAGATGCATAAAAAAAATTCCACTTCAATATTTATTTAACATTTTCCATCATAAACATTATATTTATTTATTAGTTTCATTGCTACTTTACCATTATTGAAACATAATTTCAAGCACAGCTGGTGTCAAATCCCACAACATTTCAACAGTTTGGGCAACAAAATATGCCCAGAATTATGTACACACAAAAACACTGAGCATAGTGTATTGTATCTTTGGTTCTTTATGGTATTGAAACATTTACAAGAGGTTATGTAAATCAAAAGAAAGAAATAACTTGGGTGGCAGAAAAAAATGAGAACTCACTGCCAAGTAAACGCTACTGCCAAATGACCTTTAATGGCCAATACCCTTGCCTCCATTTTTCTCTCAGAGTAGTAAAACCCACTAAGTGATGGCGATCAAAACAAATTCTACAGTGTTTCCAGCAAACTACTTTCTATTCAATCCCCCAAGCATGCTGTAAGAATGAAGGCATTCACTGCTAATGTCTGGCCATAACTCTTTTAAATTACGTTATAAATTTTCATTCTGCTGAAGCCATTTTAACCAATTCTCAGTTATCTACAGAAATAGGGAGCAGAGTTTTGAACAGCTAGCAAGATTAACAAAAATGATGTATTTTTTTCCCCTACACATCCTTTACCAGAGGAGCTCATGAACAGTGAAAATCTAAAAGGCAAGCTACAAAACGAATGAGGAACAAAAGCATTAGGACTGAATCATGGGTAGGTGTGTGGGGAGGGGAGAAAAACAAGAGGAAAAAAATGTAGGATAAGATTTCCACTTCATATCCTTTTATTTTCTAGGTGAAAGGTTAACATATTGTCCCCGCCCCCTCAAGCAATCCCACATAACCAAATATTAATGATGAGTTGGTGGCTCATAAGAAAAAGTCATCTTCTTAAAATGAAAGTTGTGAAAGTATGCGTAAAATATGAGTCATGGCAACTTTTAGAATTCCCACCATGATCATTCTAGGAAAAGTAATCAATAAAAGCATCTTTCCACATAAAATTCAGTGAAGGAAATACTTGATATTGAAAAAAAGAATCCAGTACTTGATACTGAAAAATAGACAGTTTGCATTGACACGCTGAAACTCATTTCCAGCTCCTGGACTGAACTGGATGGTTACCACAGTCATAACAAGACAGCACCAACCTCAGTGTGGTAATCATTAGAGTTGCTCAAAAATACTAATTTTCTCTCTCCTTCCAGGCACATGGTAGAATTGTCTTCTCTGTTCTGCTGAACTCAGATGTGGCTATGTAAATTGCATTGGCCAATGAAATATAAGCAGAAGCGAGGTTATCATTTCTGAGCAGAAGCTTTACCAGCCAGTGTGTGTTTCACCACTTTCCTTTTCCCTTCTGTCACAGGTACTGGAACTATTTCAGAGTCAGTCTGGGTCCTGGAATGAGGATGATGATGACACAGATGACCCACAATGGGCAGGTAGCATGAATAAGGAATGACTTGCTATTTTAAGTCACTAAAATTTTGGTTTATTACTGCAGCATAATCTAGACTTTCCTGAAAATATGCTTAGTCTTTTATTTTCTGTATACTGTAGATATACTTCTTATTTAGTTACTTGACAGAGAAGTTGGTCATTTACATAGTGACTCAAGTTTAGAGTTTAAGTTTCAGTTCAAAAGGAATAAATACCTAAGGCTGGTTGAAAAATAAAACGAGTAAAGGATATCAGTTATTTAAATCAGACTAAGCACACCCCAAAAAGCTATCATGCTTTTGTTTCTATGAAGTTAAGATCATGGACAACTAAACACACTCAAAAGTTTTTTTGTTTTTGTTTTTTCCTTTTAAATTTATTGTACTATGTGCCAAGCACTGCAGGAAGTGCTTTTCACTCACTCCTTCTCATTTAATCTTCACATAAGGCACCAGGAGGTTAAGTAATTTAGCCTAGATCACACAGCTAACAAGTGAAGCAGGTTGCCAAGAGTAAAACTCAAGGAGCCTTTCAGAGTTAAGCTTGACAAGCAGATATGATCTCTAACTAGTTGTATAATCTAACAGGTTATCCATCCATTCATTCATTTATTAAATATCTACTGAGCACTTATTACGCACAAAGCACATGTCTCAGTGCTGAGGATGTAACAGTAAGCAAGGTCTCCAATCTCAGGGCATTTATATTCTAACAGAGGAGACCAATAAAGTAAATGAAGAAATATATACATAATTGCGGATACTAAGCGCTATGCAGGAACTAAATCAGTTATGTATTGCTGTGTAATAAGCCACTCTAAAACTTAGGTTTAAAATAACCATTTATTTTCTCATAATACTTGGGCTGGCAATTTGGGTTGGGCTTAGCTAGGCAGTTCTGCTCCACATGGTATTGGCTGGGCTCACTCATTTGCTCACAGTCACTTGGCAGGTTGCCTGGGAGCTCTCTGGTCCCAGATGACCTCACTCACATGTTAGGGGGTCTCAGCTGAGATGGCTGGTTTCTTGTTCTTTCTCCATGTGTTATCTCATCCTCAAGGTAACTAATCTGGACTTGTTCACAAAGTTCATACAGCATAAGCTGTATGACCTCTTGAGACCTTGCTTGAAAGTCCCACAACATTACTCTGCCACTTTCTATTAGTTGAAGCAGTCATAAAACAAGTCCAGGTTCAAGAGGTTGGGAAACAGACTCCATCTCTTCATGAGAGGAATTGCAAACGATGAAGATGAGGATCAGTGGCCATTTTTAATCTACCACAGAAGTAAATCAGGGCGATCTAATTGAGAATATGGGCAGAAGGTGAATATGCAGAGTGGGATTAATTTAGAAGAATCAGGGAAGACCCCTCTAAGGAGATAACATTTGAGATGCTGATAATGATCCAGTCATTTGAAGAAGGAAGAACATTAGAGGCTGAAGGATAGCAAGTACAAAAATCTTGAGGCAGGAACAAGTTTGGTATGTTTGAGAAACATGTAGTATGTCTATAACTCAGTAAAAGACAAAGAAAAAAAGCAGGAGATGAGATTGAAAAGAGAGGTAAATACCAGATCATGAAAGGCATTATAACCCATGGTAAGGACCTTGGATTTTAAGTTTACTGGGAAGTAATCGATACAAAGGTGAAAAAGCAAGGAGACCACTTATGAGGTTATTACAGAAGTTTAGGTGACAGATCATGTTAGTGAGATGGAAAGAAGTAATTCGATTTGGGATATATTTGGTGGGGGATATAACCAATAAAGCTTGCCAGTTAATTAGATGTGAGGCTAGCGAAAAAGTAATCGAGTCTAGAATCTTTGGTTTTTGGCTTGAGCATTTAGGTGGATGGTAGTGCCAATAACTCACTTCAGCTTAAAAAAAAAAAATTGAATACAATTTCATTTCTACCTCTCCTTATCTATGAAACACATTTCTTCAGAAGTCTTTGTAAGAGTCAAAATAACATGTGGCTGGGGGATGGCTTTTCATAAAAAGAAATCCAATCCATTATTTCTTCCAGCAGGTAACAATAAAGAGATGTGAGTTCAAGTACTACATAAAGACTGACGCAAGTGCTGTATATAAGGGTTCAAACCTAAGATTTTTTAATTTAGTCATCTTTTTCTCCCAACTTATAACATGTTCTGAAGAACTGAATGTTACTACCATATTTTTTATGCAAATAGTGCCCTGCTTCTACGTTTGTTTGCCAACCGCGCCCTTCTCCCGTGAGATACTTTCATAAGCACCACTAAGTCACTTTTTTTTTTTAACATGTTGCTGTAAAAAAAAAAAAAAATTAGCATAGGGTGCTTACAAAAATACCTCATGGGAGGAGGGCGCAACTGGCAAACAAATGTAGAAAGACCGCATTATTTGCGTAAAAATACGGTAAATCATTTTGCAGTACTTACTATTTTTATTTATTCTTTCTATTTTAGGTAAATATTATTCTCCATTCTGACTTTGCAAGTAAATTTTAAAGAAAAGGGTCATGCACAACACAAGAATCACTGTTAATAGACAACAGGATTCACAATGTACCATGTATTTCTTGTTTAGATAACATAACCATGAGCCTAATCTTGTTTCTAGTATTCCTGTTTCTGGCCCACAGTCATATATCTGCACAGTTTAAAATAGTATCTGTCATGGAATAGGTTCTCAATAAACAGTAGCTGAATCAACATCCAAATTGCCTGCCAAGATGCTCTAACTGTCCTTCTCAAAATGGAGGCTATATAATTAATCTGCCAGTCACTTAGAACTTTTCTCTCTTCTTCAAAAACAAAGAAACAAAACACTTTCTTCTTCTGAAAATGTGAAACCACAAAAATATTTTTTAAAGTAGGATACACAGCTTTCTTTATATTTGCAAAGCATCTACAAGGTAAGGAAGAAGTCTTATTTTGCCCAGATTTACAAAGAATGGAATTAAAAAGGACCAAGGCTAATCCCCTCTGAATCTCACTGTACTCTAATTACATTGGCTATCATCTACTCAAGATTAGATCGTTTGTCTAAAAATGCAGATACTACAAACATAGTAACTAAAACCATAAAACTCTTAGAAGAAAACATAGGCGTAAATTTTCATGACCTTGAATTAGTCAATGGCTTCTTACATATGACACCAAAAGCACAAGCAATGAAAGAAAAAATAAGTAAATTACACTTCATCAAAATTAAAAACTTTGGGTGCTTCGAAGGACACCATCAAGAAAGGAAAAGACAATCCAAAGAATGGAAGAAAATATTTTCAAATAATATATCTGATAAGGATTTAGTGTCCAGATTATATAGAGAACTATCACAGCTTGACAATAAAAAGACAACTCAATCTTAAAAATAGATAAAAGATCTGAATAGCTATTTCTCCAAAGAAAATATACAAATGGCCGACAAGCACATGAAAAGAATCTCAACACCATCAGCCATTTGGGAAATACAAATCAAAACCACAATGCGATACTATTTAACGCTCACTAGGATGGCTATAATCAGAGATAATTACAAGTGTTGTCTCAGATATAGAGAAATCAGAACTCTCATATACTGCTGGTGGGAATGTAAAATGGTACAGTCATTTGGAAAACAGTCAGGCAGTTCCTAAAAAACTTAAACATAGAGCTACCATATGATCCAGCAATTCTACTTCTAGGTATATACTCAAAAGAATTGAAAACAGGTATTCCAACAAAAACTTGTACATGAATGTTCACAGTAGCATTATTCATTATAGCCAAAAAGTAGAAACAACCCAAATGTCCACCAACTGATGAATGAATAAATAAAATGTGGTATATCTATACAATGGAATATTATTTTGCCATAAAAAGGAATGAAGTACTGATTCATGTTACCACATGGATGAATTCTGAAAACATTATGCTAAGTAAAAGAAGCCAGACACAAAAGGCGACATATTGCATGATTCCATTTATATGAAATGTCCAAAACAGGCAAATCCATAGAGACAGAAAGTAGATTAGTGGTTGCCAGGGGCTGCCAGGGAGGAGGGAATGGGGAGTGACTGCTAATGACTACAGGGTTTCTTCTCGGGGAGATAACAATGTTCTAGAATTAGTGCTAATGCTTGTACAGAATCAACTTGATGGCAATGGGTGATGTTTGCACAATCTTGTGAATATACGAAATATCACTGAACTGTATACTTTAAAAGGGTGAACATTATGGTGTGTTAATTAAATCTCAGTAATAATAATAAAAAGGAAAACAATGCAGACAATAAAGAACTGAGATATGACTTGGTCAAGACCCCAAGCATGCCAAAGTAAAATCTAATCAGGAACTCTACAGTTTCCAGTTCTGTTTAGCATATCATGTAATCATATTTCCTCACTATTAAGACACCAGAAACTATAAAGTGAACCACTGATTCAGTAATAACTTTTAAGCAAAAAAAAAAAAAAAACCAAACCCAAAAAAGTTAATTTTTTCAGTAACCAACAAAACCATATATTTATCCTTATAGTTCCATACCATAGTCTTTTTTCAGAATCACAATTAGCATTTAAATATAAACCTTTGTGTATTAAGTCTAAAGGCTCCTCTGAATCACTTTTGACCGTGGCAGTTGTACACATTTTCAAAGTGACGTGTCACACACTTCTCCTTAAAACCTGTTTTCTTCATCTTTACTTTTATAGCATTTTAGGAAAAACAGCATGACTCCAAGACAGATTAAAGAATACTAACGTATCTGTATCTCCAAGTCCCTGGGTGGTGCAAATGGTTAACACATCCAGCTGCTAACCAAAAGGTTGGAGGTTCAAGTCCACCCAGAGGCACTTTGGAAAAAAGGCCTGGTGATCTACTTCTGAAAAATCAACCAATGAAAATCCCATGGAGCACAGTTCTACTCTGACACACATGGGGTCGCCATGAGTTGATGTTGACTCACTGGCAACTGAAACTGGTACCTGTATTTCGCATTGAATTGCTGCTTTTTCCCTTCTTTGAACAACATCATTCTGAAATTTAATCAACTTCTCTTGAATGTCTATGGGAAGCTTTTGGCAGAAAAGTTTGCAGTCTGACTGACAGCTTTTTAAGCGCAAAACTCAGTCACAACCTCTTCTTTGCTTTAAAATTCTGTCTTAGTCTGAGAAATGTGTCAATTTACACTGCTTTTTACTGCACTGTCAGAAAACCTTTGGCAAATACTTAAACTTAAGATTTAGTTTAAAACTGAACAGTGTGTGAAGCTACCAATACAACCAACTCAACTGAGGTGACAAGTGGATGAACAGATAAATGCTGTGTATGGCTAAATTTGCACATGTCTAGGCAATGACAAACACCAAGTCTCAACTCAACACAGTGGCTGCCAACTTTCTTCTGACATCAATTACAAGACAAACTTTGACTTCAGAAACATTAAAATATAAAAAAGATGCATCTGAAAACTGGGAAAAATAAAATAAAATCACAACTAGAACTTGTTCGCTAATCTCTATCATCCTTAAACTGGAGGCTCTGAGATCAAGATACGTGATCATGGTAACACCCGTGGCCGGCAAGTCGATTCTGACTCACAGTATCCCTACAGGACAGAGTAGAACTGCCCCATAGGGTTTCCAAGGAGTGGCTGGTGGATTCACACTGTCGCCCTTTTGGTTAGCAGCCAAACACTTAACCACTGCACCACCAGGGCCCCATGATCATGGTGCTACTCCCTAAATAACAAATGTAAAAATGTTCCTCTCTCATTAATGAGCTTACAGAAAACAATGTTGGATATATAATTAACCATTAATGGACTCAAGATGAATCTGTAACATATTATGTAGATAGTTCACGGAAAAACATAATCTGTACATTATTCCACACAAAAAATCTGGAAAGATGAAAAAAACTCAAGACTCACAAACCTAGAATTCCTAATCTTTCCTTTATGTACGCTTATAGGCAATTGTATTCAGAGAGAGAAAGAAGACAAATTTTAAGACAGTCAAGAATATTTTCTTTCTGGAACCATTTTATTGTTGTTCAGAAATTTTTAAAACTTGTTTGACCTAAAAAATAGTGACCAAATGGAAAAAAAAAACCTGTCCAACCCTTTTCATTTAGCAGACTCATGGCACAGATGTACCTAAATAGCTGAAGCAATCATGAAATAAGCAACCTTGAAGAAATGTGTTCTATTTGGGTACTTTTATACACTGTTGGGGGGAAGTAGAAACTGCTACAATCATTTTGGAAAGCAACTTGGCAATATGCAGTGAGACCTTTAAAAATATTCATACCCTTTGACTCAAGAGTTCAATTTCTGGGAATCTGTTCTAAAAAAGTAATTTGAAATGTGCACAGAAATCTTCCCCAAAGCATTCCTTACCATAGTGAAAAATGGAAAACAATCTAATGTGCCCAACAATAGGGAAATGATTAAAAATTGTGCATCCACCGGATGTGGAGTATCACATATTTATTTTAGAATATTTAGCAAGAATGTATTTTAACTTTTTTCTTTTCCTGATAGCGTTTTTTAAATTAAAGTAATATATGCTTATGGTAAAAGAAATTCAAAAGTAAAAATGAAAAATAAAAATCCTCTCATTCTCTTAAACTCCATTGCCAATTCCCAAAGATAATCACTGTTAAGTTTTTGGGTGTGTGCATAGCTTCTAGAAATTTTGTAGGTGTATACAACCTTACCTAACATTTATCTGTATCTGAATAATCTTTTGTTTTGTTTTTAATACAAGTGGGGCCACACTAAGCATGATGTTCTTCAGTTTGCTTTTTACACTTAATATATTTTAGCTATTGTTCCATTTTAGTACTTATAGATCTACCTCATTCATTTAAACAGATGTCTCAATATTACCATATTTTTACGCAAACAATGCACACCTTCTACATTTGTTTGCCAACCATGTCCTCCCCTGGCAAGGTATTTTTGTAAGCTCACTATGCTGATTTTTTTACAGCAATATGTAAAAAAAATTGGCATAAGGGCACTTACAAAAACACCTCATGGCAGGGGGGAAGGGGTATAGTTGGCAAACAAACATAGAACGTGTGCGTTATTTGCGTAAAAATACGTTATAGCAGGCCCTGGAATGATAGATATTTAGGTTGTTTCCACTTTTCTACTTACAAACAGCATCGTAATTAACATGCTTGGATATATAACTTTATGTACTAATGTGAACCTATTAATTCCTATAAATAGAACTTCAACATTTTAGATGTTGAAAGTTATACCCAAATCACCCACCAAAAAACACTTCACTGATACCCTCCTACCTATCTGGTACTGGCTTCAGTCCTCAATCAAGTATTAGTCAGGCACCTGAGTTTTGTGTTTAACTTCCCTGACCTGGATGGCACATAGGGAAAAATTTAAAAACTGTCAGATAAGGTTCTGTGGAAAGTAAGAATCACAGCTTCATTTGGGAAGTTCATTTGAATACTAATTATAATTATGAAAAACAAGTTGCTGCGGGGGTCAACTCTGCCCATGGAGACCCATGTGTCACATAGAGCCATGCCCCACAGGGTTTTCAATTGCTGATTTTTCTAAAGTAGATTACTAGGCCTTTATTCTGAGGCACCTCTGAGTGGACTTGAACCCCCAACCTTTGGGTTAGCAGCCTAGAGTATTAACCATTTATACCACCCAGGGACTCCAATCACAATAATAGTTAACATCCATTGTCGGAGGAATGGTCTGCCGTAAGTACACCTCCCACCCAGGCTACCTAAGTAAAGACCTTGGGCCCAGAGCACTCTCTGATAAGAACCCTGGGAATACGGTTGCCTTCTCTCTCCTAGTTTCTTTTCCTTATCAGAGAAGCCTTCTTCCTGTTCTGGGCACACAGTAACTTTCCCTATCTTTTGCACATGCATGGGCACTATACAGCACCTGGTCATCCCCACTTCTATATCTGTTCCCGGTGGGGAGGGAATAGGCTCTCTCCTACTGTGGAATGAGAAGTGGAACATGCCAGATTGTAAGAGCTAGCCTCAAGGGGTAGACTAAAGGGGAAACTGGCTTTGGAATGCTGAGTAACAGTGCTTTCATGTGGTCTTCTAAGAGTTCACTACTGTTTGCTGAGTCATTCTTACATAAGCCCCTGGCTTGTCGCCATTTTGTACACTGCAGGGAGCAAAGATTTGCTTTGGTCCTGCAGCTGCGCAGGACTTGTCTATAAGTCTCTCTAATAAACTCCTTTGCTGCCACCCTGGAGTTGCCCACCTCTTTCTTCCGTCTTCAGCGCCCTCCATTTTTGGAGGCAACTTTCATTTTACTGGTCCGTGCCTGCACATGTATGAAATTATGGTGGGGGACGTGTCAACCAGATCATCTTCAACATCTTACTTTCTCCAAAAAAGTTAGCTAAATTTGGGTTATAAATCTCTGGAAAGCAAATTTTTAGTGCTTTGTTAATTACAAAAACTTTTTACTTCTAACAGATAAATTGGGACCTTTTCAGAATGAGCACTTTCAATCCTGAGCTCTACCAAGCATAAGTTATGAGAATTTCATGCTTCTCTTTCTGGCATTGCCTCTGTCAATATAACTGCCTCAAAGGCTGCTTCAGGTACCTAAGAGACAAAAATACTTTCAATTTCCTTTAGCGATTTTTTTTTTTAAATGAAGGATTAAAAGATATATACTTGACCATAAAAATGTAGACACAACATAAAGGAAATTAATATAAAAAAATTTCTGTGAGATGAACTTGTCCTTTATCAGTACTTATAAGTTTTTCTGAATATAAATGGCCAAAATAAACTACAGGCAGTCCCTAGGTTATGAACGTCCAACTTATGGGCAACTTGTACTTCAGAATGAACTGCCATAAAGCCTATTACATCAAAAATTTGAGGTAAATACATACAATGGTTCATAACAACGAATGCACACACTACTTTGTGACTCTCATGAAAACACTGCGTGGTTTGGAAGTGTTTCTTAAATGTTTTGTATGCTTAGAAAGATAAAATACATACTACATACTAAGACAAACATTTGACTAACTGACGCCAACTAAGAACTTGCTCTGACTTAACAACAAAGTCAGCTTCAAGACAGACTTAGGAATGGATCTTTCTCATAACCCAGGGACTGCCTGTAATAACATCTCTGAGAAAAAGCTTTTATGTCGTGGGCAATTTTTAAGAAATAATAGTTCAATTACAGATGAATGGCCATAGATTGCCAACAATAAGGGCCACGAGCCTTAAACCCAGGAGCTCTCTACAATCTAATTTTGATGTTCAAACTGCTTTCTAAAGATTTACTATAGGAAATAGCCTCTATTTTCTAATCTGTAAAATAACGATTAAAATCACTGATCACCGCTGCTATGAAAAATCGTATTTTGATTAGAAACTAGTAGGACATTTACAAATTGATAAAACAAATGATTACTTTAAGGAAAAAAAAACTGTTTAGGTTAATTAACATACTATGCTTGTAAAATAGTTGTGAGTAATGAGTGATTGTCTCTTAACTGTTCATGTTGGTAATTTTCAAATAAAGGGATGTGGCCCACAGGGAATGGTAGAGGAAACCAAAACAAACAGCAAGAGACCTAGTAAAAGGTTACCTAGAGGTACACAAAAGGGCTGAACCAGCCCTTATAAAACACAGACTTTCTTTTCATCTCTCACTCTTGCCCAGCCTTTAAGAGCCAGAGAGATGAAAGAGCAAATTTTGAATCAGCTGTTAGTCACTATGGCACCTTTAGAAACTTAATTTTACAGAAAGAAAACATGGGAAACTACGAGTCCCAAGGAGGATCACAAATGGGAACAATAAATATTTCTGGAGATTTGGAATAACAAAAATTGTACTTACAACTTGAGATTCTCGAGCTTTAGGAAACATTTTGGCAACATTGAGTCCATCGATAACAATATCAAAAGGAGGATGGTTATTTACCAAATTCTGAAATCTCTTAAGTTCCTGTAAAAGAAGTCAGACAAAACATTAATAAGAACTTCTTCAAGACTTTATTATAAAACATTTTATTATTATTTCTGTAATTCACAATACTCACCCATTAAAAACATACACACAAAGATACTCTAAAAATGAAATCTGAAAAAGGTAGCCTAATGGATGCAATTGCATATAATTACATACCTTATAATTTCGTATTACTTTACAGTTCACAAAGTGCTTTCACATGTTATCTTATCTGATCTGTAACCAGGCTACCTACACTGCTAAATTGACCCACATGATAGTCATAATAAGAATAAAATATCAGAATCTTGAACTCCGGTTAAGTCATGGAAAAGTGAACCTTAGCTATGCCAGTCTACCAGTGTAACTATTTTAAAAGAACAAGGTTCTATAATTGTAGCTCCTCTTTTGTCATCAAGAAGTTTGTTTGTTTTGAAGAACTGAAGATTTAATCATTCATTCAACAATTTGTTGAGCACCTACTATATGCCAAGTGTGTTATTCTAGGCACTAGGGATATAGCAGTTACCAAAGAGACAAAAAACTCTGACTTAATGGAGTTTGCATTTTAGTGTGAGGAGACAAAAATATAAACCAAATAAATAAATAATATTAAACGTCAAGTGCAATGAGTATGATGGAAAAAAAAGAGGAGTGCAGAAGGTTCCACTTCTAGTAATGATGGAGTAGTTTGTATGGGCTATCACATAATAATATAAACTCTAGATTAAAAAACTACTATTTGAAGGTACTAGAGAATGACCAAAAGTAAGTAGAACCTGGAGGGGACACGGCACTTGTAGGGAGGTTTGGTGGTTTTAAAACATGTCTGCAAAGTCTTTGGCACTTCTCCCATCAAAAGGTGGAGTCAAATCCCCTCTACTTGAACATGGGCTGTTAATCTGTGACTGCCTCAATGACCAGAATGTGGCAAAATGACACTACGTGACTTCTGAGGTTAGATAATAAAAGACAACACAGCTTCCACCTGGCTCTCACTCTCAGGATGCTTGCTCTTGGAACCCAGCCATCATACTGTGAGACTGCTGAGACCAGAGCCATGCACAGGTATTCCACCTGACAGCCCAACTGTCAGTCAATATCCAGCACCAACCACGAGGGGCAAAAATATAAACTAAATAAGTAAATTATATTAAATGTCAAAGGTAATGAGTGTGATGGAAAACAGGCATTCAAATGATAACTTCTAGACAAATGTTCACAGCAGCAAACAATCCAAACGTCCACCAAGTGATGAATGGGTAAATAAAATGTGGTGTATCTATACAACGGAATATTATTCAGCCATAAAAAGGAATGAAGTACTGATTCATGCTACCACATGGATGAATTTTTTTAATGTGTTTTTTATTCTCTCTACTATTATATGGTTTACATTTAAAAGTGAATAAACTAATTAATTTTGATTTTAAATAATTGTAACTTTAAATAAAACATGGGTAAACTCAAGGGGTTAATTCCTTTAGTTCCTCTAACATCCACAAAAGTCAGAACCTCCATTTTGATAAAATGGCCACTTCTACTCAACAGATGGCAATGACAGGTGATAAGCACAAAAAAACCTCAGCAGCTGCTTACAACTTGCTCTAGGACCCAGTTGCCGTCGATTCCCATTTATAGTGACCCAATGTGTGTCAGAGTAGAACTGTGCTCCACAGGGTTTTCAATGGCTGATTTTCTGGAAGTAGATCACCAGGCCTTTCTCTCAAGGAGCCTCTGGGTGGACCTGAACCTCCAACCTTTCGGTTAGCAGCCAAACCAACAAACGAAACCCGTTGCCGTTGAGTCAAATTCTGACTCATAGCTACCCTATAGAACAGAGTAGAACTGCCCTATAGTTCACATGGATGAATTTTTTAAATACTATCCTAAGTGAAAGAAGCCAGACACAAAAGATGACATATTGTATGATTCCATTCATATGAAATATCCAGAATAGGCAAATCTATAGAGACAGAAAGTAGATTAGTGATTGCCAGGGTCTACAGGGGAGAAGAGAATGGGGAATGACTGCTAATGGTTACAAGGTCTCTCTTTGGGGAGAGGAAAATGTTTTGAAATTAGATAGTGGTGATTCTTGCACAATCTTCTGACTACACCAAACACCACTGAACTGTATACTTTAAAAAGGTAAACATTCTGGTGTGTGGATTAACTCTCAATAATAATTTTTTAAAAAAGGGAAAAATGAAGACAACAAAAAACTGAGATATGACTTGGTCAAGACCCTAAGCATGTCAAAGTGAAATCTAATCAGGAACCCCACAATCTCTAATTCTGTTTAGTATATCCTGTAATCTTATTTCATCACTATTAAAACACCAGAAAAGATGAACCACTGATTTAGTAATAACTGTTAAGCAAAAAACAACCAAAACATTATACTTTTACAGTAACCAACAAAACTGTATATTTATCCACACAGTTCCATACCATACTCTTTTTTCAGAATCACAATTAGCATTTAAATATGAACCTTCATATGTGAATCTAAAGGCTCCTCTGAATCACTTTTGGCCGTGGCAGTTATGCATGTACTCACAGTGACATGTGGCACAGCTCTCTTCTTAAAACCTGTGTGCTTCATCTTTACTTCTACAGCACTTTTAGACCAACAGCATGACTCCAAGACAGATCTAACAACACTATGGTTGTACCTTATCTCCGAGTCCCTTGGTGGTGTAAACAGTTAACACGCTCAGCTGCTAACCAAAAGGCTAGAGGTTTGAGTCCACCCAGAGGCACAGTGGAAGAAAGGCCTGATGACCTACTTCTGAAAAATCAGCCACTGAAACCCCTATGTAGCACAATTAGCATATTACCCAGCAATTTTGCTCCTAAGTATATACTCGAAAGAATTAAAAACAAATTCAAACAGATACTTGTACACCAATGTTCACTGCAGCATTATTCACAATAGCCAAAAGGTAGAAACAACCCAAGTGTCCATCAGCAGATGAATGAATAAATAAAATGTGGTATATCCATACAATGGAATATTATTCAGAAAAAAAAGGAAAAGCTATTCATACACACAACAATATGAATGAATCTCAGAAGCATTATGGTAAATGAAAAAAAGTCAGACATAAAAGGCTACTTACATACTGCACAGTTTTATTTACATGAAATTCTAAAAAAGGCAAAACTACAGAGAAAGAAGGAAGATTAATGGTTCCAGGGAATGGGGAGAGGGAAGTGACTACAATGGAACACAAGCGTATTTTCTGAGTAATGTAAATGTCCCATCTCTTGATTATGGTGGTTATTACACAACTGTACACATTTGTCAGAAACCCTGGTAGTGTAGTGGTTAAGAGCTACGTCTGCTGACCAAAAAGTCAGCAGTTCAAGTCCACCAGGTGCTCCGTGGAAACTCTATGGGGCAGTTCTACTCTGTCCTATAGGGTTGCTATGAGTTGGAATCGACTCGACAGCAATGGGTTTGTTCTTTTTTTTTTTAATACATTTGTCAAAACTCACTGAACTGTACACTGGTAAATTTTATTATATGTAAATTATACCTCAATAAAGCTGATTAAAAAGCAAAAGAAAGAAAACTAAACCAAAACATAATACATTGTATCTCTAAAATAACCAATGATCCATATGCATGCTTTCATTTCTCACCTGACTTCTTTTGCTTTTCTATCTCTGACAACCCCAGCTGGGTGGGATCATTCTCCTTCCTTTCTGCTCAGCAAAACACTTTGTTTTAAAAATTCTCTGCTCGAAAAGGCATTCGACAAAGTCTGACACCCATTCATGAAAAAAACTCAATAAAATAGGTATAAAAGGGAAATTTCTCAACATACAGGGCATTTATGCAAAACCAACAGCCAACGTCATTCTTAATGGAGAGAGGCTGAAAACACTCCCCTTGAGAACAGGAAAAAGACAAGGATGTCCTTTATCTCTACTCCTATTTAACATTGTGCTGGAATTCCTAGCTCGAGCAATAAGGCAAGAAAAAGAAATAAAGGGCATCCAAACTGGTAATGAAGAAGTTAAACTATCCCTGTTTGCAGATGATATGATACTATACA
>NW_004443979.1:5786808-5808072 GCF_000243295.1 Trichechus manatus latirostris
AGTATTATGCAATGATAAAGAACAATGATGAATCTGTGAAGCACCTCATAACATAGATGAAACTGGAGGACATTATGCTGAGTGAAATAAGTCAATCACAAAAGGACAAATATTGTATGAGACCTTTACTGTAAAAACTCATGAAAAAGCTTACACACAAAAAGAAACAATCTTTGTTGGTTACGCGGGATGGGAGGAGTGGGAAGGGGAAATACTAAACAGACAATAGATAAGTGGTAACTTGGTGAAGGGTAAGACAGTACACAATGCTGGGGAAGCCAGCACCACTTGCACAGGGAAAGATCATGGAAGTTCCACAGACACATCCAAACTCCCCGAGGGACCGAATTGCTGGGTGGAGGGCTGTGGGCACTATGGTCTCGGGGGACATCTAGCTCAATCGGCATAACACAGTTTATAAAGAAAATGTTCTACATTCTACCTTGGTGAGTAGTGTCTGGGGTCTTAAAAACCTGTGAGCAGCCATCTAAGATACTCCACTGGTCTCACCCCTTCAGGAGCAAGGGAGAATGAAGAAAACAAGATACAAGGGAAAGATTAGTCCAAAGGACTAATGGACCACAACTACCACGGCCTCCACCAGACTGAGTCCAGTACAACTAGATGGTACCTGACTACCACCACAGACTGCTCTGACCGGGATCACAACAGGGGTCCCCGACAGAGCTGGAGAAAAATGTAGAACAAAATTCTAACTCATAAAAAAAGACCAGACTTACTGGCCTGACAGAGACTGGAGAAACCCCGAGAATATTGCCCTCAGACATCCTTTTAGCTCAGTAATGAAGTCACTCCCAAGGTTCACCATTCAGCCACAGATTAGACAGTCCCATAAAACAAAATGAGACTAATGGGGCACAACAGTCCAGGGACAAGGACTAGAGGGCAGGAGGGGACAGGAAACCTGGTAATAGGGAACCCAAGTTTGAGAAGGGACAGTGTTGACATGTCCGTGGGGTTGTTAACCATTGTCATAAAACAATATGTGTACTGTTTAATGAGAAACTATTTGTTCTGTAAACTTCATCTAAAGTACAATAAAAAATAAATAAAATAAAAATAAAAATTCTCTGCTCAAATATACTTCTGACAAAATGTTTAGAAAGTTCGAATTAATATCAAATGAAATACTAGAAGAAACAGGGATAATATTTTTTATAAATGAAAATAAAACTATCAAGGTGAATCAAAAACAGTTTACTTACAATATGACTATTTTTTATTTCAATCTATATATCTGAATGAACCAAGGGAAACAGATCAAGTGCATTAATTTCTAAATTCAAGTTTCACTTATAATTAACATGGAAGGTATTTCCCACTACACTTCCAATTTCTCATTTTAGTGCTGCTCTTACTATATTATATTTGTCAGGAGTAATGACAAACTAAGGTAGATCAGTATTACTGACAAAGAAGGGACATCTGTAAAAATCAAGAGTCAAACTAGATAACCTATAAAGTCCCCTCTAGTCTGATATCCTACGATGTTAACAAGACTTGGAAATCCCTTAAAATCACAGAATGGAAATAGTATACTTGAGATCATTTGAAAGGTGAGTCTCAGGAGCCTCTACATAATTAATAGGATGTGTAATAAAATTCCCATCCAAAGATTATTCTCTTGATCCATGTCTTCCAATACAGAAACAAGCAAATAAAAAATCCAAGAGGTTTTTTTTTGGTTTGTTTTTTTAAATAAACTTCTACTTACTAAGTATGTTACTAGTCAGAGAATCTGAGTAATACTTTCCGTGGGCCCCCAAGTAGCTCACTTTTCAAACTAAACAAATTTATATCACTACATTCAAAAGCTACTGAGTATACCATGCTGATCCTCGAGGCATCAGCATGACAAAAGAGTTGACCTACTGAGCTAGCATACTAAGTGTGGCATACAGCATTACAAATCTGCAAGCTTAGCTGCTTTAATAGAAGGTAAATTTAAACAAAGCACAACTATTTCCTTCTAAGGTTATTGCTAGGACTGTACTTGATTGTACATTGACTAATGATCATGGGTACGAAATTCCACCAATATTCAATCATTTGTTTCTTGGCAGTCAATAAAGAAGTCTTAAAAATAGCTTTATTGAGATACAATTCATATACCATACAATTCATCCATTGAAAGTATACAATTCAGTGATTTTTAGTATATTAGCACAGCTATGCAACCATCACCACAGTCAATTTTAGAACATTTTTGTCCCTCCTAAAAATAACTTTGTATCTATTAGCAGTTGATTCCCATTTCTCTCCAACTTCACCCTAGCCCTAGGCAACCACTAATCTACTTTCTGTTTCTACAGATTTGCCTACTCTAGATATGTCATATAAAAGGAATCATATAATATCATATGTCTTTTGTGTTTGCCTTCTTTCACTTAGCATAATGTTTTCAAAATTCATCATGTTGTAGCATAAATCAGTACTTCAATTTTATTGCCAAATATTTCATTGTATGGATATACCAGATTTTATCTATTCACTCATCAGTTGATGGACATTTTGGTTGTTTCTACTTTTTGGTTATTATAAATAATGCTGCTACGATCATTCAGGTATAAGTTTTTGTGTGGGTATATGTTATTATTTCTCTTGGGTATATACCTAGGAGTGGAATTGCGGGGTCATATGGTAACTCCATGTATAACTTTTTGAAGAACCACCAAACTATTCTCCAAAGTGGTTGCAGCATTTTACATTGCCACCAGCAGTGTATGACCCTTTATCCTATAGGGTCACTATGAGTCAGAACTGACTCGAGGACAGCGGGGTTTTTTAGGGGAGACAAGCAATACACAGTAAGTAAATAGATATTCAGTTAAAGAAAAGTGCCTTGAAGAAAAATTAAGCAGGATAAGACGTTAACACCACACTCCCTATTTTAGATATGATGAACAGGGAAAGGCCTTTCTGATGAAGTGACATTTGAACAAAAGACCAGAATGAAGTGAGGGAATAAACCATGCTTCCTCCAGGAGAAAAGTCTTCCAGGCAGAGGAAACAACTGCCAACGTACTTACTAAGCACAAAAGAGCTTCCCATGTTTGAGGATTAACAACTAGGCAATTTGGCAGCTGGAAGAGTAAGTATAAAGTCTATACAGTTATGCACCGAGTTAAAATTTTTTAAAAATTTTAAAAATCAACTCTTGTTCGTTACTATAATACAGGAAAGAGTAAATAAATGTGAAAGCAATCCTAAAACTATTAATCAAAAGTCTTAAATCTCTTACCTTATCCAATCTCTTATTAGAAACAATGAAGCAAAACTGATACTTATTTTTATTGTTGTTACCTAATCATAAATGAATAGCAATCACTTTGTGGCAAGAAAGAAAAGCATGACACAGCTTATATACTATACATGGCACAATCACCTCTAGAATAGAGGGGATTCTCGTACCTGCCCTCAAGGAGCTGACTTCATAATTATAAATGACCCTTTAAACACACCTGGCAGTAGAACGTGACTCTTTTATTTGTTACTCTGTCTACATCATGGACGAGAAAACTAGCAGGTTAAGAAAGTGATTTTCCTCAATAAATGATAACGTAAAGAGATGCTAATACTTCTTTTTCACTTCTCTACTCAGAAGAGATTAAAACTCTTCAACTTTTTAGAATGATGGTAGGACACATTTATAATGGTTTACTTCTATTCTGAGACGTTGATACAAATCTCTCCAAGAAATTCAAAACCAACCTCTCATTTATTCTGCTTAGTTAATGCCCTAGTCTAGAATAGCAACTAAGGGCAAAGAGGAGGAACACAATAACACATACTCAAAACTATATATCCTAAGGGAAACTGATCTTAACATATTAACCATATTCAATGTACTTCAGACACCAGATTAATATTTTCTAAAGATTAAAAAAGGGAGTATTAAAACAACTGGCTTTAGTCATCATGGATATGGAAAAATAGGGGAATACCAGCTATTTTGGTTGGAAGCACTGCTCTTGACATGGGAACAACAATAAAAAATGCATGTCAACATCTAATGGCCAAATTACTTCATGTGCCTTCTTCAAACCATGGGATTCAAATAAATCCTAAATAAAAAGAACACTAACATGACAACTTCAACGTAGCAAGGGAAAAATGAAGTCACCTGTTTGTAAAATGTTACTGCAATATGACAAGTAACACAGAGGCTAGAGATTTTAAATACTTGTCAAATCTTGTTAAACTAAAAACCATTTAGGAAGCTTATATTCATTTAATACAAAGTTAAGTTTTAGGAGATAGTTTTGATTTAGTAGCTATAGTTTTAGGAATATAGTATCGCATTTAAAAATACTTATTACTTGAGTTTTCTGATTCCAATTGAAAACAAAAAATCTTGCTACAAATACCTAGAAATGCTGGATAAAATACAACAGCGACAAAACTTTTTATTTATTTTGTTGTTGTTGAGAATATACACAGGAAAACATACACCAATTCGACAGTTTCTACACGTACCATTTAGTAACACTGATTACATCCTTTGAGTTGTGCAACCATTCTCATCCTCCTTTTCTGAGTTGTTCCTTCCCCATTAACATAAATTCACTGCCCCCTAAGGTTCCTATCTAACCTTTTGAGTTGCTGTTATCAATTCAACAACAAAACTTTTAATGCAGAAATAAAACTCCAAGTCCCAGAGATGAAGCCCGATCTGAAAATCAGAATAAGGAAAAAGTTGATTCTATGGTTGTCTAGGGGGTGAAGTGTAGAAGAGAAATAGAACAGTTATTAGCAAACAGGGGGTTGGCTTTTAATATTCCCATGGGAGCTGGAGATAACCGTTGGACCCAAATGAGGGGAGAAATTGGAAGTAAACCCCTGAATAAAACTGGAACCTTTACAAAGGAGCACATTGCTTTAAATACAATGCAGAAGCTTCTTTATCTCTACCAAGGCTCCAAATAGAGAAAAAATATCCCTTAAAAAAAAAGAAACTCTACTCCTGTGTCTGGAATAGATGTGGAGTGCAAATTTAGACAAACTGCGTGACACAAAGCCATCATGCTCCCAGTTAAGAAATTAACATAAGAACTGGTCTAGGTCCAGTAATATCCCCTGGGCACCTGGCAAAAGCAAACATAAAACCTCTCTGAAGAGATATTCTCAACAATATAGGCCACAAACAGATTCCCATAAAAAGAGAAAACCCCTCTAAAAATGAACTTACAATTTTAAAATTACAAAACACAAGAGAGTACAACCCACCATGTATAAGAGTCACCTGACACAATAGAAGGATTAGAGTCCAAAGAACTGAGAATAAAGGATAATAGAAAAATCCAAAAGACAATATAAAATAAGTTAAACATAAAAGAAGAATCAAAATAATAATACAGAGACCATGAAAAAAAAAAGGAGCAGATTTGAAAGAAAGCTCTAAAATTAAAATTCTAAAATTATTGAAACTAAAAACTAAATGAATGAGGGGAACAGTCCAAATGTGCATCAACTGGTGAATGGATAAACAAATATTCAGACACTGGAATACTACTCAGCAATGAAAAGTAAAGAACGTGTAACAACATGAACAATTTTAAAAAGGTTACATTAAGGGAAAGAAGCCAAACAAAAAATACTATATACTACAGGATTATACTTACATGAAATTTTAGCAAAGGCAAAACTATAGTGACAGCAGATCAGTGGTTACTTAGGGGTAGGAGTAGGGATTGACAAAAGGGCATGAGGGAACTTTTTTGGGGGTGATGGAAGTATTCTCAAACTGGATTGTGGTGATAGTTGTATAATTGTATAAACTTACTCAAAATCATTGAAGTGTATACTTATAATGGGTGAATTTCATTGTCTGTAAATTATTTTTAAAATGCAAAAACAAAACAAAAGACACTAAATGGATGAGGTAGAGAGAGGAACAGACACATCTGAAACAAGAAGTCATGAATTGGAAAACAGATCTGAAGACGTTACCTAGAATGCAATTCAGATATATAAAGATATGAAATATATTAAAGAGAGATTAAGAGACATGGAAGAGAAAGTGAAAGAGTCCAATAAAAGTCTAATAATAATTCAGAAGAAAACAGAATGGGGAAGATGCAATATTTGAACATATAAGGGCTGAGAGTTATCCAGAGTTGATTCGAGAGGTGAAACCTCAGGTTCAAGAAGCTCAGTGAATCCCAAGCAGGAAAAATAAATACATTCACACCTAGACACATTATAGTGAAATAGGAGAAGACCAAAAACAAATTCTTAAGAGCAACAAGAATAGAGATGATCTACCAATGGAACAAAAATTGAACTGAAAGCAGACTTCAATAGTAACAGTAGAAGCCAAAAGACAATGGAATGTTATGCACGAAGTGTCGAGGGGAAATACCAAATTCTATATAAACTAGCATTCAAGCATAGTTAGGTGCCGTTGAATCAATTCCGACTCATAGCAACCCTACGTACAACAGAACGAAACACTGCTTGGTACTGCACCATCTTCACAATCATTGTTATGCTTGAGCCCATCATTGCAGCCACCGTGTCAATCCATCTTGCTGAGGGTCTTCCTCTTTTTCGATGACCCTCTACTTTACCAGCATGATGTCCTTCTCCAGGGACTGATCCCTCCTGATAACATGTCCAAAGGATGTGAGACATAGTCTTGTCATCCTTGCTTCTAAGGGGCATTCTGGTTGTACTTCTTCCAAAACAAATTTGTTTGTTCTTTTAGCAGTCGGTGGTATATTCAATATTCTTCGCCAGCATCACAATTTAAAGGCATTAATTCTTCTTTGGTCTTCCTTATTCATTGTCCAGCTTTTGCATGCATATGAGGCCATTGAAAATACCATGGCTTGGGTCAGACACACCTTAGTCCTCAAGGTGACATCTTTGCTTTTCAACACTTTAAAGAGGTCTTTTGCAGCTGATTTGCCCAATGCAGTGTGTCTTTTGATTCTTGACTGCTGCTTCCATGGGTGTTGATTGTGGATCCAAGTAAAATGAAATCCTTGACAATTTCAATCTTCTCTCCGTTTATCATGACGTTGCTTATTGGTCCAGTTATGAGGATTTTTGTTTTCTTGCTGCTGAGGTGTAATCCATACTGAAGGTTGTGGTCTTTGATCTTCATTAGTAAGTGCTTAAAGTCCTCTTTACTTTCAACAAGCAAGGTTGTATCACCTGCGTAACACAGGCTGTTAATGAGTCTTCCTCCAATCCTGATGCCTCGTTCTTCTTCACAGATTACAGCTTCTCAGATTATTTGCTCAGCATACAGACTGAATAAGTATGGTGAAAGGATACAACCCCGACACACACCTTTCCTGACTTTAAACCACGCAGTATCCTCTTGCTCTGTTTGAACGACTGCCTCTTGATCTATGTACAGGTTTCTCATGAGCACAGTTAAGTGTTCTGGAATTCCCATTCTTCACAATGTTATCCGTAATTTGTTATGATCCACACAGTCGAATGAATGCCTTTGCAGAGTCAATAAAACACAGGTAAACATCTTTCTGGTATTCTCTGCTTTCAGCCAGGGTCCATCTGACATCAGCAATGATACCCCCTGTTCCATGTCCTCTTCTGAATCCGGCTTGAATTTCTGGCAATTCTCTGTCGATATACTGCTGCAGCTGCTTCTGAATGATCTTCAGCAAAGAAGAAAGCAAGAGGTCATTAAAAAGATAGGAAAGATAGAAAAGATCAAAATAGATGTCAGAAGAGACTCTGAAACTTGCTCTTGAAGGTCGAGTAGCTAAAGCAAAGGGAAGAAATGGTGAAATAAAAGCTGAACAGAAGATTTCAAAGGGTGGCTCGAGAAGACAAAGTAAAGTACTGTAACGCCACGTGCAAAGACCTGGAGATAGAAAACCAAAATGGAAGAACATGCTCCGCATTTCACAAGCTGAAAGAACTGAAGAAAAAAATTAAGCCTTGAGTTGCAATACTGAAAGATTCTAAAGGGAAAATATTAAATGATGCACGAAGCATCAAAAGAAGATGGAAGGAATACACAGTCACTATACCAAAAAAAATTGGTTGACATTCAACCATTTCAGGAGGTAGCATATGATCAGGTACCGATGATACTGAAGGAAAAGGTCCAAGCTGCACTGAAGGCACTGGCAAAAAACAAGGCTCCAGGAATTGATGGAATACCAATTGAGATGTTTCAATAAACGGATGCAGCACTGGAAATGCGCACTCGTCTATGCCAAGAAATTTGGAAGACAGTTACCTGGCCAACCGACTGGAAGAGACTCATATTTATGCTGTTCCCAGAAAAGATGATCCAACCAAATGTGGAAATTATTGAACAATTCAAGCATAAGGATAAAATAAAAACAATTTCAGACAAAGAATGAGTTAGTTTACCATTCTTATCCTGACACTGAAAGACTTTAGGAAGATGTCCAACAAAAAGTTTGAGGTTCAGTGAGAACGTGAGGGCTGAAACTATACAGACTTGGGAGTCACCAGCATACAGGTGGTAAAGAAAACCAAAGGAATGAGTGAGAATGTAGAGGGAGAGTGGGTAGAGTAGGAAAGAAAGCGAGAGGAAGCCCTGGGAAACACCAAAAACTCAGGGGATAGGCAGAGGAAGATTTGCAAATTACTCACTGAATTGCCTTTTGACATCTCTTATTCTGTGAAGCTGTGCCTTACTGAAAAGAAAAAAAAAAAATTAACACACTTTATTCTTTGTTTTGCCAATCAGACTATAAGCTCTTTGAGTGGTGGTGTGGTGTGAAAAGAGGGCAAGCTTTAGGATCAGACAGCTGTGGGTCTGATTATAAGCTCTGCCATTTATTGATGACATTAGACAAGTGGTAGCCTCTGAACCTCACTGATAAAAACAGAGATAACAGCAGCTACCCTGCAAAGTTGTTGGAGAGGTAAACATATGTCTTAGTTACCCAGTGCTGCTATAACACATTTACCATGAGTGGATGGCTTTAACAAAGAGAAATTTATTCTCTCACAGTTTAGGAGGCCAGAAGTCCAAATTCAGGGTGCCAGCTCCAGGGGAAGTCATTCTGTCTCTGCTGGCTCTGGGAGAAGGTTCTTGTCATCAATATTCCCCTGGTCTAGGAGTTTCTCAGTGCAGGGACCCCAGGTCCAAAGGATGCACTGTTCTTCTGGCTCTTCTTTCTTGGTGGTATGAGGTCTCCCTGTGTCTCTGCTTACTTCTCTCTTTTATATATCAAAAGAGATTGACTCAAGTCACAACTTAATCTTGTAGACAGAGTTCTGTCTCATTAACATAACTGCCTTTAATCTTGCCTCATTAACGTCACAAAGGCAGGATTTACAACACACAGGAAAATCACATCAGATGACAAAATGGTGGATAATCACAGAACACTGGGAATCATGGCCTAGCCAAGTTGACACACATCTTTGGGGGACATAATTCAATCCATAAGAACATATATAAAATACACTACAATTTTTTTACCCTGGCGGTCACAACATAAGTTAAGCCAACTCTTCTGAAAAGTTCTGTTGACAATATATAGCAAAATCCAAATAATGTTATTCTATTTGATCCAGTAATTTCATTTCTGGGGTGCTAAAGAAAGAGTCCTCAATCTTCAAAAAGTCACATGCATGTGTAAGTTCATCATAATATTATTTATCATGGTGAGAAACTGGAAATAATATAAATGTCCAATAATGGTAGTATTTATAGTACATGATACATGTGGGATGGACTATTATACAGATACTGAATAACAGAATAACAGAGAAAAATGCTTATATGTGAAGGGAGAAAAGTAGATACAAGAAATATCCTAGTTAAAGTAGCAACTAGCAGTTCTCCTCCCAGAACTGCATTAAAATACCCGTAAAGATACATTTAAAAACTGGCAACAGAACTGTAAGCTAAAGAGAAGAGTTTTGAAGGATTCTACTAACCAAAATGATTGATGGTGATTCCTTGAGACAAACCATCTCAGCATATTGCTAAAGCCTTTGAGGCAAAAGAGTACAGGTGACTCAACATAAAGTAGAAAAAAAGCTTTAGCTCACTTAAGGAACAAGGTCTGCACTGAACAGAAAAATACACACACACACAGTGATTATCTCATCACACGACAAAGTACCTTCTAAGCAAGTTTCCTTTCCCACTTAAAAAAAAACCAAACCCACTGCCATCGAGTTGATTCCAAATCATAGCGTCCCCCTAGGGTGTCCAAGGCTGTAAATCTCTACGGGAGCAGACTGCCACATCATTCTCCACAGAGCTGCTGGTGGTTTCGAACTGTCGACCTTCTGGTTAGCAGTCCAGTGCTTTAACTACTGCGCTACCAGGGCTCCTTTCACTCAACCCAAGCTGCCCCTTATTTGCTTTCTCCTACCCCGATTAATTGACTAACCTCCAAGGCAGAACCAGGTAGGATAATGCAGCATCTCTGGATGTTTTATCACCTAAAGAAAAGTGATAAAAACAGCAAGGGGACTGAAAATGTAATGAGACAAGAACATGCCACTAAGGAGTATGCTGTCCATATGCTTTCATACACTGTTCAAAGAACGACAAACCACATCAAACTCTGACTTAGTTAGAGAAGCCAGAGTGTGAAAAGACCTCACTCTCAGTGCAGCCTATCTTCTTCACCAGACAAACTGGATCAATTTCCTGACAGGTCTAGATCTGAAAGGTGGAAGCTGTCAGCATCTAAAGGGATGATGAAGGGTATTAAGTACATTCTACCTACCTGCCTACTGACAAATGCTAAGCGTCAGTGGATCTCTTTGCATTCAAGGATGACTCAACAGGGGAAACAAAAATCCATCGCAGGCTAAGGAAAAATCTATCCCAGGCTACTACTGCAACATACGTTACAGAAGCAGTTTTGCTTTAAAGATTCAGATAAGGGGGCATATTTCTGAAACTCAGCAAAAATTTAGAAGATCTCTGCCTGGAGCCCGCAGACAAACTCGGTTGCATCTATGAAGACAGAGAAACAAGCTTCAGGGAGAGAACAGGAAGAGATGTAAAGAGGTCTGGCAAAGAGAAAGTTGAAATGCAAGAAAAAGCAAAATGCAACAGCAGAATTAAAACCTGCATTGACGGTAGTAAAGATCGGAACTGACATACTAGAACATGGACTTTGTGAAATGCAGTACAAACTTGGAGAAATTCTACTAGAATGCAGGGGAAGAGAACAAAAAGAGAATGTTAAGAGAAAGAACATGATAGCTACAAAGGGTACAAAATGAAGATCCAAGTTAAGTATCACATGGATGTTCCCAAGGAATAAACCAGAAGAAAAAGATAGGAACAAATCATTCAAAAAATAAATAAAACTTTCCTAAGATTAAAAAATGCCTAAATCTAAGGACTCATGAGATTCGGGGAAATCCCACAAAATTTTTAAGTTTGAGGTTAAAGAAAAAAAAAATTCTGTATGCATCCAGGCCAGATAATAACATTAACACAGATATTTACATGTGCTTTCCATGTGCCGTGCAATGTTCTAAGCGCTTCACACAGATTAACTCTTTTATTTCTCTATCAGTGGTATGAAGTAGATATTATTGTTTTCCCCACTTAACAGATTAGGAGATTGAGGTACAGAGAGGTTATGTAATTTTCATAGGGTCTCATAACTAGTAAGCGGTAGACTTTAGATTTGAAACCTAGAAGTCTAACTCTAGAGTTCATGCTCTTATCTGCTCCACTATACCTCAGAGCAACAGACACCAAGCTGGAAACCCCAAAAGCCAGAAGACAACATAACAACTATGTTTGAAGATCATGCAGTAATCTACACGTGGGGCCTGAACCTCTTGGCATCTGCCTTCTAACAGTTCTTCCTTCTTTCTGGACAGTACAGTATGAATAAGTTGTGGCCTATATTCTTGCCAATCAAGACTACTGCCTTCCCTGTAAGGTACCTGTTAACTATAATGGTTGAAAAATGCAAATGTCCTTCATGAGTTCTTTTGCTGAGAAATCCTATTTCCTTGCCTTTTTGATGTGGTCAAATGTGCACCCTTTCTCCTCTAGCCCCTACAAAAAAAACGACTAATAAGGATTAATAGGATTCCACCTGAATAGAGATCTAATGAGGTGAGTTACAGCTGCAGGTTACAACTCATTACTAAGTCATGAAATCAGTTTAATAGGTCACAACCAGCCTTTTTTTAAGGAAATAAATATCAGAGTGCATCACTATTGCAAGAGTATGTAAAATGGGTTGTTACATAAAATGTATTTCTTATTTGAGTTGTGGTCAAAAACATTTAAAAGCTACTGGTAATGGGATTCTGTCACATAGACAAAATATGATTTTGCTCTATGGAACATTATGAACACATTTTATCATGTTGTTTTGGTTGTGCACTGTCCAGTTGATTCCAACTCACAGCAACCCTACAGGACAGAGTAGAACTGCTCCATAGGGTTACCTTGCTGTAATCTTTATAGGGGCAGATCACTAGGTCTTTTCTCCCATAGAGCTACTGGTGGGTTTGAACCAACGATCTTTCGGTTAACAGCTGAGCACTTAACCGCTGTGCCATATATGCTCCGAAAAGTGTATCAGAGAAAGAGTTAGAACTACAGCAATAAGGATTAGCTCTACTAGATATTAAGACATTATAAAACAGTGTGGTACCGTCATATACATAGATTAATGAAACAATAGAAAGTCCAGAAACAAACCCAAATATATGTATGAGAATTTAACATATATTAAAAGTGGCATCCCAACATAGCTGAGGAAAAGATGGATTGTTAAATAAATTTTGTTAGTACAACTGAGTAGTCAGTGGGAAAAAGAAAATCCAGTTGGAACTATGGCTCACTCAAACCAGAAAAAACTCCAAATGGATTGAAAATTTAAAGGAAAAACAACAAAAGTACTAGGGGGGAAACAAAGCTTTTTATTTTTGTTTGTTGTTTGTTTGTCTTTTTAATAACCTTGCAGTGGAAAAAATATTTCTAAATATGAAACCCTGGAGCCATAAAATGAAAGGTTAATAAATCTAACTATTTAAAAGTCTGCATGGATGGGGTCTTAAAAGCTAGCGAGTGGCCATCTAAGATGCATCAATTGGTCCCAATCACCTGGAGTAAAGGAGAATGAAGAACACCAAAGACACAAGGAAAGTATTAGCCCAAGAGACAGAAAGGGCCACATAAGCCAGAGACTTCATCAGCCTGAGACCAGAAGAATCAGATGGTGCCCGGCTACCACCAATGACTGCCCTGACAGGGAACACAAGAGTCCCTGATGGAGCAGGAGAAAAGTAGGGGGTTTAGAACTCAAATTCCAGTTAAAAGACCAGACTTTATGGTTTGATTGAGACTGGAGGGACCCTGGAAGACATGGCCCCTGGACTCTCTGTTAGCCCAAAACTAAAACCATTCCCGAGTCCAACTCTTCAGACAAAGATTAGACTGGACTATGTTACGTAAAATGATACTCATGAAGAGTGTGCTTCTTAGCTCAAGCAGATATATGAGACTAAATGGGCAGCTCCTGTCCAGAGGCAAGACAAGAGAAGGCAGAGAGGGTTAGGAGCTGGTTGAATGGACAGGGGAAATCCAGGGTGGAAAGGAGGAGTGTGTTGTCACAGTATAGGGAGAGCAACTAGGGTCACATAATAATGTATGTATAAATTTTTGTATAAGACAGTAACTTGAATTGTAAACTTTCACTCTAAGCACAACAATAAAAAAAAATCTGCATGGAAAAAAACCATCAAAAGCAAAGTAAAAAATAATAATAATAATGAAAGCCTTGAAAAAAAATTTGCAATTCAAATAATAGATTTCTCAAACAGTGAGCTCTTACAAGTCAATGAGAAAAAACTCAACAACCCAAATAAAAAATGGATACTACAAGAGCAAGCAGTTTGGAGAAAAGAAGTACAAGTGGCTCTCAAGCCTATGAAAAGATGCTCAACATTACTTATTAAGAAAAATGTAAATTAACCCTATATTGAGATTCCACTTTTTACTGCAGACAGGCAAAGATCAAAATGTTTCATGGCACACTGAATCACAAGGGTGTGGAGAAACAAGAATTCTCAGACTTTGCTCGCAAGAGTGTTTATTGACACAGTTTCCATGGAGGCCAATCAAAATTGATATATCCTCACTGCCCTAGCAATTCAACACACAGGAATCTATCTTACCCTTGAATTAAAATATGTGAGAAATTACAAATGTGTAAGATTATTCATAGCATTTTTGTAATAGTGAAAGACTTGAAACAATCTAAATTTCTATTAATAGAAGCCTGAATAATTAACTTATGGTCATTTCACACAATGAAAAACCATATATAGCTAGGAACATTTAAAAAAAAATATAGCTGGTAGAGGAAGAAGAGGAGAGCAGAAGAGGAAAAAGAAAATAATCTACTTTTTGTCTTAAAATAAAAAACGATAGCCCACTATCAACTACATAAAGGACTGAAAAAGTTTCACTAAAGAGTTCTGATCCATCTAGAATCACAAGTTAAAGAAACATGTTCTCTAAGAGTTAGCTATACTTCCAAATAGGATTTTCTACTAAACATCTCAGACAGAAGAGAATTTACTCACAAGCATAAAGTTATTTCTGAAATTTTTCCTGGGCTTTGGGGAAATGGACATATCTAACTCAGGTAAGGAGCCCTGGTGGCACAGTGGTTAAGAGACTGGCTGCTAACCAAAAGGTTGGCAGTTCCAGTCCACCAGCCGCTCCTTGGAAACTCTATGGGGCAGTTCTAGTGTGTCCTACAAAGTCACTATGAGTCGGAATCGACCCGACGGCACCGGGTTTGGTTTTGTTTTTTTTAACTCAGGTAAAGATAGTTTAGACATTAAATTTCCAGGTAGAACAAAAAGCTATATTCTTTTCAACCTACTCTCCACTCATATAATATCCTGAAAGATTTATACAGAATAGCTAAAAGAAAGACAGAAATAGATTTTTCTTGCAGAATCTTGCTCCCAAATTAGAAAGAAGCAAATCAGGCAAAGAAAGGTCAGAGAAATAACACGGCCTGGATCCTGCAAACCCAATATGCTATTAACAACTTTTTTAAAAATTCAGCTTTCCATTCAAGGAGTGCATTTATATTTACACACCCTGGAAATCCCCTCTGCCTCACAACTAACCAGGAACCTGATCTAAGGCACCAACGTAATGCCGAACTTCCCTCCTTCCTTGGAAGGAAACACCAGGATATTTAAGCCCCTTCACTGGGTGATCCCAAAACAAAACAATTTAAATATTGCACAGATAAGACTCACTAAGAAGCTTTTCAAAAAGAAACCTGAAAGGAAACACTATTCATATAAGGGAGAAAAATGGCTTAAAGAAAAATTGAGCACTATGAAGAGATACAACTTGACTCAGAGTGCTCAAAAAGGTTCCCAGAAAAAAAGCAATTACACAAAGGGTTGCCCAGGCTCTTTTTAAGAACGTTTTTAGGAGGCAGGACCAAGATGGCAGGGTAGTCAGATGCTTCCTGTGGTCCCTCTTACAACAAGTGAATCAATTATATATGACAATCTAAGAGCCCTGAACATCAAAGGCAAAGTTGAATCGGATTGAGTGGCAGGGGGAAGGAGACACGGATCAGAAGCAGCGAGGAGTTGCCAGACCTGACCTGGTGGGAGCCAGCACCCATCAGGCCGGATAGGCTGGCGAGCGCGGTAAGGCAAGCAGTGGCACTCGGGAGGCATTTTCCACATTGGGAGAGACTGAGCGGCAGAGAGTCTACTCATGCCTTCAGAACCAGTGAAAACCGGCGCTCAATCGGCAAAAGATAAGTACATGCATCTGACCTATCATGGATCAAAAAACACCCCCTTTGAGAAAAACCTCTCTCCCATTAACCTGCCACCTCCCCGCCCTGCACCAGGCCCTGGGCTGGCTTCAGTGACTGCCGAGTCCCCTGGGCCAGAAGTGAGACTCGTCACACGCCCTGAGCCATTCTCCCAGCCTTGGAGAGGGAACAAATTAACAAACAGGAAAAAATAATCTGCCAGCTCCCCTAAGCCAGGAACTCAGGGTAGGCACAGCTCCTTTGCCTAGGCACATCCATAACGGATCCACAGACTCTGAATGCGTTTCACCCCTACATAGACCTGTGTGGGCCCATTTCAACAGCATAGGACCTCATTACCACAGTACAACAGGGTATATACTTGAAGCCTAACTTCAACTGTATCAGCTATATGGTGAAGTGGCAGGCTTGTGACATTTGACACTGCTCTGCCCATTAAGTAGGGTCCTCACCTACCCACATCAGGGGCCTGATGACAGGTAACTCCACCTATACCACCTAGCCACCCACGACAGGACTCCAAGAATAAGAAGTGTCTCCCATTCCTTACAGCCAACAGCACTGGGTGCTCAGTCTGGCTGCAAAACCCACCCACCTACACGCTCTAGGGAACAGGGACACGCTTTCCTCCCAGACACTCAGGGGCAGCCGTCAACCCCCTGCCTTACTCAGTGCGTGACTCCCTACTACAGCCAGATATCTGTGCCTACACCAATCACCCATGCCTCTCTAAGACTGTAGGTGAGAGCCTGCACAACACACTTGGTAACCGACTACCTGGACACCTGAGCTGAATTCATACAAGAAAGTAAACAGACTCCTGGGCTCACATACCTAGTAACAATCTAACCACCTGGTGACAGGACACTACAGCTTCAAAGGTACCAATAGTCAAACTAGCTCACACTAGCAGCCTATTTGGGCATATCAAAACAAGAAGCTAGGACACAGCAAGCAAACATAATATAAATAAATCTAACAACTTATTGATGGCTTGGAGACAAGAGTCAATATCAAATCACATAAAGAGGCAGACCATGATGGCTTCAACAAGCTCCCAAAACACAGAATCAAGAAATTTTCCTGAGGAAGAGAATTTCTTGGAGTTACCGGAGGTAGAATATAAAAGATTAATAAACAGAACTCTTCAACACATCAGGAAGCAGAACATGCAAAATGCATAACAAGCCAAGGAACACACAGACAAAGCAACAGAGGAACTTAAGAAGATTAGATAAGCACATAATGACAAATTTAACAGGCTGCAAGAATCCATAGAGAGACAGTAATCAGAAATCCAGAAGATTAACAGTAAAATTTCAGAATTGGACAACTCAGTAGAAAGTCATAGGAGGAGAACTGAGGCAATGGAAGTCAGAATTAGTGAGATTAAAGATAAAGCACTTGACACCAACTTACCTGAGAAAAAATCAGATGAAAGAATTTTAAAAAATGAAGAAACCCTAAGAATTACGTGGGACTCTATCAAGAGGAATAAACTATGAGTGACTGGAGTACCAGAACAGGGGTTGGGGGGGATAACAGAAGATACAGAGAAAATTGTTGAAGATTTGTTGGCAGAAAACTTCCCTGATAACGTGAAAGATATCTATCCAAGATATTCATCAAGCCTCACATAAGGCAGATCCCAAAAGAAAGTTACCAAAACATATTATAATGAACTTGCCAAAACTGAAGATAAAGAGAGAATTTTAAGAGCAGCTAGGGATAAAAGAAAAGTCATCTACAAAGGAGAGTCAATAAGACTAAGCTTTGACTACTCAGCAGAAACCATGCAGGCAAAAAGGCAATGGGATGACATATATAAAACCTTGAAGGAAAAGAATTGCCAGCCAAGAATTACATATCCAGCAAAACTGTCTCTCAAATACGATGGCAAAATTAGGGCATTTCCAGATAAACAGAAGTTTAGGGAACTTGCAAAAACCAAACCTAAATTACAAGAAATACTAAAAGGAGTCCTCCGAATAGAAAATCAATAACATCAGATAACAACCTAAGACTAGAACACAGGACAGAGCAACCAGATATCAACCCAGATAAGGAAGTCACAAAAAGCCAAAACACTGAAAATAGGGAAACAGAGACGTTAATATGTAAAAGAGGACAACATTAAAACAGAGAAGAGGGACTAAAAAACATAATCATAAATCTTTCATATGGAGAGGAAGTCAAGGCAATATAAAGAAATAAAAGAGTGGTATAAGCTTAGAAAAATAAGAGTAAATATTAAGGTAACCACCAAGGAAATTAAAAATCTTACATATCAAAATAAAAAAAAAAAGAAAAACATAAAGACTCAGCAAATTCAAAGTAAACAACAATGAAAAAGATGAAAATACCTAAAGAAAAATGACTCAGCACAGAAAATTAAGTGGAACAAAGAAACTGTCAACAACACACAAAAAAGACATCAAAATGACAGCACTAAACACATATCTATCAATAATTACACTGAATGTAAATGGACTAAATGCACCAATAAAGAGATATAGAGTAGCAGAATGGATAAAAATACATGATCCATCTATATGCTGGCTATAAGAGATATACCTTAGGCTTAAAAACACAAACTAAAACTCAAGGGATGGAAGAAAATATATCAAGCAAATAACACTCAAAAAAGAGCAGGAGTGGCAATAGTAATCTCTGACAAAAGAGACTGTAAACTAATATCCACCACAAAGGATAAGGAAGGACACTATATAATGATTAAAGGATCAATACACCAGGAGGACATAACCATAATAAATATTTGTGCACCCAATGACAGGGATCCAAAATACATAAAACAAACTCTAACAGCTCTGAAGAGAGAGATAGACAGCTCCACAATAATAGCAGGAGACTTCAAAACACCACTTTTGGTGAAGGACAGAACATCCAGGAAAAAGCTGAATAAAGACACAGAAGATCTAAATGCCACAATCAACCAACTTGATCTCATAGACATATACCAAACACTTCACCCAAAGGCAGCCAAGTATACTTTCTTTTCCAACGCACATAGAACATTCTCCAGAATAGACCACATATTAGGCCATAAAGCAAGCCATAACAGAATCCAAAGCATCGAAATATTACAAAGCATCTTTTCTGACCATAAAGCCATAAAAGTGAAAATCAGTAACAGAAAAAGCAAGGAAAAAAAAAATCAAACACATGGAAACTGAACAAAACCTTGCTCAGGAACTACTGGGTGATAGAAGAAATTAAGGATGGAATAAAGAAATTCACAGAATCAAATGAGAATTAAAATACATTCTACCCAAACTTTTGGGACACAGCAAAAGCAGTGATCAGAGGTCAGTTTATAGCAATAAATGCACACATCCAAAAACAAGAAAGGGCTAGAATCAAAATATTAACCCTACAACTCGAACAAGTAGAAAGAGAGCAGCAAAAGAAGCCCTTGGGCATCAGAAGAAAGGAAATAAGAAGAATTACAGCAGAATTAAATGAAAAAGAGAATAGAAAAAAAATCGAAAGAGTTAACAAGACCAAAAGTTGGTTCTTTGAAAAGATGAACAAAATCGATAAACTGCTGGCCAAACTGACAAAAGAAAAACAAAGAGGAAGCAAATAACCTGAATAAGAAATGAGATGGGCAATATCACAACAGACCCAAATAAAATTAAAAGAATCATAACAGAATACTATGAAAAATTGTACTCTGACAAATTTGAAAACCTAGAGGAAATGGACAGATTTCTAGAAACTCATTACCTACCTAAATTAACACAAACAGAGATAGAACAACTAAATAAACCTAAAACAAAAGAAGAGATTGAAAAGGTAATTAAAAAACTCCCAACAAAAAAAAACCCTGGCCCGGATGGCTTCAGTGGAGAATTCTACCAAACTTTCAGAGAAGAGTTAATGCCACTCCTATTAAAGGTATTTCAGAGCATAGAAAAGGATGGAGAGGGGATGTGACCAACATGGCAGAGTAGTTAGACGCTTCCTATATCCCTCTTACAACAAAGACCTGGAAAAACAAGTGATTTGATTCTATGTGAATATCTAGGAGCCCTGAACAAGGCAAAGTTGAGGAATCCATCCGAGTGATGGGGGAGAGGCAGACAGTTTGGAAGAAGTGAAGAGCGCCACAGCCGCGGCGGCGAAACTGCAGCGCCGCAGCCATGCCAGTCCACAGTGAAGCAAGCAAACAGCTGTGCTGTGCGCGCACTTGGGAAGCAGTTTTCATATCAAGAGAGACCCCACAGCAGAAGATTCTGCTTGGACACTCCAAACCAGTGAAAAGCAGCTCCCAAGAGGCTAAGTATGTGTGCACCCTTTCGTGGGGATTAAAATTTAAAAAAATAAAAATAAAAAGCCCACTTGGGAAAAACCTCTCTCCCTTTTACCTCCTCTGTCCGCACTCTGCACAGGGAGTCCGCTGGGCCGGAAGCAGATCCCAAAAGGTGCCCTGACCCATTCTCCTGGCCTTGGAGAGGGAACAAATAAGCTACTGGCTCCCCTATGCCAGGAACACAGGGTCAGCACAGCTCCTTTTTTAGGCACAGGTATCAGGGGTTTGCAGACTCTGACTGCCTTACACCCCTGTATAGACTTGTGGGGACCCATTTCAACAGTGTTAGTCCTCACTACCACAGTACAACAGGGCAAACATCTGAAGTTTAACTCCAACTGCTTCAGCCGTGAACTGGCAGATTTGTGACCCTTGAAACAGCCCTGGCCCTTAACTAGGCACTTTTATGTATCAGCAGCAGGGGCTTGAGGACTGGTGGTGTGACCTAAAGCACCTAGCCACCTGCTACAGGAGTCCAAGAAAAAGTGGTGCCCTCGAGTTTTTACAGCCAACAGAGTGGGATGCTCATAATCCAGCTGCAAAACTCACCTACCTACTCACCCTAGAGAATAGGGACAGGCTTTCCTTTCAGACTCTCAGGGGCAGCCATCAGCCCCCTGCCTGGCTCAGTGCATGATCCCCTACCACAGCCAGAGTCCAGTGCCTGCACCAATCACCCATGCCTCCCTAGGACTGGGGGTGAGAGTCTTCATCACACACTTGGTGACCGACTGCCTGAACACCCAAGCTGAACCCACATAGGAAAATTTAACGAACTCCTGCGTGCACATACTTAGTTACAGAATTAACTACCTGGTGACAGGACGTTAGAGATCCAAAGGTGTCAAAAACCAAACTACTGTACACGAGCAGCCTATTTGGGCATATCAAAACAAAACAAAATGAGAAGCTAGGTCTCACTGAACAAATACAAAATAAAATTCTAATAAATTATTGATAGCTCAGAGACAACAGTCAATATCAAGCCACATAAACAGGCAGTCCATGATGGCTTCAGCAAGCTCCCAAAATAAAGAATCAATAAATTCTCTGGAGGAAGAGAACTTTTTGGAATTACCAGAGGCAGAATACAAAATATTAATATACAGAACTCTTCTAGAAATTAGAAAGAAA
>NW_004443979.1:5820550-5856557 GCF_000243295.1 Trichechus manatus latirostris
CATAGACCAATGGAACAGAGTTGAGAATCCAGATATAAGCTCATCCACCTATGAGCAGCTAATATTTGACAAAGGCCCAAAGTCCATTAATTGGGTAAAAGACAGTCTGGCATAATTGGATATCTATATGCAAAACACTGAAACAAGACCCGTATCTCACACCATGTACAAAAACTAACTCAAAATGGATCAAAGACTTAAATATAAAATTGAAAACGATAAAGATCATGGAAGAAAAAACAGGGACAACGCTAGGAGCCCTAATACATGGCATAAACACAATACGAACCATAAGTAACAATGTACAAGCACCAGAAGAGAGACTAGATAAATGGGAGCTCCTAAAAATCAAGCACTTATGCTCATCAAAAGACTTCCCCAAAAGAGTCAAAAGACAACCTACAGACTGGGAAAAAATTTTTGGCTACAACAAATTCGATCAGCGTTTAATCTCTAAAATCTACAACCTACTGCAAAACCTCAACAGCAAAAAGACAAATAACCCAATTAAAAAATGGGCAAAGGACATGAATAAGCACTTCACCAAAGAAGATATTCAGGCAGCTAACAGACACATGAAGAAATGCTCACAATCATTAGCCATTAGAGAAATGCAGATCAAAACTACAATATCATCTCACCCCAACAAGGCTAGCATTAATCAAAAAAACACAAAATAACAAATGCTGGAGAGGTTGTGGAGAGACTAGAACACTTATACACTGTTGGTGGGAATGTAAAATGGTACAACCACCTTGGAAATCGATTTGGCACTTCCTTAAAAAGCTAGAAATAGAAGTACCATATGATCCAGCTATCCCGCTCCTTGGAATATATCCTAGAGAAACAAGAGCCGTCACACGAACAGATATATACACACCCATGTTCATCGTAGCACTGTTCACAATAGCAAAAAGATGGAAGCAACCTAGGTGCCCATCAACGGACGAATGGATAAACAAACTATGGTATGCCACACAATGGAATATTATGCAACAATAAAGAACAAGGATGAAGCTGTGAAACATCGTATAACATGGTGGAAGCTGGAACTTATTATGCTGAGTGAATTTAGTCAGGCACAGAAGGACAAGTCAGCACAACTGGAGTAAACCAAAAGCTAGGAAGTTTCCTGAATACAAACAAACACTTCGAGGGACAGAGTAGCAGGGGTGGGGGTGTGGGGACCATGGTTTCAGGGGACATCTAGGTCAACTGGCATAACAAAGTTTATTAAGACAATGTTCCGCATCCTACTTTGGTAAGTGGCATCTGGGTCTTAAAAGCTAGTGAGTGGCCATCTAAGATGCATCAATTGGTCCCAACCCACCTGGAGCAAAGAAGTATGAAGAACACCAAAGACAGAAGGAAAGTATTAGCCCAAGAGACAGAAACGGCCACATAAACCAGAGACTTTATCAGCCTCAGACCCGAAGAACTAGATGGTACCCAGCTACCACCAATGACCGCCCTGAAAGGGAACACAACAGAGTCCCTGACGGAGCAGGGGGTACAGAACTCAAATTCAAGTAAAAAGACCAGACCTAATAGTTTGATTGAGACTGGAGGAACCCCAGAAGACATGGCTCCTGGACTCTCTGTTAGCCCAAAACTAAAACCATTCCTGAGGCCAACCCTTCCGACAAAGATTAGACTGGACTATGGAACATAAAATGATACTTGTGAAGAGTGTGCTTCTTAGCTCAAGTAGATACATGTGTCTAAATGGGCAGCTCCTGTCCAGAGGTGAGGTGAGAAGGCAGAGAGGGTCAGGAGCTGGTTGAACAGATGGGAGAAATTTGGAGTGAAAAGGAGAAGTGTTTTGTCACAGTACAGGGAGAGCAACTAGAATCACATAGCAACGTGTGTATAAATTTTTGTATGAGAAAATGACTTGCATGGTAAGCTTTCACTTAAAGCACAATAAAAAAAAAGTTTATAGAGCTTTCATTGTTCATCCTGTAAAACTGACCAAACTCAAAATTTTCCCTTTAACAATAACATTTGGATACCATAAAATTATTATCCAACTCAGGTACACACATAAAAAGAGCCCTGTTGTTGTGTGCCCTCAACTGCAACTCATAGTGACCCTATAGACAGAGTGGAACCTCCCCAATGGGTTTGCCAGGCTGTAATCTTTACAGGAGCAAATCACCAGGTCTTTTCTCCCAGGGAGCCCCTGGTAGGTTCAAACCATCTACCTTACAGTTAGCAGCTGAGTGCTTAACCACTGCGACCTGGACTAGAAATAAGCAGATCTGGGTTTGGATCTTCTCTACTGGGCCACCCATTAGCTATATGATTTTGTTCAAGTCACTTCACCTTTCTGGGCCTCAGGTTCCTCAGATATAAATTGGTACCAATAATATCTACTTTAAAGGGCTATTGTAAGGATTAAATAAAATTAAAATTAAATCTCGAGTACAAAAATATCTTAGCCCCCATATGTGCTTTAAAACCAAAACCCAAACCTGTTGCTGTCAAGTTGATTCTGAGTCATAGAGACTCTACAGGTCAGAGTAGAACTGCCCCATAAGGTTTTCAAGGAGTCGCTGGTAGATTCAAACCACCAACCTTTTGGTTAGCAGCTGAGGTCTTAAGCACTATGCCACCAGGGTTCCACATGTGCTTTAGGTAAGCAGTAATACTACAAGTTTTACTTACAGCTGGCCACCATTTATAACTCTTTGAATTTTAATATGAGGGACCAAGAAAATCACTTTCCCTGCTTTGTGTTCTTTTTTTTTTTTCCTCCTGCTTCCTGTTCTTGACTGAGAAATGGGCTCCTGTATTCACACTACAGTAGAGTGAGTAGATGGATCCCTGTCCTAACTGCCTCCATATGTGTAAAGACAGCATGTGTACATTTCAGTTGTTTCCGGGTATGGTGACTCAGGAGTCAAAGAGACCATTCAGCCTCTTTCACAGGCCCTAGATTGAGACTGGATCCATCCCCTTTGCAGTACACATGTATAGATGGTTCATAAATCAAGTGTTCTCTGCTGGGAATGGGCTGAAGCGCATCCTTGTACATTGCTTTATGCTTTACAGTGTGCATATCTCTTTCTGATTCTATCCTCAAAACAATCCTGTGACAAAACTGAGACACAGGGGGACAGGACATCATGACTACATAAAAAATACAGAAGTTCTATTTCCAACTACCAATTTACTCATTACTGCATTGAACTGAATGAGCTATTTCTTTAGTTTATAAAACAGAAACAACAATTTATCAGTTGTATCTGCAAAAGCCATCAGAAGTTTATAATTTTCTTATAGCAATGAAGCAAAATTCACTATCTTCTATACTCTATTGCTAATTTAAAAAAGAAAAGAAAATGGTTTGGGTTATCTTTTTATCCTTTTTTTGTATGCTACCACTTTTACAAAAAGACAGAAATAGGTACACATACAGAAATCAATGTTCTTTGGTGGTTATCAGGGATGGGAGTAGGAGGGAGGGGGAAATTACTCTCTAGACAGTAGACACTTGTTATTTTTGGTGATGGGAAAGGCAATACTGAACATTGGTGAAGTTTGCACAACTTAACCAAAGCAAATAATGACAATAAGAAATACGTAAGATCAAGGGATGTTATTGGTAAATGTTTAACATATACAATTTGGCAGTAACAACCAAAAAATATGTGAGTGGTTACATAGGTAGATATGTATGCATGTATGTGTATAGCAAGGTATATGTGTGTATGTACGTGTGCATATATAGGAGTATCTGTAAACTCAAAAAAACCAAACCCATTGCCATTAAGCCAATTCCAACTCGTAGTAATCCTATAGGACAGAGTTGGATTGCCCTGTAGGGTTTCCAAGGCTGTAATCTTTATGGAGGCAGACTGCCACATCTTTTTCCCACGGAGAAGCTGGTAGGTTCTAATCACTGACCTTTTGTTTGGCAGAAGAGCACTTAACCCACTGTGCCACTAGGGCTCCCTGGAATATCTGTAGGCATAGGTATATACATGTTTGTGTGTGATGCACATATATTCATATATACAATAAGGCACACAGGGGGCACAGCCACGGACACCTCCTAGACACAACCAAACTCCCCGCAGGATTGGTTTACTGGGTTCGAAGGCTTAGGACCACAGTCTTGTGTGACAACTCGGTCAATTGGCATAACACAGTCCACAAAGTTTATATTCTACATCCTAGTTTGGTAAGCAGCGTCCAGGGTTCTCAAAGCTTTCAAACAGCCATCCAAGACACAACTATTGGTCTCTACCAGTGTGGAGCAAGAGAGAAAGAAGGAAATCAAAGACTCAAAGAAGAAACCAGTCCACAGGACCAACTGCCCACACAAACCAAGGCGTCATCTATCCAGAGACCAGAAGAACTAGCCCAACCACCACGACCATTGACCACCCTGACCAGGGACACAAAAGATGGTCCTGAATAAAATGAGAGAAAACTGCAGAACAAAACAACTCCCAAGAAAATAGACCAGACTTACTGGATCGGCCGAGACCAGAGGAACTCCCAACACCATCGCCTCAAGACACCCTCTAAACTTTGAATGGAAATTACTCCCGGAGGTCACCCTCCAGCCAAACAACAAATTGGCTCATAAAATAAACAATATCACCCAGGAGGAAAATGCTCCTTTTAAAATATAAAAAAAAAAAAAAAAAAATTTTTTTAAATTTAAAAATTATCTGTATCAGACCAAATGGTCAACACCTACCCCAAAGCAAAGACTAGAAGGTCAGGGTGCCGATAAGGGGGGAGGGAGGGAGGTGGGGAAGTGGCCAGATTAATAGAAGTGGAACAACCCGAAATGAAATAATGAGAGTGCTGATACAACATGGAAAATGCAATCAACACCACCAAACAATATGCACAGAAATTGTTAAATGGGAACCTTTCACCAAAAAATCAATAAAATATTTTAAAATATATATATAGAGAGACGTTCTACTTAAAATATTCCAACCTAGGAGCTCTCACAGATAGGAATAAAGCTACATACCATAAAAAAAATAGATCAATTCCATAGTATCACTTAGGACTTTTTAAAGAAAATTATAACTTTTAAATGGAATTTCTGAATCTTATCTGCTCAAGACAAAGGAGTGTTTACATATACACACAGAGAGAAGGAAATACACCAAAACATTTCCAAGGATTAACACTGAGTGGTGGGATTGCATGTGCATTTTAATTTTCTCCTTTAACATTTTCCAGTATTAACCAGAATTTCCAAAACGTTATCTTTAGAATCAGAAAAGTAGTTGTTATTGTTGTTTTTAATCTATGAGGAAGTAAGATCCCTGGGTGGCACAAACGGTTAATGTGCTCAACTGCTAGTCAAAAGGCTGGCAGTTCGAACCCACCCAGAGATGCCTCAGATGACCGGCCTGGCAATCTGCTTCTGACAGGTCAGAGCCTTGAAAATCCTATGAAGCAGTTTCACTCTGTAAGCGTGGGGGTACCATGAGTCAGAATCGACTTGACAGCAACTAACAACAATGAGGTGACACATGAATTTGAGAGCCCATCAAAATCAGATTTTCTAAAAGGATTAAAAGACTCTTAATGAAAAAAAAAAAAAATCAGATGGGAATACAGAAGGGAGAATGACTCTTAATTTTTAAATTCTTGGAACTCCTAGTACCTAAGTTCAACATGGTGTCGCTATGAGATGAAATCGACTCGACGGCACCCAATAACAAGTGAAACACCACTAAATCTGACCAATGTTAAGTAAGAATACAGTAAACTCTCGTGTACCACGATGGTGAGAAAGTAGTCTATGGGAGTTTTCTACGCGGAGGGTAGAAAGAAAATGGGAGGTGTTTTACTCTGAAAGAAAAGCAAAAGGTGAAAAGAGTCAAAGAGTAAATGAGAGAGGCAAGAATACTCAGGCAGAAATCTTGGGGATATCCAGGGAACACTCATATCTCAAATGATGTGTCTTGTATATCTCATCAGCAGTTTTCCCTCCCATATCTAGCTTTTACAAATATCTGAATAACTCAAGAGCAATGTTCAACTGGAAGATGAGTCATTCCACCAGTAACCAGCAAGATTAAGGGAAATTCTATTTTCCTATGAACTTTGACACAATTTGAATGTCTCATAGTTCCTGCTAGCAATTACCGTTAATTCACGTTTGCACACCTTTCCTTCTGTTGCCATTAATTATATAAATAATAGTAAGCACTTTTTTCCTCTCAAAAAACATCAGTCTAATAAGTAGGTACAACTACTGGTATAGTGAAAACAGCATGTGTCTCTGAGCCCAAAGATCTGGGTTTGAATCCTGACTTCATAACTTACTAGCTGTGTGGCTTTGACAAGTTATTGAAATTTTCTGAACCTACACTTCCTCATTCTATAAAGTGAAGATAATATTCCTTCCCTCATAAAGTTATAGTAAAGAATACATGATATAATTAAATAAATTGTAGCTATGGCATAATAAGTTTAAACACCGGACAATTAGATGTATAAAAACTATCAAATATTTATTGCGCCTGTACTGGATGCCGGAATACAGACAAGGGTACTCTGTCCCTGAAAAAGTTTACAATCATGTTAAAGAGATAACAGATAATGAGATGAAAAACTAAGCACCAAAACAAGAACGTACAGTATAGGATTAATAGCCAAATGTGTGCCAGAGTTAATAAATGCTACAAGTTCAAAGACAAAAAAGATAAATGCACACTACGGAGGTCAGGAAAGGCTTCATGACAGAAAACGGACGTGAGGTAGGCCTTAAAGGAAAAACAGGATTTGGAGATAGGGGTACATTTTAGATGAGGGGAAGAAAGCAGAGGAAGAAACAGCAAAGCATGTCCAGAGCCAGTGAGTATATGGCTTTGGCTGAAGCAGGTGGTTTTAGAGTAGAGCAATAAACAATGAGGCTCGAAAGGTAAGTTGTGGTCAAACTGTGGAGGAGTTGGTAGGACCGGGAAATTGCAGGTTTTGGGGCAGGGGAGTAACATGATTAAACTGATGTTTTGAAAAGATTGATCTGGCAATACTGTGGGAAAAAGAATGGAAGGAGGAGAGTCTAGATGCAGGAAAACAAGTTAGGAGGTAATCACAGTAGCTGAAGTTGAGATGCTAAAGACTTATTATGTTTGTTGTTGTGTGCCATTGAGTTGATTCTGACTCACAGTGACCCTATATTGTTAGGTGCCATCAAGTCGGTTCCGACTCATAGCGACCCTATGTACAACCGAATGAAACGCTGCCCGGTCCCGAGCCAGCCTCACAATCATTGTTATGTTTGAGTCCATTGTTGCAGCCACTGTGTCAACTCATCTCATTGAGGGTCATCCTCCTTTTCAGTGACCCTCTACTTTACCAAACATGATGTCTTTCTCCAGGGACTGGTCACTCCTGATAATATGTCCAAAGTATGTGAGATAAAGTCTCGCCATCCTCGCTTCTAAGAAGCATTCTGGCTGTACTTCCTCCAAGAAAGATTTGTTTGTTCTCTGGCAACCCTACAGGACAGAATAAAATTGCCCCATGGGGTTTCCTAGGCTTTAATCTTTACGGGAGCAGATCGCCAGGTCTTTTCTCCTATGGAGCAGCTGGTGGGTTCAAACCACTGACCTTTCAGTTAGCAGCCGAGCACTTAACCACTGCCCCACCAGGGCTCCTTAAAGGCTTATTATACAAGATGGAATTAATGGAAATGGAATAGCAGAGGCAGAGATGAGAAATGCTGCACAACAGGATTAGTGACTGATTAGACATGAAGGGTTAAGGATTAAAGAGTCAGAACCAAAAACCTACTGCCGTTGAGCCAATTCCAGCTCACAGTGACCCCATCAGGTTTCCTAGGCTGCAAATCTTTACGGAAGCAGACTGCCACACCTTTCTCCTGCAGAGCCATTGGTGGTTTCGAGCCATCAACCTTCTGGTTAACAGTCCAGCATTTTAACCACTGTGCCACCCGGGCTCCTTTAAAGAGTCAAAATCAGCCTTAATGTGTTCAGTCTGGGTGGTAAAGAAAGAGAAAAGTCACAAAGGAAACTCAATGGTGAGGGGGGAGGTTAGAAGGGAAGAAGCACTGATGAAGAATTTTATTTTTGACATGTTGAATTTGAGTTCATAATGGCATATTCGCACAGAAGTGTTTCACAAGCAGTTGGCTACGTTTGTTTGGCATTTGAAAGAGTAGTCAAAACAATCTGGGAGAAACTTGGACAAGAGAGGTGCTAAAGCTGAGGAAGAAACCCCATCAGGGTCACCATGGGTCCTCTCTGGAGAAATATATGCCCTCACTGCAGGGAAATGGCCTTCCTGCTAAGCTGGGCACTGACCGAGCTTTCTCCTCCTAGTGAGGAGAGGACAGAGTCTGGCTTAAAAAACCAGGAGAGCCCAATATTCATAAAAATCCTCCTTAAAGGGGCATACACATCGTGGGATAAGTCTGTGAACAGTAGCATAAGCCTGGGTATGAAAGGTCTGAAACAGCATGAACTAAGTAGGGAAGATCCCTCCTCGGGTGGACAGTGTCACTGGCAGCTGCTCAGCCCTATTAGGGGCTTTAGAGGCCTAAGGGAAACTATGCTGACATACATTGCACCTGCTTCTTCTCTGTCTGGCCACTTTGTTTCTGATAAGTTTCTGTATCCTCAGCTAAATAACCTGGGAACTTCATCTGATTTTACCCTGGATTTATGAGTGGTGTCTACCTACTAATCCATAACCTGCTTGAAACACTGCACATATATTTACACAAAATTTTGTAAAAAAATTTTGGGGGCCCTCATAAAGCATCCGTGGGCCCTGGGTCAAGAACCCCTGACGTGGAGATAGGAGAAAAAGATGAATTGAATCTTGGGAGCAGAAAAGAAAGAGGAAGCATCAAAGGAAAAAGAGCAGGGATTTTCATGTTTGTCTTTTAAGCAATAAAGCACCCCTTTAAATGAAATCTTCACGGAGCTCTAACATATGAAACAGATGCAACCTGCACACTAAGCCTCTCTAACTACTCGGCTCTTCCTCCTAAGGTACCTCATGGAACTCCCGGACCCATGGAACAAAGCCTGAAAACCACCAGTGTTGAATCACAAAACAAGGGAAGGATGAGTTATGGTCCTTCCCTCTCTCCCCAAAATCCGCTTAGAAGTTTTGCCCCAATACAATAACAATAAATCAAAACTAAACTTACACTTGGATTTAAATACTAGTTTAGCTATAGTGGTCACACAGTTGACTGTCAGGGACAACGGATGCCATGCTGTGGATCTGATCATTCAGCTCTGCTAGTTCTTGAAGTGATTTGTTGGTTTATTTTGGTACTTCATAATAATCATACAAAGTTTTTCTGATTGCAGGTATAGAAGCCTTGTATTAACACAACGACAAGAGAGTTGGAAAGAAATCACATCAAAATTTTCTATCTCCAAAGCTCTGGCCCATGTTTAGAAATAATTGTTGTGGCTGTTAGCTGCCATCAAGTCGATTCTGACTCATGGACACCGCATGAGTGCAGAGTAGAACCACCTCCATAGGTTTTTAAGGCTGTGACCTGTCAAAAGCAGATCGCCAGGCCTGTCTTCTGGAGCACCTGTGGGTGGGTTCCAACTGCTAACCTTTCCGAATGTAGTCGAGTGCTCAACCATTTGCCCCATCCAGGGGCACCTCAGAAGAAAGGCCTGACAATGTACTTCAAAACAAAAAATCAGCCATTGGAAAACAATTCTACTCTGATATACACGGGGTCACCATGAGTCAGGATCAACTTGACAGCCACTGGTTTGGATGTAATATGGGCTCCTAAATATATTTTAAAAAAATGAACCATAGTTATCAGGCCATGGGAGATTTACAAGGACTGCAAAAGAGATATTAATTTATGATAATGCCTTTCACCTTTCAAGTGAACATGTACTCTACCAGTAAGTCACTTTCATGTCCCACTGACAAAGCATCTGGGCAAAGTATTTGATATGACCTTATAAAACATTTTCCTAAAAAATATCCTCTGCTCACTTTTCTCATTTTGGAGAATTTTACAGGTTAAATAATCAGTTCATCCAAAAAGATATGAATTTATACAATATGAATCTGCAAAGGAACTACAGTATTTTTATTAATATGGCAGAATGCAATTTTGCTATTATTTTTTCAGTCTGCCTGCAAAGAATCATACTGCTAATTAAAGCTGAGATCTGTCAAGAGAGATGCCAGCCTTTGAGACAACCTCAGTTATCTGCTAATGCAAATCATCTGAGCAAATCCACCACAGGCACAAATGCAGTGCACTAATTAAAAACAACTATGTTTAACCTGTCACGAGGTAGCTCAATCCACACACACTCCACTCGTTCAATTATAAGTCTCCAAAAGAAAAGCCAGCTCTCCTAAACACAGGAAGTCACATTTTACTTCCCCGCAGCTGCTTCACAGCTGAGGGAAATGCAAAAACAAAGAGGAAATATGCCTGGAGATCTTATTAACGAGTGGAAATCCCCTCACTCCATATCTCCCAATTAGCACTACTAAGGACGTCAACTCTCAGGTTCAAATTTCCCTTCTAGGAAGGACTAACTAGACCAGAATTCATCGGCAGGTGCCACCTGCACTAAAGGCAGGGGTGGATGCACACTGGAGCGTTCCAGATTGCCACTGTAGCTATAGTTTTCACTACATGATGTATTAACATGTACAGGACTTTTTTTTTAATTCCGAGTAAATGTTAATAAACCATTTGCAAAGGAAAAGCAATAAGCAATGCAATACTGTAGGAAATTTTCTCTCTACAGCTGACCCTGAATCTAAATTAGCTGCTCTACTTTATTAAGAAATTTCATCTCTCTTTTGGAAAGGGAAAAAAGATTACCAAATATGCAAATAACATGACAATTTTCAGTATTTTAAAAATATTATCTGCTTAGAGAAGATTTTCACTTTCTCTAGTGACGTGTCATCTTTTATAATGAATACTGGGGGGTACAAATGGTTTGCTCTTGGCTACTAACCGAAAGGTTGGCAGTTTGAACCCACCTAGTAGCACCACAGAAGAAAGGCCTGGTGATATGCTTCCATAAAGATTATAGCCAAGAAAACCCTATGGCATTCAGTTCTACTCTGTAACACATGGGGTCGCCATGAATAGGAATTGACTCAACAGCAATGGATTTGGTTTTTGTGTTTTTATACAGTGAAACCTGTGAGAGCCGGCACTTGACAGGACTTATTTTTCCGGGTCTCGCAAGTTTACCACCTTTGGCAGGGTGCAGTCTTACCACTATTGTATCACTCGTTTTAGTGGAAAATAATTGACTTTCCCGTCTCTGACAGGTTACCACCTAACAGGTTCCAGCTTTCACAGATGTCAATGTACTATGTTTGCTTGCAGGAAAATACTACAGAAAGACATTGCCTTTGCATGAAATTCAAAAGGATGCATTGTTTTATAATCTCTTTCTTCATTACTTTTATCTTAAAAACGTGTATGAATTTAATGTAACAGCTTTTTAAAAATATTTTTGCTGAAAAAGAACTATACAAAGAAAACTACAAAACACTACTGCAAGAAACCCAAAGGGATCTACATAAATGGAAAAACATACCATGCTCATGGATAGGTAGACTCAACATTGTGAAAATGACAATTCTACCCAAAGCAATTTACAAATACAACACAATCCCGATCCAAATACCAAGAACATTCTTCAAAGAGATGGAAAAACTAATCATTAATTTTATATGGAAAGGGAAGAAGCCCCCAATAAGTAAAGCACTACTGAAGAAGAAGAATAAAGTTGGAGGACTCACACTACCTGACTTCAGAACCTACTATACAGCTACAGTAGTCAAAACAGCCTGGTACTGGTACGACAACAGATACACTGACCAATGGAACAGAATTGAGAACCCAGATGTAAATCCATCCACCTACGGTCACCTGATCTTCCCAATTATTTTTGAGTCATATCTCAAATATCAGAAACCCTGGTTGCATAATGGTTAAGTACTATGGCTGCTAAACAAAATGGTCGGCAGTTCAAATACACCAGGCACTCCTTGGAAACTCTATGGGGCAGTTCTACTCTGTCCTACAGGATTGCTATGAGTCAAAATCGACTCCACGGCAACAGGTTTTTTGGGTATCTCACGTATCACATCATTTCATCTGTAAATATTTCAGTGTATAGCTCTAAAATATAAAGAGTTTTAAAACACAACGCAATAGCATTATTACCTATACTTAAGGAAAAAAATCAATAATTTCTACTATCTCCAATAATCAGTCTTCCAATTTCTTTGTTCAAACCATGAACTAAGGACCCAATACACTGCATACACTGCAAATGGTTGATGTATCTCAAATTGCTTTTAATCTATAGGTTCTTAATCTTTCTCTTCTTGTAACTGATTTATTAGAAGAAACTGGGGTGCCTATTTTGTAATTTCCTGTAGACTGGATTTGGTGACTGTATCCTCAAGGTAAAATTTAACATGTTCCTTTGTTCCCTATATTTCCTGTAAGTTAGTAGTTAGATCTAGATGCTTACTCAGATTCAAGTTACATTTTCATGTTCCAAATTCTTAACCCTTCTATTTCCTGTTGTGTAAAAGCTTAGGGGAGAAGAAAACCCTGGCCAAGCTTCAACCTATAGCTAACTAGTAGTGCTAAGTAATAAGGAGGTGTCATGGGTTCTTCTCAAGACTTAACTTGGAATTTCTATGTTAAAATATTATGGAAAGCCAGCAAGATATCCTAAAGAACTTCACAGATCAAAATGTCAACAATGATTTGATGTCCCCTTTCTTTCCTCCCAAGGAGCTCTTGTGACATAGTGGTTAAAGCGCTTGGCTGAACTGAAAGCTTGACGGTTTCAAACTCACCAGCGACTCCACGGGAGAAAAATGTGGCAGTCTGCTTCCGTAAAGACTGCAGCCTTGGAAACCCTTTGGGGCAGTTCTACTCTGTCCTACAGAGTCACTATGAGTCAGAATCGACTCAACAGCAATGGGTTTTTCTTCCCTCCCAGACTGACACTGTAGTAGATAAAGGCTCTGCACTTTTACTTACCTAAATCACAACTTTCTATTTTACTACGCCCTGTCTTCAATGCTCCTTCCCTCATCTCTGCTCCCACTAGGAAAAGCTGACCTTTATCTTATTTTTCTTAACACATAACTAGGTTGCCTGGCAACAGTTATAAAGTCAACATTTCAGAGCTCAAAGGGACCTTGGAGATTACCTAGTCCAATCTTCTCTTTTTAAAGATCAGGATACAAAGAACCAGAGTAATGAAGTAACTTTCCCATGGTTAGTATGAAGATGATGATAAGCAACCTTATATACATGTTAGATTTTAAAAAAAGCATAATTAAAACCAAGAAAGAAGCAGAATTAGGATTTGAGCAAAGGTCTCTTGAATTTCTCCAAGAATACAAACTCCCTTCTATTTTGCATTTTTGTGAATGATGTATTCTACATATAAGGAAATGTTTCAGGTAACTGAGGCATGCTCCTTTAAACACCCAATTTTATTTCACTTTAATCTTTTAAAGTCAAGATAATCCAAGATGGAAATTTATCAGAAATGAACTGCATGCTTTCCTTTATTAAAAAAAGAACACTGAATAATATCTTAGTAAATTTCTTAGTGGCCCATTACTTTCATTATGAACACTATTGTTGTTAGCTGCTATAGAGTCAGCTGCTGACTCATGGTGACCCCATGCACAATGGAACAAAATGCTGCCCAGTCCTGCTTCATCCCCGTGATGGGTTGTGGGTGGGACTGTTGTGATCCACAGAGTTTTCACTGGCTGATTTTCAGAAGTAGATCGCCGGGCTTTTCTTCCTAGTCCATCTTAGTCTGAAACCTGTTCAGCATCATAGCAATACAAAGGCCTCCACTGACAGAAGGGTGGGACCTACACAGGAGGGGCACTGGCCAGGAATCAAACTCAGGTCTCCAACATGGAAGGCAAGAACCCTACCACTGAACCACCACTGCCCCCAAACCAGTCGCAGTCGAGTCAATTCCGACCCATGGTGATCCCCATTTGTAGCAGAGTAGAACCGTGCTCCATGGGGTTTTTGATGGCTGATTTTCCAGAAGCAGAATGCCAGGCCTTTCTTCTGAGGCACCTCTGGGTAGACTTGAATCTCCAACCTATTAGTTAGCAGCCAAGCACGTTAACCATTTGTACCACCTAGGACTCCTCCAGTACTCTAATCCACTTAAATTTCCCACTCTGGCATCGCCTCAGACCTGCCCCCTCAAAAGGTTTTCCAAGCTAAAAATCACCCACCCTATTTTAAAACACCAGCAACTAAATACCTACACACATACCCAATTCCCATTCCCTTGTAAAACCAATCTCAGCTAGGTTTCAGGAGGAAAGTACACTGCTTCAAACTAATTCTCATAAAAAAGACTGGACCCCAGCTGCTCTAATTTCAGCTAGTGCTATAAAAGAAAATGGAGGAGTTCTGGAAAGTGAGGGAACTATCTGGATTTGGGAAGGACACTGGAAGGAGTCAGCCTGTTTTTACCCTACTGTACTTCTGAACTCACTGGTTTTCCTAGAGGTTTCACATTTTTGTCCATAAGTCGTACACCAACTCACTTGGATGATCCAGAAATCACATACCTATTTTTCAGTTTTCAGTTATGCTGTGAGTGTAGGTGAGGAAGGGGTGATGGGAAATAACATTAGTGATTTCATTAATATGCATTAGATAAAATGTTCATAAGTTCAGGACTACTTATTCATTAATAAACTTTTCCAGATAATTAAATTTCTCAGATTTTTTAATCTGCAAACTTTCAGAGCTTGTCATTTGCCACACAACATTTTTTATATTTGAAAAAAAAAAACACAGTACATAGAAATGCCCAGATCTTCAAATTCAAAAGAGAAGAGAGTAGATAGAAGGTTCTGAAGAGCTCGGTTAGTTTCTATCTTTCAGAGTTTACAGCTGCCACTCTTAAACCACTGTTGGGATCTCTGCCCTCCAAACTTAAACAACAACACATGTTTAAAAAACACCTAAATTAGATCAGTTCTTTACTGACATTTCATTTGGGTCACATGTTCTGTCTTTAATTTGTAGTTAGAGAAACACCAGAAGGCCTTCCCACTGTCAATTAACTGAAGCAATATTATCAAGCAGAACAAATGGTTTGATTTGAACTTAACCTTAAAAACTCAATTAAATGTATCACATGCAATTTGCCTTCATCTGATTTCCTTTTTAGATAGCACAGTCCAAAGTCATTTAAGTTTTATTTAAGAAGTTCTAAATCACAGGATTATGGGGGACTGCTATTGAGATTAAAAGTTTCATTAGAAGTTCAAAATGATAGGATAATGGCAAACCGTTATTTCCTTCTTTATAGTTATCTATTTTCGCTGACATTTTTAATAATTTATAAATATTATCTTTATAATTAGAATAAAAACCACTTCCATTTTGGAAAGAGAAAGATTATTATGAAATAAGAAATCGCAATTAATAAAAACTAAAAGAGAATATCAAACTCATTGCCATTGAGTTGATTCCAACTCATAGCAACCCTTCAGAGTAGAACTGCCCCCATTGCATTTCCAAGGCTATAATCTTTTGGGAGCAGACAGCCACATCTTTCTCCCACAGGACAGTTGATGGGTTTGAACTGCTAGCAACCAAGCACTTTAACCACTGTGCCACCAGGGCTCCTTAAAAGAGAACCCCAAAAAAACCCGCTGCCATGCCGTGGAGTCGATTCCAACTTATAGTGACCCTATAGGACAGGGTAGAACTGCTCCACAGGGTTTTCCAAGGAGCGCCTGGTGGATTCAAACTGCCAACCTTTTAGTTAGCAGCTGAACTCTTAACCATTATGCCACCAGGGTTTCCTAAAGGAGAACAGAAGGAACTAAATAGATACACTGAATAGTGGGACTGGTGCCTTTGTTTTGTTTTGTTCTAACTTCCTTTGTTAGCATGTTTGTGTAATAAATTTGAGGGAAGTAAATTTTACTTAAACTTCAAAGAACAAGAAAAAGGAAACTACATTTTAAACAGGGTAGCAGTTCTCAAAGGGTCCCCAAGATCCTCTCTGGGGTTGGCAAGGTCAAAACTATTTTCGTAATACTAAGATGCCACTTGGCCTTTTTCACTCTCATTTGCTCACAAGTGTATAGAATTTTGGTGTAGTTTCAAAGAATAGCCACAGTTATCTGAAAATGCTGATGAAATACTCTTCTCTTTTCCAACTACAGACCTCTATAAGGATGCATTTTCTTTACGTACTTCAACCAAAACAACATACCACAACAGACTGAATGCAGAAGATATAAACATCCAGCTGTCTTCTATTAAATCACATAATTAAAGAGATTTGCAATTATGTAATACAATGCCACTCTTCTAATTTTTTTTTGTTTTGGGCAATAGAATTATTTTTCATAAAAATGTATAAGTTACATTAACATGAAATAGATCTTAAATTATTCTAAATAAATTAATAAATATTTCAAAGGTTCTTCATTTTAATTTCTTATCAAGTAACCTCTGGGTCCTTAACAATTTTTAGGAGTATAAAAGGGTCTGAAACCAAAGTTTGAGAACTGGTCTTCTAAAGTATTTCTTACTCTATAAGACAAATATAACTCTACAAAAAAGTATTTTCTAAGATAAAAGAAACAAAAAAAGCTACTTAAGACTGAATTTATAGTTTACAGAACAAATGATTAATGTCTAGGATTTGCTTTAATCTGAGGGGCAAGGGAGGAATGGGTGCAAGTATAAATAAGAGTGGCCATGAGTGAATAGGAGCCCAGCCGCTCCTTGGAAACCCTATGGGGCAGTTCTACTCTGTCCTATAGGGTCACTATGAGTTTGAACTGACTCAACAGCAATGGGCTTGGTTTTGGTTTAGATGACTTAATAATTATTGAAGCTGGGGGATTCATTATACTATTCTATTTTTGCATATGTTTGAATTTTCCCCTTTACAGCTTTCATCTTTACGTATTATCACCACTCTGACTTAAACAAAAAAAAGACACAGATACTTTTCAGCTTAATATTAAAAGCAGCTCACCAAATCCTTTAACTTGATTGACCTGGATGGAACAGAATAGTTTTTTGATGCTACACTACTGCCATCTGCTGGCTGTGTTCTCAAGGTACAGTAAACAAATGTTTAAAACAGAAAAGCTAAAATATAACCTGATATGACTGAGGTTTTCTCCCAAAATTATCCCATAGAAAAGAAGCTGGCCATACATTTAAAAAAAAAAAAAACACCAAACCCACTGCCAGTGAGTCGATTCCGACTCATGGTAACCCCATGTGTTTGTTACACAGTAGAACAGCTCCATAGGGTTTTCTTGGCTGTAATCTTAACAGAGGCAGATTACTAGGCCTTTTTTCCCTGGTACAGTTGGGTGGGTGTGAACTGCCAATCCTTAAGCTAGTAACTGAGCTCAAACTGTCTGCACCAACAACAGACCTGCCATACATCGGGGTTCCTCAAAATCTCACATTAGAAGCAGTGGTTCTCAACCCTGGCTGTGCTTTAGAATCATCTGGGAGCTTTTAAAAATCCTGATGCCCAGGCGCCAAGCCAGAACAATTAAACCAGAATCTTTATGTTACAAAAATGAAAGTCAAGCCACAGAATGGGAGAAAATATTTGCAAACCATATATCCGACAGAGGGCTCATATCTAGAACTCATATCTATAAACTCTTAAGGTGCAATAATAACAAAAGAACCCAGTTTTTAAAATGGGTAAAAGATTTGAACACTTCACTGAAGAAGATAAATGCATAGCAATTAAACACATAAAAAGATGCTCAATATCATTAGTCATTTTGAAAATGTAAACTACAGCCACAATGAGATACTACTTCACACCCATTAGAGTGACTAAAAGTAAAGAAACTGACCATACCAAGTGTTGGCAAGGATGTGCAGTTAATTTTATCTCCTGAAATGCTCTAATTAGCAGGGATCATAACCATGATGCTAAAAACACTGGGTGAAACGTTAATTGATGACAGGATATTCACATGGTCTTAAAATATTACTCCACAGACTACTTACTAATTTCAAAGGGAAAAATATACCTTTACAATGGAGAGATATGGCAGTCACCCTCTTAATCTAGTGAATACACTTAGCATCTGCCATAGTGGGAACAACCTGATATTATGTGCCTGCTGTGCTGTAGTAAGAAGCACACAGCATTACCCATGTAGTATTGCCAAAAGCATTTAAACTGAATCTAATAAAGGGGAAACAATCAGATAATTAGACATTTCAAAATCTTGCTACTCAAAATGTGGTCCGAAGACTAGAATCACATCACTTGGGACCTTGTTGAAAACACAGACTCTCAGGTCCCACTTCAGACAACTCAATCAGAATCCACATTTTAGCAAGATCCTCAGGTGATTCATAGGTATGAAGTTGGAGAAGCCCTGTATAATACAAATAACTCAGATGCTTCAAAAAAGTCAATGTCATAAAAACAAAAAAGACAGGGAGGACTGTTCCTGGATTAAGAGAGACAAAACAATCAAAAGCAATGAGAGAACTTCGATTGAATCCTGGATCAAGGTGGGGGAGAGGAATTATAAAATACATTTTTGGTGGACAACTGGGAAAATCTGAATATGGACTTTTTATTCCATCACACTGAATTAATGTTAGTTTTCTTAGATGTGATAGTATATAGTTACATAGAATTTTCTTTTTCTTAGAAGATACATGTTGAAATATTTAAGATACAGCCTCATCATGTCTACAATTTACTTTCAAATGGTTCAGAGAAAAACAGAGAAAGCAAATGTGTCCTAATATTTAACAATTGCTTACTCTAGATGAAGGGTACATAGGTGATCATTGTGCTACTTTTTTCATTGTTTCTGTAGGATGGAAAAAAAATTTTAAATAAAAAATTGGGACTAGGAAGATTACTCAATTAGCACACAACACAAATGGTCAGTCTTTGGTAGCAAACAACATGATTCACACAACCTTGCATCTACCGTAACACTTGGCTCAGAAGATACATGTAAGAACTCAATAGATGTATGTTGAAAGAACAGGCAATTTATTGGTTTAAAGTATATTTTGGCTAGCTGAAACTCCTAAGGCATTAAGAGCTGCTACAACCACAGGGCTGTCAGACATACATGGATCTAGGGATTGCCACTGTAACTTTTTATTCCATGAGAGGCAGTAGAGTATAATGGCAAAGGTTTTGGGGTCAGTCAGACTTAGATTTTATTAGTGGAGTGTCCTTGGGCAGATCTACTCTCCCAAAGTCTGAATCACTTTATCTGTAATATAAAAATAAAACAGTACCTTTTAGGGTGGTTGTAAGGATTAAATGAGATATAAGATAATGGATGTAAAGTACTTAGCATTACTTAAGTGTTAACTGTCACTTTAGGAATAAAGTCAGCTCAAAGGTATTCTACGAAATGGAAGTATAGCTTTTATGGACCAGGTTTGGACTTTATTCTGAAGTTAAAGGTCTTAATATAATCTAGGCATATTTTCTGAAACTTATAAGTTAAAGTGAGAAAGCAGAACAATTTTCCCTTCTCTTTTTTGTTTGGTACCTTGAAAAAAAAGCATTTAGGAAGATGATGGGCAACTTTTCCCCAAGAATGACCAACAGGAAAGCATTTTACCTCTTCAACTCATCTTAGCAAGCCAGCATAAAGTACTGAAGATTAGCAAAATAAAGCTACTATAAATGACTTAAGACATTCCAATTCAATACTAAGAAAACATGATTTTGTCAAGTTACCCTAAGCTCCCCTGACTAGAAAAGTTGTGAGAAACCAGAACGTTTTCATGGGAGTTTACTGAACAGTTTTCTGGAAGCACTTAGAGAAAGAATAAGCATCTATTTTTTTTAGTTTAAGTGTATTTTTGCCCAGATGCACAATGACTAATGTACAAGGACTGACATCAACAGATGGATGACAACCTAACCCAATCATTCTATGAAATCCTAAAGCAAAGTACTCTTTTCTAAATGTTGGCAAAGAATGGTCTGGCTGCTTGTTTTTATACACAAAGTTTACTGGAACACAGCCATGCCCACACATTTATGTATACTGTTTAGGCTGTTCTTGCCACAACAGCAGAGTTTCAACAGAGATTGCATGGTCTGCAAAGCCTGAAATATTTACTGTTTGGCCTTTTACAGAAAAAGTTTACTGAAACCTGCTCTAGCCAAGTAATTCAAGAATGCAATAAAACCTGTTCCAGACTCACCTCAGGTGTTGTCTTTTTGTATTGATCACCTCCATCTATCACATTTCTCATGATATTTTCCTTGAGAAATTCATACTCTTCTGGACTCAGGTAAATAGACTCTATGGTTTTTCCACAGCCCAAACATTGACCGCTGTAATTGTAATTGTTTATGTTAAATAATGCCCTGGGAAGGATTTTTTTTCTAAAATGAATAATCTTAAGACATAAGGAAACTGAAAAGTAATAAAAACGAACATTAAAACCTTTGTATTCATTACATGCATATGATTTTTTTTGTAAACCTGATAATGTTACACATCAGTGTGCCAGGAAACTCAAGAGAGTAGACTGCTGAGTGCGTAAGCGAAGTTTTTAAAGTCATTCCTAAAACACAACTGGGTACCAAAAATCCAGGAGAAAATATTCTAAGACTTCACACAGGGCTCACTGTACTCACAGACAGGCAAAATGTTCTGCAAATTCTCTAATACAAAATACTGCTTTTTTTTAAGGTTCTCTAATTATAAACTCTTAATTATCCTATCCCTGTTGTTGCTGTTAGGTGTCGTCAAACTGATTTTAACTCACAGCAATCCCATGTGACTGAGCAGAACTGCCCCACAGGGTTTTCTAGACTGTAATCTGTACAGGGTCAGATCGCCAGGTCTTTCTCCCATGGAACTGCAGGGTAGGTTCGAACCACCAACCTTCTGGTTAGCAGCCAAGCACTTCACTGCTGCACCACCAGGGCTCCATCCTATCCCTAAGGTGTTCTTAACTTCTATTTCTTTTTTTTTAACCAATAGCAACAAAACCTACTAACCCTGAATTGAACAAGTTAAAAGTAAACTAAAAATTGTCCTTTACCTTTTCTGGATTGTGGTGAATTGTCCTTTCCATTGTTCTCCAGGAACACTATAAAAGAGATCGTAAAACCAAATCATCACAAAATTAAATTCCTACTGAATCGAAGGATATTCAGTGTATTTAGAAACTCTGTAGGCAAGAGCTCTGAAGAGTTAAGGATACTTCCCTAAAATCGTTTAATTGGAAAAGTGGTTGTTACACTGTGACAGGAATAAGGACCTGATGTGCCCTACTCTGAATCTCCTTCTTCCCTTCAGATCCCCTCCTGCCATCCTACCCTCATCTTTTTTAATTCCAAATTTATCTCACTGGTGCTGTACAGAAAGCAGCTGATCTTAGTAGTGTAATCTCTAAACCAAATCCAACTCTAACCTTCTCCATAATGCTGCCAGAGATCATTCTAGACCAGAAAAATTTATCTCCTCTTATGTTAGTATCTAATATACCACTGTTATTTAACTGTTAGGTATTGTATCCCCAGTAAGGTTGTGGATGCCACCATAACAGATCTTCTATCATAAAACATTCTCAGTTCCTAGCCTAACTGGAGGGATTCAAAAACTATTTATATATTTATTTGCTCAATCAACTTATCTTTTACTTTTTCCACTTACATATATTACCATCAAATCCTATTGGTTCTATTACTTCCCTAGTTACTTCATTCAGGACCTCATCATTTCTCACCCAAACCTACAATTGCTTCCAACAGATCTCCCCATTTCCAATCTTAATCCCTCCCCAATCTACACTTCTCAATGTCTTGGCAGTTCTTTCTAACACCACTTCAAAACCACCATTCTTGACTCTTTGGCATTCAAACATTTTCACAATCTGGCTCCTCCTCCATTCGTATTCAATAAATTTGTTAAATGATTGAATGATTATCTAGCTCAAAAGGCAATTAAGTGTAATTTCCACGTCAATGCTTTGTAAACATGATACGTAGTAGAAAAACAAGAGAAAACCAGAGAAGGAAGGAATACATTTTTATAAAAAGAACCTAAAGCAAATTAATGATGAAAATAAATAAATAAATAAAAGACTGGGGCAATAAACAGGCATGTAGCCAATAACAAGAATAAAAGCAATGGGAAAGTAAAGGAGATGGCCTTGGAGAGAGAACAGCCAAACGATGGAACTATACAAAGGAAATGGAAGTATGAAGATTTCCCATTTTAATACTTGCATATCAGATTTGATAAGGATCCCCTTGCTACTTTAACCATCTAAACTGATGAAGTGCAGAGATTAAACAGAATATCAACATACCAATCACTAGGTTTCAGAGGAATTTCTGAAAATACTAATATGAACCAGAGATAGCTCCAGCCAAATGCTATTACCTTTTCTTCCTATGAACTCTGACACAAGTACTATTAAGTATCAATATCATACTGGGTGACTCAAAAAAAACAAATGATCCTTCTAAAAGGAAAAAATACGTAAAAACTACAAATGTTCTAAAATTTCCCTTTTACGTGATGGGTGGAGACTAACATTGTTTATGCTGCTACTTTTTAAAAATTTTTTCAAAAAGTTTAAAATTTTTTTTTAAGAGGAAGCAAATCTTACTAAAAGATGGAAAATAAGTATACTTTGAATAGTAATAATTCCCAGCAATGACCAAAAAAGGGGGGGGGGCTACTTTTAAGAATAGGTATTAAAATAAAAGTATATATATTAAAAAAACTTACAATTACCTCTCAAACCATGCTTTTATACTATGTGCAAATGACTCCCCAGGATATAGCTGATTATTTCTTAGATACAAAAGAACGTCTAGTAGTTTGTTTGCATATTGATCGTCCTTTGTATCTTTCCCAAAATCAAAGAAGGCTTTTAAAGTTTCCAACATTGGAATAAGATCATGACCTAGCAACTCCTGATACAGATTCCAAGCTGTGTCTACATCTTGATGAAGGAGGGCTCCCTGGATACAGTCATCATAGTTCTTTTTTGAAGGGATCATGACTTTTTTGATATCTTCTAATAGCAGCAAGGCCTCTCTCCATCTGTCTGAGTGGATTAATCCCCGGATGAGGAGAGTGTAAGCCCCTGGTTCTAAACTTTTGTATCTGGCTTTCATGATTTCATAGACGTCAAAAATTTCTGCTGTCTGCTTATGAAAGACACAGAGATATAAATACTTGACCAGTAAATCATAGCTTACAATACCATTGTTTTTTGCAGCTACCCATGCCAGCAGAGATTTGGCCACATCTACAGAACTACGACAGTGAGTTATCTGTGAGCTGATCCAGTTTTCAAAATTGGCCTTTCCTTTGAAATCTTCCTTAAGTTTATCCCATTCCTCTGAATTCAAAGGTTTTGTCGGGAGTTGAACAGTGTTCCTCAGAGGTGGTGAGACAGGATCTTTACTCTGAGGATTCATCTGTGCTCTCTTCTTAGCTGCTCCAGCTGCAAAAAGATGAGGAGAATCAGAAGAAACTTGCTTATTACTTCCCTCATCTCCTTTCCTGTGATATCTGGTCTTGGCAATCAGCAGATTCATTGCTTTGGTATTCTGTGGAGACACTGTTGTAAGAGAAAACCACCTCTGTTTGTTCCTGATGCCATAGCAGTCCACGAGAAAGAGAGACAGAGAGTTTCCTGGGCCTAGCCAAAGGTATGAGTTGTTCTTCCAAAGCTTAGAAAAGCTTCGAAACCCAAACAAACAGAAAGTCATTATGCAGTGAAATTAGCACCAGAGAGTGAAAGAGATGTTTAAAGAGCCTCTACTTCTATAACAAAATTATACGCTTGGGGGTGGAGCGGTAGGAAGTGGACGAGCAACTTTTAAAAAGCCTTTGTTTCTCCTTTAAAAACAAATCAAGGTTCTTCTTTTGGGAATAGTCGACAGCAACGAAGACTGGTAAGTTATCTTCATTAAATAACAATCAGGGTATATCCGACCTCGGTGGCAGGCCCCAGAACCAGGGGACAGGGTAGGAATTCTTGCTCTCTGAATGGGGATCCTCGGCTGCTTGTTATACTCCAGACCGCGAACCTGAGGAAAAAGCAAAAGGAAGAATGCCCAGTTCGACTCACGTGGATCACAACCGTCCTCAAAAAAGAGCAGGATCTCTTGACAGCCTTGCTGAAAAGGGGGCGCAAAGTCGAAAACCGCGACCAAGAGTTTCTAAACCCAGACCTGCCAGCAGCAAAGACAGCCGCGAAAGTCAAAGTTTAGGGGGCCCTCACCATGCATAACAACCCTCCCCGGGCCGCAAAACTGGTCAGGCGGGCGTGGGAAGTGGGGTTAGCCGAGTCAACAAGTCAGGTAAGGAAAGGAGGTCCACGACGGGCACGGCCTTGACTGCGTACGGATGGATCACAAACAAAATTCATTTCATTCAACAACTCACCACAGCACTGACGCTTAACGCAGCCATAAACGCGGCGAAAACTACAGCGTCCACAATGCACCGCGCCAGCCCCGGCCCGCAGGGCTTGAGCAAAGCGGACCTAGGCGTTCCGATAGGCCTGGAGGCGAGGAAGAAAAGGCGATTTTGAGGCTTTTAGTGACAGAAGGCGGCGGCTGAAAACGTGCATAAGACTCAGGGAACCTTTAGAGCCTCCAGATATCCGCAATGAACAACGGAAAGAAATTGTGAAGGAAAAAAGCCCTCCCCCTGAGCCGGAAATTCCAGTGGACTCCTGAGTCACGTGGGTCGTACGCGCTAAAGAACCAAGAGGGAAAAAATAAAAGCATGGCCTTCTTTATCCTGCTCCTTTAAAATCGGAATCGATGACGTTGGGAAGCCTCCTTAAGGAGGGCCATTTTCCTTTCTCTTCACGTCTGCTTTCTGCCCTTAGCGTAATCGCCGTATTCTCCGCGACTTGCTACAGTAATTGTTTTTGCCTCTGTAACCCAGACTTCCGCCCATGTCGAAGATGGCGGGTTGAGCGGCTTTCCCATCCCTTTTGGGTGCTGGAGGCATCAGACGTTTAAGCTGGGGAGCGGGGCGGGAGTGGAGCAGTTAGTAAAAAGCAAATGCAGGAGCTGCAGCGCGGGAATCGGCCATGGACTGGAAAGAAGTTCTTCGCCGGCGGTTAGCGACACTTAACACCGGTCCAAACGGTGAGTTTCGGAAGGGCCGCTCGCTGGGATAGCCCGTCCCCAAACTTCGGGGGTGGCGTGGGGAAATAATGGGAAGGAGGAGCCACTGGGAGCCTCACTCATCGCTTCTGTAAAGCCTCGCTTGATAAAGGGGGCGGAGTGTATTGCGGTTTAGGGATCCACAGAGGTTTGGTCCCAACATCCCAGGGAAAGGATTGAAGGGAAGGAAAAGCCACTCAAAAGTCAAAACCTAGACTTGTTGTCAGGAATAACGGAGAACCCCGGCCCCAACAGTTCTCAGACCCTACCGGGACTTGTAATCCATTGATCCTGCTTCCTTTTATTGTCACACTTTTCATGTGCTTTTTTCTCTCCTTATCCATCTTTGATTTCGTAATCTAGTTTTCCTCGTCCCTTTCTCTTTTCTTCACATTTATCTGTTAACCAATTTGGTTAAATCGTCTATCATCGTATTCCCCTGCACCAGGGCAGCTGAAAATGACTAGAAAAAAACAGAACCATGGTGAGTTGCCTCCCTTTCAATTCATGTCCACTAGCCTAAACTAGGAGTTTTAGACACGTCTACTGTGCTTTCCGGAAGCCCTGGTGGCATAGTGGTTAAGTGCTACAGCTGCTAACTGAAAGGCTGGCAGTTCGAATCTGCCAGGCCTCCTTGGAACCACTATGGGACAGTTCTACTCTGTCCTATAGGGTCGCTATGAGTCAGGCTCAACGGCAACGGGTTTGATTTTGTTTTTGTTTTTTTAGCCATGCTTTCCTAAACATTAAGTCTCCTACACTCTAAGGTAATTCTTTTCACCCCTTCTCCTTTCTCTTTAAATCTCCAATATGTCCTACCCACTTTACTCCTTACTTTCTGGCGATTAACTTGTTTTTTACATCATTGAGAAAATAGAAACAAGCAGAGAAGAACCTCACCTGCTCCCATTTACCATTTCTATCTGTCCCTGCGTAGATGCCCATACACTATGCCTTCACTATTAAAATGATGAACTGTCCATGCTGCTATTTGAGACAGTCCCTTTCCTCCAGCATTAGAGCATTCCCTTCTATTCACTGAACTCACTCCTGCATTGTTCTCTCTCATGCATCGTCAGATTCTCTTTCTCTACTGGATCATTTCCATCAGCACTGACAAACATGTTGTAATATTCCCGTATCTTAACAAAAAGCATTTAATCCCACATCCTTCTCCAGCTTCTGACATATTTCTCTGAACCCATTGTAGGAAACTTCTCAAAATAGTTATGTATACTTGTGGTTTTTCCACTTTCTCCTCCCATTCTCTTTTGAACCCACTTCATTCTTTCAGAAGTATCTATTGCAAGCCTGTTACGTGTCAAATACTGTTCTAGGCTATGCAGTGAACAAAACAGACAAAAATTCCTGTCCTTGTGGAACTTACACCTTAGTGTGGGGAGAGACAATAAACGAAATAATTAGTACAGTATATAGATTATACAAGCTCCTGTTCAAGGCTGTTTCCTTCATCAGTGTATTAGATCCCATCCTTTGTGCTAGATCCCCCTCTTGCCTACTCAAGAATGTACGCCTGCGTTGTCACCTCTCTCCTGTATCATCAATTTTTCTTTCTCTGCGGCTGAGTTGCCAGTCAGCACATGGTTCTGTTTGTGTGTGTGGACTCTGCCTGTAGCAACAAATTTGAATATGTTAAAAACTATGACTAGGAGAATGATCACTATAATATGCCCAAATACTAGCCTTAAGCATTCAGGGTGGCTTAGGCTAATCCATTCAATAAATTCATTTCAAAAAGCATTTATTTAACACCTCCTAAGTATCTACTGGAGCCCTGGTGGCACAGTGGGTAAGAGCTCAGGCTGCTAACCAGAAGGTCACAGTTCAAATCCACCATCCATTCCTTGGAAACCCTATGAGGCAGTTCTACTCTGTCGTGTAGGATTGCTGTGGGTCAGAATTCACTTGACAGCAGTGGGTTTTTTGGTTTTTTAAGTACCTACTGGAGCCCTGGTGGCACAGTGGTTCAGAGTTCAGCTGCTAACTACAAGGTTGGCAGTTCGAATCTACCAGCCACTCCTTAGAAACCCTATGGGGCAGTTCTACCCTGTCCTGTAGGGTCACTGTAAGTCGGAATCAACTTGACAGCAACGGGTTGGGTTTGGTTTGGTTTTGATTTAAGTACCTAGTAGGAGCCCTGGGGAGCCCTGGTTGCACAGTGGTTCAGAACTCAGCTACTAACCCAAAGGTGGGCGGTTCCAATCCACCAGCAGCTCCTTGGAAACCCTATGGGGCAGTTCTGCTCTGTCCTACAGGGTCACTATGAGTCGGAATCGACTTGGTGGCAGTGGGTTTAGGAGCCCTGGTGGTGCAGTGGTTAAGCACTTGGCTGCTAACCGAAAGGTCAGCAGTTCGAACCCACCAGCCACACCACGGGAGAAAGATGTGGCAGTCTGTTTCCGTAAAGATTTACAGCCTTGTGAGCCCTATGGGGCAGTTCTGTTCTGTCCTGTGGCATCACTATGAGTCAGAATCAACTCGATACCGGTGGGTTTGGTTTGGTTTTTGGTAGGTACCTACTAGGAGCCTTGTTGGCACAGTGATTCAGCTGCTAACCGAAAGGTCGGCAGTGCGAACCCACCATCCACTCCACAGAAGAAAGATATGGCAGTCTGCTTCTGCAAAGATTACAGCCTTGGAAATTCTGTGGGGCAGTTCCACTCTGTCCTGTAGTGTCAATATGAGTCAGAATCGACTCAACAGCAACAAGTTTGGGTTGTTTCTTTTTGAAGTACCCAAAAGAAAGGGAAAATTTGATCTGATATTGGAGTTTAAGGTTTCAGAAGAGGACCAGATAAGACCCATGGTCTTGCTATGAAACTGAGTGACAGAAGTGGAGTAGAGGTGAAATCTTTTAGAATTGAAGAGGTTAAGGTCACCCATATAAATATTTAATTCTTCCTCGATGATTGCAGGACCTTGAGGGTAAGAACACCAGGCACCTGTTGCCATGGTCCACAAATAAGTGTGGAGGAATGGCTGTATGAGATTGGTGCATGCCAGCAACAGACAGGTTGGAGGGTAATAATGCCCTGTGGTGTGAGCTTCAGAGAGAGAGTTTTTACATTAGATGGAGGAATAGTAATTTGGAAGGGACAGGCTGAAACTCGATGAGGTCAGGGGCCATGCCTGTTTTGCTCACCCCTGTATCTCCAGTCCTAGTACAGCACTCTATACATAGTAGGTGCTCAGTAAATATTTTTGGTTGAATGAATTAGGAGAACTCCAGAGGTCTGTAGGAGAGGCAGTGACTTAAGGAAGAGACAAGTTTTAGTGATACAAAGAAGAGGAAACATTTTCAGAAGTGGCTAAAGATGTAGGAGAGTCTGTAGAGAGTAGTGATCCTTTTTGTTTCAAAAAAGTTGAAATAAGATGTTCAGTGTATAACATAATTGGGAAGGTCTTTAACACTGTAACTGTTTTGACTGTCGTGTATAGGACGACCTGAGTAAAAGTATTATTTGACTTCAACAGTGGTTGATCTGTTTTGTTACCAGAAAAAAAAAGTGAGCAAGAATTAAAAGATGAAGAAATGGATTTATTTACCAAATACTACTCAGAATGGAAAGGAGGTAGAAAAAACACAAATGAATTCTATAAGACCATTCCCCGGTTTTATTACAGGGTAAGTGGTATCTAAGCAAATCTTGCAGAGTTTATAATTTTAAAAGTGGGATCAGAATTTTATATTTTAAAAACAAATAAATTGAGCATTATATTTTCAATTTCATATATTCTTTCACTCTAGTTGATCTTATCTCTATTATAAAACATTTTGGACTGATAAAATCTTGAGATTTAATATAAGTTGTTATAACAACACAGTTGTCACTTGCAACCTTCTTTGAGCTATGGACTTTTTTTTTTCTTCCTAATTTTTATTATGAATATTGGTAGTAGATATTCTATTGTATTATATTGTCAAGCTTTTTATACCACTTAGGCTAACTTGGCCTCTCCTATTACACAAGGTATAAAAAGTTTTTCTTAAGGCAAAAGTGAAAAATTGAGAATGAAAAGAGTTACACTTAATTGTATATTTCCTTGTTCCAAAGTGGTAAAGAAAGTTTTTGAAGGGGTGTTGTGTAGGATTTAATTTTAATCTTAGAAATTATTAGAGAGATACTCAAATTTGTCATGCATAAACTCATTTAGTTTACTGCAAGGTAGTCATGGCAAGGCATGCAAGTAAAAACTCATGATATTCATGTAGAACCAGAGAATCAGAATTAACCATTATAATCATGATGTCAGTTCAATGGTTAGAGTACAAATATTTAGACTATAGGTGTTTACCTTTTATGCGTGGTCTTAGGAGGAAGGCTTGATCATAGCTCGAACTTGGCAGAGGTGCCTTGTAGATAGGGTCCAAGATTGGCAGCGGCAGGCAGAGTATCAAGCTATGCCTCTGACAGGGTCTTTTCTAAGGAAAGTGTCAGAGTTGAGAGGGTGATACTCTGACTCTGCCTTCTCTCGGTGAGTGAGGAGAAATTCAGAGTTTATATGTGAATTGTTCACCTTGGCTTCATATAATACAGGCCAGTGTGACATCAAAGACTGATATGTTATTTCTTTTCTCCAGGGTTAGAGATTAGCCAAATGTTGCATCTTGTCTTCAAGGTTAGAGATTAGGGAGGTTGTTTAGATGAAGGCTTCAAACCCATTGATTCTGGTCTGAACCCCTGCTGAGAATTTGCATTTGTTACAAGTTCCCAGGCGATGTTAATGCTGGTTAAGGACCAAACCATTAGTAGAGCAATGGCTCTCAAAATTTATTATACATAATAATCACCTGGGGATTTTTTTTTTTTAAACTGTAGATTCTGATTTAGTATACCTGGGGTGGAAATGCAAATTCTCAGCAGGAGTTTGAGCCGGAATGTTCCAGTTCAAAGCCCTGGTTTAGATTTATGTTTCAAAACTAGTTTACGAAGATTAGCTATGTTGCCTTTTCTTTTGTCACTACATGCTGGGGAAGGGCCAACTTAAAGGTTGTTTACCACATTTTTCACATACTGTCATTTTTTTAAGTTCAGAACTTGTTTACTTCTAAGTCACGTTATAAGCAGCTTATGCATCTGGGGCTTAACAATGTTATAGAAGCAACATAATAGTGCCTTAAGCATATTACAGATATATAATTTAAGAACATTACAGAATCATATATGGTTTGAGAACATTACAAAAAACATACATAACGAAGGGTTATAAATTTAAAAGTAAGACCTTAAGGAAGCCTTTTATAGCTGAAAGTGACGTCTACAGAAAAGAATAAGACCTGTTTAGTATTATGTAGAAGAGCCCTGGTAGCGCAGCGGTTAAAGCACTCAGCTGCCAACTGAAAGGTCAGCGGTCAGCCACTCGGCAGAGAAAGATGTGAGAGTCTGCTTTCATAAAGATTCACAGCCCTGGAAACCCTATGGGGCAGTTCTACTCTGTCCTATAGGGTTGCTATGAGGTGGAATCAGTGGCAGTGGGTTTTTTGTAAAGTGCAGCCACTATAGAATAACTTTGAAATCTTAGCTGGATATCTCTTGAACCTGTTACCTTCTAAACTTAATTAATTATAATATTGTTTGTAAAGATAGTAAACATTTTGTTTAACTGGGATTCTCAGGGAATGAGTGATTAATATAAGTGAATAATTCAGATAATTGATACTTAGCTCATCAAGCACAAACTTTTTCTAAAATTTACACATAAAAAATTAACTCTACAATGTATTTTTAGCTGCCAGCTGAAGATGAAGTCTTACTACAGAAATTAAGAGAGGAATCCAGAGCCGTCTTTCTGCAAAGGAAAAGCAGAGAGCTATTAGATAACGAAGAATTACAGGTGAGAATGGAGTAAAATGTTGCTTTCGATGTTAACCATTTCTTGTTTGTGCTACTGAAGTCTTGCAGGATCTCATGGTGCCTTTTAATTAAAAGCAGGTAAAAGCACAGGCTCTGAAGCAATGGTTCCCGTGTGAGCTTGCGTGGGCCCCATCCCGAAAGCATAATGTGTGTGTGTGTGTTTTTAAGTCCCTAGGTGATTCTAATATGCAGCCAAAATTGAGAACCACTGCTCTAGGGCCATACTGCAGGGATTCAAATCCTGGCTCTGCTCTATGACCTTGGGCAGTGGACTTAACATCTCTGTGCTTCAATTCTCATCTGTAAAGTAGGGTTAAACAGTGCCTACATCACATAGTTATATGGATTAAAGAGGCACTGTATATGAAAAACTTAGAATTTAGTAGGCACTCAATAAACGTTAGCTGTTTTTATTGTTTTGTTATTAGTAATCAAAAGGACAGTAAGGAATGAGATTCATCTTAATATTAACTCTCTGCTATCAGACTTTCATTTTAACGGAAATGACACATTTAATACGTTTTTAAATTTTGTTTTGTTACTTACATCATCTTCATTTCTGCAATTCTCTTAAGAACTTATGGTTCTTGCTGGACAAACACCAGACACCACCTATGATTGGAGAGGAAGCAATGATCAATTATGAAAATTTTTTGAAGGTTGGTGAAAAAGCTGGACCAAAGTGCAAGTAAGAATAATATAATTTACAAAGGAGTATGTTGTGTTAAGCATTTTTAAATGCCTCAAATGTTAATGAAAACATAAGTCCGAATGACATTTTCAGTCAATTTGAATTACTAATGAAATTTAATAAAATTATCTACAATCATGAAAAGAATTACATTGGTGTGAATTTATTGAAAGAAATAATATAGGTTATTTGTGACACTTTAGGCCTTCATTCTTAAGGCAAAAGAATGCAAAAATGTGTGACTTAATATTTTAAGTTTTTTGATATGTGAGTAGTCTCTATAATTCTCTCTTTGATTTTTTTTTTGTTTTGATCTTTGAGTAATTCATAAAGGATTATTCATATAGCCATTAAACATATAGCCATTGTCTGCTAATTCTTTTGAAATTTATAATTGTTTTATAATTTTATACAATTATATAAATTTTTTATAATTTTATAGTTTTAAGTTTTATAATTGTTCATAAATTATTGTTTGCTAATTCACATTTTTATATTATGTTGGCAGATCATTTCAATCCTTATTTCCTTTTCTTAGGCAATTCTTCACAGCAAAAGTCTTTGCTAAACTCCTTCATGCAGATTCCTATGGAAGAATTTCTATCATGCAGTTCTTTAATTATGTCATGAGAAAAGGTAATTCATCTTTATTGTGCTTGAATGCCTCAAATCAAATAGGAAGCAAGTAGGCCTTTGGCCTGTGCTTTTATAGCATCTCTTTCATGTGACACAACTGTCTTATCAAATGTAAATAGCAGAATATTTTATCTTTTTATCAAGATTTGTTATGCTGTTACCTTGACTCTGTCATGGAGCTTACTAGAGCTGTGATTTTTCTACCATAAATGTGGGTTCATCGTTATAAAAAAAAAACCACTCTCATATATCCTAAAGATACTAGCAATCTAGAACTATTAAAAGCTGAACCAAGAGTTTTAACGTATGGTTATTTGAAATAATTTCATTTTAATTCACTGGTAATTTTACTTTACCAATATATTACAGATCGCCTAAGAGGATAGTTTCAAATCCACACCTATAGCAGATCAGTTTCAAGGAACATTTATTAAACAACTTGGAGTTGTTGTGATTTCTATAAGTACCATAATGATCTGTGAAGCCCTGTGTGTTCCATCTTTAACTAATATTTGGTTGCTGTAATTAACCTCAGTAGAATAAAAACAGCTTTATTAAAGGCATAATATTACGCTAGCTGTCCCTGTTTCACGGAACACCAGGTTTAATAGGTGAAGAATAATACCCTCAGGGGCATGAATTTCATTCTCGCTTTAGACATGATAGAATTGTTGAAATCTTTCAGTAATTCTATGGTCTGTTTGTTTTGTTTCAAACAATTTTGAGGTTAATGAGTAAGTAATATGTTTACAGAATTATTGGATTAGCTCTTTATCTCCTTTTGTGCATACATGCTAATGATACATCTTAATAGTTACATTTCATTATCTTGTTCATTGTCAGTTTGGCTTCACCAAACAAGAATAGGACTCAGCTTATATGATGTTGCTGGACAAGGGTACCTTCGGGAATCTGTAAGTATTAACCTACTTTAAGAACTACTGTAGACATCAAAATGTTAACAGTAATTATCACTGATCTGTGAATTACAGGTGATTCTTATTTTTGTTTCACTTTTTTTTGTTTTTGCAAACAGTGTGTTACTGAAAATTTTTTGAGACTTGACCGTAAAAATTGCTTTTTAGATTGTTTTTCTGTAACCTTTGAAATATAGTAAGGATGTAATATTTGTTATGGATTGAATTATGTCCTCCAAAAATACGTGTTGTAAATCCTAACCTCTATGCCTGTGGTTATTTATAATCCCGTTTGTGAATGGGTTGTCTTTGTTATGTTAATGAGACAAGATTAGTGTAGGGTTTATCGTGAGTCGATCTCTTTTGATATATAAAAGAGATTAAATGAAAGCTAGCAAGTAGAGATGGGGAAAGAGAGCCACATGAAGATCACCCAGAAGCAGAAGCTCAGAGACAAGGGCCTTCCTCCGGAGGAGATGAGAGAGAAAGCCTTCTCCTAGAGCCAGCACCCTAAATTTGGACTTTCAGCTTCCTTAATTGTGAGAAAATAAATTTCTTTGTTAAACCCACCCACTTGTAGTATTTCTGTTACAGCAGCACTAGATAACTAAGACATTATTTTAAAAGGATTAAAAATTGTTGAAGAAACAGTGAGAAACTTTTGGTTATATGACTGTTTTAAAATTTCAGGACCAGAAATTTTCCCTTGTTTAGGAAATATAAAAGAAAAATGTGACTGTATTCTCACCTATAGATTCAGGGTTGTAAGATCAGTTACCAAGAGATCGTTTATTTCCTATTAGGTACTAATGTAGATGGGTCAGGTTATCAGCATGTAATTATAACCTCATGATTCCAATGGCTATGCTTCTTGTAAACTATATGGATGTGCTGTTTTCCAAAATATGGAATTCTTTTTAGGGGCATGAGGGAGAAGAGAAGGGGGTTAAACATACATGTAAACCAGTTTAATTAATCACTTAAATAAGTATTCAAATATATGATTTAAAGAAATGTAAATTCCTTATTATAGTTTGGTATGGTTTCTTTCATAATTTGGTGAACTCTGTTTTGTCCAGATTTCTGTAGATAAAACGTATCATTCAAAAATTTACACTTTAAAACCTTTCCAGGGACATAGTACAATTCTTGTCCTTTAAGGTTTAGACCAATTTGACAGTAAAAGACTCTTGTCTCTGTCCATGTATCTCTAGCAAGAGAAACATAATTAGCTACCTATTGACACTCAGAAGTCAGGTATTGGAGTACTTTCCTAGGTCTAAAAATTCTTGCCAGCAGTTAGTTTGGCTTATATAACACACTCCCCTATTACTGCTTATTTTGCCTCTTTCCGTGGATGGAAACAGAAATTGAAAGAGAGATGAGATGGAGAAGAAAAGCAACAGTATACTCTCCATTACTGTTTTTAAAAGGGAATACTTTTTTTTCTCTCAATAAAGGAAAACGTTTTTCTAAAAGAAAATAAAGATTTCTTTCAACCTTGGTACTTGGCTTTTTGAAACCAGATTTTGTGTCTTCTAGTTTAAAAGAGAGTGATTTTCAGAGCCAACATCTATAATTTCAGATATAGGCAGACTTCCCTTCACTTGCTAAATCTTAAATAAGCACTTATTGCACACTTACTTTGTGCCGGGTGCTATTCTAAGCCTTACTCTCATGGACTTTTTTCTAGCAAAGTGAGGAGACAGACACTAAGTTATAACCAGCATAGTTTTAAATAGTGGCAAGTCATATGGAGAAAATAAAATAGGATAAAGAGAAAGAGTGTGAGACAGCAAGGGGCTGGGAGGGCTACTTTAGGTAGGCTGGAAGAGGTGCTTCTCTGAAATAGTGATCTTTGAGTTTTAGTTACAAAGAATGAGAAAGAAGCCAACTTTATGAAGATACAGTATAAAGGGAATGACAGCAAGTGAACCAAGACAAAGTTAAACCTGATCTATTTTAGGCAGAAGGAAGCCAGGGAGTCTAGAGCACATGAGCAAGGGTTAGAATGACAGGAGATGAAGTCGGAGAAGTAGGCAGGAGCCACACATCAGACCTTTTAGACCATAGTAAGAAGAAGTTTAGATTTTACTTTGAGGTTAACAGGAAGCCATTGGAAGTTTTAAGCTAGATCTGTAGGATATGATTTACATTTTAAAAGAACACTCTGGATATCGTGTGGAGAATGGAATGATCCTGCGTCCTACATTCAGTCTGTGAGCTTAAGTTGTTTGTTCTTGGTTCAAAGGACCCCCTTTAATCATTCTTGTAAGTTTGGTTTGGTTTTTACATATTCCCTTAATTTCTGTTTATCTGGAAATGTCCTAATTTCACCATCATATTTGAACGAGAGTTTTGCAGGATATGTTATTCTTGGCTGGCAATTTTTTTCTTTCAAGGTTTTATATATGTCATCCCATTACCTTCTTGCCTTCGTGGTTTCTGCTGAATAATCTGAGTTTAGTCTTATTGTTTCTTCTCTATATGTGACTTCTTGTTTTTCATGAGCTGCTCTTAGGATTCTTTGTCTTTGGTTTTGGCAAGTGTGATTATGATATGCCTTGGTGATTTTCTTATGAAGTCTATCCTATATGGGGTTCGTTGAGCTTCTTGGATGGCCAGCTTTTCATCTTTCATGATATTGGGGAAGTTTTCTGTCAGCAGTTCTTCAATGATCCTCTCTGT
>NW_004443979.1:5856950-5901360 GCF_000243295.1 Trichechus manatus latirostris
TGTGTTCTTTGTTGTTTGCTCACCTGTGGTTATGATACTTTTCGCCTTCTCCAATTGGCAGGGTCAGTCGCTAAGATATGATACAGCAGGGTGGGTCTAGCTGAAGAGGAGTTGCTGGGATGGGTTGTTTGTAGCACTTACTACAGCCACCAGGGCAGGTTGGTAATCACTGCAGGACAGGTTCTGGTAGGCTGTGCAGGTGCTGCTTGGTGGTGTAATGTTAAGCGCACGGTGCAGGTAGGCAGAATGGAGGAGGTAGATTGTGTTTTGTGGAGCTAAGATGGATATGGGAGAGAGGAGGGAGGAACAGGAGCCAAAAACATACAAACAAAAAAAAACTGCTAGAGGAGCTTGCAATTGGAGTGGAGAGGTGAGAGACTATGAAATTGAGAAAAACAAAAAGGGGAAGAAGAAGAAAAAAAAGAGAAGAATGAATACATTAAAATTAGAAAGAAAAAAGAAAAGCTCCCAAGGATCCCACTGGTGCGGCTACCAGGTCTGGGGGAGTTGTTCTCAGGTGTTGAAGTACAGCCTGGCTAGAAGGCATAGAGGTGTCACTCAGCCCAGTTATTCAGGGGTCAGGAAGAGAAGGAAGGTATAGAGAGATGAGACACTGAGTAATGAAGAAAGACAAAAAGGGAAAAAGAGGGAAAAGAAAACAAAAAGAAAAGAACAAGAACCCCCCCCACAAAAAAAAGAACAAAAAAATAAAAAACCATGAAAAAGAAATGCTCTCAGGGATCTGTCTGTGCATCTGCACAAGCTGAGGGGTTAGGTCCCAAGCCACGCAGCACTGCCCAGCCAGAACGGCCTCCCAACTTGAGAAAAGAAAAAGAAAACAAACAATTCAAAACAAACAAAAAAGCCCCAGGATCCCACCAGTGTGGCAGCATGGACCAAGAAGCAGTTCCACACTCGAGCAGAGCTCCACAGCCCTCAGGAAGAAGGAAAGATGGTGCACGGATCCAGGTATTTGAGTGAAAGGAGGGGGGAGGTGGTGAGAGGTAAGGAAGAAATCAAAAGAAGCGGAAAAAAGCAACACCAGCAGCCAACAAATGGCACTCAGGGAGTCATCCAGTGCGGGCGGGTGGAAATCAAGCAGCTGGTGCTTCCTGGCCAAGAGACTGGATGCGGGAAGCAGAGGAGGCCGAGTGGAGATGAAGAAGGGTGGGGGTTGGGAAAGCGTATATTGCCAGTTAGTGGTTCTATCTCCTGCTGGAAGCTCTGTGAAGCTGCTTTCTCATACCCCCTATTTGCTGGTCTCTGATAGAGTCCAAGATGGCGGATCCATGCTGTGTTAGCTGATAGGAGACCTCTGCATGTATGTCTCCTCGCTTTCTGTTCTCTGTCGGTTTCTTATTCCATTTGGTGCTAGGCTGAGTTCTTTATCTCTTCATTTGATGTTTAGGGTTTCAGGATTGCTGTTTTCTCTGTTTGACTTAGTTTTTCAGATCTTTGCTGTGTAGGGATGGTGTGGTGCTTCTGCCTAGAGCACCATCTTGCCGGAAGTCCTTGTGTGGAGAATGGATTGTAAGAAGCTTAGAGTGGAACCGGGAATGGTTAGGAGGCTACTGCAGTAGTCCAGATAGGAGATCATAGTGGTCCACACCGGGGGGGTGGCTGTAGAGAAAGCCAGAAATAGATGAATTCAATGTATATGTTGGACACCTCTTCCTCCCCCTGCCCCTCCCCTGAAAAAAGATAAAAATGCTGCTGGATTGGATGTGGGGGGCAGGAGGTGAGGGAAACGTAGGAACCAAGATGAGTCTTAAAATTTTGTTTTTAAAAACTGCTGTAATAGGGAAAAATGAGTGAGGACCAGGGTTAAAGATGATACCAGTTAACAGTTGCCGTCGATTCCAACTTGAGGAGGCCCCATGTGTGTCAGACTAGAACTGTGCTCCATAGAGTTTTCAATGGCTGATTTTTCTGAAGTAGATTACCAGGCCTTTCTTCCAAGGTACGTCTGGGTGGACTCAAACAGCCAATCTCTTGGTTAGCAGCCAAGCGCGGTAACTGTTTGTGCTACCCAGGGATTCCTACGGATGCTAAGAGTCCTGTTTTAGACACATGAAGTTTGAGATGCCTGTTGTTCTACAACTTAAATTATAAAACATCTGAGATATACGATAAACATTATACTTTAAACTGGCTAAGGTAAAAGTAACAAATTTTTTAAAATAAATATAAAAAACCATGGGAGACTTTTAAGTATGAAATTGTGGAATAGGGAAAGCCTTTTCTAAGTATGACAAAACTCAGAAGCCTAAAAAAAGTTAATAAATTCAGCTAAATAAGTATATATATTTTTAATTCTGTAGGGCAAAGACCATCATACCCAAACCCATTGTTGTCGACTTGATTCCGATTCATAGCATAGGACAGAGTAGAACTGCCCCGTAGGGTTTCCAAGGAGCAGCTGGTGGAGTCAAACTGCCAGCCTTTTGTTTAGGAGCCTGAGCTCTTAACGACTGCTCCAGCAGGGCTCCAAAGACCATCATACACAAACATAAATGAAAAGCAAGAAACTGGGAAAAATATCTGAAACTCAGCGATAAATGGCCAATTATCCTAATATATTAAAAGCTCCTAGAAATCAAGAAGAAAACAGTTGATCATTAACTCAATAGAAAACTGGGTAAAGGATAAAAATAATTCGCAGAAAGTAAAATACAAATGCTTCTTACTCTTAAGAAAAGATTTTAATTTCATTTATAATAAGTGAAAATGCCAAATAAATCAACACTAAAATAATCTCTTTCACCTGTCACACTGACAAAGATCAAAAGGTTTGAAAATGCATCTTTGTGAGGGAATGTAGAATAGGTCATGGTTCCCAGACCTCCTCAGTTTGCAGTGCCCTTGGTGTCAGTAATTTTTTTTAAAAATATATAATTTTATTTATTTTGTTGAGATTATACACAGCAAAACATACACCAGTTCAGCAGTTTCTGTATGTTCCATTTAGTGACACTGGGTACATTCTTCGAGTTATGTAACCATTTTCACCCTCCTTTTTTTTCTTTCACTTTTTTTTTTTTTTTTTTTTTTTTTTTTATAGATGACGATTTACAGAGCAAACTAGTTTCTCATTAAACAGTTAATACACATTGTTTTGTGACATTGATTACCAACCCCATGACATGTCAACACTCTCCCCTTCTTGACCATTACCAGCTTTCCTGTCTCCTCCTGACTTCTCGTCCTTGCCCCTGGGCCGGTGTGCCCATTTAGTCTCATTTTGTTTCATGGGCCTGTCTAATCTTTGGCTGAAGGGTGAACCTCACGAGTGACTTCATTACTGAGCTGTAAGCGTGTCCAGGGGCCATACTGTCGGGGTTTCTCCAGTCCCTGTCAGGCCAGTAAGTCTGGTCTTTTTTTGTGAGTTAGAATTTTGTTCTACATTTTTCTCCAGCTCTGTCCGGAACCCTCTGTTGTGATTCCTGTCAGGGCAGTCAGTGGTGGTAGCCAGGCCCCATCTAGTTGTGCTGAATTCAGTCTGGTGGAGGCTGTGGTACTTGTGGTGCATTAGTCTCACCCTTCTTTTCTGAGTTACTCCTCCCTCATTAACATGAATTTGCTGCCCGCTAAGGTTCCTGTCTAATCTTTTGAGGTGTTGTTGTCAATTTGATCCCATATAGATAGCTCTTAAAAGAGCATGATGCTCAAGACACATGTTTTTTACTAGTTAAGCTAAACTGTTGTTTGGTTTCAAAAAGACTTCAGGAGGTATTTTTGCTTTAAGATTTAAAGATTATCTCAGGTCAGTAATTTCAGGAGTTCATCCAACCTTCATGGCTCCAGAAAGTTTGGAGTCCATGAGAATTTGAAATACTGTTCTGTATTTTTCCTCTTTTGATCAGGATTCTTCTATGGCATCTTTGATCAAAATGTTCAGTAATGGTAGCCAGGCACTACCAGTTATTCTGGTCTCATGGAAAAGGAGGCAGTTGTTCATGGAGGCAATTACCACAAATTCCCTATCCTCCTCCTATTCCTGACTCTCCTTCCTCTGTTGTTCCAGGCGAATAGAGGCCAGTTGTTGTGCCTTGGAATGCCGCTTGCAAGCTTTTAAGACCCCAGGCACTACGCATCGAACTAGGAGGTAGAACAGAGACACTAAACATGTCATTAGGTGTATTAACTGGGATATCCCATGAAACCATGACCCAAAACCTCCAACCCAAGAAACCAAATCCCATGAGGTTTTTTGTTGTACATAATCAGCCTCAGCAGTTAGTCTTTGTCTTTGTCATTGGTGTAAATATACCTATCACACAGCTTTTGCCAATTCAATTTTTTACAGGTGTATAACTTATTGACAGCAATTACAACAATTGGCTGTGCAACCCTACCCTTAATCATCACGATATTTCCATCACCATCAACCCCTTCCTTCTGTTTCCTCCAGCCCCTGGCAACCACTAATAAACTTTGTTCTCTATACATCTGTCTTTTTATATAAGTGAAGTCATGCAATATTTGTCCTTTTGTGATTGACTTATTTCACTCAGCATAATGTTTTCTGGTTCCATCCATATTGTAGCATTCATTTCTCTGACTGGCTGAGTAGTATTCTATTGTATATATGTACCACATTTTGTTTATTCATTTATCTGTTGATGGGCATTTCGGTTGTTTCCACATTTTGGCTATTGTGAATAGTGCTGCAGTGAACATTGGTTTACAAGTCTCTGTTTGAGTCTCTGCTTTCAAGTCTTTTGGGTATATACCTAGGAGTAGAATTGCTGGGTCGTATAGTAGTTCTAGGTGTCAGTTATTTTTTTCATAGCACCTCTAGGCCAAAAGAAATACCTAATAGTTCCATTTATTATTTAGTTTTGGTTAACATGCTCAGTGGCTAACTAAAAAGTTGGAGGTCCAAGTCCACCTAGAGGCACCTGAGAAGAAAGGCCTGATGATCTACTTCCAAAAAATCAGCCGTTGAAACCCAGTGGAGCACAGTTCTGTTCTGACACACATGGGTCCTTATGAGTTGGAAGCAAATTCATGGCAATTGGTTTTTTTTGAACAACTTACTGAAAGTATTCATAGCCTAACAACTTATTAGCTATTTGAAAAAATAATACACATAAATAGAAAGAAAATATTTTTACTTCATTCTTAAATAACGATTACTAATGGGATGTGTTGTAATCACTGAGCATTGTACATCTACTCAAACCTCATATCCTGTTCCACACTGATTTTTGATGGTGCTTGCTTTATCACAGCAACTGCCAAAAACCTGGCTTTGCAAAGATTGATGTCGTCAAAAGGAATATAGCACAATCTAATGCTGAAAACGTGAACTACCTCGAGCTAGTAGATTGTGCAATGTCCAAATTTTAAAATACGTTAAAATTTTAAAATATCCTGCTGCACCCTTCTGAGTTCACTGTAGAGTGTACAGGGTACCTTGGTACACAGTTCGGGAACTGTGGAAACAGCCATCATATTGTTGCTAAGAATGTAAACTTGATGTAGCCTTTGTGGGAAAGTGAGAAATTTGCCAATATCTATCAAAATTATAAACGTGCATACCTTTTGGCCCAGCAGTTCTACATACAGAAATTTATCCTATAGGTATTCTCCCACAATATCTATGAATGAAAAATGTATCAGCTCAGCCCTTGTAGCATTGTTTTTGAGTAGCAAAAGACTGGAAAAAACCTAACTGTCCATCAAGAGAAGACTGGTTAAATTATGATCCATCCATACAATGTAATAAAAACTAAAACCCATTGCCATCAAGTCTATTCCGATGCATAGTGACCCTATAGGAATAATATGTAGCTATTTAAAAATGTACCAACTCGTTGAGAGACAATATGGAATTACTGCAAGGTATTTTGTTAGATGATAAAAGTAAGATGCAGAAGAATTTACGTGTTGTGCTGCTATATCCTGTGTAAAAATGAGGAGAGAAAAATACGTAGGTACTGGCTTGTACGTACGTCAGTTATCTTTGGAAGGACACATCAGAATCTGATAATACAGGTTACCTCTGGGGAGAGGAAATGGGTAAGAGGGAGACTTTTTACTGACTATCTTTTTATTCATTTTGAATTTTGAACTATGTAGGATGTTAGTTATTCAAAAAATAAATAAAAAGTAAATTAGTAGAAACAATGAATATAACATAGTTTCACCACTAACATAGTCATGAATTCCATCATTTATATACTATTAATGAGGAATAATTTTTAGGGCGGAAATTATATTCCAGTAAACTAATGAAGAATCAAGATCGGACATTTGATGCTTTAAAGTTATATTTTGTTTTGTTTGTTTCAGGATTTAGAAAATTACATATTGGAACTTATCCCTACTTTGCCACAATTAGATGGGCTGGAAAAATCGTTTTACTCCTTTTATGTCTGTACTGCAGTTAGGAAGTTCTTCTTCTTTTTAGACCCTCTAAGAACAGGTAAAAGAAAATCTTATCTAACTTAGAAATTACAAGAATATTATTATTTCTAAATCTCGATAACTAGAGAAAAGTCTTGAAAATGTCATTTAATTATTTTCCTAATATGTCATTGTCATTAATAATGTGGTGAATTTTAAGTAGGTAGAAAAGTACTCAAAACAGCAGCAGTGTTTTGGTGTAGATTTTATATTAAGCTCTTCTTTTATCATTTACTGGCAACAACTATAACCAGCTGTGTGACAGTGGAAATGCCACTAACCTCTCACAGTTTCTTCCCCCCTAAAATGAAGAGACATAAGCTAGGTAATCAATCACTGTGGCTCCTTCCAGTTCTTATATAATTTGTAGCCCTTAATTTGTGATGTGCTGGAGGATTGTTCTCTTTTTGATGAAAAGTATGCATTTGGGAACTATAAGAACCATTTAACCATTATATATTTTTCTATTATGTAAACGATCCTATATGGGGAACAGATTAGTAATTTGGCCTCATCCACAGTATGCTTTATCAACTATCTTAACCTGCTCAGACTTCAGTATGTATAACGGGCAGAGGAAGGAACAGAGAAGGCCCAAATCAAAGTATTCGGTTCTCCTTCTGTTGTTGAAAATTCAGCTGAGCCCATCACAGTACATGGTAGCTGACAAATCTTTTTTAAACTCTTCCACTGTAGGCACATACACATCTTTTCCCTTTGAAGTTATACAAAATAATAATAGCTAACAGTTTTGACTGTTTGTTATACACCAGGCACTGTCCGAGGCATTTTATACAGATTCTTTTCATTTATTCCTCAAAATCCCATAAGGAGGGTACTATTATTGTCCATATTTTATATATGAGGTAATTGAGACTTAAATAGATTACCTATCTATAAGTGGCATTCAGACTTTCATCTGTCTGCTCTTAACCATGCCTCTATTGCTTCCTATACCAGAACCTTCCACATATCCATGTTCACAAAATATTCAACAGTTTTATTTGGAATCTAATATCAGTGTAATTTAGAAAGGATTTATCACTTGGATTTATATAGTTAGTGGTATACAAGTAGACATGCAAGTAGAGATTTTATTAAATGTTCCCTGCAGACTTATGTAATAAGGACTTTAGAGCATAAGAGCTGAGAAGCTTTAAATACCTCTTCTAAAATAATACTTTTTAAAAATTAAGTTGCTCTCGTTTTAAAAATGAAATTAAGTAATTGTGTTTCTTTATGTTCTATAAAGGGAAGATAAAAATTCAAGATATTTTAGCATGCAGCTTCCTAGATGATTTATTGGAGGTAAATATAGTGTTTGTTTGTTTGTTTGTCTAATTATATCGCTTGACAGTTACTGCCTTCTGATTATGTCTCTTTCTTCATTTAGCTAAGGGATGAGGAACTGTCCAAGGAGAGTCAAGAAACAAATTGGTTTTCTGCTCCCTCAGCCCTGAGGGTTTATGGTATGTTCCTGTCATAATGCTAAAATTTAAATTATCCATTCCTCAGTTAATTAGTTTCCAGAGGACAATTTTATACATAGGCTAATTTACCTTAACATCAAGGTATTCTAATTACCTTAAGATCTAGTATTCAAGATTACTAAAGCTTACTTGTTTAAATACCATTGCATTTTTACTTTGGTAAATTTTTTGTAAATCTTTTTAAGGTATTACACTTTACTTTCAAACTGAACATACAGAATGTAATTTCTTCCTTTCTTGTTGACCCAGGAGCATCATTATGAACATCAGCTATTGTCTTGCATTGTGATAAAATGCTGCTCTCAGGTCACAAGGGAAGGTGTTCTAGGGCTTGGTTTGCTCTTTTATTGAATTTCATTAGTCTGCTACATTATTCTGTTGGGTGATTCTTCCAACTCCATTATGGCATCGTTGATCTCTGCTTTCAAGTGCCAGTGACAGTGCTTTCTGTTGACCCCTACCTCCATCTAATTTAGAAACCTGGGGCAGTTCTGAAAGGTTGCAAACTGAAAATAAATAATGATGTAAGTGAAATAGCCCAAAGGCCATGGCCTTCCTGTCGTTTTGACTGTTTCTAGTTTAATGGTTGTTCTGATCGAGATTGCAGAGATAGCTGATGTTTTTACAGTAAGAGCACTACCTTAACGGTACTTAGTTTGAAAATCGAAATACTAACCAATAAAAAGGACTTTTTGCTAATGTCTATCCTTTTTTTCTTTATTTAGTTTATTTTGATCACAAGTGTCTTTTCATCATCTTTCTTCCCAAGGCCAATATTTGAATCTTGATAAGGATCACAATGGCATGCTCAGTAAAGAAGAACTCTCCCGCTATGGAACAGCAACTATGACCAATGTCTTCTTAGACCGTGTTTTCCAGGAGTGTCTCACTTATGATGGAGAAATGGTAGTAGTTTAAATCTCCTGATATGTTAAAAAAAAATTTAGGTGTCCACAGTTTCCACAGACCCTTTTTTTGATACAGCATTATTTTTGTTTCAGTGTGTAACCATATCTTAAGGAGCCCTGGTGGCTCAGTGGTTAAGCACTCGGCTGCTAACTGAAAAATTGGTGGTTCGAACCCACCAGCAGCTCCGTGGGAGAAAGATGCAGCAGTCTGCTTCCATAAAGATTATACCCTTGGAAACCCTATGGGGCAGGTCTACTCTGTACTGTAGGGTCATTATGAGTCGGAATTGACTCTATGGCAATGGGTTTCGTTTTGGGAACAGTATCTTGAACAATATCTTTGATCTTAAGATAAATTTGTTGAAAAACCTTATTTCCTATGTGTGCTTAGTTTAAATAGAAAATTTTAATACCTTATTTGTCCTTTTATCATTGTAATTCAACATACTTGAGAAGGAAAATTGTAAATAGCATTTTAAGTCTCCATTCTTGCTAAGGATGTGCTAAAACATGTGTTAAGGATCTGGTAAATTTTCCAAAGCAAATGCTTAAGAAAGTCATATTATCAGAAGAGAACAGGGTTTTCGGTTTTATCTTTTAGCTATAGCAGTTTGTTAAACGTCATTGTTAACCATCTGCAAAGGAAAAAAGGCACAGAAACTCTGCTTTGTGACTCCCACAGCTGTTGACAGGGAGGAGCTTGTAGTATACTAATGACTTCTGGTGAATAAAGAAAACTGGAGGCCACAACTGTGGATGGAGTTAGACCATGATGAGGCTGCATTTCTCTCTTTATACTTCAGTTGGTGCAAAAATTCTTGATCTTAGCCTACAAAATCCTTTCCAAGAATTTTTTTCTACGAAAGAATCTCCCAAGTAGTCTACTTATTTTCATCATGCAAAAAAAGTAATGTGTGAATATCCCTTTGGTGTAGGAAGAGCTCTGTGTTCTCTTCATGTCTTTCTAGCTCTTATTTGTACTCTTTTACCTGTTTTCAGATGAGAACAGTTTGAGCTCACTATAGAACATCTGGCAGTCTCAAGATGGTTTTCTTAAAAACATCCTTATTGGAAATCATCTGATTTAAAAATTTTAAGCAATATTTCAAAATAGCTTTTTAAATATAATGTTCTGTTTCAGATAATTTTTTTCAAAATGACTACACTGAAATGAAGATGTAAATGTAGTGGTAGCTTATGATGACCTTAGTCACTATAGTCAAAATAGCTTTAGATCACCAGATATTCACTTGAAAAACTAATTCCAACTAAAGCCTCTAATAAATGTCTTTTTTTTTTTTTTAACAGGACTATAAGACCTACCTAGACTTTGTTCTTGCATTAGAAAACCGAAAAGAACCTGCAGCTCTGCAATATATTTTCAAACTCCTTGATATTGAGAACAAAGGATATCTGAATGTCTTTTCCCTTAATTATTTCTTTAGGGTAAGTCTTATTTGTGTAAAATATTTTGTACCATTTGGTTTAAATTACCTAGTGACAATTTTACATGATTTGTAATTTTTTTTTTTTTAACTTAAAAAGGCTTACATACAACAGATTTCAGAAGGAAATCAAGATTTTTTTTTTCTTTTTAAAAAATATAAATGGGCTAAATTAAAGCTGATTTGGGATGTAGAATACTAAAATTGTGTATTATGTGTATGTCAAGGGATGTATTAGCCATTGGAGATACAAACATGCATGAGAAATCCTGTGTTCTTGGTGACCAAGTGTATAAAATCCTATAGAAGCTTTAATTAAATAGTTAGGAAAGGTAGCTCTTTTCCACAGAAGTCTTGCAGACTTTTGTAGTTGCAGATTCTTTTAATTGCTGTACTGTAAAAATAAATAAATAAAAATAATTTAAAAACTGGCCAGAATCATCTGCTGCATTTCAGTGTGAAACGTTTACTGAAGCACTAATTTTGTGCCTTAATTGGTCTCAGATGAGTTCTTAGGTAGGAATTGATTGTATTTGATAAGCATTCAGATACAGCAGGTATACAAGTAGGAATGTCTGCCCTTGTAAGACAAAAAATATTCCTCAATTTGAATAGTGACTTTTCCACTGGATGGAAGTTTTGTACAGTAATATCCCACTCCATCACCGTATTTCCATAGCTAGTTTTTATTTTTATCAACAGTAAAGATCAACAGTAGAAAATTTTTTTTAAGCACTAAAAAAGACATTTTCACATCTTTGTCATAGACCATTGTCCCCTAAAGCCTTTTTCTTTTCCATTTTAAAACATTTTTGGTATCTTTAAATAACTCTGTTTTCTGAATTTATCCTTATGACTTTCATAGCATATGTTTCATAATTTCATGGTAAATTCCCTCAAAGGCTTTCCATTATGAATTTTTAGGTAATAGTGACTATAAATATTATAAGGATAAATTACAGTCTCGGTGTTTAAAAAAAAATAAACTCACTGCCATTGAGTTGATTCTGACTCATAGCAACCCTGTATTACTTTTTTTTTAATTGAATACTATATGAGCATAAATTAATTGCTAATCTGAGAGGATAAGACCAACCTATCATAGGTGTGCCCCCACTTTAGGCAAACCTATTAAATGAACATTCAATTTTAGAAGAGCCAAGTATGTCTTTTGGAAATTAAACACAAAACCCTTTTTCATAAAGATTTTAGTATCTTCTACTTTTAGAATATTAAATTTTGTTTATAAAATAATTTAAAGTATTTCTTATATGCATCTATTTTATCAAAGTTTTATTTAGGTTTGGTTGTATGGACTAAGGTGTAAAGTTCTGGCACTGAACCCTGTAATCCTGGGCTGGTTGTGGAGCCTTTGTCCATCAGTATCCCAGTGGTAAAGCAGGGCCTGAATGGTGTACTCTGTGTCACACCATTCAGGTCTACCACTCTGCTTATAGTAGCCAAAAGTGTACTCACAGACACTGATCTCCATAGTTCAAAGAGATTCCCTATGGATATTCTGATATTCGGAGCATCCAGGGACGAATTATCCAATAAGCAAGGTAGGCATGGGCTTACTTGTGCTTACTTACTCATCTGTAGTGAACAATTTCACATGGGTTTCACCACATCAAAGTGAAACACAGGTGAAATTGTTCACTGCAGATGAGTAAGCACAAGTAAGCCTGTGCTTACCTTGCTTACTGAGTCTTCGCTCCCCACCCCACTACTGGGATTGTAAATTTGAAAAGAGGCTTTGGTTCTGTAGGAAGGTGCTTTGGGTTTGGAAGAGAGACAGATGCCAACCATACCTAGAAGTAGAATCTTTGATGTGCTGACATGTGAAGTTGTTCACTATAGATTAGTAAGCACAAGCAAGCATGCGCTTACTTTGCTCATCAGATAATCCGCCCCTACCCTGTTGCCATCGAGTCGATTCCAACTCATACTGCCCCTGGTAGCACCTTAAACAGAGTAGTCACTTGGATCATATTTAGTTGAATATTTACCAAGAATTTTAAGGTTCACATTTTCCATAGTGAATGATTATCACCTGAAATATCTATTAATCCAACTGGATCATAGTGGTTCCTTCCTTTTTTTTTTTCCAATAAAGTTTGTAAAAGGGAAGAATTTGAGGGAGGACAGCCTCCATTTTTTCTGTCAAGTAGAAGGCAGGGTATGGGGTGGGAAGAAAGGGTGGATTAGGGGCTTCAAGAGTGGTGAAAATATGAACAGTGTTCATGGAAAATGGAAGGAGCATAACAGAATAATTGCTAGGCCACGCTGAGGGCCCCCTTGAGGTTGGAGATCATGCCTATGTAGCAGCAGCAATCTGCAGTCTTGTGTCATTTTCTTCTGGAGTTCTCAGTAGCTACGGTGTAGGACTAGAAAGGCAGATGGTTATACTAATCCAGTGTTCAGGTTTTGCTGACTGGATGTGGAGCAAGATCAAGGAAGTTGAGAATGTTGGCAGAAGGGGTTGAGACAATGAAGCTTGTGGTCTGATAGGAAAGAAAGGAAGTGAACCTAGGAAAGGCTAAATTGGGGCAGGAGGAAGGTTATTATATGTTTTATTTATTTTCAGATTTATTTCTATTAAATACAGGCCATACAGGAACTAATGAAAATCCATGGACAAGATCCTGTTTCATTTCAAGATGTCAAGGTTACTTTTTCCTTTAATTTACATAATACCAGATAAATCATTTATATTAAATGAAATTTTATATGAAAGCAACTTAGGAGCTATGAAGTACTATACAGAATCAGATATTTGCTCTCATGTGTGCTAACTGATATGTAAATCATTAGAAGGTGAGACTGTATTTAGACTGATTGATTTGTATAGCTTATGATTTTAGCATTGTCAGTCTTGTGTTCTCATTGGAAGCATTCATTCATTGTCTTTGAAAATTAAGAAAATATAGCCTGCATCCCTTCACAGCCTGTTCCACTACAAACAGAATTTTTAACTTGGGAACTGTTTAAGTTAGGGTGTGTTTTTGGTCTGCTACTTTAAAGGGTTTGTTCACTTTGGTATTAGATTTAAGGAGACATCAATCCTACAGTATGGAAACTACCAGTATTAGAAACACATGCTGCTACCCAGCATTTTCTGACTTGCACCGATTATTAAAAAACATTGAGTATCCAGTACTCATTCAGGTTCAGGTTGAGTAACTTAATAAAATGGCCCTGTTCAATTTTAAGTAAGTATAAGATAAAGGGCTTTTTGGTTTAATATATATCAAACAAATTTGAAACTTTGCATCAGGCAGTTTAAGAACTAGTAATTTTAAACTGCAACCACCCTAAACAGGGAGATTTCACAAACATACAAAATTAAAAGTTCACACATCTACCTGAGTTGTTCTAATCTTTTCCCCCTTCGCTAGTGGATTTTTTGTTGTTGAGAATATACACAGTAAAACATAAACCAATTCAACAGTTTCTACATGTACAATTCAGTGACATTGATTACATTCTACAAGTTGTGCTTCTAATCTGAATGCAGTTTGCCTCTTTAGATGCTACTAAAATACTGAGTAATTTTACTACAAAAAGTAGAAGATATGTACTAATTCCTTGGAAATACTCATATTAACATCTAACTTCCTCCCCTCTTTGCCATCTTAGGTCCATGGTAGGTTGACATCAATACTGGAAATGAAGCTTTGTATCTTGATTCTGAAGCAGTTAAATTTTTACTTTAAATGAACTGAGTTTCCACTTAAGTAAATCAATTAGAAGACAATAGTAAAGTATAGGGAGGCAATATATTCAAAGAGCACTGCACTAGATAGTTCTGTCATTAATTAACAATGTAGCATGGATTAAACTCTAAGCCTATTTCTTTGTTTATAAAATGTGGACTAGCTATCACATAGCTAAGGAAACTTCCAATAAAATTTTGTGATTATAGGTAGAAAAACGAGATTACCTGTTAAATGGAAAAGAAAAACTAGAACAAAATAATTTTATATAAGCTCTGTGTCAGTCCTGAATTTTAGACATTATGTGATGGAAATTCTTAAAGTGAAATCAGATACCAGATTTAACTATTTTTTCCCTCATTACAGGATGAAATCTTTGACATGGTAAAACCAAAGGATCCTTTGAAAATCTCTCTTCAGGATTTAATCAACAGTAATCAGGGAGACACAGTCACCACCATTCTAATTGATCTGAATGGCTTCTGGACATATGAGAACAGAGAAGCCCTTGTTGCAAATGACAGTGAAAACTCTGCAGACCTTGATGATACGTGATCTTTGAAAGCTTGAATGCTGCATGCAAAACCTTTGAAGCAGAATTCTTGGAAATGGTCTAAATAAAACATTTTCATCTGCTTATAGAACACAGCAAATGTGTTAGTTACTGGAATTTTGGTTGCAATAGTTTGGAAGCAATAGAACCAAATAACTGCTTTTTAGGAGGTGGTAAATTCTGGTCCCATTTAATTTCTAATGCCAACTGGTTTGCTGAATATAGGTGTCCATGTCTACTTTAAGTCTGTGTACTCTTTAGAGATAGTTTTTTTTTTCTAAATTTTATTTTGTTGAGAATATACACAGCAAAACATACACCAATTCAAGTTTATACACGTACAAATTTAGTGACATTAATTACATTCTTTGAGTTGTATAACCATTCTCACCCTCCTTTTCTGAGTTGTTCCTCCCTCATTAACAAACTCACTGCCCCCTAAGGTTCTACTCTTTAGAGTTGCTGTTGTCAATTTGATCTCATACAGATAGTTCTTAAAAAGAGCATAATGCTCAAGGCAGACATTTTCTACTAGTTAAGCTAAACTATTGTTCAGTTTTAAGATGACTTCAAGGGATTTTTTTTTGGTTTAAGGATTATCTCAGGGCAATAGTTTCAGGGGTTCATCCACCCTCCATGGCTCCAGAAAGTCTAGAGTCCATGAGAATTTGAAATTTTATTCTGTGTTTTCCCCGTTTTGATCAGGGTTCTTCGATGGAATCTTTGATCAAAATGTTCAGTAATGGTAGCTGGGCACCATCGAGTTATTCCGGTCTCATGGCAAAGGAAGAAGTTGTTTGTGGAGGCAATTAGCCACACATTCCATATCCTCCTCCTATTCCTGACTATCCTGATAAAGGTTAAGTTTTTATGAAATGTTTCTGACATTAATCACTAAGAATTATAATGAATTATAATGTCATTTAACTCTCGGTCTTCTAAAATATTACATATAGCAAAGATAATAATAGAATTTCCATTTATTAACATAGAGTTATTTCTGGGTTATAAGTGTTTAGGACATCTTTTAATAGGATGTTTCCAATAAAAAGTATTCAAACTAATATTTTAATTAAAATCATTGCCATAAAAATTTTGTCTAGCTTTATTAACTATTACCAGGTTTATATTTTATAAAGCATAACTTTTATTAAGAGCCATGAGAATTTATGTTAATTAAGTGTAAAAGGATCTTCAATTAAAGTAACTGTTGTGTTTGGCTTTTATGAGATGAAAGATTAGAAGACGGTAGAATATCATGAACTATGATACAGAGGGATTAGTAGTTATTAAAAGGCTTGAGACAAATTAGGAAAAAGTGAAAGAGGCTTAAAGTAAAACCATTTAATGCATTTATGGGAAATTTTATAGTTTACATAAAAAGTATAAAAATTTAAGGCACAGTTAATAACTAAATTTATAAACATTACAAATTTGCCACGGTTGGACAAGTAGAGAAAGTAAAATTCAAGAAATATAAAACCTTCATAAGTCACTGTTTTCTTTCTGCTACAATTAGAAAAGTTCCTAGGTGACCTCCTTTAGATAGATACTAGTGCCTCTAGGAAGAGAAGATTCAGAACATCACCTTTAGATATGCATCCCTTCATTTGATACTCATATGAGTTGGAAGTACGAAATCAAATCAAGTTAAAAACAAACTGGAGGGAAGAGGTCAGATTAGCATGTTTTAAAGCTACTGGTAAATTAATTTATGGTGACATTAATTACATAACCTACATGGTCTGAAGAGTAATTCTTTAAGCATTAATTTAAAGAGTTTATACCCAATGAATAAAGATTACCATTACATATTATGAGTCACCATACCATGAATCCATATAACTGAAGACTGCTAATAAAGAATTTAATTATCCTTCCTAAATCCTTCCCATTTCAGCTGAAGAATTTAGTGGCCAAATTTTCACGTTCATGGATGATAGATTTCCATAATAAGCCCACTGTACCTGTATTGTTTCTTTGAAGCCATATTTTATATAAATATATTTAAGATTGAAACCTTAACGCTGTTTAGAAAGCTATTAACATAGCCATTAATTTTTAAAAGCATTTTTAAGTTGGTGAACAGGCATTTAAAAGCATTTCTAGAATAATCCACTCTTCCTTATCCACATTTGGTTATACATCAAAGTCATACAGGTATATCATAAGATTCTGAACATATTTTTAGGAATATTTTCAAAATTAGCTTCATATTATATACCTTTGTAAGGTTTGCAAACAGTTCAGTGGGTAGAGAAATGGCCAACCTGGTCTGAGTAAACTGTCTACCTCACTACCGCTACTTCAGAATGGTGAATGACAGCAACTATTGCTCCTTGTACAGTATTTAACAGTGACCTCCTGAGAGGTTAAATCTTCATTTGTACCTCCACTCTTAAGAGTCACAAGATGCCGTGGTGTTAATCATTATGTATTACCATTTGAATACAAATATATTTGTTCCATAACTAGCACTTTTAATGTTAGGTTAAATGAATAAATTACTGAAAAGAATGACAAACTGCACTAAAAAATAGAAATCTATCTTAATATTTGGTGCTGTTACAAACTGGAGTCCCGGGTGCTGCAAATGGTTAACGCATTCAGCTGCTAACCAAAGGGTCAGAGGGTTGAATCCACCCAGAGGCACTCAGAAGAAAGGCCTGGCGATCTACTTCCAAAAAATCAGCCACTGAAAACCCTGTGGAGCAGAGTTCTACTTTGACACACACGGGGTCAAGTGGGCTGGTTGTTATAAACTAACTCAAACACTCTTCCGTAAAATAAGGTTACTCTCAATGAAACAAAATTCAAAGGGCTTCCATCTTAATCCTTTTATTACCCATTCAATAAACCAGCCTTAGCACAAAATTAATGGTTAGCTATATATAAATGCAAGGCAACATGAGAAAATCCAGGGGAAAAAAAAATCCTCATTTTAATTTGAGATTAGGAATATCAACTCCAATGAGTCTTAATCAGCAATTCACCCATCTTTTCCAAACACACAAGTTAACACAAGCTTGATAATTTTTTTTACCTCTTCGTTAGTGATGACGGGCCCTAGCGTGTCCTCAACTTTTTTTTAAAAACAAAAAAATCACTAATTGGACACACTAAAAGCATAGTACAAATACCCAAATTTCAGATCTGGCTTTTGCTAGATAGAGCCTAAGAATAAAGAAACATTTTCCCATTCTGGATAACTTAATAATTTAAAATATAATTATATTAAGTCCCACCGAATAGAGAATGTGAAAGGTCATGGTATAAAAACAACACCAGGATTTGAAGTTTGATAGTCATTTCATTTCTAGGGTGGGACAGAGACTGGGTTTTGTTTGCTTTCCGTAATTACTTCACAGTCTCCCTCCATTTCAAAACTGACATTCACAAATGAAGCAGAAACCACTGTTTCTGGCTGATCTTTCTGAACAACGGAATCAGTTTGCAGCTGCTTCTGTTGTTCTTGATATCGTCTTTCAGCTTCTTCAGACATCCTGTTTTCCTCTTCTTCTTCTTCTTCCTAAAAGGAAAAAATATTAAGAATTGTTGAAGTATAAATGTCCAAAAGGGAGAATATTTTTTCTCCCACTGTCAGCTTCTCTTTTTTTTTTTTAGGTCAAAACAGTGTCCTGTCCAATTTAGTCTATTTAAGATAAGACTTACTTCCCCCTCCCCATTCTCAAATAACTATTGTTTAACATTTTAAGGAAAGTGAAGGTATTTTTGAAACATGGTATTGCCCTGCTTATCACAGATGAGGCTGAGGAGACTTTGACAGAGACTATGTCTTTTCAGATTAAGTCTAACATAAATTTAAAAAATAGCTAGTACTACATATATCACTTCAAATTATAGGGTACATTCACTAAATGGGACAGCATGGATAGTATTCCCATAAGAACTTAATGTACACATAAGGCAGTTCCTGCCCTCAAGAATTTAATCTAGTAGGAATGTTAAGACATGTAAAAATAGTATTAAAAAAGAAAGGAATAGCACTATAGAGATTAAGAACTAGTAAATAAATTATAGCTCTGAAACTACTAAATTCATGGAGAAGGTGGCACTTGTATTGGACTTGCCATATGGAGTAACCTATCTAGGAAAATTAATCTGGTGCTTGTTTGAGGGTTAACAAGAGTGAGATACCATTTAAGAGGCTATTACAATAGTCCAGATGAGGTAATGATGCTCTAAACAAGGCTGGTAGCACTCATTTGTTCACAACATATTTTTGAAACCACCTAACATATAAAATCAGCTGACCTTTCTAGACTCATCTCCCACTCCCACATTGTATCCTATGCTCTAGCGACAAAAAACTAATATTCTTGCCATTTTCGCAAACACATAATGTATCTTTATGCCTCTACAGTCTAGCTTTAACTCAACTGCCCTTCTCATATGCTTGAAGGAGAATAACAACAGACTAATCTTTACTGCATGCTCACCAATATGCACTAAGTGCTATTCTAGGCATTTGTATATATCAACTCATTTAATCCATACAGCAATCTTGCAATTCTTCTCATTATAAAATGAGGAAACTGTGGTTAAGTATCTTGCCCAAGGTTACGAAGTTAGTAAGTGGCAGACCCAGGATCAGGCCCTTTGGTTCTTGAGCCCATGCTCTTAAGCACTAAAGCTTTCTTATTGTTTAAGGTTAAATTCATTTCACCCAACCTAAAACCTCACTATATCGGCAGACAGCACCGCTGTCATCTTTGTGCCTTATCAACTGGCATATACACATTTCTATTACAGTACTTGTAGTTTTCTATACGTTAAATTCACTCCTTTCCTTCTACATTCAGTCTATGTGTCCTAAATACAGAGACTGCCTCTTGCTTCTTTCATCTTAAAATTGGAATAATAATTGAATGAGAGGTGTGTGAAGATTAAACAAATAATGCACATAAGGAACCTCACATAGCACCTCGCCCAAGAGTTGAAAAATAGCAGCTGTTTGAAAAAGAGTTCTTTCTATTTTCCCAGGATTGTAACCATTCAAAAATGTTTGATGAATTGGTGATAACACAGATAGCTAAATCCTCTCTACCTCAGCATTTAGTAACTAGAGTAGCACAAGAGTTTCAACTAAAGCCAACTGCTACTGAAAATGCTTTGGGGCAGCAGCAGTCACACAAATTGGAACTGAAGTGTTCTTCCCCCTAATTCGCTGTTGTGGGAAGAGAACTAGACTTGAAGTTTGAAGACTTGATATTAAATCCAAATCTAATACTTCCTAGTTTTGTGACTTTGGCCAAGTTACTTAAACCTCTCTGTACCTGTTTTCTTATATATAATTATCAGATAATATACTATTTACTTCACTGAGACATTATGAGGATAAACTATAAAACATATGTGAAAGTGCCTTACATGACACTTAGCCCACAAGAGAGATTCTATAAATTCATTCGTTCAACAAATATTTATGGAGTGCTTAACTATGTGAAGAGGACTTGAAGCACTTACTGAAGAAGATCAAAGACCACAGCCTTCAGTACGGATTACACCTCAACGTAAAGAAAACAAAAATCCTCACAACTGGACCAATAACTAACATCATGATAAATGGAGAAAAGACTGAAGTTGTCAAGGATTTCATTTTACTTGGATCCACAATCAACACTCATGGAAGCAGCAGTCAGGAAATCAAAAGACACAGTGCACTGGGCAAACCTGCTGCAAAAGACCTCATTGAAGTGTTGAAAAGCAAAGATATCACCTTGACCCAAGCCATGGTGTTTTCAATCACCTCATATGCATGCGAAAGCTCGACAATGAATAAAGAAGACAGAAGAATTGATGCTTTGAACTGTGGTGTTGGTGAAGAATATTGAATATACCATGGAATGCCAAAAGAATGAACAAATCTGTCTTGGATGAAGTACAACTAGAATGCTCCTTAGAAGAAAGGATGGTGAGACTACATCTTACATACTTTGGACATGTTGTCAGGAGGGATCAGTCCCTAGAGAAGGACATCATGCTTGGTAAAGTACAGGGTCAGCAAAAAAGAGGAAGACCCTCAATGAGATGGATTGTCACAGTGGCTGCAACAATGGGCTCAAGCATAATGACGACTGTGAGGATGGCGCAGGACCAGGCAGTGTTTCATTCTGTGGTGCACAGGGTCACTGTAAACTGGAACTGACTCGACGGCACCTAACAACAACGACAACTAACTATGTGCCAGGCACTGGTCTAAGTTCTCAGACTGAATAAAAGAGACAAAAATCACTGCACTTGTAAGGTTATATTCTAATGGGAGCATGACAAAAAATAAACAAGAATAGTAATTTATGCAGTATGTTAAAACCAAAACTACACCCTGACAATACCAGCACTATTCAAAAAAACAGAAAATAACAAACACTGGAGAGGTTGTGGGGAGAGTGGAACTGTTATGCACTGCTGGTAGGAATGTGAAATGGTACATCCACTATGGAAAACAATATGGCACCTCCTTAAAAAGCTACAAATAGAAATACCATATGATCCAGCAATCCCACTCCTAGGAATACATCTTAGAGAAATAAGAGCTGTCATACCAATAGAAATAGGGACACCCATGTCCACTGCAGCATTATTCACAATAGCAAAAAGATGGAAACAACCTTAGTGCCCATTAAAAGATGAATGGATAAAGAAATTATGGTACATACACAGAATGGAATACTACGCAATGATGAAAAACAATGATGAATCCATGTAACATCTCACAACATGGATGAATCTGGAAGATATGCTGAGTGAAATAAGTCAATCACAAAAGGACAAATATTGTATGAGACCACTATTATAAAAACCCTAGAACAAGTTCACACACAGAAAAAAACAATATTTGATAGTTATGAGGGAGGGGAAGGGTGGGATGGGGAAATCACTAACTAGATAGTAGACCAGTGTCAACTTTGGTGAAGGGAAAGACAACACACAATACAGGGGAAGTCAGCACAACCTGACCAAGGCACAGAAGTTTCCTAGACACATCCAAACACCTTGAGGGACCAAGTTGCTGGGGATGAGGGCTGGGGACCATGGTCTCATGGGACATCTAGGTCAACTGGCATAACATAGTTCACAAAGAAAATGTTCTACATCCTACTTGGGGAATAGCATCTGGGCTCATAAAGGCTTATGAGCGGCCATCGAAAATACATCTATTGGTCCCATTCCGTCCAGAGCAAAGGAGAATGAAGAAAACCAAAGAAACAAGAAAAATATTAGTCTAAAGGATTAAAGGGCCACATGAGCCAGAGCCTCCATCAGCCTGAGCCCAGAAGAACTAGATGGTGCCCAGCTACCATCAACAACCACTCTGACAGGGCTCACAACAGAGTACCAGAAAGAGTGGGAGAAAAATGTAAAACAAAATTGAAACTCACAAAAAAATACCAGACTACAGTCTGACAGAGACTAGAGGAACTCCCAGAGACTACGGCCCCTGGACACCCTGCTAACTCAGAACTGAAGCCACTCCTGAAGCCCACTTTTCAGACAAAGATTAGATGGCCTATAAAACAAACAGTAACACACGTAATGAACGTGCTTCTTAGTTCAGTCAAATATATAAGACCAAATGGGCAACTCCTGCCCAAAAGCAAGACGAGAAGGCAAGAAGGGACAGGAACTGGATGAATGGACGCAGGGACCCCGGGGTGAAAATGGGGAGAATGCTGTCACATTGTGGGAATTGCAACCAATGTCACAAAACAATATGTGTGTAAATTTCTGAATGAGAAACTAAGTTGAGCTGTGAACTTTCATCTAAAGCACAATTTAAAAAAACAAACAAAAACTAGTTGCCATCTAACAGAACTGTGCTGCATAGGGTCTTCAAGGCTATGATCTTCCAGAAGCAGTTCACCAGGCCTTTCTTCCAAGGTGCCTTGGTAGTCAAGCACTTAACCATTTGAGCTACCCAGGTACTCCCATGCAGTATGTCAAAAGGTGTTAAGTACGAGGGATAAAATAGATCAGCGTAAGGGGAATTGGAAGTGCTGTTGGGGAAAGGTTGTGAGGGGTTGTAATTCTAAACAGGGTGGTCAAGCCTATGTTTCTGAGGTGACATATGAGCAAAGACTTGAAAGTGAGGAAGTCAGCCACACATATATCTGGGAGAATATCATTTCAGGCAGAGGAAACAGCTGGTGCAAAGGCATCAGGGAGAACATGCCTAGTGTATTTAACGAACAGCAAGGCTGCCACCTTGGCCAGAACAGACTGAGCAAGTGTTAAGTTGGAAGGAATAAGTCAGAGGGTAATGTGTGTAATGGGGCGGGGGGCACGCAGGGGAGGAGTTGGAGAGAGTGAGAACATACAAAACCTTACAGGCTCTTCATAATGCTATGGATTTGACATATACTTCCCTTGATTCTTGACCTTAGACACCCAAAATTAAGTCTGATATAAGTATTGTTGATTTTTATACTTGATACTTTAGGATGTCAGACTACTAGTGCTTATATCAAGTTTTTATTATGTTCTAACATGATTAACTTGTTTGTTTGTATCTTTTGCGTATTATAGTAAATAGGTTTGTCTATGAACTACAAATTAACATATTCAGAGTAGTACAAGTTCAAATTATAATAGTTTATTCATTTCCTAGGATAAAACCTAAAAAACAGATATAAATTGAAACCTAAAAATTTAATATTAACCTGGTCAATAAATCATATCCCAGAGTATACAGTATTGACACATCCGCTATAACATTCATTCCATAATACTATTTCCTGAACACCTATCATGAGAGGCACTCTGCTGAGAATGCCCTATATCATCATCTCATGTGATTCTTACAATTACCCTGTTTAATGCATATTATCATTCCTGTTTTACAGGGGAGAAAACTGAGGCTTAGAGAGTTAGACAACTCACCCAAGAGCATACACCTAGTAAGGAAGATGGGATTCAAAACCTGCAGTTTAATTTCAAAATCTGCTCTCTTAATCCCTATACTATCTACCTTATCTCCCTTTCCTCAAAAGCACTATTACCTGGCAATGAATGTGGAGCACATAATATACTTCATTAAAGCTGGCTTTTTTTGTTTTTTATTTTTCGTTTGTCTATTTTACATCAAGCCTCATCACCCAGATTCCTCAATTTTTCATAAAATCTAGCTTAGCTCTGTACATAGATCACACAGAAATTGAAGCATTTTTAAAAATCTAAAATGTATGTCAATTTGATAAAAGTAATTACTGACATCAGAATTAAATGCCTAGCAGAAGGGAGCTACTTTGAGAATACATATGTTCATTATGCAATCCATCAAGTTTATAGCAAACCAAACAATCAAGAAAATATAAAAAGGAGACATACCTCCTTCTTCATCCGGTAATACTCATCAATGGCATATTGATATTTTGGGGTGCTGATGCCCAAAACAGATGCAATCTTCTCTCCAAGAAAGTCACACACTAAAGACAGAAAAGTTAAATGACTTATACAATTCCATAAACATTTCTTGAGCACTTTCTATTGCAAGGCATTGTAGGAATACAAGTTTCAGTTCCTGCTCTCAAGGAGATTATGAAAACCAAGCCCATTTCTCTTCTGTACATCCTCCTTGATCTCCTCAAGAAGCATTTATGGCTACCTCTGGGATCCCAATAATAACTTTGTGTTCATAACTCTATTATGACACCTGCCACCAGATATTATAATGATCTGTTATATGTCTATCTCTTTAAGGAGAAATACTTTTAGAGGGGTGAGATATGCATTGGGCTGAAGGAGAGGAATAGCTTGTACTATAACATTCACTGAGGGCCCACCATGTGCCAGGCACTGTGAAAGGTTAGGCTCAGAGAGGTTAAGGAACTTACCCAAGCTGACAAAGCAGATCCAAATTTCAAATCCAGGTCTGAATCTAAAGCTTATGTTCTTTCCATTACACTAAGATGTCTACCACATACTAAGTGCTCAGTAAATGTTTGTTGACTAAATTACCATTCACAGTTAGCTCTAATACAAAACAGAAAGTGATAGAAGCTATGATGGAGTTAAAATTGGGAATTCAGAGGAAAGCTTCGTGGTTTAAAACCTATAAAGTTAGCGTGATTGAGTGATAAAAATTGATAACGCATTTCCTTCAAATAGGAATTAGTTATATTTCAACTTAAGAAATGAAATATGTAAATATACAAATGAATTACAACTACAGGCTCAGAATAAGCAGTCAGACAGAATGAGAACAGTACTAATAGGGACCAAATGACAAAATGGCAAAACAGTTGCTAACAGAAAGGATTCAAGGGCATGAAAATAATATTTAATACAGTCATTTTTCAGGTTTTTTTTTTTTTTTTAACACAGCCTGGAGCTGAAGATGTTTTAAGCTGAAATACAAGTCAAATTAATACACGAAGTCTACCAATGCTAGCCAGCTGCTGAGGATAGAGTGATTTAACTCCTTGTTTCTCTTTCATTTTGGAAACATCTATTTTGGCAAAGCTTCTGTTGTTGGAGCATATTACATCAGTTATATAATATTCAAACAGAAAACCAATACCTGAGAGGGTTGATGTGGCAGCCCGAAGCATGTAAAACCATAAGTAGGGGCCCCAGGTAAGTTTTCTCTGCAAGAAGAAGTCAGGTTAGCAACATTCATACCTAAACTCGTTTTATATATTTCAGGCCAGAATAAAATAGTCAAATACTTAAAGTAGTAGTGGGCACATATTCTATGTATTCTACAGGCAATACTACAGACTATAATCTAATCAAAAATGTAAAACCTTTATAGGTAGAATTCCACAAAGACATTTTTCATTCGCCCTTATAACTACAACCACCCTAAGCCCAAGGAAGAACCAAAAAAAAGATGCAGCCACCAAATGGAATTGGTAAGTCATATGATTGATTATTCGTGGGTTAATAAACCATTTTTATGGCTAATCCAGGGTCTTTCTTTCTCCTGTCTTGCTGCTTTGTTGTCTTCACTGCTTATAAGTACAACAGGGAGAGTAGGCAGTAAAAGAACTTTAGATCATATAGTCCAACACACTTATGTTACAGCGGGAAAACTACAGTTCAGAGAAATTAAGCAGCATAACTAAGGGCATATCAAATGAGCTTTTAATGGTGGGAAAAATTAAAAAATGAGTTTTTTATTTATTTGTTTTAAGGATTAAAAAGGGACTAGACCATGAAACCAAAGACAAGCTCAGTATATATTTGGTAGCCAGGACCACTGGCAGAATGCAAATCCATAACTAATGTTGGTTGTGACTTTTGTGAAGCTCCCCAAACAGATGATAGTTTGCCTCTCTGGATAAAATCGGTACTGCAGGCATGCTTCACTGTATCAACATTTTTGTTTAGAAAAAGAAAATATAGTACAGAGCCTGCAATCAAATACATTAATGATTTTTTAATATTGGTTCCAAAGACAGGAGAAAGAGATAAACATGTCTATAATCATCCTATTAAAAAGGCAAACACAAGAATATCTGTAAGACTGGGTCAAACGGCTAAAGCTGAGGGAAGGAAACAGCATATAACCCAGTCTTGCCGTGAAAAGTAAGTATGCCAATTTCTGTGATAGTATGTATGTCTGAAAACACACAGATGTAAGGTAGATCCTTTGTCTCTATTTACTCGAGTGAATATCCAAACAAACAAATTGAGCCAAGAAAATAATGTGTATTTCTGACTCCCTTGATCAAATCTGCTGTATCTCCTATATTCAGAACAGAAGTGGTCTCTTATGTGGGGATAAGGGTTACTTTAGAGACTTAAAGATGTTGACATTAGTATTTACTTTATGGTTTACAGCAAATGAGACAGTGTCAGAAGTATAGGGAATGAAACCAATTTCTATAACACATGATAAATGATAGGGCCAAGAAACTACCTAGAAAAGGGCTAGGCATGCTTTGGAGGAAAGAATATATTTCTCAGTGGACCAATTCTCCTGGGGTTGTTTCTAGAGAGAATAACTGCTAATATCCAGGCGGTGACTAATGAAGAGGCAAATCTGCTCCAGAGCTGAGGAGCTGGATAAGGAATCCTGAATAACATCCATCATTATCCCACACAGTTATACAGAATCAATGAATAGAGCCTTCTATTTGGACACTGGCCTTACTGAATCAAAAGGACAGTGGCTCAAGAGTCTGTACTGGAACTCTGCCACCACTGCCAGCATCACCACTGCCACCACGCTAGTAACAGCAGAACTAGGACAAGATCTCTGGAATTGTCAAGAGTTCTAGTTCATGGTGCTAAAACTCAAACTGATTGATTCTTTTCTCTAAAAATCTAAATATAATCTTTTCTCTCCCTGTTAAGAACTGCTATCTTTTCTGATTTTAAACAACTTATTTTCAGATTATAAAATTAATGCTTGCTTACTGTAAAACACTTGAAAAATACAGCAAAGTATAAAACAAATTTAAATCACCCATTTCATCATCCAGAGATTACCGTTAACATTTTAATGTATCTTTCCAGTCTTTTTCTAAGCATATATTTTTTTTTCTAAACTGTTGTACTATACACTTTTTCTATCCTGCTGTTTTCTCCCATTTACTATACTGTGATATTAAGCATAGTTCCCCCTACATGCTTAAATTCCTAAAAGTAATTACTAGGCCAACGGATATAATCATTTGGAAAGTTCACACTGCAAAATTTTGTAACAGAAAATGTACCAATAAATATTCAGCAACAGTGTATGAGGCTACCCATTCCCTTGTACCCTCTACACATAGGACATTGTCCTTTTTCTTTTTTCTAACTCAACAGCCAAAAAATGAGCCCAGATACTTTTCTGACTCTACTACAAGACATCAGCCCATTTATATAGGTGAAAATTATGGGCATGACCAAATTTTTAAATATATATATATACACACGTATACACACACACATATTTGAGGAAACGTAATTGGAAGTAAATCAATAGTTACGGGAATTACAAAAAAACATTTTTATTCTTAAGGTACATCTAAGACACAACAACGAAAATCTAAGTGAACAATTACCATACAATTGTAAAAAAATCTAGATCTCCATTTCTTATTCTCTATCAAGTATTATTTACCTGTAGTATTCTTAAATCTTTATTTTAAATATCAGGGTTTTTTTTTTTTTTTTTTTTTAAATTAGGGTCTGTTTTACAAATCTGCAATGTAACTATAGGATAGTATCTTTTCAACTCTTTCATCATACCAGATGATGCATCAGAAGTAAAGGGAAATGAAAAATCTGCTCTTCACATGAAGTGAAGCCAGATCAGTCTTCAGAAATTAAAAATTACTCTAACGGACAAGTGTTGGCTGTTATATCAGTCAAAGTTCTGGCAGATGATACAGATGAAAGAGATGATACATTCAAATTAGCTAACATGAGAAGAGTTTAATAAAGGGACTATTTACAAAGATGTACACTGGGTTTAGAAAACCAACAGAGAACAGAAAATTATCCCAGGGCTAGTAACAGTACGGGAACCATTACCTCCCCTGTGCTTGAAGAGGTAAGAAGAAAGAGCAGTTACTGGGAACCAAGAAAGACTAGCCAAATAGGAGCTGTAGCCTTTAGCAGGGAATGTTTAAAACTTCCCTCCAAAACAACGTAAAGTAATTTGGGGAGGGCGCTCGGGGGGGGGGGGCGGGGACTGCTTGTAGGTACAATCAGAAGTCTACATACAGCTGCAGCATTAAAAAAAGAAAGTGACATATTAATATTAACATGTACATGCATAAATAACAAACCAAATGAAGTCAATGAAAAATACCAAAGAAATAAATCGTATCTCTCTTGGCAAAAGGTTTAAGTAATTGTTACTGTTTAGTCTGTTAAAGTAGTCAACATGGATAGTCCTATTTGTTAATTATCAATTCTTCATAAATTGTACTACATCTTTTGTGAAAATTTTATTTAAAATTCAAGTAAAAAATCATTCTTCTTAACTTCAGGCTGAGTTTATAACATAAAGCTTCCCACTACAGTGTAACAGCAGCTCCTATTTTCTTAAAAATCACTGTACTCTTGAAGACATTAGTTACCACAAAAGAAGACTAATTTTAAAACTTCAGAATGGATATTTTAGATTTGATCCATCATACAAATTAATTTCATAAACTCTAAAATGATGCCGAGTAAGAACTATAGGGAAAATAAAGAAATTTGTCATGGATTTTCAAATTCTAGTGGAATTTGAAGATTTCTTGTGCTACTTACAATTATATTTGCTCTGTTAACTAATACTACCTTACATGTATATAGAGCTTAATCATTTTTCAACGAGTTTTCATCTGTACTGTCTCATTTAATCTTCAAAAATAACTCAATGTAGATGAGTAAATGTTATTATCTCTATTTTGTTTATAATCATGGAACCTGAAGTGAGTTGAAAGTTAAGTCTTTGCTCAAAATTACTAAAGAACAGAGCCAGAACTAAAACCAAGCTTCTGACTTCCCAAGCTGAAGGAAATATAGACATCTTTTTTACCAGACCATCCAGGGGCTCATCAGTTTGGGCCTAAAAATTCAAGGAAATCCTTACATAGACAGGCTACATACAAAGTCATTTTAAGAGTAAATTATTAGGAAAGTAATAAGGATGCATCCCTTATATGACTACGCCTTTATTATCAATTTCTACGTAAATACAGAGCAACTTTTACAACAACTTTTAAAAACATACACATATACATAAAATTATACAAATAAGAACTCCTTCAAAATATTTAAAAAAAAATTATTCCAACAATTCTCCCACTGCATAAAACATTTCTGTAATATTTCACATGCATTTGGGATTGCCTTCATAATATATATTACACAATGTTTTCTGTAGTAGAGAATCTGGATCTGATTTAATAGTCGAAATTAATTTAGCCAAGTCTGACAATGGGTATTAACATTTTGTTTTTAAGTCAAATATAAATTAATAATTCTCTACCCCTCTTACTATGCTTTATTTTCTTCAATAAATAAATGTATTTATTTATTGTCTATCTGCCCACTAGCATATAAGAGCATAAATTTATTCTGTCCACTACTGTATCACCAGCACTTAAAACAGTACCTATAAGAAAGCCAGTAAATATTTCATCAACTATACTCTCAAAATGACTACTTGGAAAGGCAACACTCCTTTAAGTGTACAGTTAGCCTTATAACTTCATAGTCACATATTTTATCATTTAGAAATTTTCAAATTTAGCTGGTGAGGCACACTAAAAACTGTAGACTCCTATCTTCTAATCAAAAGTTGGGACAATATGAAAAAGAACTGACAACTCTTAAGCTTTGCGTAGAAAATATTATGGCAGTAAGGTCCTTAATTCAAAGACTCTGTTATTCCAGTACTTCCAGAACTTTATTTAGGAAGATAAATCTTAAAGAAAACTACACAAACTGACAAAGAACTCTTGACATTTAAAGACAAATTGTTTCAGGCTACTGAAATGCTGGAAATATTTCTAACCATATTGTAAGTATATTATTTTCTACTAAAATCATAAAATATAATTTTATAATCAAAATACAGTTTATTTAAATCTCAAAAGCCCTTTCCATTCAATATTTAAGGGGAAACAAATCAATCAAAACAAAACCTTTTGATAAAAGAATCATCAATATCAAACCTACCGGATCAACAGTAGGCAAAACATCTTTCTTCTCTAGGCTGTCAACTTCATCTTCATCTGTGCTGTATTCTTCCATTGTTTCACCACTAACAAAGTGGATGACTCTCCTTGGGACTTTCTTCTTTTTTCCTACAACTCCCAGTTCTACATTTTCAAAGCCTCTCTCATTACTCATCTATATCAATAATAAGAAAAAAAATTATGAAAATGTGAGTTTCAAATGACATTAATTTTCTTTCATATGACAAACTTTTGGTTATTTTACTCTAGGGAATAAAGAATTATAAACAAGTCCTTAAACACTTTTTAAAATAAATAAAACAGATCATATATTCAAAAGAATATATATAGCATACATGTAAACTTTCTGTTTAAGCCAACAGCTAAGAAATTGAGCACGATAATTCAAGCCATAGCAACCCTACAACTATATTATAGTGAAGACATGCAGGACACCAATCATTTTAAAGAATAATGGCAATTATATAATGTATAATGTCTTAGTTACCTAATGCTGCTATACAGAAACACTACAAGCGGCTTTAGCAAAGAAAACATGTATTCTCTCACAGTCTACTAGGCTAGAAGTCTGAATTCAGGGCTCCAGCTCCCGGGGAAGACTTTCTCTCCTTGTCAGATCTGGAGGAAGGTTCTTGTCTTCAATCTTCCCCTGGTTTAGGAGCTCCTCAGCACAGGGACCCTGGGTCCAAAGGATGCGCTCTGCTCCTGACACTACTTTCTTGGTGGTATGAGGTCCCCTTGTCTCTCTGTTTGCTTCTCTTTTATATCTCAAGAGAGACTGACTCAAGACAAAACCTAATCTTGTAGACTGAGTCCTGTCTCATTAACAGAACTGCCTCTAATCCTGCCTCATTAACATCATAGAGGTAGGATTTAAAACACAGGAAAATCACATCAGATGACAAAATCGTGGACAACCACATAATACTGGGAATCATGGCCTAGTCAAGTTGATACACATTTGGGGGGGGCACAATTCAATCCATAACATATAATATCAAAGAAAAAACATATAGATTCACATATACATATGTTAGATATATAAATTAAGTTTATATCAGGGAACTCACCTACATCTTTGGATTTGAGCTTAACTATATGTGAAGAAAACTGAATATACCACAGACTGCCAAAAGAATGAACAAATCAGTCTTGGAAGAAGTACACCCAGAATGCTCCTTAGAAATGAGGATGGTGAGACTTCGTCTCACATACTTTGGACATGTTATCAGGAGGGACCAGTCCCTGGAGAAGGACACCATGCTTGGTAAAATAGACGGTCTGAGATAAAGAGGAAGACCCCCAATGAGACAGACTGACACAGTAGCTGCAACGATGGGCTCAAGCATAGCAATGATTGTAAGGCTCGCAGGACCAGGCAGTGTTTTGTTCTGTTGTACACAGGGTTGCTATGAGTCGAAACCAACTTGACAGCACCTAACAACAATATCTGAGCAAAACAAGCAGTTCAACTTAACTCTGAACCTTTTCTCAAAACAGGAGTCCGAAATTCAAATGCCTTTAGGGTCAAACAGGTACCAAAATAAATGAAGCTATATAGGGGGTGGTAGACTCTATGGAGAATGTATGTCCCAACTAAAGACATTAATTAATTTTTCAATTTAGAAAAATTCTAAAACACTGTGGAGGCCAAATAAAACTGATTTGTAAGCCAAATCTGGAAAGTAGTTCATTAGTGTGCTATCTCTAACGAACTTTCAAATTTCTTAGTCAATAATATATATGTAACAACAGTTCCTGATAGTAAAAAGATTTTACAAATTTTAAAACTATAGTAATCTATGGAATTCTAATTTACATCCAAATTTGCCTCCTAGGGAAATGTTAATTTTACTTCATACATATGTTCCAAATTAAGAGTAAATGCATACTGTAGGAGAGGATGAAGATCTTTTCCTGTCACGTTACCTCAAGTTTATACTCTTAAGAAAGCCATTTTGGCATCTTCTTACTAAAACATTTTTAAAAAGGCACAGTACATGTAATTGTAGAGAAAACTCTGGTAAAAGTGGTTACCCCAGAGGACAGAGACTAAGACGGAGGAGGCAGTACAGACAAGGCAATGGACAGGGGGATCTTTTCTGCTTTTTGCTGTTATTTGTTTTGTTTTTTTATGATGAGAATATCTTCATGTATTACCAGTATAATTTTAAAACTAAGCCAAAACAAATGATACAGGGCTACAAGACTGCTGTGATTAGAGACCACATGAGTGGGATTCTTGTAGATAATAATGCGTTCAAAAGTTCTGTCCTCCAACATAGAAAACTCAAAAGACTCCATGAGAAAACTACTGGAATTAATAGAAAGATTCAGCAGAGTAGTAGGATACAAGATAAACATACAAAAATCACTTGGATTCCTATACACCAATAAAGAGAAATAGGAAAAGGAAATCAGGAAAACAATACCATTTATAATATCCCCTAAAGAAATAAAATACTTAGCAATAAATCTAACCAGGGATGCAAAAGACCTATACAAAGAAAACTACAAAATACTACTGCAAGAAACCAGAAGAGACCTACATAAATGCAAAAACATACGATGCTCATGGATAGATGGACTAATATTGTGAAAATGTCAACTGTACCCGAAGCAATCTAAAAATACAATGCAATTCCAATCCAAATACCATCAGCATTCTTTAAATAGATGGAAAAACTAATCATTAACTTTATATGGAAAGGAAAGAGGATCCAGATAAGTAAAGGCACTACTGAAAAAGAATAAACTAGGAAGACTCGCACTACCTGACCTCAGAACCTACGGTACAGCTATGGTAGTCAAAACAACCTGGTACTGCTATAATGACAGACACATCAACCAATGGAACAGAACTGAGAACCCAGATGTAAATCCATCCACCTACAGTCACCTGATCTTCCACAAAGGTCCAAAGTCCATCAAATGGGGAAAAGACAGTCTTTTTAACAAATGGTGCTGGCAAAACTAGACATCCACCTGCAAAAAAATGGAACAGGACCCATACTTCACACCATACACAAAAACTAATTCAAAATGGATCAAAGACCTAAATATAAAACCAAAAACTATAAATGTCATAGAAGAAAAAATAGGTTCAATGCTAGAGGCCCTAATACACGACACTAACAGAATACAAACCAGAACTAACAACACACAAACACCAGAAGATAAGCTAGATAACTGGGATCTTCTAAAAATTAAACACTTACGCTCATCAAAAGACTTCACCAAAAGAGTAAAAGGAGAACCTACAGACTGGGAAAAATTTTTTGGCTATTACAAATCTGACAAAGGTCTAATCTCTAAAATCTACAGGAAAATCCAACACCTCTACAACAAAAAGACAAATAATCCGATTAAAAAATGGGCAAAGGAAATGAACAGACACTTCACCAAAGAAGATAATCAAGCGACTAACAGATAAATGAGGAAATGCTCGTGATCACTAGCCATTAGAGAAATGAAAATCAAAACCACAATGAGATACCACCTCATTCCGACATTACTGGCACGAATCAAAAAACTGGAAATAACAAATGTTGGAGAGGCTGCAGGGAGACTGGAACTCTTATGCACTGCTAGTGGGAATGCAAAATGGTGCAACCATTTTGGAAAACGATATGGCGCTTCCTTAAAAAGCTAGAAATAGAAATACCATATGATCCAGAATCCTACTTCTAGAAATATATCCTAGACAAATAAGAGCAGTCACACAAATAGACATATGCATACCCATGATCATTGCAGCATTACTCATGATAGCAAAAAGACAGAAACAATCTAGATGCCCAGCAACAGATGACTGGATAAACAAACTATGGTATATACACACAATGGAATACTATGCAACAATAAAGAACAATGATGAATCTGCAAAGCATCTCACAACATGGATGAATCTGGAGGGCATTATGCTGAATGAAATAAGTCAATCACAAAAGGACAAATATTTTATGAGACACTATAAAAACTCATGAAAAGGTTTACACAAAAAAAAGAAACAATCTTTGATGGTTATGAGGGAGAGGAAGAGTGGGAGTGAAAAACACTAAATAGACAATAGATAAGTGGTAACTTTGGTGAAGGGTAAGACAGTATACAATACTGGGGAAGTCAGCACAACTTGTCCAAGGCAAGGTCATGGAAGCTCCAAAGACACATCCAAACTCCCTGAGGGACCAAATTACTGGGCTGAGGGCTCTGGGGACTATGGTCTCAAGAACACCTAGTTCAAGTGGCATGACGGAGTTTATAAAGAAAATATTCTACATTCTACTCTGGTGAGTAGCATGTCGGGTCTTAAAAGCCTGTGAGCGGCCATCTAAGATACTCCACTGCTTTCACCCCATCTGGAAGAATGAAGAAAACCAAAGACACAAGGGAAAGACTAGTCCAAAGGACAAATGGACCACAATTACCACAGCCTCCACCAGACTGAGTCCAGCACAACTAGATGGGGCCCAGCTAACACCACCGACTGCTCTGACAGGGATCACAATAGAGGGTGTCGGACAGAGCTGGGGAAAAATGTAGAACAAAATTCTAACTCACAAAAAAAAAAAGACCAGACTTACTGGTCTGACAGAGACTGGAGAAACTCCGAGAGTATGACCCCTGTACGCCCTTTTAGATCAGTAATGAAGTCACTCCTGAGGTCCACCCTTCAGCCAAAGATTAGACAGACTCATAAAACGAAACAAGACTAAATGGGCACACTAGCCTAGGGGCAAGGACGAGAAGGCAGGAGGGGACAGGAAAGCTAGTAATGGCGAACCCAAGGTGGAGAAGGGGAGAGTATTGACATATAGTGGGGTTGGCAACCAATGTCACAAAACAGTATGTATGCTAATTGTTTAATGAGAAACTACTTTGCTCTGTAAACCTTCATCTAAAGTACAATTTAAAAAAAATAATTAAAAAAAATTGTCCTCCAGCTTGAAAGATTAGATAGGAACCCTAGGGGGCAGTGAGTTTATGTTAACGAGGGAGGAAAAACTCAGAAAAGGAAGATGAGAATGGTTGCACAACTTGAAGAATGTAATCAGTGTCACTAAATTGTACATGTAGAAATTGTTGAATTGGTGTATGCATTGATGTGTATATTCTCAACAACAAAAAAATAAATAAAATTTAGAAGTAAAAAAAATTTTGGCCTCTGTAAGTATTCTTACATTTGTAGATAAAACATAATGTGAACTCATGGTTGTTATGCAACCACTAGAAAAGCTGTTTGAACTGCAGTAGCAGAGACTGGATTATACTGATAAAAATAGTGAACTAGACTTGCCCAGCTATGCAAGTGCAGTCAACTTTACTGTTATGCATTTTTTTCTCTTAATCTTCCAAGGTCTTTCTTAGAAAAGAGATATGGTTCTTCTCTGTCCTTCACTTCCCAAAGATATATTTATTCATTAGCTAGGATATGAATCCAACCCGGAGAACACAGGGCATTGTTCCATAACACACGGGACATCATTGACTGCAACTATAACTGCAGATCATGGAAACCTTTATGGTGTGGCATGGGCTATCTATGGGTTGACTTGGAAAAAAAATCCCAATTCATCCTAGCCTGCTTTCAGGGTTCAAACAAATCCCAGCTCTTAGTAAGAGAAGAACGGCCCCTTTACTGTGTCCTTGAATAAAATGGACAACAAATAGTACCAAATCACTCAGGCCACTTTCTTCCATCCTTAGTCCCCAGGGACCAGAAGCCGTTCCTACCCAATCTCATGTTTCCCCTTGAGAATGATATGGTTTTTGGTTGCTCTGACATCAACATTTCTTTTGGACCAAGACTTAGCCTTTTAGGTCACTTTATTTTCTATGCAAGGGAAAGAGAGAGAGATAGGCCTCAAGGCATCATACTAACTGGATAAATCTAATGCCAAAGAAACACCCTAGTCTGTGAATAGGGCTGAGACCATTTCCAGTACATCACCATGTCCCATCTCCCACTAAAGCCAAAGCAACTTCTCACTGCTCCTTCTAGAGCAATTACTCATTAGTTTAATTTTTCCTTCTAAGACACAGGCAGAGGAGAAGTGTCTCTCATTGGCTCAACTACAGCACTTTATCCTCCTTAGACAACATTAATAAATGAAAACATTCTGGCTGAGTCATAAGGACTAGCATAAAATTATTTATTATGTCCATTAACCATGACTCTTGGCTATTATTCTTTCCAAAAGGTTAAAAAAAAACTACAAAGAAGGTTGAAACATTCATATGTTTCAGTCTAATACCAAGGTTAGATATGTGTAAAGAGAACTTTGAGTAATATTCTCTATATATAATACTTACTTTAAAATAACATTTTATTCGCTCTAATCACATTTAATATACACATTTTTATTAAAAAGTTTTACGTAAGCCTTCTCTTTTAAAAAAATTTTTTTTTATTTGATAAAGCCCAATTTTTAGGTTTATCATCTTAAACAGGGGGTCAGTAAATTTTTCTGTAAAGGGTCAGATAGTAAATATTTTAAGTTTTATGAGCTAGACAGTCTCTGTCACAATTACTAAACTCTGAGAATGCACCTGGGGACAAAAAGTAAATGAATGGATATGGCTGTGTTCCAATTAAACTTTACAAAAAAAGTAGCCAGCCAGATCTGGCTAACAGGCTGTAGTCTGTCAACCCTGATCTTAAGGAACTAGACTGGCAAGTGAAAATCTGTGAAAGACAATGTATGACATGTGATTTTGACCTCTGCTTGAAAGAAAAAAAAAAAAGGGCAATGAAGGGAGGCATTGATGAGTAACAATAACCTGAAAACAATTTGGCACAAAATTTCCTACAATTACAAATAAAAGTTATTTTTTGAATTGTGCAAAAATTCATTCTTACAAACAATAAACCTGAGAGAAAGAAAATTTTCACTATAAACTATACACACTCCATTTTAACAAACTTCAAAGATCTTAAAAGATTGTTTCATAACACCAGGAAATTATGCAATGCAACGTCAATTAACATTTTACTACATTTTACGTTTAACCAGACTGTCAATCTGCTTATCTCGTTCTCAGGCCAGTTTTTCATGGCAATTTTCCTTTTATATACTCCTAAAGCACCCAGAAGAGGGTCATCGAAAAAGAGGATGACCCTCAACAAGATGGACTGACACAGTTGCTGCAACAATGGGCTCAAATGTAACGATTGTAAGGATGGCACAGGACCAGGCAATGTTTCATTCTGTTGTACACAGGGTCGCTATGAGTTGGAACCAACTCAATGGTACCTAACAACAACAATAGCATGCAGTACTTCTTCTTTGAAACATGTACTACACTTGGAATTACTTATTCTATGTTGCCTTCCCCTACTAGGTTGTAAGCAACATAAAGATAGGCACAGTGTGTATCCTCACTGATAGATCCTTTAGCCTAAAGTTCCTGACACAAAACAAGTGCCTGGTAACAGAAGTGCTGAATAAATAAATGAATGAATAGTAATGAAAAATTTAACTCCCTTAATAATACTGAGGCTGAGATTTTTGGTTAAAAGCCTATTCACAGAAGCTGCTATACAGAATGTTGCAACAGGTAGCAGATGGCCTGGTTAGAGGCCCAACTCTAAACAGACTCCCTTCCCTACATGGCACTTGGGGTTTCTAAGTTCTGATAAATATGTGAAGGGGTAGAGAATAGCAGCCTCTCTCCACCCAAGTCTCCACCTCTTTTGCCTCTTTCCTCTTACTGTGCTCAACCCTGGGCATGAATCTGGGGTTCCCAGAGATATCAGTGCTTCAGGAATGTGAATATACAGACAAGAATATACAAACTGTTTATATTGTATGAACTCATTTGTATTTAACAAGAAAGAAGAAAAATATATGCATAAAAAGTCCCTGGAAGAATACACTGGAAACTTGACAATGGTTACTTCTGGGGAAGGAGAATGTGAGGAAAGGGCGCTGGGGGTATTCCTGTGAACTTTTACCTGTTGCTTTACAGCCTTCTTTATTGTTTTAGTACTTATTTTATTTTTTACCAAGAATGTGTAAACACCATATGCGGTGTGATGGATTCCTTTGTGTGGCCTTTCTCACCATGGTCTTGTAATTCCCGCCCAGGTGACTGGGCGGGACTATGCAGATATGGTAATTGTGGCCCACCAAGGGGATTGGTCAGTTTTGTCATCCCACTGGGCTTGAAATGAGCCACCCCAGAGGCAGGGAAAGAAGAACCCCAGCACCAACAAAGAAGAACAGCCAGAAGCCAACATGTCCTTTGGACTCAGGATCCCTGCGCTGAGAAGTTCCTGGAAGCAGGAGACGGAGAGAGAAAGACAGATGTAACCCTGAAGATGGTGAGAAGCAGTGGCCAGGAGCAACCTGGCAGCAGAAGATGGCGTCCTGGGCTTCCTGGCCCATGGAGTGAGAAAGCCTAGTGCCTCTGGGCAGAGGCCAAGGGCCAGGGAGAGGCATGCCTGCAACTATGGCTGGGAAGAGGCTATCCTAATGGAAGAACTGTGTTCCTGAGCCTGAATTTTAACTGTTACTTCCCTAATAAAGCCCAAAATTGTGAGTATGGTCTGTGAGTTCTGTGTGGCCACTGCAATGAATTACTGAACCCAGTAGAGAATGCTGTGTGAGGGATGGCCTGTCTGACCTCTGCCTCATATGAATCAGCCTTGGGCCTTGATCTGGATTCTCCATCCCCCTTGTGAAGTTAGAGGAGGTGAGATGCTGCCCTCAAGTCGTTTTTACACCATAATACCATTAAACCAAAACAAAGAGCCTCTCTTCAAACAATATTTATCTGGTAAATCATTATAGGTATGCTTACTTTGCTATTAAAAAGATTCAAAGCTGAAGTAACAATGGAAAACAATTCTAATAATAGAAGGAAAAACAAAATGGAAAATGTATCAAGCAATGTGGAGTTAATAAAAGGTTCAGTTCACGTGTACCTGTCAACAACAGCATGTCTCAACCAAAAATGAAAGTGGCTCCCTAATGAATTGTGTTGTCCCCTGAATTCCTTATTGCAGATTATCTTCTTCCTTCAAGAGTGGGAGAAAAGAAAATTCCATATGAAGACTAGCATATGGCAAAGTTTTTAATACAAACTATATCTTATACTATGTTGTTAGGTGCTGTCGAGTTGGTTCCGACTCATAGCAACCCTATGTACAACACCAGAACTAAACACTGCCGGGTCCTGTGCCATCTTCACAATCGTTGCTATGTTTAACCCATAGTTCGCAGGCACTGTGTCAATCCATCTCATTGAGGGTCTTCCTCTTTCTCGTTGACCCTCTACTTTACCAAGCATGATGTCCTTCTCCTGTTATCAGAACCAGTCCATCCTGATAACATGTCCAAAGTACATGAGAGAAGTCTCGCCATTCTCCCCTCGAACGAGTATTCAAGCTGTACGTCTTCCAAGACAGACTTGTTCCTTCTTCTGGCTCCATGTAATAGTCAGTACTCTTTGCCAACACCATAATTCAAATCCATCAATTCTTCTTGGGTCTTCCACATTCATTGTCCAGCTTTCGCATGCTTATGAGGCAACTGAAAATACTACAGCTTGGATCAGGCACACCTTAGGCCTCAGAGTGACATCTTCACTTTTTAATATTCTAAAGAGATCTTCTGCAGCAGATTTTGCCCAATGCAATACATCGTTTGATTTCTTCACTGCTGCTTCTATGGGCGTTGACTATGGATCCAAGAAAAATGAAATCCTTGACAATTTCGATACTTTCTCGGTTTATTATGACGTTGCCTATTGGTCCGTTTGTGAGGATTTTTGTTTTCTTTATGTTGAGGTGTAATCCATACCAAAGGCTGCAGTCTTTGATCTTCATCAGTAAGGACTTAAGTCCTCTTCACTTTCAGCAAGCCAAGGTTGTGTCATCCGCATATCACAAGTTGTTACTTAGTCTTCCTCCAATCCTGATGCCGTATTCTTCTTCATATAGTCCAGCTTCTCAAATTATTTACTCAGCATACAGACTAAATAAGTATGGTGAAAAGATACAACTCTGACTCACACCTTTCCTGATTTTAAACCACACAGTATCCCCATGCTTTGTCCGAATGACTGCCTCTTGGTCTATGTACGGGTTCCTCATGACCACAATAAAGTATTCTAGAATCCCCATCCTTCAAAATGTGTCATGGATTGAATTGTGTCCCCCAAAAATATCGGTCAACTTGGCTGGGTCATGATTCCCAGTATTGTATGACTGTGTACCATTTTATAATCTGCTGTGATTTCCATATGTGTTGTAAACTCTATCACTATCATGTGATAAGATGGATTAGCGGCAGTTATACTGATGAGGTCTACAAGATTAGATAGTGTCTTAAGCCAACCTCTTTTTAGAGATAAAAGAGAGAAGCGAGCAGAGACACATGGGAACTTCAGACCATCAAGAAGGCAGCACCGGGAGCAGACTGTGTCCTTTGGACCTGAGGTTCCTGCGCTGAGATGCTCCCAGAGCAAGGGAAGATTAATGACAAGGGCCTTCCTCCAGAGCTGACAGAGAAGAGAAAGTCTTCTCCTGGAGCTGACACCCTGAATGTGGACTTGTAGCCTACTGGACTGTGACAGAATAAACTTCCCTTTGTTAAAGCCATCCATTTGTGGTATTTCTGTTATAGCAGCACTAGATGACTAAGATACAATGTTACTCATAAATTATTATGACCTTACAGTTAAATGCCTTTGCATAGTCAATAAAACACAGACTAGGAAGAAGGACTTGGCAATCTACTTCTAAAAAACTGGCCAGGGAAAACCTTATGAATAGCAGCAGAACACTGCTGACATAGTGCTGGAAGATGAGCCCCTCAGGTTGGAAGGCACTCAAAATACAACTGGGGAAGAGCTGCCTCCTCAAAGTAGAGTTGACCTTAATGACATGAATGGAGTAAAGCCTTCCAGATCTTCATTTGCTGATGTGGTACGACTCAAAATGAGAAGAAACAGCTTCTTCCATTTAGTAGTCATAATGTGGAATGTACGAAATATGAATCTAGAAAAACTGGAAGTCATCAAAAATGAAATTGAACACACAAATATAGATATCCCAGGCATTAGTGAGCTGAAATGCACTGGTGTTGGCAATTCTGAATTGAACAAATATAGGGTCTACCATACCAGAAATGACAAACTGAAGAGGAATGACATTACATTCATCATCAAAAAGAATATTTAAAGATCTATCCTGAAGTACAATGCTGTCTGTGATAGGATAATATCCATATGCCTACAAGGATGATCAGTTACTATGACTATTATTCAAATTTATGCACCAATCACTAAGGCCAAAGGTGAAGAAAATGAAGATTTACTGAACAACATCTTGCTCAAAAACTACTGGGTTACAGAAGAAATTAACGATGGAATAAAGAAATTCACACAATCAAATGAGAATGAAAACACATCCTACCAGAACCTTTGGGACACAGCAAAAGCAGTGCTCAGAGGTCAATTTATAACAATAAATGCACGCATCCAAAAAGAAGAAAGGGTCAAAATCAAAACATTAACCCTACAACTCAAACAAATAAAAGACAGCAGCAAAAGAAGCCCTCAGGCAACAGAAAAAAGCAAATAATAATGATTAGAGCAGAATTAAATGAAATAGAGAATAGACAAACAATTGAAAGAGTTAACAAGACCAAAAGCTGGTTCTTTGAAAAGATCAACAAAATCGATAAACCACTGGCCAAACTGACGAAAGGAAAAGCAGCAAATAACCCAAATAAGAAATGAGATGGGCAGTATCACAATAGACCCAACTTAAGTTAAAACTATCATAGCAGAATACTACGGAAAATTGTACTCTAACAAACCTGAAATCCTAGAGGAAATGGAAAATTTCTAGAAACACATTACTGACCTAAACTAACACAAACAGAGGTAGAACAACTAAATAAACCTGTAAGAAAAGAAGAGACTGAAAAGGTAATTAAAAAATTCCCAGCAAAAAGCAGCCCTGGGCCAGACAGTTTCAGTGGAGAACGCCACCAGACTTGTAGAGAAGAGTTAACATCACTTCTACTAAAAGTACTTCAGAGTATAGAAAAAGATGGAATACTTCCAAACTCATTCTATGAAGCCGGCATAACCCTGATACCAAAACCAAGTAAAGACATTACAAAAAAAGAAAATTACAGACCAATATCCCTCATGAATATAGATGCAAAAATCCTCAACAAAATTCTAACCAATAGAATTCAACAACATATCAACAAAATAATTCACCATAACCAAGTGGGATTTATACCAGGTAGGCACAGACAGTTCAACATTAGAAAAACAATCAATGTAATCCAACACATAAATAAAGCAAAAGACGAGAACCACAGAATCTTATCAATTGATTTGGAAAAGGCATTTGACAAAGTCCAACACCCATTTATGATAAAAACGCTCAGCAAAATAGGAATAGAAGGGAAATTCCGCAATATAATTAAGGGCATTTGTACAAAGCCAACAGTCAACATCATCCTAAATGGAGAGAGTCTGAAAGCACTCCCCTTGAGAACAGGAACCAGACAAGAATGCCCTTTATCACCACTCTTATTAAACATTGTGTTGGAGGTCATAGCCAGAGCAATTAGGCTAGAAAAAGAAATAAAGGGCATCCAAATTGGTAAGGAAGAAGTAAAAGTATCCCTATTTGCAGATGATATTATCTTATACACAGAAAACCCCAAAGAATCCACAAGAAAACTACTGGAACTAATAGAATATTTCAGCAAAGTTTCAGGATACAAGATAAACATCAAAAATCAGTTGGATTCCTCTACACCAACAAAGAGAACTTCCAAGAGGAAATCACCAAATCAATACTTTTTACAAGAGTCCCCAAGGAGACAAAATATTTAGGAACAGGGGCAGGGCCAAGATGGCAGACTAGTCAGACGCTTCCAGTGGACACTCTTACAACAAAGACCTGAAAAAAACAAGTGAATCAATCATATATGACGATCAAGGAGCCCTGAACATCTAAGGCAAAGTCAAGGAACTGGACTGAGTGGCAGAGGGAGGGAGAGATGGTTCAGAAGCAGCATGGAGTTGCGAGACCTGACCTGGCGAGAGCCTGAGCCCTTCAGGACTGAGCAGCTATGGGTGAGTGGTGAGGCAGGCAAGCAGTGGTGCTCAGGAGGCGCGTTTTCCGCACCAGGAGAGACCCAGTGCCAGAGAGTCTACTCGGCCACCCATAACCAGTGAGAAGCAGCCCTGGATGGGCAAAAGATAAGGACTTGTATACAGCCTACCGCACGGATCAAAAACAACCCCGAAAGAAAAACCTCTCTCCCATTTACCTCCCTGCTCCCTGCTCTGCACTGGGTCCCCGATCAGCTTCTGCAACTGCCAAGTCCCCTGGGCCGGAAGGACAATCCGACACACACCCTGAGCCATTCTCCCAGCCTAGGAGAATGAACAAATTAACAAACAGGGAAAAAATAAACTGCCAGCTCGCCTAAGCCAGAAACCCAGTGTAGGCACAGCTCCTTTGCCTAGGCACAGGCATAAGGGATCCACAGACTTTGAGCGCCTTTTCCCCTGTAGAGACTTGCGTGGGTCCATCTCAACAGCGTAGGCCCTCATTACCGCAGTACACCAGGGTATATATCGGAACTCTAACTTCAACTGTTTCAGCTGTGAAGTGGCAGGTTTGTGACATTTGACAGTGCTCTGCCCATTAAGCAGGGTCTTCACCTACACACATCAGTGGCCTGAGGACTGGTGGCTCTACCCACGCCACCTAGCCACCTGCGATAGGGGCCCAAGAATAAGAGATGCCCCGCAGTCCTTACAGCCAACAGAATTAGCTGCTCATAGTCCAGCTGCAAAACCCCCCCACCTACGTGCTCTAGGGAACAGGACACTCGGGGGCAACCGTCAGCCCCCTGCCTTGATCAGAGTGTGTCCCCCTGCTGCAGCCAGATGCCTGTGCCTACACCAATCACCCATGCCTGTCTAGGACTGTAGGTGAGAGCCTACACCACACACTTGGTGGTCATCTACCTGGGCACCTGAGCTGAATCCATACAGGAGGAGTGGGCAGACTCCTGAGCTCACATACATAGTAACAGATCTAACAATCTGGTGACAGGGCATTAGAGCTTCAAAGGGGCCAATAATCAAAATTAGCTTACACAAGCAGCCTATCTGGGCATATCAAAACAAAACAAGAAGCTAGGACACAGTAAGCAAACAAAAAATAAATAAATATAATAACTTATTGATGGCTC
>NW_004443979.1:5901650-5904553 GCF_000243295.1 Trichechus manatus latirostris
AGAATTGAAGCAATGGAAGTCAGAATTAGTGAGATTGAAGATAAAGCACTTGACACCAACTTATTTGAGGAAAAATCAGATAAAAGGATTTAAAAAAATGAAGAAACCCTAATAATTATGTGGGACTCTATCAAGAGGAATAACCTATGAATGGTTGAAGTACCAGAACGGGGGGGGATAACAGAAAATACAGAGAGAACTGTTGAAGATTTGTTGGCAGAAAACTTCCCTGATATCGTGAAAGATGTCAATATATCTATCCAAGATGCTCACTGAACTCCACATAAGGTAGATCCCAAAAGAAAGTCACCAAGACATATTATAAGCAAACTTGCTGTCATGGTTTGAATTATGTCCCCCAGAAATGTGTGTATCCATCTGGCTGGGCCATGATTCCCAGAATTGTGTGGTTGGCCTCCATTCTGTGATTGTAATTTTATGTTAAAGAGGATTAGAGTGGGACTGTAACACCACCCTTACCCAGGTCACATCCCTGATCCAATGTAAAGGGAGTTTCCCTAGGGTATGGCCTGCACCATCTTTTACCTAAAAGAGATAAAAGGAAAGGGCAGCAAGCAGAGAATTGGGAACCTCATATACCCCCAAGAAAGCAGTACCAGGAGCAGAGCACATCCTTTGGACCTGAGGTTCCTGTGTGGAGATGCTCCCAGATAAAGGGAAGACTGATTCACCACCAGGACCTTCTCCAAAGTTGACAGAGAGAGAAAGCCTTCGCTTGGAGCTGACGCCCTGAATTTGGACTTGTAGCCTACTGGACTACGAGAAAATAAACTTCTCTTTGTTAAACCCACCCACTTGTGCTATTCCTGTTAGAGTAGCACTAGATGACTAAGACACTTGCCAAAACCAAAGATAAAGAGAGAATTTTAAGAGTGGCTAGGGATAAACAAAGTCATCTACAAAAAACAGTCAATAAAAATAAGCTCGGACTACTCAGCAGAAACCATGCAGACAAGAAGGCAATGGGATAACATATATAAAGCCTTGAAGGAAAAAAACTGCCAGCCAAGAATTATATATCCAGCAAAACTGCCTCTCAAATACGATGGCGAATTTAGGGCACTTCCAGATAAACAGAAGTTTAGGGAATTTGCAAAGAGCAAACCAAAATTACAAGAAATACTAAACGGAGTGCTCCAGTATAAAAATCAGTAACATCAGATAACAACCCAAGACTAGAACACAGGACAGAGCAACCAGATATCAGCCCAGATAGGGAAGTCACAAAAATTAATCAAAGCTAAAACACTGAAAATACGGAAACAGATGTCAATATGTAAAAGATGACAACATTAAAACAAAAAAGAGGACTTAAAATATGCAGACACAGATTTTGCATATGGAGAGGAAGTCAAGGCGATATAAAGAAATAAAAGACTGGTATAAACTTAGAAAAACAAGGGTAAATATTAAAGTAACCACAAAGGAAACTAACAATCCTACAAGTCAAAAATAAAACGTAGGAAAATATAAAGACTCAGCAAACACAAAATCAACAACAATGAAAAAGACGAAAAGAAAATACATGAAGAAAAACGACTCAGCACAGAAAATTAAGCGGAACAAAGAAACTGTGAACAACACACAAAAAAAGACATCAAAATGACAGCACTAAACTCATACCTATCAATAATTACACTAAATGTAAATGGACTAAATGCACCAATAAAGAGACAGACCATGGCAGATTGGATAAAAAAAAAAAGATCCATCTATATGCTGCCTACAAGAGACACGCCTTAGACTTAAAGACACAAACTAAAATTCAAAAGATGGAAAAAATATATCAAGCAAATAACACTCAAAAAAGAGCAGATGTGGCAATATTAATCTCTGACAAAATAGACTTTAAAATAAAATCCACCACGAAGGATAAGGAAGGATAATGATTAAAGGGTCAACACACCAGGAAGACATAACTATAATAAATATTTATGCACCCATTGACAGGGCTCCAAAATACATAAAACAAACTCTAACAGCACTGGAAAGAGAGATAGACAACCCCACAATAGTAGTAGGAGACTTCAACACACCACTTTCAGTGAAGGACAGACGTCCAGAAAGAAGTTCAACAAAGACACGGAAGATCTAAATGCTACAATCAACCAACTAGATCTCAGAGACATACACTGAACACTCCACCCCACAGCAGCCAAGTATACTTTCTTTTCTAACGTGCATGGAACATTCTCCAGAAGAGACGATGTATTAGGCCATAAAGCAAGCATTAACAGAATCCAAAGCATCAATATATTACAAAGCATCTTTTCTGACCACAAAGCCATAGAAGTAGAAATCAGCAACAGAAAAAGCAACGAAGAAAAGTCAAACACATGGAAACTGAACAACACCTTGCTGAAAAACTACTGGGTTATAGAAGAAATTAACGATGGAATAAAGAAATTCATACAATCAAATGAGAATGAAAATACATTCTACCAGAACCTTTGGGACACAGCAAAAGCAGTGCTCAGAAGTCAGTTTATAGCAATAAATGCACACAACCAAAAAGAAGAAACATTAACGCTACAACTGGAACAAGCAGAAAGAGAGCAGCAAAAGAAGCCCTCAGGTGCCAGAAGAAAGGAAATAATGAGAATTAGAGCAGAATTAAATGAAATAAAGAATAGAAAAACAATTGAAAGAGTTAATTAAAAGACCAAAAGCTGGTTCTTCAAAAAGATCAACAAAATTGATAAACCACTGGCCAAACTGACAAAAGAAAAACAGGAGAGAAAGCAGATAACCCGTATAAGAAATGAGATGGGTGATATCACAACAGACCCAGCTGAAATTAAAAGAATCATAACAATACTATGAAAAATTGTACTCTAACAAATTTGAAAACCTAGAGGAAATGGATAAATTTCTAGAAAGTC
>NW_004443979.1:5906464-5964279 GCF_000243295.1 Trichechus manatus latirostris
TGGTGCTGGCATAAATGGATATCCACCTGCAAAAAACTGAAACAAGACCCATACCTCACACCATGCACAAAAACTAACTCAAAATGGATCAAAGACCTCAATATAAAATCTAAAACGATAAAGATCATGGAAGAAAAAATAGGGACAACAATAGGAGCCCTAATATATGGTATAAACAGAATACAAACCATGAGTAACAATGCACAAACGCCAAAACAGAAACTAGATAACTGGGAGTTCCTAAAAATCAAACACTTATGCTCATCAAAAGATTTCACCAAAACAGCAAAAAGACAACCTACAGACTGGGAAAAAAATTTTGGCTACAACAAATCCGATCAGCGTCTAATCACTAAAATCTACAAGATACTGCAAAACCTCAACAACAAAAAGACAAATAACTCAATTAAAAAATAGGCAAAGGATATGAACAAGCACTTCACCAAAGAAGACATTCAGGCAGTTAACAGATACATGAGGAAATGCTCACAATCATTAGCCATAAGAGAAATGCAAATCAAAACTATAATGAGATACCATCTTACCCCAACAAAGCTAGCATTAATCCAAAAAACACAAAATAATAAATGTTGGAGAGGCTGTGGAGAGACTGGAACACTTATACACTGCTGGTGGGAATGTAGAATGGTACAACAACTTTGGAAATGGATTTGATGCTTCCTTAAAAAGCTAGAAATAGAAGCACCGTATGATCCAGCAATCCTACTCCTTGGAATATATCCTAGAGAAATAAGAGCTGTCACACGAATAGATATATGCACACTCATGTTCATTGCAGCACTGTTCACGATAGCAAAAAGATGGAAACAACCTAGGTGCCCATCAACAGATCAATAGAAAATCTAATTATGGTATATTCACACAATGGAATACTACACAATGATGAAGAATAACGATGAATCTGTGAAAAATCTCATAACATGGATGAATGTGGAAGGCACTATGCTGAGTGAAATTAGTCAGGCGCAACAGGACAAATATCGTGTAAGACCACTATTATAAGAATTCAAGAAAAGGTTTAAAGACAGAAGAAAACATTCTTTGATGGTTACGAGGGTGGTAAGGGAGAAGGGTATTCACTAACTAGATAGTATACAAGAATTATGTTAGGTGAACGGAAAGACAACACACACTACAGAGGAAGTCAGCACAACTGGACTAAACCAAAAGCTACGAAGTTTCCTTAACACAACCAAACATTTCAAGGGACAGAGTAGCAGGGGTTGGGGTCTGGGGACCATGCTTTCAGGGGACATCTAGGTCAACTGGCATAACGAAGTTTTTTAAGAAAATTTTCTGCATCCAGCTTTGGTGAGTGGCGTCTGGGGTCTTAAAAGCTAGCAAGCAGCCATCTAAGATGCATCAATTGGTCCTAACCCACCTGGAGCAAAGGAGAATGAAGAATACCAAAGACACAGGGAAAGTATTAGCCCAGGAGACAAAAGGGCCACATAAACCAGAGACTCCATCAGTCTGAGACCAGAAGAACTAGATGGTGTCTGGCTACCACCAATGACCGCCCTGACAGGGAACACAACAGACAGTCCCTGACAGAGTAGGAGAAAAGTAGGGTGCAGAACTCAAATTCTAGTAAAAAGATTAGACTTAATGGTCTGACTGAGACTGGAGGGACCCTGGAAGACATGGCCCCAGACTCTCTGTTAGCCCAAAACTAAGACCATTCCCAAAGCCAACTCTTCAGACAAAGATTAGACTGGACTATAAGACATAAAATGATACTCATTAAGAGTGTGCTTCTTAGCTCAAATAGGTACATGAGTCTAAATGGGCAGCTCCTATCCGGAGGCGAGATGAGAAGGCAGAAAGGTACAGGAGCTGGTTGAATGGACACGGGAAATCTGGGGTGGAAAGGAGGAGTGTGCTGTCACAGTATGCGGAGTGCAACTAGGGTCAGTCACATAGCGCTGTGTGTATAAAGTTTTGTATGAGAAACTAACTTGAACTGTAAACTTTCATTTTAAAGCACAATAAAATAAATTGAAGATTTTTACCACTTCTGCAGTCTAAAATTGATCAAACATGCAATCAAGATGCATTGATAATTACTTATGATTGGAATGTGAACACTGGAAACAAAGAAGAAGGATCAATAGTTGGACAATATGGCCTTGGTGACAGAAAGGACACCGGAGATCATATGATAGAATTTTGCAAGACCAACAACCTATTCACTGGAAATATCTTTTTTCAACAACATGAACAGCAACTATACACGTGGACCTCACCAGATGGAATACACAGGAACCAAATCAACTATACCTTATAGTATAAGCCATATTTACATTCAGTGGCTGTTATGGACTGAATTGGGTCCCCCACAAAAAAATACATGTTGAATTCCTGGCCCCCTTACCTGTGCGTGTGATCCTGTTTGGAAATAGGGGTTTCTTTTGTTATGTTAATGAGGTCATACCAGTGGAAGATGGATCCTAAACCCAATTACTTCTGTGTTATAAAAGGACCAGAATAGACACAGCAACACACACACACAGGGGGAAGACAGATGCTATGTGATGATCATCTACAAGCCAAGGAACCATGAGGGCTAACAAAGCAAAGTCCCTGATTGGACTTTTAGCCTCCAGAACTGTAAGAAAATAAATTTCTGTTCTTTAAAGTCATCCACTTGTGGTATTTGTGTTATCACAGCACTAGGTAACTAACACAGAAATCATTCTATAGGAGTCTGTAGTTCAGAGGAAATGTCTTAGTAACATTCAGGTACATAGTCTCAAAAACAGAGCTTAGTTCAATCATGTATATAAGACTAATGGGCATACCAGCCCAAAAGCAAAGGCAAGAAGGCAGGAAGGGACAGGAGAACTAGAGGAATGGAAACAGGGAACCTGTGGTGGAGAAGGGGAGAGTGCTGACATATTGCAGGGTTGGCAACCAATGTCACAAAACAATTTGTGTATTAACTGTTTAATGAGAAGTGAATTTGCTCTGTAAACTTTAACCTAAGTCACAAAAAAAAAAAGGAGCTCATTTCTCATTGAGGTGGGAAGATTTCTACACAGGAGTGACTTGAGGTTTGTAACCACCAAAATTGTATACTCTTGAGCTGGTTTCAACTAAAGCATTTTCTTCATTAGTTTTACTTGGCCAAAGATCCTTAACTACTAATTTAGACTACCAAATCCCAAACAAAATCAAAAACCTTTAAACCTTACCTAACTCTACACCTGTGGCACTGTCCAGTACAGAAATCACTAGCCACATATGGCTAATGACCTCTTGAAATGCGGCTAGTTTAAACTGAGATGAGCTTCAACTGTAAAATGCACACACGATTTCAAAGAGTACCAAAAAGAGAATGTAAACTATCTCATTAATAATTTTTATATTAATTATATGTTGAAATATTTTTATATAGTGGGTTAAATAAAAAATATTAAAATTAATTTCGCTTTTTTAAACACTTTTTCAATGTGGTTACTAGAAAACTTACAATTACATATGCGCCTCGCATTATATTTCTATCGGACAGTGCAGCTCTAAGCCTTAGTTATCTCGTTGGTGAAATGAGGATATCACCACCCACATCAAGGGGTGGTTATGAGAATGAAGGGAAATAAAGCCTGTAATAGTAGCTATTAGCTAACCAAAGGACAGATGCCAAGTCAGGCGTCTGCACAAGCAGAGGCTGAGAAGTGAGTGAAGCCACCGTCGCCTGGCTTCCAGCTAGGCTAAGGGCAGTCCTTCGCGGAGGCACTTTCCTCCTTTGGCTGGCTGACCCGGAAAGCCGACGCCGCCACACAGTTTGCGGCGCTGCCAGCGAAGGGGCTGTGAGGGACGCCCCGGCTGGGGGAGGTGTCTGCCCCTCACCGGTTTCTCTGAGAGGAGACGGGGGGAATGTGAGGAGCAACCCCGAAAAGCACCTCCAGAGGGTGGCCTGCTCCGAGAAAGACCCAGCGGGCCAAAAAGACAACCCACCGACAAGGCAAAGAAGCAGCTCGGCGGCCCCGGCCCCAACCTGGCGCCACCGCCTCCCTCGGCGGACTCACCTACCTGCCGTGCCTTGTCCCTGAACGCCGAGGCAGCCGCAGTTCCCGAGGCTGCGTCTGCTTCTCCTCCTTCGACACCGCTCACGGGTTCTCGGTCCATGGTCGTCGCCGCTACAGGGCTGCTGGCGCTGGCGAGATACAGCGTAATGGCCGATAAGCCTACATCCATCCTCCGCCTCCCTGCCCAGTCGCTGACCGTGTCCCGATGCCGGGAAGTGGCACTTACCGGCAGCGGCGGCCTCGGGCCGTGCCCAGCCACGCCACAGGGGTGGGGCCTGCCGGGCCTAAGGGCGGGGCCTACCGGCGCCCAGTGCGCCTTGCTCTGCAGCCTAGTCGCCCGCGCACACTTGGGCCTGAGAGGCTCAGGGGAGGGGCCGAGATCGGTGGGGCGGGGCCTTCTGCTGCATAGCTTCCGTCCCGGCCCACATCCAGAACTGGCTGAGCCACTCCCTGGCACCACCTGTGACGTCATGCGTTGTACCTGTACCTGGTGCCTAGCGTCGGGATTTCGGGGCAGTCACTCGCCAGCTGAGTTTGAGGCACTCAGTCTCACAGAGTCTTCGTTCCTACACTTGTAAAATGAGAACAAATCCTTGGTGTGCTTCAAAGCCTTGTGATGAGATGTGGTTGCGGAAAATGTATAGTACAATGTACGGCTAGCGCTACATATTTCATTCCTAACATGGATGTTATGACAGACCAGCCAAAATACCCTTGAAATACGAGACTTCCAAAATACCCTTGAAATAAGAGTCCTAAAAGTGAATTTTGCTTACACTTGTCAGAAATACTTAAGTGTAACTGTAGAAAAAGTTAAGTGAGAAGACTTTAAGGACAAGTAGAGCAGTAGCAAGCTTCCATCTTGTTACAGTGCTGCATTGAGACAGAGCCCAACAGTGCTGTATTCTTTACCTGGCTTCCTCCCCTACAGTGTTGTATTGAAAAATTTTTTCCCTTGCTGGACACTGCCACCCCTCCCCGACACACCCCCACCCCCACACCCCAACACACACCCCACCCCTCTCACCCCACCTCCTGCCTAGCTCTTAGCTTTGCATTTGAATCCTGCTTTTGCTTGGAGGTTATATGTAAAACCCATTGTGCCTGCTTAGTATGATTAAGATGTTAACTGACATAACTTGTTTGAACGCCCCACCTGTAAACCCCTTTAAAAGTAACCTGCCTGCCCACCCTTGACAAGCAGTCTTGGAAGTAGCAGCTCCGACCCACTCCACTTCCTTGTACAACTAAATAAAGGTGACTTCCCTGATTGGCCAATACAGTCATGTTGAGTAAGAACCCGGGGTTTCCACCCGGTAACAAAATGAGATGAAAATTTTATTATCTGTGTTTTAGGGTTTGTTTTTGTAAAAATCTCAGACTTCTTCCATTTTTCCCAATGTCCAACCAAATAAAATCATGATTGTAATGATTACTGCATGACTTTAACGTCAAACTAGTTTGAGCATCTCCAGGTAGATGGTTTTTTATTATACAATTTTAGCATGAAAGTCTTCACCCAAGTTTTCACAAATTTGTAGGTCAAAAATAAAGCACAATTATTTTGGCCAGGGGGAGTTAATTTAAAATACTTTAAATTCCATTTTCATGCCTGTTCCAATTCAGAAATGTTCTAGCATTATGTTATCTGACATGGTACCAGCAGGCTCAGTACCCCAAAAGCTTTAACTATTTCTTTCTGGTACAAAAGTTCTTTTTCCTTACCTTATAGTATTTTTGTACACTTTCTACACTGCTTATAATTATGATGAGCTAAAAACAAAACCAGGCTTAAGGACAAAAGTCAATAATTTGAAAAACATCTATACATTAATTTAAAAAATTAGTTAGAAATCCATAACGCTCTATACTCTGTTGATGTAGACAATTTAGCTTGGTGTTGAGCTAAATAAGTTAGTAACATGACCTGGATGCTGTCTGGTAGTATTATCAAGGACATGCCAAGACAGCGAAATGAAACTCTTCAATAAATTGAAAACACAAATAAATAGCAGACTGTTGAAGACTTCATGGTATTCATTTAAAAAAGGCAGTTCTATATCACATGTATTCAAAATCTCTTCCCTATATTACTTGCAAAAAGGGTAAGCAACAATCTTATTAAAAATTTTTGGAGTTTTTATAAATGCATGATCTTATTTTCCAAACTGACAATTAAACATCAAATTACAGTTTTCACTTCTGAAGCAGAGCTTTTCAGGGTTTACAAGTCTATTTCCTAGTTTACTGAAAATTCAAAATGCAAGTCACATTCCAACATGAACTGGAAGTATTTCCTGAGAACAGTTATTTTTAACACAAATATGCAACTGAAAAGCAGTTTTTTATAAATGAACTCAAAGCAACATAAAAGCATTGAAATTTCTACTGGTTTTACTTTGAGCATTTACGTTTTTGTCATTATTTCCAAATTGTCACAGTTCAACTAAAAGTGAGCAACAAAGTAATAAGTCAAATCTTTCCTTCCTTATCTTTGAGGTAGAAGTAGTATTGTATCACTATAACAAAGCAAAAATAAATTCAGATACAGTAAAACCTACAAAAGCCAGAACCTGTGTAAGGCAGAAACCTGTCAGAGAAGGAAAATGCAAATATTTTCCACTAATAGAGTGATAGAAAAGTGGTAAGATTGCACCCCATATTTATCATATTTAATGATACATATGGAGTTAAAAAGGTAAATTTGGAGACAGAGCTAACATGGCACTGTAGACAGATGCATCATGCCATCCTTCTGCAGCAGTGACCCAAAAAACTAAGTTAAACAGATACAAATGTCAATACTGAAAGTCTAAGCATCAAATGAAGGGATAAAGAAATAGATCTAACACTGAATGGAAGAAGAAACTGAAGGAAAACAGAGAATGAGGAGAGATACAGAGTGGACGTCCCCTCCCAACTAACACAGAAGAGTGTTGCCATCTTGGAGGACAGCCATCGAGGACCCCAAACAGGGAGTACAGGAAGGCAACTTCACAGAGCTCCCAACAGGAGACAGAACACCCAATAACCAGAGAAACATGCTTCCCCACCCGTCAGCCTTCTGCCCTGTACACCTCCTCCACTCCTCCTGACAGGCCACACTGAGCCACCTCGGCTAGAGAGCTACAGGCCTGTCGCAAGCCCGTGTCCACCCCACCCCTACCTGCCAGCTCCTTCCATGCCATTTTTTTCCCCTTTCTTCCTTTTCTTTCTCCTCATCTAGCCTATACCTCACCTCTACCCCTTCCAAATACCGAGCTATGCCGCAACACCTTGGCTAGGGAGACACAAGCCTGAGCCAGCCTGGGCTTACCCTGCCCATCTCCGCTGCCTCCTGCCATGACATATTTTTTCCTTTTATTATTTTTTTTGCTTTTTTCTCCCCCTTTCTTTCTTTTCTTTCTCCCTCCCACTTCTACCCATTCCTGACAGGGCACAATGCACTGCCTTGGCTAGAGAGACACTGCCCTAATTCCAGCCTGGGTCCACACCACTCCCACCCACTGACTACTGATGCACCATTTTTTTTTTCTATTTTTAATATTTGTTATTTTTTTTCTTTCTCCCTCCCATCTACCTCTGTACCCCACCTATACTCCTTCCCACCACAAAATGCCACACTGCCTTGGCTAGAGAGACACTGGTATGCTGCCAGCATGGGTGTGCCCTGCCCCCACCTGCTGGCTCTTGCTGCGCAATTTTCTTATTTCTTTTCTTCTTCTTCTTTCTCCCTCACGCCTAGCCCCATACACCACCTCTACCCCTTTCCAACAGGCCTGCCGCAGGTAGAGAGCTACTAGCCCACCATCAGCCTGGGTTCCCCCCACCACCACCTGCCAGCTCTTGCTGCACCATTTTATTTTTTATTTATTTTTTCCCTTTCCTCCTTTTCTTTCTTGCTCCCACTTAGCCCTGTATCCAACCTCTACCTATTTCCACTGGGCCACACTGCACCACCTTGGCTAGAGAGGCTCTGGCCCACAGCATCCCAGGTCTACCCTGCTCAGTCTCTACAGCTCCTGTAACATCATTTTTTTCCTTTTCTTTCTGTCACTTTTTTCCTTTGTTCCCCTCACCTAGCCCTGTACCCCAACCCCCTTCCCACTGGCCCTTGCAGTGCTGCCACAGCTACAATGTCCCCAGCTCAGGCCCACCACTGCACTGGGACTACGCTGCCCCTCCCCTCCACTACTCAACTAACTGCTGAACAGAGGGAAGTGAAACCGTACCTCTCCCCATCTGACACCTTCACCTATCTGGCAAGGGGCTGTGAGCACTCCCACACTGCTAGACCAACATCAGGAGGCAGACAGTGCCTGCACAGTCTGCCCTCAGCCACCTCGCCAAACAAGTGCAGCAAAGCAGGGTCATCCTGCCTGCTGCTGCCCTGCCCACCCAGACAAGGTGGTGACAGCTATCGCACCAAAAGACAAGCAAGCAGCAAAGCATGCCTGGCTTACCCTGACATATCAAAACAAAATAAAGAAGCGGGACAAAACAAACAAACATACAATCAGTAAATAAAGAAAATAATACTTTAATGTCTTGGAGACAGCAGACAATATCAAAACATGTAAAAAGGTAGGACAAGATGGCTCCAGCAAGTGACCAAAATAAAGAATTCACTGACCTTCCAGTAGAAGAAAAGATAGTGGAAATGCCTGATATGGAATTCAAAAGACTAATATTTAGGGCTCTCCAAGAGATTAGGGAAGCAATCAAGGAAAACACAGACAAAACCAACAAAAACATAGCCAAAATCAAGGAAAACACAGAGCAATAGAAGAATTCAGGAAAATAATACAAGAACAAAACATCAGAATAAATAATTAGAAATCATACAAAAACAGCAACTAGAAATCCAAAAGATAAACAACAAAATTTCAATGGACAATTCAATAGGTTTTAGGAGCAAATTTGAAACAATGGAAGACAGTGAGATTGAAGACAAATCCATGGATGCCACTTTGTATGAGGAAACATCAAAGAAAAGAATGAAGAAAAAGAAAGAAAACTTAAGAATTATGTGGAAACAATCAACAGCAAAAATTTGCACATGATTGGAGTTCCAGAACAGGGGGAGGAAATGGAAAACACAGAGAAGACTGCTGAAGATTTGCTGGCAGAAAACTTACCAAATATTATGAAAGATGAAAAGCTGACCATCCAAGATGCTCAACGAACCCTACATAGGAGAGACCCCAAAAGAAAGTCACCAGGACATATCATAATCACATTTGCCAAAACAAAATGCAAAGAAAACATCCTGAGAGCAGCTCAAGAAAAACAAAAGGTCACTTACAAATGGGAAACAATAAGACTAAACTCTAATTACTTGGCAGAAACTATTCAGGCAAGAAGGCAATGGGATGACATATATAAAACCTTAAAAGAAAAAATGCCAACCAAGAATAAAAATATCCTGCAAAACTCTCTCTCAAATACGATGGTGAAATTAGGACATTTCCAGATAAACAGAAGTTAAGGGAATTTGTAAAAATCAAACCAAATTTACAAGACATATTAAATGGAGTCCTTCAGTTAGAGAACCAACAACATCAGACAATAACCAGAGTCTAGGACACAGGACAGCATCAGCCAGATAATAACCAAGGTAAAGAACTCTCAATAATAAAGCTGAAAAACTTAAAACAGGGAAACAGAGATACCAATGATGACAACGTTAAACAATAAAAGAGGGAATAAATTCTGTAGGTAGAGAACTTTCAAATGGAGAAGTGAAGGCGATATCAAGTAATAAAAGACTGGTTCAAACTTAGGAAGATAAGGGTAAATTTCAAGATAACCACAAAGAAAGTTAACAAAACTACTCATCAGAATAAAAAAGAAGAAAAACATAGTCTCAGTAAACACAAAATCTATAATAACAAAAGAAAAGAAAATCCATGAACAAAAGGAACTCAGCACAAGGAAGTAAGAGAAACAAAACACCACCATTACACACAAAAAGCACAACAGTATGACAGCAATAAACTCGTATCTATCAATAATCACACTGAATGTAAACGGCTTAAATGCACCTGTAAGAAGAGACAGAGAGAGGCAGAATGAATAAAAAAGCATGACTCATCAGTATGCTGTCTACAAGAGACACACCTTAGACATAAATATATTAAAAATCAAAGGATGGAAAAAATATATCAAGCAAACAGTAACCAAAAAAGGGCAGGAATAGTAATACTAATCTCAGATAAAATAGATTTTAAGGCAAAATCAACCATAAAAGACAAGGAACGACATTACATAATGATTAAAGGTACAATCCACCAACAAGATATAACCTTAATAAATATCTATGCACCTAATGACGGTTCTCCAAAATACACTAAACAAACAGTACTGAAAACAGAAAAAGACAGTTCCACAAAAATAGCAGGAGACTTCAAAACACCACTCTTGGTAACTGACAGAACATCTAGAACTAAACTCAACAAAGATACAGAAGATCTAAAGACCAAAATCAACTAATTTCACCTCACAGACATATACAGAACTCTCTACCCAACAGCAGCAAAGTATAAATTATTTTCCAGCACACATGGAACATTCTCCAGAATAGGCCACATTTTAGGCCACAAACCAACTCTCAATGAAACCCAAAACATTGAAATAATACAAAGCATTCTCTCTGATCACAATGCCACAAAAGTAGAAATCAATAACAGGAAGAGCAAGGGAAAAAAAATCAAATACATGGAAATGGAATAACATTTTGCTTAAAAACAATTGGGTAGAAGAAATCAAAGAGGAAATAAAAAAAATTCCTAGAATTAAATGAGAATGAAAACACATCATACCAAAAACTTTGGGACACAGCAAAGGCAGTGCTCAGAAGTCAATTTATAGCAGTGAAAGCACACATGACAAAAGAAGAAATGGCTAAAATCAAAATATTACCCCTAAAACTCAGATAGAAACAGAACAGCAAAAAAAGCCCATAGCCAACAGAAGAAAGAAGATAATAAAGATTAGAGCAGAAATAAATGAAACAGAAAAATAATAGAAAGAATCAACAAGACCAAAAGTTGGTTCTTTGAAAAGATCAACAAAATCGACAAACCATTGGCCAAACTGACAAAAGAAAAATAGAAGAGGGAGCAAATAACCCAAGTAAGAAATGAGATTAGGGACATTACAACAGACTATGCTAAAATAAAAAGGATCATAAGAGAATACTTTGAAAAAACTATATTCCAACAACTTTGAGAACCTAGAGAAAGTGGACAAATTTCTAGAAACACACTGCCTACCTAAACTAACACAAACTGAGATAGAAAATCTGAACACACCCATAACAGGAGAATGAAGAGGTAATAAAAAAAAATTCCCAACTCTTAAAAGCTTGTGAGTGGCCATCTAAGATACTCCACTGGTCCCACCCCGTCTGGAGCAAAGGTGAATGAAGAAAACCAAAGACACAAGGGAAAGATTACTCCAAAGGACTAATGGACCACAACTACCACAGCCTTCATCAGACTGAGTCCAGTACAACTAGATGGTGCCCAGCTACCACCACCAACTACTCAGACAGAGATCACAATTAGAGGGTCCCGGACAGAGCTGGAGAAAATGCATAACAATACTTTACTCACAAAAAAAGACCAGACTTACTGGTCTGACAGAGACTGAAGAAATCCTAACAGTATGGCTCCCAGGCACCCTTTTAACTCAGTACTGAAGTCACTCCTGAGGCTCACACTTCAGCCAAAGATTAGACAGGCCCATAAAACAAAATGAGACTAAATGGGCACACCAGCCCAAGGGTAAGGATGAGAAGGTAGAAGGGTACAGGAAAGCTGGTAATGGGGAACCCAAGGTCGAGAAAGGGGGAGTGTTGACATGGGTTTGCAACCAATGTCACAAAACAATATGTGTATTGTTTTTAATGAGAAACTAATTTGCTCTGTAAACCTTCATCTGAAGTAGAATTAAAAAAAAAAAAAAAAAACTCCCAACAAAAAAAAGCCCTGTCTTGGACAGCTTCACTGGAGAATTCTATCAAACATTCAGAGAAAAGCTCACACCAGTACTACTCAAAATATTTCAGAGCTTAGAAATGGAGGGAATATTCCCGAATTCATTCTACGAAGCCAGCATAGCCCTGATACTAAAGCCAGGCAAAGTCACCAAAAAAAAAAAAAAGAAAAGAAAATTACAGTCCAGTATCTCATGAATACCGATGCAAAAAAAATTCTCAACAAAATTCCAGCCAACAGAATTCAGCATCATAAAAAAAAAAAAAAAACCAACAACCAAGTGGGATTCATACCAGGTATGCAAAGATGGTTCAACATTAGAAAATCAATCAATGTAATCCAATAAATAGAACAAAAGAAAATAATCACTTGATCTTCTCAATCAATGCAGAAAAGGCATTTGACAACCCTCAAGAACAATTCCTGATAAAAACTCTCAATAAAATAGGAATAGAAGGGAAATTCCTCAACATAATAAAGGGCATGTATACAAAAGCACTTTGATGGCGTAGTGGTTAAGTGTCTGGCTGCTAACCAACATGTCAGCAGTTTGAATCCACCAGTCGCTCCTTGGAAACCCTATGGGGGCAGTTCTACTCTGTCCTATAGGTTTGCTATGATTCAGAATAGACTCAATGGCAACAAGTCTTTATACAAAACCAACAGCTGACATCATTCTCAATAGAGAGAGGCTGAAAGCATTCCCCCTGAGAATGGGAACAAGACAAGGATGCCTTTTATCACCACTCCTGTTTAATATTGTGCTAGAAGTCCTAACTAGAGAAATAAGGCAAGAAAAAAGAAAATAAAGGGCATCCAAATTGGAAAGGTAGAAGTAAAACTATCCCTATTCACAGATGATATGATCCTAAATACAGAACTCAAAAAAATTCCATAAGAAAACTACTGGAACTAATAGAAAGAGTCAGCAGACTAGTAAGATACAACATAAACATACAAAACTCAGTTAGACTCCTCTACACCAACAAACAGAAAGTCGAAAAGGAAATCAGGAAAACAATACTATTTATAATAGCCCCTAAAAAGATAAAATACTTAGGAATAAATCTAACCAGGGACATAAAAGACCTATACAAAGAAAACTACAAAACACTATTGCAAGAAACCTACATAAATGCAAAAACATAGCATGCTCATGGACAGGAAGACTCAACATTGTGAAAATGTCAATGTACGGATATAATGCAATTCTGATCCAAATACCAGCAGCATTCTTTAACGAGATGGAAAAACTAATCATTAACTTCATGTGGAAAGGAAAGAGGCCCGAGATAAGCAAAGCATTATCGAAAAAGAAGAACAAAGTAGGAGGCCTCACACTACTTCATCTCAGAACATAGTATACAACCACGGCAGTCAAAATAGTCTGGTTATTGATTCTCTATAGGAATCAAGAATACAGATGTAAATCCATCCACATATGGTCAGCTGATCTTTGACAAAGGACCAAAGTCCGTTAAATGGGGAAAAGACAGTCTCTTTAACAAATGGTGCTAGCAAAACTGGATATCCATCTGCAAAAAAAATGAAACGGGACCCATACCTCAGACCATACACAAAAACTAACTCAAAATGGATCAAAGACCTGCATATAAAATCTAAAACAATAAAGATCATGGAAGACAAAAATAAGGACAACACTAGGGGCCCTAATATATGGCATAAAATAAAATACAAACCATAGCTAACAAGCACAAACACCAGAAGTGAAACTAGGTAATCGGGAGCTCCTAAAAATTAAACACTTATGCTCATCAAAAGACTTCACCAAAAGAGTAAAAAGAGAACCTACAGACTAGGAAAAAAATTTTGGCTACAACATATTTGACAAGGATCTAATGTCTAAAATTTATAGAATACTTCAACAACTCAACAACGAAAAGACAAATGGCCCAATTAACAAATGGGCAAAGGATATGAACAGACACTTCACCAAAGAAGACGTTCAGGCGGGTAACAGACACATGAGGAAATGCTCGCAATCATTAGCGATTAGAGAAATGAATGCAAATCAAAACTACAATGAGATACCATCTCACCCACATATTACTGGCACTAATCAAAAAACCAGAAAATAACAAATGTTGGAGAGGTTGTGAGGAGACTGGAACTCTTACGCACTGCTGGTAGGAATGTAAAATGGTACTATCACTATGGAAAACAATATGCTGCCTCCTTAAAAACTTAGAAATAGAAACACCATAGGAATCCAGCAATCCCACTCCTAGGAATATATCCTAGAGAAATAAGAGCAGTCACATGAATAAACATATGTGCACTCATGTCATTACAGAATTATTCACAATAGCAAAAATATGAAAACAACTGAAGTGCCCATCAACAGATGAATGGATAAACAAATTATGGTACCTACTTACAATGGAATACTATGGAACGATGAAGAACAATAATGAATCCGTGAAACATCTCACAACATGGATAAATCTGGAGAGCGTTATGCTAAGTGAAATAAGTAATTACCAAAGGACAAATGTTGTATGAGATCACTATTATAAAAACCCAAGAAAAGGCTTACACACAGAGAAAAACAATCTTCAATGGCTATGAGGGAGTGGTGGGGTAGGGAGGGAAAATCACTAACTACATAGTAGAAAAGTGTCAATTTTGGTGAAGGCAAAGACAACACACAATATAGGCGAAGTCAGCACAACTTGACCAAGGCACAGTCATAGAATCTTCCGAAACATATCCTAACACCTTGAGGGACTGAGTTACTGGCTGAGGGATAAGGACCACAGTCTCCGGGGACATCTAGGTCAATTGGCATAACATAGTTCATGAAGAAACTGTTCTACATCCTATTTTGGTGAGTAGCCTCTGGAGTCCTAAAAGCTTGTGAGTGACCATCTAAGATACATCTATTGCTCCTAGCACATTCAGAGCAAAGGAAAATGAAGAAAACCAAAAACACAAGGAAAATATTAATCCAAAGGACAGGGATCACAATAAAGTGTCCCAGACAGAGCAGAAGAAAAAATGTAGAACAAAATTCAAATTCACAAAAAAAGACTGGACACCCTGGTCTGATGGTGACTGGAGGAACTCCTGAGACTGTGGCCCATGGACACTCTGCTAACTCAGAACTGAAGTCACTCTCGAAGTTCACCTTTCAGCCAAGGATTAGACAGGCCTATGAAACAAAAACTAACACACGCAAGGAACGTGCTTCATTAGTTCAATCATGTATAAGAGACCAAATGGGCAACATCTGCACAAAAACAAAGATGAGAAGGCAGGAAGGGACAGGAAAACTGGAGGAGTGGACACTGAGAACCCAGGGTAGAAAGGGAAAGGCAGGGAGTGCTGATACATTGCTGGGATTGCAACTAATGTCATAAATCAATTTGTGTATAACATTTTTGAATGAAAAACTGATATGCGCTGTAAACTTTCATGTAAAACACAATAAAATTTTTTTTAAAAAAGTATATTTGGATCTACCCATTTCTCTGTAAGGCTGGGAAAATAAAGCTGACTAAAATGTGATAATTAGGAATGTCCATCAAGAGAAAAACAAGATTTCCTTTTGGTTTTAACATAGCTTCATACACATTTTAGTAGAGAATATTTTTCAGGTTATTTCATTCCTCAAATATCTGTAAACCAAATCCGTTGCCATCAAGTCAATTTTGACTCATAGTGACCCTATAGGACAGAGTAGAACTGGCCCATAGGGTTTCCAAAGAGCAGCTGGTGGATTCGAACTGCCGACCTTTTGTTTAGCAGCTGTAGTTCTTAATGACTGTGCCACCAGGGCTCCATTCCTCAAACAGAGGGGTACATTTTCATCACCAATGAAACACACACACACACACACACACAAAGTGGTGAAAATGAAAATGCATTGCAGGTGGATTTTAACCTAAAAAAAGTTAAATGAGTAACACATTAATGACTTTGCTTATACAGAGTAATATGCTAGGTACTGTGCTAAGGGCTTTCCGTGTATGAATGTTTCTTCCTCACAACTCTGGAGTACTAATACAATTAACAACATTTTACAGATAAGGAAGTAAAGGCTCAGAGAGGCTAAGTAATCTGTTAAAGGAACTGGCTGGTAAGGAGCAAAGCCTGGATTCAAATATAGGCAGTCTGATTCTAGAGCCTACACTCTTAGCCATTCTGCCTCTCTGAAAATGTCAAAAACTATAAGGTTATTAAATGCCAAGAGGGCAGAAAATTCCTAGAACAAAGGTGAGGGTGATAATTGGAAAGATTTAGGTGGAAATTTCAAGTAATTTATAAACTTTAAGGCCCTATATGTAAGAAATAAATGATAGGATAATATCCATACGCCTACTAGGTCAATCAGTTAATATGACTATTATTCAAATTTATGCACCAACAACTAATGCCAAAGATGAAGAAATTGAAGATTTTTACCAACTTCTGCAGTCTGAAATTGATCAAACATGCAATCAAGATGCATTGATAATTACTGATGATTGGAATGCAAAATCTGGAAACAAAGAAGGACATTAGGTTGAAAATATGTACTTGGTGATAAAATTTGCATGATAAAATTTTGCAAGACCGACGGCCTATACATTGCAAATAACTTTTTTCAACTACATAAACAGTGACTGTACACATGGACCTTGCAGGATCGAATTCACAGAAATCAAATTGACTACATCTATGGGAAGAGAAGACAGAGAAGCTCAATATTATCAGTCAGAACAAGGCCAGGGGCCAACTGCAGAACAGACCATGAACTGCTCATATGCCAAGTTCAAGATGCAGCTGATGAAAATTAAAACAAGTCCACAAGAGCCAATATATGACCTTGAGTGTATCTCACCGGAATTTTGAGACCATCTCAAGAATTTGACACACTGAATAATAATGACCGAAGACAAGTTATGGGATGACATCAAGGACATCATACATGAAGAAAGCAAAAGGTCATTAAAAAGAAAGAAAAGACCAAAATGGATGTCAGAAGAGACTCTGAAACATTCTCTTGAACGTTTAAGGCAGCTAAAGCAAATGGAAGAAATGTTGAAGTAAAAGACCTCAAAGGGCATCTCGAGAAGACAAAGTAAAATATAAAGACATGTGCAAAGACCTGGAGTTAGAAAACGAAAAGGGAAGAACATGCTCAGCATTTTCTCAGGCTGAAAGAACTGAAGAAAAATTTCAAGCCTCGAGTTGCAATACTGAATCATTCTATGGGCAAAATGTTGAAAGACGCAGGAAGCATCAAAAGAAGACGGAAGGAATACACACAGTAACTGTACCAAAAAGAATTGGTTGACATTTAACCATTTCAGGAGGTAGCATATGATCAAGAACTGATGGTATTAAAGGAAGAAGTTCAAGCTGCACTGAAGGCATTGGCAAAAAACAAGGCTCCAGGAATTGGTGGAATACCAATTGAGATGTTTCAACTAACAGATGCAACATGCTGGAGGTGCTCACTCAACTCTGTCAAGAAATTTGGAAGACAGCTACCTGGCCAACCCACTGGAAGAGATTCGTATTTGTGCCCATTCCAAAGAAGGGTGAACCAACAGATTGCGGAAATTATCGAACAATATCATTAACATCACACATAATTTTGCTAAAGATAATTCAAAAATGGTTGCAGCAGTACCTCGACAGGGAACTGCCAGAAATTCAAGATGAATTCAGAAGAGGACATGGAACGAAGTATACCATTGCTGATGTCAGATGGATCTTGGCTGAAAGCAGAGAATACCAGAAAAACGTTTACCTGTGTTGTATTGACTATGGAAAGGTATTCGACTGTGTGGATCATAACAAATTATAGATAACATTGCAAGGAATGGGAACTCCAGAACACTTAACTGTGCTCACGAGGAACGTACGTTGACCAAGAGGCAGTCATCTGAACAGAACAAGGGGATACTGCATAGTTTAAACTCAGGAAAGGTATGCATCAGGGCTGTATCCTTACACCACACTTATTCAATATGTATGCTGACAAATAATCTGAGAAGCTGGATTATATGAAGAACGTGGCATCAGGACTAGAGGAAGACTCATTAACGTATCCTTGCTTGCTTAAAGTGAAGGGGACTTGAAGAACTTCTGATGATCAAGGTCCACGGCCTTCAGTATGAATTACACCTCCACATTAAAAAAAAAAAAAAATTCTCAGAACTGGACCAGTAAGCAACATCATGACAAATAGAGAAAATATTGAAGTTGTTAAAGATTTTATTTCACTTGGATCCACAATCAGTGCCCATGAACACAGCAGTGGAGAAATCAAAGGACATATTGCACTGGGCAAATATGCTGCAAAAGACCTCTTTAAAGGGTTCAAAAGCAAAGATGTCACTTTGAGGACTAAGGTGCGCCTGACCCAAGCCATGGCATTTTCAATTGTCTCATATGCATGGGAAAGCTGGACAATGAATAAGACAGACTGAAGAACTCATGTCTCTGAATCATGCTGTTGGTAAAGAGTATTGAATATACCATGGATTGCCAGAAGAATGAACAAATCTGCCTTGGAAGAAGTACAGCCAGAATTGATCCTTACAAGGGAAAACAGTGAGACTGTATTTCACCAGACACATTATCGGGGGGACCAGTCCTTGAAGAAGGACATTATGCTTGGTAGAGGGTAAGTGAAAAAGAGGAAGACCCTCAGTGAGATGGATTGACACAGGCTGCGAACAATGGTGAGGATGGTGCAGGACTAGTTTTGTTCTGGTGTACATAGGGTCGCTATGAGTCAGAACCAACTCAATGGCACCTAACAACAAATACACGTTTTCTTAATTGATATTTGGTCAGATTCTTTTTTTTTTTGGTCGAGAATATGCTATTGATATTCAACTGCCAGAATTTTGATATTCGTCATAAAATTTTTAGCTTTCCAATATTTTAGAAATATTCTGCCTAAACCCAGAAATCTCAGTGTTGAAGAGCCGTGCATCTTAATCTGAAGTGCACTGAACCCTGAGTCTTCTAATAACAACCTAAGAAACAAATACTATAAAGATATAAGGACTGTCACAATTAGAGATGCCTTCCCTGGGTGGTGCAAACAGTTAACTTGCTTGGCTGCTGATAGGTTGGAGTTTCAAGGCCACTCAGCGGTGCCTTGGAAGGCCTGGTGATCTACTTCCCAAAAATCAGCCATTGAAAACCCTGTGTAGTACAGTTCTACACTGACAAGTATGGGGTCACCATGAGTTGGAATCAATTCAATGGCAACTGGTAACTGGTGGTTCCTGTCATGACAAGATTAAGACATTGTTTCTTTTAATACAATAAGGAGAAAATTGCAGAAAGTCAAGGGACAGACCTTGTTATGGACTGAATTGTTCCTCAAAAATATTTTGTCAGCTTGGCTAGGCCATGATTCCTAGTATTGCGTTGTTGTCCACCACTTCTGATCTGATGTGATTACCCTACTTGTTGTAAATCTTAATCTCTATGACGTTAATGAGGCAGGATTAGAGGTAGTTAATGAGGCAGGACTCAATCTACAGGATTAAGTTGTATCTTGAGTTAATGAGGCAGGACTCAATCTACAGGATTAAGTTGTATCTTGAGTCAATCTCTTTTGAGACAATCAAGCAGACAGAAGAGGGGCCTTATACCACTCAGAAAGAAGCGCCAGGGAGTGGAACACATCCTCTGGACCCAGGGTCCCTGTGCTGAGAAGTTCCTAGACCAGGGTAAGATTGTTGACAAGGACCTTCCCTCAGAACCAACAGAGAAAGCATTCCCCTGGAGCTGGTGCCCTGAATTCTGACTACCAGCCTCCTAGATTGTGAGAATAAATGCTTGTTAAAGCCACCCACTTGTATTTCTTTATAGCAGCACTAGATAACTAAGACAGACCTCAACGAGGGTTTCACATTCCCTCTATTTTGTATCAAGAGCCTTAGAAACTCTATGAGCAGGTCTACTCTGTCCTACAGGGTCGCTATGAGTCAGAATCAACACAATGGCAATGGGTTCTATTCCCTATGCAGTGTCAAGCATGCAGATACTTCTTGCACTACTTCTGCCAGAAATGAGATTTTGAGCCCTTTGATTTCCCAAGATCAGAAATAACGGGCCCATGACATCCAACAACAACTCTTACTTCTTTTGGGTCACTGAGGCGCAAGTTTCCCTCATTTATAAAATCATGAAAAGCAAGCATGATTCCTAAAATAGGGACATATGCAGATATTACAAGTTCTCACTGGATGCAGATATGATGGCTCTTTCCGGAAAGAGGCACACAAACTTATTGTGCACCTTGATTAAGAAAAATACATCAGTCAGTCAAATTTCTTCAGCTTTCCATGAGAAGGAAAAGTCTTTACAAAGCTGTGTCAGAGTCGTCTCAGGCCCACATAGAGGATATTCTTACTTTGGGGCTCATCTAAATTACTCTTAGAAGCAAGTACTGCTATGCATTTCTTGGCTGTCTATCCATTCGTGATCCAACTGGTACCAAGAAATGCAGTTTTAAGCTAATGAGAGAACCTTTTAAGCGAAGTGGAGCTAAAAGATATGCTCTTGAAATGATTTCAAATGAAAAGAGAGAAAAGCAATGAGAAAATTGCAAACAGTAGCATATCTATGCCAAACTCTCAAGAACTTCTGTGGCAGTCAGCACATTAATAGTCAAAGGAAATTTACCATAATTACTAGTTTACAAGATGTATTTTCACTTATACAAAAAAGGGCCTAAAAATTATCTTGTACTCCATGTGCCCATACCAGAGATGAAAAGTCAATACAAGAAGGGTAGGGCCTAGGGTCTTGGATAAGCCAACTGCTTAACACTGAACACAAATTTGTTACATAGCTCCTAGTGGCAAAATGTGGGGAGAAAAACCATCACAACAAAATTTCACATCACATTAATAACTGCTTTACAAAAAATTAAGAAGCCACAAGGCACACAACTGATATAAAGTAAAATTCATTCTCCAACATGTGTGATGTAAAGAAGGCATTAGGTTTCAAGCTTAATCAATAGCTGAACATGCATGGTAAATGAACACGGTAACTGGAATTTGGCACAGAATTCTGAAGATTACTCAAGTTTCTAATCCTGTGAATGTCACTGATGAAGAGAATCATTTGGATTCAAGCTATGATGATCGGTTTCAGGTTTTGGATATAATAACTTACCTGGTCTTATTAATAATTACTGTTAGGTTTTGAGGAAGATCAATACTTACATTTAGTTGTTATTTAGCCATGATTTTTACTGCCCTACCAGTTTTTATTTGAACTCATTAAAATTCTTTGGTTACAATCTGTATTCAAATAATACTTCCTTTTACTACATACATAAGCATGAAATTAAAACTACATTTACTATTTGACTTTAAAAAATTTTTCCATTTTTTACCAAGTATTTATGTATACTAGCGATAACTGTAAAATAAATTCAAATTTATTTTATACTATGGTATTTTTACATAGTATTTTATCCTATGGTTTGTTTTTAGACCCTGTGAATTCACTGGAATAGGTATTAATATTGTATTAATTTTATCTTTACATTGTTGTTAGGTGCCATCAAGTCGATTTTTGACTCATAGCAACCCAATGTGACAGAGCAGAACTGCCCCATAGGGTTTCCTAGGCTGTACTCTTTCCAGGAGCAGAGCATCAGGTCTTTCCTCCCGTGGAGCTTCTGGGTGTGTTTGAACTGCCATTCTTTTGGTTAGCAGCCGAGTGTTTAACCATGTGCCACCAGGGCTCCTAATCTTTATATTAATACCCACGATATGGGGCTTTAGTTCCAGTAAAATTCCGTGTTTTGCTTCCCGTGTATCCGTATTCACCGATAACATTTATTTCTTTTTAGCTATGAGAACTACACTTATATTCAAGGTTAGAATAATATTACTGCATGTCAGAACTTAGGACTTCCTCTCATATTGCAATATACTGTAAAAACAAAATAATGGTTTATATTACACATTTTAAAATCACTTTTACTACATGATGAAAGTATTTAATTTTTTCCAAAAAATTCCTCTATAAAACTGTAACGCATTATATATATACATCTTTACATCTTATATACCAGCAAATACAATAATTTCAGGGGAACACTGTCATCTACCACATGAAAACGTTAATTTGCTTTTTCTTGGTTTTGTAGTTTGTTGGTATTTAATTTCTAAATTTGTTTTTGTTTAATCATTGCATAAGCACTGTAAGCTTAAGGAAGTTTTAAGTTTATACATATTAAATAACAGTAGAATAAAAATCAGAAAGAATCCAATGTTGTATGTTATTAGATCTAGCTAGTGGTTGGGAATATATATCAAGAAGCTAAGGCATCAATGTTAACAACAGTAAAAAATAAAATATGTTCAAATTTTTAAAGGATTTTATTTTGGTGGATAAACTTATGCTGTCAAACATCACAGTCTTGACAAAAACTGTAAGAACTGAAGGATGGCTTTTGTAGCTAAAGATGCCAAGTGAAGGAATTCATAAAATCAGGCTTTTAGAGAACATCTCCAACTCTCTCATGTTAACACAAGAGGAAAGAGAAATGGAACCTGAACTATACATCCTGGATATTTAGCTTTTTTCCTTAGCTGTTATTTCTGCTTCTGAAAAATACAGTTTGCTTCAGAGCAAAAATATTAAGAACTTATGCCTGAATCCATAAAGGCTATGATGGCCAAGCATCTTACTCCCTTCCTTTCTTGATCGAAATGCAAAGAAGGTACTCTGAGGATACAAATTACAAAAATACATACCCAGAAAAGAAGGTATGCAGCAGTTTTATAAGAAACCCATTTGGTGAACAATATTTTCTCTATTATCAAATTCCTACAGCTGGACTTGCTATGACATTTCTCCAGAATATAAGATCATCATTTTCACAGGGTATACAATGTTTTATAGAGATATTTGAATTTATAGCTGCTGAAAAAAATTTAGAAGGATATAAAATCATTGCTGAAATTAACGAAATCAGTTGCATTCTTTATGTAATTATTTTTTAAAGATACTCCAGCTTATAAGACCTTATTAAAACATATGACAAATAAATTTACATCATAAAAGCTAGGCATTTCTTTTGCTCTCTCTCATACTACTATAAATCAATTCTTTGCTGAAGATCAGTTCATCCTAGTTCAAAATACAGTGCTATACCATATAATCTTCATGATGTCCATAATGAATAGGCATAAGAGCTATTCTAGTCTTTTCAATTAATTACATGATTTATTTAAAAGCCATTGTTCTAAATGAACTGTGAAGCAATCCACGACAACCAATAACCAGATCAACCTTGTTATTGCCTCATATTTTTAATATATAATAGTGACAACCTAATATTTGCAATTATTTTCCCACTACAAGGTCTATACATTAGCTATTATCATTACAACATACCAATTTCTTCAAGCAGATTTTTGATATGTAAGAAACATAACAAAATTCATTTTAAAAAATCAAATACTGCCATTAAGGGCTTCAAATAAATGAGGTACAAAATGCAAATTATATACAAAACATATGTATTATGAACTGTAACCAAATTATCAGTTTCAATTTAAATGGCCAAGCTAAAATTTTCAGTGGCAAAATTATCTTAATCATTCTAAGTTAAACAAAAATTCCTAATACTCATGGTTAAGTTACTCTACCATACTTTTCATTAAAGTTATATTTCTAGGCATAGTTTTAAATAACATGTACTGGCTTTTATCTTTTTATGTGATAGACTGATAAGTTTATACCATAAAGAAAGTTAACAACCCTTAACTTACAACCACTTTGAAGTTTATTTTACAGCACTTTTATTGAGATACCATGTAACTACTGACCAGGACTCTTTACAAATGTAATCGTTGGCCTTTGAAACAATTAAAAACCTTTTAAGTACTAAAATTTTACATCATGATTTGTTTAACTTAAGTGTATGATGGTGAAAACTAACAAAAGAAGATCATCTAAAGCAAAAATATAATGATTTCCCAAAAACATCATATATTCCTCCCTTATATCAAAGGGAGGGAAAGAAGGAAGGAAGAGAAAAGGAGGCAGGGGGTGGGGGGAACAAGAAGAAAAGAAGAAGGTCAAGACAGGCAAGAAAAATACTTGTTTTTTTTCCCATTTTCAAAAAGGAGGAAAACAATTGAGGTCTCAGCAGATAATGTAATCAACTGAGTCAGTTTATATTAAGGCATCTTCTTTACATATTATTGAATCCCATCATGCCTTTCATATTGCCAGCAGCACCCTGTTGAAACTGCCTCATCATTGACTGAAGTCCTGCCATACCACCTACAATGAAAACAGAGTAAAAACAGAAAATTATTAGCAGAACTTGAAATTCTTATTACTTTTGCATAAGTACTTTAGCTTCTAAAAAATACTTGGTTCTGATTACAATTTAGTCATCAGCTTTAAAGAACATAAAAATTAAAATTATGTATCATTATCAGTATCCTCATCTGTAAAAGAAAATAAAAAACATACCTATGGAGTTGTGAAGAATAAATGAGATAATACTTTAAAAGATCTTAGAACAGTATCTGTTACACAGTAGGGAGTCAATAAACCTAAACAAAAAAAATTTTTTTCTGGGAAGTCCAAAAGAGTCTTGCTAGAAATAGCATTAAATTACATAAAAAGTAATCAACTGGGATTATTTCATAAGACTTACAGGAAGAAAAGAATTCACTATTTATTAGGTGTCTACAATAGTGTCCGGGGAGCCCTGGTGGCACAGTGGGTAAGAGCTCAGCTGTTAACCGAAAGGTCAGCAGTCTGAATCCACCAGCTGCTCCTTGGAGACCATACGGGGCAGTTCTACTCTGTTCTAGAGGGTAGCTATGAGTTGGAATTGACGCGATGGCAACAGCTTTATAGTGCCCAAAACTGTATTGTTGTTGTTGTGTGCCGTCAAGTCAGTTCTGACTTATACCTATCACACAGGACAGAGCAGAACTGCCCCCATAGCATTTCCAAGTCTGTAATCGTTCCTGAAGCAGATTGCCACATCTTTCTTCCATGGAGAGGCTGATGGGTTCCAGTCACTGACCTTTCAGTTAGCAGCTGAGGGCTTAAGTACTGCACTACCAGGGCTCCTCAGAACTGTGCTAAATGCTTTCATATACATTAGCTTATTTAATTGTCACAATTTCTTGAGATATTGTCTAATTTTACAGAAAGCAAAGTGAGGTTCAGAAAGTTTAAGGAACTTGTCAAATGTTAAATAATAAAAGTAGAGCTAGGATTCAAAATCCTTATACAGTAAAACCTATGAAAGCTAGAACCTGTGTAAGGCAAAAAGCTGTCAGAGACGGAAATCTCAAATATTGTCCACTAACAGAGTGCGATAGAAAAATGGTAAGACTGCACCCTGTCAAAGGTGAGAAACTTGCGAGACCCAGAAAAACAAGGCAGTCCCACTGAGCTCCGGCTCTCACAGGTTTCACTGTACATATATCAAAGTCTCATTATTGAAAATATCCAGGTTTCAAAACAGGGCAAAAGGTCACTAGAATAAGTATTAACAAAAGAAGATTAAGTAGCTTGCTCAAAAATCACAAAGTGGCAACAGAGGAGTGACTAAAACCTAAGCTTATACAGGGATACGACAACCATTCAGCTTAAGATTCAGATGGCCATTTCTCTTAAATCACACACCTTTTAAACAGATTTTTGTATCACAACAGAAGGCTTGTCATTAAAACTCAACCCTTATAAATTAAACTGTGTACCAGCAACTTGGTAGAGGGTCAGCAAAAAACAGGAAGACCCTCAACGAGATGGACTGACACAGTGGCTGCAACAATGGGCTCAAACATAACATCAATTTTGAGTATGGTGCAGGACCGGGCAGCATTTTGTTCTGTTGTACATGGGGTGGCTATGAGGCGGAAGCAACTCAACAGCACCTAACAAGAACTACATCAGCAACCGGCAACAACTATGTATTTACCCATATGATGAAGAACTCTTGGATCCATCATTTTGGCCATTTGTTGATTCAATTTTGCCATCTGAGACTGACTCACGTTCTTAGACATGTCACCACCTGAAAAAGAAAAAAAATGTCTGAGTCACTATAAAATGTAATATAATCAGGATTAAAGAAAGGTTGATGAATTGAGTAATACAAAGAAAAAAAAGTCAACTATAATCCTATCATTCTAATACAACTGTTTCTATTTCTACACATTCTTTTCTAATCTTTATCTCCATTGCATATATATTTTTGAGGAAGAACAAGTAAAATTCTATTCTTAAACAACTAAGGGACACTTAAGGGACTTAAGGGCTAAACTCTTCATTAATACTTTTATTTATACCTATGAATGAGCTCCTATAAGCAAAACTGTTTCCAGTGATTATTAATATTAAGATAGAACAACAATTATTTAACAGTGAAACGGAGGAATGCTAAACAAAGAGCTAAGTTTATTGACATGGGTTAATCAAGAAAGATACTGGATTGCTGGTAAAGGAACATGAAAGAATGAATCTAAGAGAACTTGAAGATTTCTATATCTAAGAACTTATTTAAAGATAATGAAATGCTTCAGAGAGTAGAGAGGGAAAAAAAAAATCCATCATCATTTGTCAATGAATTTCCACACACTTAGTCAAAACTCTACAGTAAAAAGGGAAGCCAGTGAAAGATGCACTCTGGGGCAGAACAGATAAAAGTATATCCTTTAGAGAAAAGCTCTGCTCATAAGAGACAGGAAGCAAAAGCAATCATTAAGGCAACAAGGAATTAAGTAGAGCTATCTCAGGAAATTATTTCAAAGTAACATTAACTATGGTACTTCTCAGGAGCATTTAATGAAAATAAAAATCAAAGCTGCCCTAGTCTCTGATCAAAGCTGGCTACCATTAATAAACCATGTGAATTACAAACTATAAATTATAAATGAAATAGATGTTTTTATGTCAAAACATGACAAAATCTGTGAAAAATTCATGATTAATAAGTCTGTGGAAGATCTGAATTCCATGTTCATTGGTGATCTGTCCTACGAGTTTGTTTCTGAGGACTTAAAATTTCTAAAAAATACTAACAGTTGGCTGTGACAAGGATGTATGCGATATCCATTGTCCATTTCATCTTGGTTGTGCCCTTATTGAGCAATCTATTCTTAGATAAGATCTGACTGATGGATCTGCAGTAGTTCTATCAAGAATAGTCAGAGTCGTAAGTTAAACTGACATAACATGTTTATTAATCACTACCTGCAATATAGCACATGATGCTGGGAGTTAGCACATGATGCTGGGAGTTAGCCAATTTTAAAAATGTTTGTCAAAATACCTTTATCCCTTGTCACAAAAGAGAAAAGTAGGATACAGCAAGCAAGGAAAGTAAAAATAAAATGTCAAAGACAAAAGGCAGTAACAGAAAAATCTGTAAATACTCATCCTTTTTAGAAAGAGATATTACTCATCTTTGGGGTTTACTTAACATTTTAAAAATAAATTATTTCACTTTAATACTTGTTTATATTATGGAAAATTAAAACAGAAAAGAAGACTGAACAGCTGATTAACTCCTTGGAAAAACAAAGTTATCATCTTATCTCATACATAACAGCAAAGTAATTCCACAAGAAAGTATAAAATAAAATCAAAAAATAGTAGAAGAAAATAGATGTGACCACTGTGGTATCAGAGCCCTGGTGGTACAGTGGTTAAGAGCTATGGTTGCAAACCAAAAGGCCGGCAGTTTCAATCTACCAGCAGCTCCCTGGAAACCCTATAGGGCAGTTCTACTCTGTCCTGTAGTGTCACTATGAGTCGGAATTGACTCGACAGCAACAGGTTTGGTTTTTTGGTATTGCATCAGCATGAGGAAGACTTTATGAGCATAAAGAAAAAAAAACATAAAAAAAAAGATAAATAGGCTTGACTGTACAAAACAATGGAAACTTCCGTTCATTAAAAGATAAACAAAAATAAAGGGCAAATATAAAACAGAAAAAAATTTTGCAGACAGAAACCAAAGATTTTAAAGAGTTACTACAAACCTATAAGGGGAAAAAACAGAACAAATGAACAAGAAACAGGAAGCAGTGATTCACAAAAGAAATTCAAACCAGTAAATGTGTGAAGAAAGGTTACACTTAAGTAATCTAAAAAAGACATGCTAAAAAGACATTTGACAATTCAATTGGAAATAATATTAAATTATTACAAAATTTATTCAACCCCTACTATGCTTCTGATCATAATAGATAAAATCCCTGGCCCTCGGCAAGACTGCACAGAAACTGACAACCTCGATGCATTTCTATCAACGTATCTGGAGGATAACCTAGAAATATGTAGCAAGAGCCATAAAAATGGTCATAGGACACATGAGGAAATGCTCGTGATCACTAGCCATTAGAGAAATGCAAATTAAAACCACAATGAGATACCAACTCACCCCGGCATTACTGGCACAAATCAAAAACACTGGAAATAACAAATGTTGGAGGGGCTGCGGGGAGATGGGAACTCTTATGCACTGCTGGTGGGAATGCAAAATGATACAACCATTTTGGAAAACGATATGGCGCTTCCTCAGAAAGCTAGAAATAGACATACCATTCGATCCAGCAATCCCACTCCTAGGAATATATCCTAGAGAAATAAGAGTCGTCACTCGAATAGACATATGCACACCTATGTTCATGGCAGCATTGTTCACAATAGCAAAACGATGGAAACAACGTAGGTGCCCATGAACAGATGAATGGATAAACAAACTATGGTACATACACACAATGGAGTACTATGCAACGAGAAAGAACAACAATGAATCTGTGAACCATCTCATAACATGGATGAAACTGGAGGACATTATGCTGAGTGAAATAAGTCAATCACAAAAGGACAAATATTGTATGAGACCTCTATTGTAAAAACCCATGAAAAAGTTCACACGCAAAATGTAACAATCCTTGTTGGTTACCAGGGATGGGAGGGGTGGGGGGGAAATACTAAATAGGCAATAGATAAGTGGTATCTTGGGTGAAAGGTGAGACAGTACACAATACAGGGGAAACTAACACAACCTGTACAAGGAAAGGTCATGGAGGCCCCATGGACACATCCAAACTCCCCGAGGGACTGAGTTGCTGGATGGAGGGCTCTGGGGACCATGGTCTCGGGGAACATCTAGCTCAATTGGCATGACACTACTTATAAAGACAATGCTCTACATTCTACCTTGGTGAGTAGTGTCTGGGGTCTTAAAAGCCTGTGAGCGGCCATCTAAGATACTCCACTGGTCTCATCCCTTCGGGAGCAAGGGAGAATGAAGAGAACAGGATACAACGAAAAGATTAGTCCAAAGGACTAATTGTCCACCGCTACCAAGACCTCCACCGGACTGAGTCCAGTACAGCTAGATGGTGCCTGGCTACCACCGCTGACTGCTCTGACCAGGATCACAACAGAGGGTTCTGGACAGAGCTGGAGAAGGATGTAGAGCATAATTCGAACTCACAAAAAAAAAAAAAAAAGACCAGATTTACTGGCCTAAAGGAGACTGGAGAAACCCCGAGAGTACGGCCCCCAGACACCCTTTTAGCTCAGTGGTAAAGTTACCTTCGAGGTTCACTGTTCAGCCTGGGAGTGGACAGCCCAGTAAAACCAAATGAGAGTAACTAGGTACAGGAGTCCAGTGACAAGGCCCAGAAGGCAGAAGGGGAGTAGAAAGCTGATGATAGGGAACACAAAGTTGAGTAAGGATACTGTTGATGTGTTGTGAGATTGTTAACCATTGTCATAGGGCAACATTTGTAGTAACTGTTAAATGGGAGACTATTTTGTCCTGTAAGCCTTCATCTTAAGTGAGAATGACAGCACAATTAGAAGAGCGTAGTCAATGTCACTTAAATGTGTATGTAAAAATTTTTGAAATGGTGTATCTTTGGCTATGTGTATTTTCACCAAAAAAAAAAAAAAAAAAAAAAAGTTGAGAATTTAGAGGGTTAAAATGTTGTGGGGTTGTTAACCAATGTCATAAAACAGCATGTGTGCTACTGTTACATGAGAAACTATTTGTACTGTAAGCCTTCACCTGAAGTACAATAAAATGTTTTTAAAAAAAAAAAGGTCATAGGAAATAAAAATATGCATATAAATAGATGCACAAGTATGTGTCTTACAACATCAACTATAATAGCCCTAAACTGGAGTCAGCCTGTCTAATAAAGAGGCTTTAAGTTAAACAAATGTCCTCACAACTGGACCAGTAAGCAACATCATGATAAACAGAGAAAATATTGAAGTTGTCAAGGATTTCATTTGACTTGGATCCACAATCAACGCCCATGGAAGCAGCAGTTAACAAATCAAAGGACATATTGCACTGGGCAAATATACTGCAAAAGATCTCTTTAAAGTGTTCAAAAGTAAAGATGTCACTTTGAGGACTAAGGTGCCCCTGACCCAAGCCATGGCATTTTTAACTGCCTCATATGCATGGGAAAGCTGGACAATGAATAAGGAAGACTGAAGAATAATTGATGCCTTTGAATTATGCTGTTGACGAAGAATATTGAATATATCACGGACTGCCAGAAGAACGAACAAATCTGTCTTAGAAGAAGTATAGCCAGAATGCTCCTTAGAAGCAAGGACAGTGAGACTTTGTCTCACGTACTTGGGACACGTTACCAGGAGAGACCAGTCCCTGGAGAAGGTCATTATGCTTGGTCAAGTAGAGTGTCAGAGAAAAAGAGGAAGACCCTCTAGGAGATGGACTGACACAATGGTTGCAACAATGGGCTCAAACACAACAACAATTGTGAGCATGCCGCAGGACGGGGTAGTGTTTTGTTCTGTTATACACAGAGTCGCTAAGAGTCGAAATCGACTCGATGGCACCTAACGACAATAGCTAAAGATACATGCATAACTAGAATAGTGTTCAGTCTTTTAAAATTATAGTTTGAAGAATATTTGACATTACAGAAGAATAATCATGATGTACTGGATGAAAACAGTAGTTACAGCACACATTTTTTGCAATAGAATCTATGGGATTCTCTGATGAGTAAAGGTTATGAGTGCTTAATTTTTTTCTACTTTCTTGTATTCTCTAACTATATATTAAACGTTCATGAAAATAAAGTCATTAAGTTCCTCAGTTTTTTTTTTTTTTTTAGTATTAATGCACATCAAAGTTCGAATCTGAAAATAGACAAATCACAGATCACATTACAAATCCTGAAAGTACTTGAGTATAACATAAAATTCAGCAGTGAATTTTCCAATACTGGCAGTATTCTCTGGCTTTAATTTTTAGATTCTCTATTTCCTTCTTTCCTTTCAATCTGGTATCTAATGATGAGTTTGTCATTTTTCTTACCTTTGAAAAGTCCTTTGATACCACCCATCTTTTTTACCATCTGTGCAAATTTAGTATATTGTGTCAAAAGTTCTTGAACATCTCTTGTTGACACACCTGATCCTCTTGCTACTCTTTGGATTCTTCCTGGTTGCTTACTAAAAACTTTGGCACCATCCGTACTGTCAAGTTCTGTAGGCAAGGGTCAATTATTTTCACTTACATAAAACACTTAACAATTATCATCGAAGCAGTTATATACAAATGGGCAATATATAACTTTACAGAGCTTAGCCGATACATTTTTTAAAGAAATAATTATTTTTTTCTCTTTATATTATGAAATATCTCAAACATACAGAAAAATAGACAATGGTATAATAAATGCTCACACTATCACTCAGACTTAACAAGTGTTATCATTTGTCATGTTTGCTTCTGATTTTTAAAAATTAAATAGAGAATATACTCAAAAGAAATTTTATAATATTCATAACAATAAAAATAATAAAACCAACATGCATGAATCACCCCACAATTCAAGTAAAATTAAACATTCTGGGAACCTCTGAAACCTTATGTGCACCCTTTTCCAGATCTCATATCCAACCACCCCACAGTCACCAGAGGTATGGTATATTTTCAAAAGACGACAAAAGTGCTCTCTTTAGCGTTATCCTAAATGACTAGTTACCTTTTAAATCATAAATTTAGGCTATATAAGCAAACAGTAGAGAGTGGGCTCAATTTATAATGAACAGAAAAATTGATATATTTCCTGCAGTCAAGTAATTACTACTAGTACCATTTAATCCTTTCTGTAACATATAAAGAATGTGCTAATTCTCTCCAGTGTTTTGGTAATCCTTAAAATATGAACTACATTTCTTCTGGCTCTAATTGCATACAATCTCAAGAACGGGATGGATTTCAGTAAAAATTTCATTACATCTGTATTCTCCCTCTACAATATCGTCCCCAGTAACTGGTCATCTAGCCTCGGTGTTAACATTCCCAGCAAAGATGACCAACCAGCTAATAAAGTAGTCCATGCCATTCTGGTATAGCAGTAATTATGGAAAATCTTTTCACATATTAAATCGAAATCTGATTAGCTGGCACTTCTTCCTGTTATAGGTTTGCCAGGTACAAAGAATTAAGGTTTTCAAACATTTGAGAGCCACCATGTTTCCTGTGAATTTTCTCTAGGTGACAGATATCCAACTCTCTGGACTGCTCCTCTTGTAACATGGTTTAGAACCCCATTTGCCACCCTGATTTCCTAAATACATCTTCTAATTTGCCTGTATCCCTCTAAAGACATTGTGCAGAAGTGAACTGAAATCCAGGTGAAGCCTGATTACAAATGCAATGCAAGGTAAGAGCAAATATCTTATAATTAACTTACAGTCAGTTAAAACCTCTAAATCCATTTCACAAATGCAGCTTTTACGCCACATCTTCATTACAAAATATTTAGGAAATATGTATCATGCTCTTTGCAGGAGCTCAGATCAAGTGGAAGAAAACAGATAAACTAAGAACAGCACATCATGACATGCAATATGACAGAGTTAAGGAAACAGCAAGAAGAAACTTTAAGGAAGAAAGTAAAACAGGAAAGGCTCTATGCCAGTGGCTTCCCTTTAGCTGAGAAGTCCTAAAGGACAAGTATACATTAAGATGAGAAAGAGAAAAGACACATTTCAGGAAGTAAAACACGGCTTCCCAGAATAAATGAAAAGATTTGTGTGGAAGGAACAGGGCCTGGATGAGAGCTTCAAAGAGACTGCAAAGGCAGGTAAGGACAAGATTATAAGAGGATTTATACTCCAGGCCTAGAAGTTTGGGATTCATCATGAAGACAATAAAGAGCTACTGAAAGATATTGACCCCAGAATTGTTATGCTTGGAAAGATCATTCTGGTGGCAGTGAGGAAGACAGATTGAAGACAGAAGTGACAAAAGAGAAAAGGAAATGTTAGGAGGCTGCTGTAGTAATCCAGGTAAGAAATGCTGAACTAATGCAGGGTATGTGGAGACAATGAAAACAGAGCAGACATAAGAAATATTTAGGAAATAGAACACATTAAATCTAAGTTAACTGTAAGATTCCTACATTCCATTTGAAGTGGTAAAATATTGATACCAGCGGACTTTTACAAATTAAGTATTATGTATATTATAATCCCTAGAGCAACCACTAAACACTATTCAAACAGATACACTAAAAAATCCTATAGATTAAAATGGAACACTAGTGTTCTAGTAACCCACAGGAAAGCAGAAAGGGAAACAGAAGAACAAAAATCAGAGGGAACAAACAGAAAATAACAAAATGGCAGAACTAAACATAACTTAACAATAGTATACAAATTAAGAGACAGATATCGTCAGAATGAGTAAAAAAAACTGAACTATACAATGTCAAGAAATTCATTTTAAATAATCTGATACAGGCAGATTAAAAGTAAGATAGAAAAAGACATTCCCTGTAAACACTAATTAGCAGAAAGCTGGAGTAGCTGTATTAGTATCAGACAAAGAAGACCAAGGACAAAGAGGGACATTAAAAAATGATAAAAAGGTAATACACAAAGAGGACATAACAATCCTAAATGCGTACCCAATAAAAGAGCTTCTAAATACACGAAGCAAAAACTGACACAACTGAAAGGAAATATAAACCAATTCTCAATTATGGTCAGGTACACTTTAACAGTCCTATCTCAGTAATTAACAGAACTACTAGACAAAATCAGCAAGGATATTGTAAATCTAAGTTGACTCCAGTTTCTAGCTGAGTGACTGGGCAGCTAGATGACAGTATCACTCACCAAGGGAGAAGTGCTACATTTTAGATCTGATGTGTTTCGGAAAACTTCCAAACACATAAATGTCCAGCATTTAGTCAGCACGTAGAGAGGTGGTATAGCATAGTGATCAAGTGTGGACTCTTGAGCCAGACTGCCTGGATTTGAAGCTCAGCCTCTCTACCTTCTAGCTAGTGAGCTTAGGCAAATTACTCAACTTCCCTGTACCTCAGTTTCCTAATCTGTAAAAGGCAAATTAAAATGCACTATCCCTTAAGTGCAGCGGTTAAGCACTTGGCTGCTAAATGAAAGGTCAGTGGTTTAAAACCACCAGTTGCTCCTCTGGAGAAAGATGTGGCAGTAAAAGATTTACAGCCTTGGAAACCTTATGGGGCAGTTCTACTCTGTTCTATAGGGTCGCTATGAGTTGGAATCGACTAGATGGCAATGGGTTTTATAGATAACCTTTAAGAGTTGTTTAAGGATTAAATGTGCTTAGGACAGCACCTGGCACAGAGAAATTAATACTCTAGACATGTCTGCCATTATTAAATGCTACATGCTGAAATTTTTGCAGTGGTGAAGATAACAGAGAGGAGAAAAACTCGATCTTATTCAGGTTACTATGAAGGGCTGGAGCTCAGGAAAGAAGTACAGAGTACAAAAAATAAACAGTAAGGTAGTAGATGAAGCATAGATGTTGAAAGAACATGAGCACTATGACAAGAAAAACAGGCTGAGGTTCTTTAACCCTGGAGCATATATTCACCTTAGGGCTGGGCTGATGAAGAGACTACTGAAAGAGACTGAAGAGTAACTAGAAAGGTAAGGGTAAAAGCAGGGAAGAAAAGGTGATTCATAACATCAAGACAAAGACTGAAAAGTACCCACTAGAGTAGACCAGTAGGAGGCTACTGGAGACCTTTGTATGATCTACTTCAGAGTAATGGTGGGAACAGAAGTCATATTTCAGGGTTCGAGAAGAACACACACAAATTGTTCTTTTAAGAAGCTTGATGGAAAAGAGACAGAGTGAAAGCTAGAAGAAGAGGTGAGGCCAAGAAAGTGTGAATTTAAGAAGTTCATATTCTAATAGGGAAAAAAATAACTAGATAAGAAGAGACTGAAGATACAGGACAGGATTTTACTAATGGAGAGAGGTCCTTGAAGAAGCATGAAGAAGGTAAGGATGGTTTGTGATTGTCACAATCTTGTAGGTCAATTAGCCAAAAGTTGAGAGAATTAATTCCAAAAGCCTGTACTTTCTTTGTAAATGAGGTCAGAGGTCAAGCTGGGCACACAGTGGAGTAGAAGGCCTGAAAAAGGGTGATAAAAATTCAGCATGTCTGCTGGGTAAAAATGGAAAAGGGTACTAAAAAACTGGGAAAAATAAAGGGGTCATGGGATTAGAAATGCTAATGGACTGAGGACCAGGTAAAAGACCAGGAAGTATAAGAGGCAGTGTTAACAAAGGATTACAGAGATAAAGCAGGGTACTTCTGAGAAGACTGAAACCTTGAGGGTTTCACTGCAAAAGAAGTTTGTTAACGTCGCTTAAGCTAACCCACTCTTATAGATTCCCAATGTATGTTAGCACATTAAAGCTCTGAGGAGAGTTACAATAAATAAATTCAATTAACTTTGCTTAACACAGCATTCCCAAAACTTACTTGACTAAAAAGTCCCCTCTCTGCTTTTAAGTTACTTCTACTGACAGCATGGAGAGCTACTGTTCTTTCCATGGAATTCATTTGGAAAAGCACTATACTAGACATTTCTCTCAACAGTGAAGTCAACCCAGTAATGACAGCGTTCTGAGTAAGAGCTTTCAAGCTGCTATAAGTCTAACAATAATCTTTCAGCCTAAAACATCCATCTTGTCCACAAGAATACAGTGAAACTTCTCAACCTGGTGATACTCAGAACATCACCTTCCAAGTCATCTGCCATCTTACCTTGATCGTTCATACTATCCATTATTGTCATTAATTTCTTTAGCCTTGCCATTGACTCCTGTTCATTTCCTTTACTCATAAAATCTGTTCCGAAACCAGGGATCATCCCCTAAAACGAACATATTTAAACATAAAATCAGTAACAGTTTATGACTGTTCAGAATATCCACATTTAACTATTGTTGAATTTTAACATTTAGTCTTAAAACATTTATTTTTACCCAAATGTCAAAAACAATTAAAGAAAATGCATCTAAGAAATTTTAATGAACAACAAAAACAAAAGAAGATAGAAATTTTTTATAACTAACCAAGATCTGACTGAAGGGGCCCATTTTCATGATGTTTTGAAATTGTTCATACATATCTCGTAACGTAAACTGACCTGAAATATAATACAAATGATTCCAACATATTAGGGAATATACATTTTCATTCAATAAAACTAACCTTTTCCTTAATCATAGATTCATTGTGAAGCACACTTACAAAATATCCAACCAATAAATATTAACTGAGCAGTTATTATGTACAAGGTCATAAGATCTGTGAAAAACATACAGAAACACACAGATCCTGTCCTAGAGAAGCTTACATTCTATCAGAGAAGATGGGCATATACAAATATCCAAGAAATTTAAAAACAAGGCAGACAAACTATACCCACCAGAACGACTAAGACAAAAAGCTTGACAACACCAAAAGTTAAAGAGGACGTGGAACAAATGGAACTCTTCATATACTGCTGGTGAGGATATAAAATGGTAAAACCACTTCAGAAAATTATTTGGAGTTTCTTAAGCAGCTTAGATATCCATGAACAGAAAAATGGATAAACTGTGAATAAAATACTACTCAGCAATAAAAAGAACAAACTAGATGCATACAACTTCATGGATGAATACAAAAACTGCTGATATCTAGAATAGGTAAACGCACAGAGACAGAAAGTAGATTAGTGGTTAGCAGGGACTGGGGGTAGGAGGAAATGGGGAATTATTGCTTGATGGGTACAGAATTTCTGGTTGAGGTTATGAAAAAAATTGGAAACAAATGATGGTGATGGTTGCACATTATAGGCGAAAAAACTGTGCTGAATCAAAGAAACCAGATGTAATAAGTATATACTGTAGGATTCCACAATCAAAGCCCATGGAAGCAGTAGTCAAGAAATCAAACGATACACTGCATTGGGCAAATCTGCTGCAAAAGACCTCTTTAAAGTGTTAAAGAGCAAAGTTGTCACTTTGAGGACTAAAGTGCCCCTGACCCAAGCCATGGTGTTTTCAATCATCTCATATGCATGAGAAAGCTGGACAATGAATAAGGAAGACCGAAGAATTGATGTCTTTGAATTATGGTGTTGGCAAAGAATACTGAATATACATACCATGGACTGCCAGAAAAATGAACAAATCTATCTTGGAAGAAATACAGCTAGCCAGAGTCCTCCTTAGAAGCGAGGATGGCGAGACTTCACTTAACCTACTCTGAACATGTTATCAGGAGGGACTAGTCCCTGGAGAAAGTACATCATGCTTGGTAAAGCAGAGGGTCAGAGAAATAGAGGAAGACCTTCAAGGAGATGGACTGATACAGTGGCTGCAACAACGGGCTCAAACGTAGCAACAATTGTGACGATGATGCAGGACTGGCAGTATTTTATTCTGTTGTACACAGGGTCGCTATGAGTTGGAACCTACTCAACAGCATCTAACAACAACATGAAGTACTGTCTGAGAAGGGGCACGAGCAAACTTTTTAGAGTAATTGCAATATTCTGCTTCTTGATAGGGTGTGGGTTTCTGTGTGCTGGCCAAAAAAGACAAAATGGTATCAGTTATGGATTGAATTATATCCCCCCAAAATATGCGTTGAATTCCTGGCCCTCTTGCCTGTGAAAGTGATCCTGTTAGAAATTAGGGAGCTTCTTTTGTTATGTTAATGAGGCCACACTAGTGTAGGGTAGACCCTAAACCTAATTACTTCTGAGTATAAAAAGACCAGAATAGACACAGACACAAATACAGGAGGAAGACAAACATCAATGAACACCAAGGACTGCCGGCAGACAACAGAAAGTTGAGAGGCTCACAGAAGTAATCGACACGGCCCAGACCCTGATTTGGACTTTTAGCCTCCAGAACTGTGAGAAAATAAATTTCTGTTCTTTAAAGCCACTCTCACTTGTGGTATTTCTGTTACGGTAGCACTAAGACAGTATCCTTAGAATCTGAGCATTTCATGGTATGTAAATTAACTTCAATGGAGGGGGAAAACAAACAAGGCAAAGGAGAGAGAATATTTTCTATTTATGTTCAAAAAACAAAAAAGGCATTTGGTTTTAGGCATTCTGAATTTGAAGTGGCAGTACAATATTTTAAAAGAAATGTTACAGCAGGCAGCTAGAAAACAGTGGGAGAGAGGGCTAAGGCCAAAACACATATTCGGCCATTTATATAGAGGTAATAATTAATGCTATAATTATATAGGAAATCCTCTGTTACGGAACACAGGTGATGAGTTTCAAAAGGGAAAAGGCAGCTAACATTGTTAAAAATTGGGATCCAAGAAAATGGTAAAGGCCACAGTGGTAGTGGAGGCAGTGGTAGGGTTAATCAAGATATTCAAGATAGAGGAAGGCAGGGAGAAAGAACCAGGCAATGAAGGATAAATTCATTCATCCAACAAATATTTACTGAAAGCCCACTCTGTGCCAGACACTATGCTAGGTACTGTGAACATAAAAGACAAAGAACACAGCTATGAACTCCACCTTCACCTTCAAGCAGGGAAGACAGGCATCAAATTAATGTGATGAATAATATAACAATTACAAGGTGCAATGGAAAACATATGGCAGAGGATTCTAACTCAGACTAGGAATCAGGGGAAATGTTCCTGAAAAAGGACATGTAAGGACAGACCTGAAGTATGAGCAGGGGGTTAGCCAGTTTGGCTGGAGGAGAAGAGATGAGGGTACAGGCAGGAAAAAGAGAGGACGCATCTAACAGGCAGAGGGCCATGCAAAGGTAAAGGCCCAGAGTAAGAGAGAGCACTATACATTTGAGAAGCTGAAAGAAGTTCAGTATGGCTGGAGTATGGAAAGGTAACAACAGGGCCAAAAAAAAAAAAAAAAAGCTGAAGATGATGGCTTGATGGTGGAGTTACTTTAAAGCATTTGAACTTTATCCTAAGGGTAATGGGAAGCCACTGAAGAATTTTAAAAAGGGCAGTAATGAGATCAGATTTGCATTTATGGAAGTTCATTTTGGCTGCAGTATAAAAAATAGATCAAAGAGGAAGAGTTTAGAAAGTTGGAAGATTTGTTAAGACTTTTAATAAGCAATCCAGGCAAAAGATGATCAGGGTGGTCTGAACTAGCAGAGCTGCAGGGAAACTGAAGAGAAGAAGACAGAATGGAGATATTTAGGAGGCAGAAGTACTAAGGCTTACTGACTGATGAAGGGGTGGGCAGAGTGAGGAAGAGATAAGAGTCAATGACAATACCCAAATTTCTGACTCTGACAGTAAGATGGGCGATGTTAACATTCACTGATGGCAACAGCAGAGTAAAAGGTTGGGCTAGAAAATAAGGATACATTGAATTTGAGGTGTCTCTGGAATAGCCTGGGAAGAAAACAAAAATCCTCACAACTGAACCGATAAACAACATAATAGAGAAAAAACTGAAATTATCAACAATTTCATTCTACTTGGGTCAACAATCAAAGTCCATGGAAAAGCAGTCAAGAAATCAATGGTGTATTTTATTGGGCAAGTATGCTGCAAAAGACATCTTTTAAAGTTTTAAAAAGCAAAGATGTCACTTTGATGACTAAGGTACACCTGACCCAACCCATGGTATTTTCAATTGCCTCATATGCATGCAAAGCTGGACAATTAAAAAGGAAGACAGAAGAATTGATGTACTTGAGTTGTGCTGGTAAAGAATACTGAAAATACAGCAGACTGGCAAAAGAACAAACAAATCAGTCTTAGAAGAAATACAGCCAGAATGCTCTTTACAATAGAGGTTGGCGAGACTTCAGCTCACTTACTGTAGACACATCATCAAGAAACACCAAACACTAGAAGAAGACATCATGTTTGGTAGAGAGTTAGCAAAAATGAGGGAGATCCTCAGTGAGAAGGGATGTCACAATAGCCACAACAATGGACTCAAACATACCAATGATCATGAAGATGGCACAGGACCGGCCATGTTTCATTCTGTTATACCTAAAGTCGTCATGAGTCAAAACATCTTGATGGCAACTAGCAATAACTATGGAACATTCCAGAAGAATGGTCTAGTAAACATCTAGATATGAGACTGAAGCTCCAAAGAAAATGGCCTAGGGTGACCCCTGAAAACAACAACTTTTAAGAAAGAGGTAAAGGCACAGGTACCTGATAAGATGAGTGAGAAACAGCAAAGAGACAGAGAGTATGCAGTCATGGAAATTAAGGAAAAAGATCATCTTGGGAAGAAATACAATGGTCAATAATAATATATGTTGAGTGTTTATGATGTGCTGGACATTTTATACGCATCAACTAATTTAATCTTCACAACCCTAGAAGGTAGTTAGTATTATCTACATTTTACAGATAAGGAAAGTAAAGGTAAGTAATATGACTGAAAAAATTACACAGCTAGAAATACATCAGAGATACAAATCCAGGTATATTTCAGAGCTTATACTCTAACAGAGTGATATATTTCTCTACAGGAGTGGTTTTCAATATGGAGCTAAGGACATGTGTGTGTTTAATCTTATCCTTTTAAAATATCTTTTTATACGTTTTATATTATACATAGAATTTATATGTAAGAAGATCAGAAGAGTATGTTCTAACTCATTTTCAACTTATTTTACTTCAAGAAACTCAATGAAAGCCTCAATTTTAACCTGAAGGCAATCTGATTATGAGAGAAAATACTCAATTCTGTAACTACTCATATACCTATAATTTAAAACGATTCACACATAAATCATCTAAAATAATAAACATTTGAAGAACTCTAATAATAGATATCATCATTTCAAATAAATAGCAGTTTTATCAAAAAGAAATCAAGGAAAAACATCTGAGATCAAATGCTTTCTTGCCACTTATGTACCATGTTTCAACTTCTCTATAAGGGCTTCATTGTCATCCAACTTCAACTCATTGACTTTATCTATCAGTCCTTCAATGTCACCCATACCTATAAAGTATAAAAAAAAGAAAAATTAACAACTAATTGAATACCCTGCTTTACATTATATAAAACACATTCGCATATGTAATAACCCCGTGACACAGACAGGTCAGGTTTGTTACTACACTCTACAAACGATAAGATCGAAGCTAGAGAAGTTAAGTGACCATAAAGAGCTGACAAAGCAGGGATTCCAGCCCAGGGTTTAACTCCAAATTCATGCTCTCTAACTATACCACCTTGAGACGTTATGACTGTTTTACTGCTACTACTACCACTGCATATTTTTGTATTGTGCTCTAAAACTATTCTAAAGAACTTTCCCTCTAGTATTCTCTTTTTACCACTTTAACCCCAGGAAAAAACCATAAACTCTACCTTATAGATGTGGAAAATAAGTCACAGAAGGAAATTATTTTCCTAAACTAGTCTGTGAGAAGACAAGATTAGAATCCTAATTTGTCATAAAGATCTATACTATTTCTTGGAGATATTTCTGTATCCATACTACTTGTACTTACCAAGAAGTTTGCTGATGAAAGGCTGTGTTTTGAAAGGCTCGAAGTCATCTATATGTTCCCCTGTACCAATGAAAATAATTGGACTTTTTGTGGCAGCAACTCTGCAAAGAAAAAGAGACACAAAGTAACCTCAAAAAACAAATATCCAGTAGATTTTTTAAGCTAATTAGACAAAGGTGCAGAGGTCGAGTTTTTTTTCACTAGTTAAAACAAACTGTATCAGAGAGCCTCCAAAATTGTTTCTATTTAAACTTTTATAGACCATATTAGGTTCATTATTGGAATATATTTTAAATGATCAATAAGAGAGCTATAAATACACGCACATACACATACACAACACATAGCCCCAAGACACAGGACGACCGACCGCATCAACGATACTTACGCACTGAGTGCACCACCTCCTTTTGCATGACCATCAAGTTTTGTCACTATTACTGAAGCTACATCTACTTTATCTTTAAAAGCCTTGGCCTGGGCTTCACAAGCCTGCCCAATGGACGCATCCATCACATAAACAATATTATCGGGTTGCTAGAAAGTTTAAACAGAAAACATACATACTTTTACTGATCTTAAATAAAATTCACCATTAGAATCTGTAGAACGGTATTTTCTATAAATAATTATTCATTCAATCAATATTTGTTGAGGGAGTACTATGTATTAGGTATCATCTAGATCCTGGGCACAAGGAAGTAAGAAAAGTCCTGCTCTCACGGAACTTACATTCTAGTCACAGGAGACAGGTAATAAATAGGTAAATAAACATTTCAGATGCACAACAATTAAAATGGGACAGACTATCAGTTTTAATGTGTAAGACGTTTCTTTAAATAAGGTGGTCACGGAAGGCCTCTCTGAAGGTAACCTTTGAGCTGAGGCCTGAATAAAGAGGAAACAGCTGTGCAAAAATCTCCAGGAATGGTCCTAATAGATAAAGGAAATAGTAAAACTGAACCAGAGAAAAATAAAAGGTAGAAGAATGTGCACTGAAACCAAACTGAATAAAACAGAGGTGAGGCTATTTCTCTTATATCTGCTCAAGTAGGTCAAAATAATGACATAGCTAAAAAGAAACTTAGGATTAACCAGTAACCAAAAAATTACTGCCAACACCCCAATGGCACAACAATCAAACATACTAGGAATGCATGTTTTGCCATTGGGGTGTTGATATTTATAAACAGATATTCATAAACTATTTCATCTCCCCAAGTTATTTCCATCACAATTTTAAAGAAAAGACTCTAAATAATGATTAATATTTTTTAAATGCTTCATTTTAGAAAATTTTCAAAATTCATCAAAAGTAAATATTTGCAATTGAATTTAAATAATTTACAGAATGGAAATTAAACAGATATTGAAAGTTAGCCCTTAATTTTTTGCTTATGTTTTTGTACTTATACATACTAATTAAATGTGAAAGGAATTTTTTGATACTTAATCATGAAAACTTCCTTTCTAATGGAAGCCAAATATGACGAGAAGATTAAGCCCTTGTCACACAGATACAGGTTCGCAAAACAGAAATAAATTACTTGGAATCTGCCTTCAAGGCAAAGAATAATTTATATTGATCATAAATTCAATCAGGGTCTATAGTTAAATTAATTAAAGTCTTATAACAGTGTCACACTGAAAGCCACTTACTATAGCATTAGCAACTTGAAGCATTTCTTCAAACAAAGAGTCTTCTTGTTTATGACGTCCACTTGTATCAACAATAATAATTTCAAAATTTTCATTTTTGAATTTCTCCACTCCTTCAGAGGCAATGATAACAGGATCCATTTCTGTATAGCTATTTAATATGGATAATTCTATTAATTTGGAAATCTTTAGTTTACCTTTAATCTACTCTGAAAAAGGCAAATGATCACAATTTCAATTTAGAAGAATAATCTAAAAACTATTAAATATAGCAATGTACTAGACAGCATGAACTAGTATACAATTATCCAATTACAAAGCCCTTTATGATTTTGCTGCACGTCTTTTCTGAATGAGTTACGTTTCCCTTAATTTTTTTAACTTCTTTAATAAGTGAACTGATATTACACAGTGTTTTATACCTGCTATTCCATTTAACACACTTTTGTGAGCATTTTATAAAGCTATTAAATATTCTTGCAAAACGTAACTTACACAGTATTCCATCACATGGCTATGCTATCATTTGTTAAACAAATGCCCTATTAGACATTTAAGGTTTTCTCCATTTCTTGGTATTAAAAATACAGCCACTATGAATAGTACATAACTGCTGTATGTTTTCTTTGAAACTGTTATGACACACTTGTGCAAGAGGAACTTGGATCAACTGGCATGACCATTAAAACCTCTGGCTTAAAGAAAAAAGTCCTCCATCAAAGTTTAATCTCATTCTTATTTCACTACACTTTCACAGTCCTTGATAAAAACGTAAACATAAACTTGAGAATCAAGAAGTGGGATCACATTTTCATTCCTTTTGACTAGTTACAACTTTTTATATGTATCAGCACTGTCAAATGAAAAGACGTACAATGTCAAAAAATGTTTTTCCCAAAAATTAACAACAAAAAAAATCAGGTGGGAATACACTTAATAAGAATATGTGTGAGACTTAAATGAAGAAAATTACTATATTTAAGGACATAAAATGTTTGTACAAAAAAGACAAAGTAGGTTCCTAAAGGGAACTATACAAATACAGTAAAGATGTTATTTCCCCCCCCGAATTAATTGGTTTAAATGTAATTCAAATCAAAATCTTAGGGAGCTTTTTCATTTTGGAACTTGATAAAGAATTCTAAAATCTATTCAGAAAAATAAGCAGGTGAGAATAACCAAGAAAATACTGAAAAAGAAGATAGAGATTAGCACTACTAGATACTTAAAAATATGATAAAGATACAATTATAATAAAATTTATAAATGTGCAAAGAATTATGGTCAGAAATGTTCATAAAGATTAATTATTAATTATATACATACAATGAAATACAATGATGCCATAAAAAGAATTACCTTAAACAGCATATTGTACATTTCAGAATTATTAATATTCTATTTTTTTAATCAACCCTAAAGTGGTATATTTACATCTAATAAAGTACACCATTTTAAGTGTTCATTTTGATGAGTTTTGACAAATTAACACAACCCATACAACCTTATCAAGTAATCAAGGTATAAAACACTGTAAGATTCCGTTTTAATTTAAAATAATATATCCCTATGCATGTATCTGTGTGACTATTCATTTGTATAAAAACCCACTGCCCTCAAGTTGATTCCGACTCATAGTGACCCTACAGGACAGAGAAGAACTGCCCCACAGGGTTTCCAAGGAGCGGCTGGTGGATTAGAATTGCTGACCGTTTTTTTAGTTAGCAGCCGAACTCTTAACTGCTGCGCCATGAGAGTTCCTTTTGTATAGACATTGAAAAAGCATAGATGGACATGCTGAAAACTAATAACTGGGAAGTAAGACTGTTCGTGCTTTCACTCTTTAAAAATTAAAATAGTGTGATTTTTATAAAGACAGGACAGAACATAACAAACCTGTATCTAATACACAAAAGGATAAATGTGTATGTTAACATATATTCCAGATTTTTAAATTTAACATTGGAGACACAGTTTAAGTCCATCCCCAGTCCCATTCCCTTCCTCCCTCCCAGAGGTAACTATGATTATTAGTATTTTACTCCACATAGACACACACACACACAGAAAAAACCCCAAACCCACTGCCACTGAGTTGATCCTGACTCATAGCAACCCTAAAAACAGTTATGCTTTTAAAATTCACATGAGCAAAGGAGAGATTATTCAATAAATGGTATTAAGAACACTGGTTACAAAATTAATTCTCTCGCCTTGCCAACAGTTCAAGTAATTATCAATTAAATCATATCATTTGCAAATTGATTATCCCCTAAATTTTAAAACTATACTAAAAATTCTTATCCTAAAAGGTAGTCCTGGGTAGTGCAAATAGTTAACACACTCAGCTGCTAACTGAAAGGTCGGAGGTTAGAGTCTACCCAGATGTGCCTTAGAAGAAAGGCCTGGCGATCTACTTCTGAAAAATCAACCATTGAAAATCCTGTCGAGCACGGTTCTACTCTGACACACATGGACTTGCGGTGAATCACAATTGATGCAACAGCAACTGGTTTTATCAAAAAGAAAAAAAATTCCTAGAATTATTCTTTAATCTATCTGCTAGAAATTATCATAAAAATGACCAAAAGCAAAAAAAAAGTTAAGAAAATAAAGAATATATCGTAGACAAAGTTCATTAATTTTTTTGGCCAGCCAAGAAGTGGAAGATAATGACTAACAAAATCAGATCATTTAATTACCCCAAAAGTATCTTATTTAAACTTTATTCCCAAGGGTATAATAAATCATTTACATTAATGTTAAGAAAAGTGCTAGTCCCTCCTAAATTTAGTCCTCCTAAATTCAATCCAGACTCGATTCTTTCAATTAATCATTTAAACATGAACAGACCAATCAACTGAACAGCAACGTATCAAATGAGGGATAGCAATGATCAGAATCTCTGCCTTAGATAAAATAACTGCTGATAAAATAACCGTAGACCATAACTCACTTTTGGATGATCAAACACAAAAATTTTTTAAATGATGTACTAAAAAACAATATGGAATTCATCAGTATGTTTAATGGAGAAATGCTTCAGGATAGGTCTTAAAAGAAACAATCAGAATAGACAGAAGGAGGTAGGAAAGCATGCTACGCCCAAGTTACAAGTTAAATATTTTCTAATCTGATCTATCAGACTGGATCAGAAAGTAAATTATAGTAATAAAAGATAACGATCTATTAATCATACAACCACTTTGTTCCAGAAAGGATTTAATCTTCTAAGTATATATTAAAATGTGACCAAACCCAAAAACCAAATCCACTGCCATCGAGTCAATTCCGACTCATAACCGCCCTGCAGGACAGAGTAGAAATGTCCCATAGGGTTTCCAAGGCTGTGATGTTTATGGAAGCAGACTGCCACATCTTTCTCCCGCAGAGTGGCTGGTGGGTTTGAACCACCGACCTTTTGGTTAGTATCCAAGTGTTTAATCACTGTGCCACCAGGGCTCCTAAAATGTGACCAGAGATCATAAAATAAAAAGTCGGACAGACAAGAAGAGGCACATGAGTATCAAAATAAAAAACAGACACCTACCTTCCGTAGAATGGAATTCTTGCCTTGGTTGCATTCTGTTTTAGTTGATCAAAAGCACCTATGAGATAAGAGTTAATGAATCCTCAAACTTGAAAATAAAAAGTACAGAAAACAATTTTTAAATTCCAATGTATTACCTGCTCTGAATGTGTCTGCACATATCAAACAGGTCTTCCAACCTTTCCTCTGGTAATAATAGGCTAACTGGGAAAGGAAGATTATATCAATAAATATAAATTATTATAACATCATCTGTTTACCCTTCTTATTCACTTAAGGCATAAAAGTAAAGCTGCTCATAATTCTCCTGAAAATAATAGTTTTAAAGATTTTTGAACACAGCAAATTTTCTAAAGAGTTTAAATTCCAATTATCATACAGTCACATTCGAAGATGTAAAATGATCAAGAAGCAAATGACCAGGGTCAAAAATATTAACTACTGTTCATTAAGTACAAACAAACTCTCTAAGAAATAAACCTGTCCTTTTTCTTTATTAACTATAATAGAGTTGAGGTTTGTGAAAAAAAAAAAAAAAAATCTGGTAACAAAACTGAGGCACTCAAGTCTGGGTGAAAGGATGGTATAATGAATTAAAAATTACCATAAGGGTATACAAAACGAAGATCTGTATTATGCTCAGTGGGATATCAGAAGACTTGAAAAGGGAGTCTTTAGCCATAGGTGGTAAGATAAACTTCCTATGTTCTCTTCTCCAAAAATCATATACTTTCTTACCTCCTTAAAAAACAGGAAGTCTTTTTTGTAAAAGAAATAGCATACTTATATACTCGTCTACCATTCTTACAAAAAAACAATCACAAAAGACTATGGGATTTTTCTCTCCTTATCCCAAAAAGCTATTACAAAAACATAACAGATATATCAAATAACACAAAACGGTAAAGCAAAAGCACTATAAAGCCTGGCTTTAACATAAAACTTGATTTATACAAACATATCTTCTCCATGACATTTTCTTTTTAAATCAAGTGTGACTTACCTTTGAACATGTTGTTGTTTTACCACTCCCTTGCAATCCAACAAACATGATCACATTCTGTTTTCCTTTCATGGGTGTCCATGCTTTAACTCCAGGGTCTACAAGCTACACACCAAAAATGAAATCAGGTTATCACCACATGCTTACATTCAAAACACCTCCCTCTACAACTTTTAAATTTTAAAAATAACTTAAGGACATTTTGATATAAAAACTACCCATAATCCTACCATTTAGTACAACTCTACTACTCCCCCTTGTAGACACACAGTGAAATTTAAGAATTTAAAATAATGTATTGTGAAATCATAATCAAGCCTATACTCCAAACTCAATTAAGAGGTAAGGATCTGAAAAACATTTTATAGAACAAGCTGGAGTGTGAAATAAAATGTGAGACCAAGTTTGAGTCAAAGAAGCAACCTATATCAGCAATGCAGAAATATAATACAAAAATATATGTGCATGCCATATATGTAATTTTAAATTTTCTAGCAGCTACACTTAAAAGAGTAACAATAGGTAAAACTAATTTTAATAATATATTTTATTTAAACCAATGTACTAAAAATATAATTTTAACATGCAATCCACATAAAATATTTAATGAGGTATTTTACCTTTTTTCTCCCTCATACTAAGTCTTGAAATCTGGTGTGTATTTCATACTTACAGCACATCTCAATTTGGACTACCCACATTTTAAGTACTTAATAACCACATGTGGCTAGTGGCTACCATATTAGTCAGCAACAATCTTCATGTTCAACTTAACCAGTATTTACTTCTGAGCAACATTACAAATTACATGTGAAAGACTTTCTGAATCAGTCAAAACTTCAAATGTCAAATTCTCCAATGCTCAAGATCTACTGTTCTATAAAGTTATTATTTAGGGGGCTGGTAAAAAATAATCACCAATTTTATAATGACGGTCAGTGGAAAATTAAGGTTTGTATATGGACAATTCCCAAACTAATGAGCATGAGGCATTCTAAAGTTCATTAAAAAAAAAAAAAAATTCATTTGTGAGTCAGTTGTTTGGAATTTCAAACACATATCTCCATACAATAATAAAGCCATAATAGTCAATGTTCTAGACTCGGGGTTGGCAAACTATGTGTAAATAAAGTTTTATTGAAACACAGTTAGACCCATTTATGTCCTGTTTTCATGCAACAACAGCAGAGCTGAGTAGTTACAACAGAGACCATATGGTCCACAAAACCTAAAATATTTACTATCTAGCCCTTTTAGAAAGAGTTTGCTGAGTCCATCCCAGATTATATATAAAGGTGACATAATCCGTATCATACTTGAATTTAGAGAAAAGCCATGATAGAAGAGAGAGAAAATGAAAACTCATTTCTTATCCCTTTCCAGGTATAAGGAGCCCTGATGGCACAGTGGTTAAAGCGCTTGGCTGCTAACCAAAAGGTCAGGAGTTCAAATCCACTAGCTGCTCCACAGGAGAAAGATGTGGCAGTCTGCTTCCGTAAAGATTTACAGCCTTGGAAACCCCTGGGGCAGTTGTACTCTGTCCTATAAGGGTCACTATGAGTCAGAATCGACTTGATGGCAGTGGGTTCAGTTTGGATTTTGGTTCCAGGTATAGGCCTAGTCTTAGGCAAACTGCTGAAATAGGTAAACTCTGTTGTAAACATAAATACACTCCCCTTCCACCTAGATCTTTTCAGTGCACTGATGCCGCCCCACATTCACCTTCATCTCTACATCTCACAGCAGAATTAGTCACTCAGCTCTCTATGGATCCATTATTTAGAACATATGTTTTACTAAATAATTATTTTATAAATCTATCTTCTCTTCCTCCCACCCCCGAGAGCAGCAGTCCTCAACTTTATGGTCTCAGGACTCCTTTATACTCAAGGTAGTTTGTAAAGTTTTGTTGCAATGTGCAATTTGAAACCATAAAAACTTCTGTACAATGTTATATTAAAATCCATCATTCTATCTTGTACTTTGAATGAATCTTATACTGATGCTTGATTTTCTAACCTTATAGTCATTTAGAAAATAGTTTCACTGAGTTATGCAGATCTCTCATTGTTGACACATTTCACTATACAATATAAAAAAATATTCATTAATATCACTACTGATCTCATAAATAAGTACTGGGAAACTGTCAAACTCACAGGGGAGACATAAGTTTCTAGTTTTCACTTTAAGTTTTATTACTGGTCACAAATACCATCAGAGTTATTTTTCTTGAAGTGACAGGTTCATTTCACTCACTCTAGAGGAAATGTCTGCCAAATGTTCAAGTCTTAATAACCACAGATTGTCTCTTCTTTCAAATAAAAACCATTTCTTATGAAGAAGCAGCTAGCTCAGCTTTTAAACAATCACACGTGCTTTCCTAGAGACATCCATCAAACTTCAGTACGCGGCAGGAGGGCTTTATATGTACTTCCCGGAATACTATAAAGACGTGTGTATACTCAAAGATCAAGATTAAATACAATTAATCATTTCTACTGCTTCATCAAGGACATTATTAAGTGAAACTGTTTCTTTATTCCAAATATGTAGTAGTAAAGAATACAATGACCACTAGTATAGTTTGGTGTCGGTGCTTTGATTCATGCTAGGCAGTTTTACCCAACAATTTTACCCATCACTGCTTTTGCATTATCAGTGCAAATGTCAATACACTGAGAAGGCAAATAACATTTTAGCATTATTAAGAAAAGTTGTGGCCTTGCTTTGTAAACCATTGCTCTAGAAGGTTCTCAATAAATCCTGCTTAACAAAGCACTTGCCACTCCAGAATTACCTATAGATGCCAACCCCTAACAATAAAAATTTCCACTTACACTATCCTGACCTCAGGGGCTAGATGAAAAGCAATCTGGAAATAATGAAAGGAGACCTACAGAAGGACCTGGGTCTGCCACGAACTATCTCATTTTTCTCAACTGTAAACTGGGAAGTGTGAGCTGGATAAATTCTGACCTCTTTTAGGTCTGAATTTCTGTCTTTTTTTTTTTAATTAATTACCCAAGTGGACTCAACTGAAACAACATAACCATCTGAGATTCTGGACTCCTTCAAAGTAAACGCTATGTTTGTACCAAAGGAGTAAATGAAAATATTCATACAATGTAATGAAAAATACTAGGGAACTTGTATTAAACATCTGTAGCTCTCTATATTTTTTAAAACAGTTCCTTCCCTTTTTTTCCTACCATTGGACTCACATGTACTTTCTAAAGCTCTAAGATTTCATCATAATTGTAATGACAGCAGCAGCAATGTCAGTTCTAAGGTAAGGCAGAGCAATGGGCTACATTTACTACCTGCAAAATAAAATTTCACTAATTAAAATTGCTTATAATCTAGGTAAGAGCTGGGATATTTGTTCTGTTCAAAGAGAGCTGTTTACACAGTGAACAGTGTAAAAAAGAATACTTGCCAAGTGTGGCTTTCAGTACAAAAGTAGAACATTCACTAGGCAATAAATAAAAAAAAAAGAATCAATTGCCCTCAGGTCATTTCTGACTCATTGTGACCCCGTGTGTGTCCGAACAGAACTGTGCTCCATAAGGTTTTCGATGGCTGAGTTTTCAGAAGCAGATCACCAGGCCCTTCCTCTGAGGCACTTCTGGGTAGACTAGAACTTCTAGCCTTTCAGTTAGCAGCCGAGCATGTTAACCATTTGGCCACCAAGGCACTCACTAGGGAATGCCTGATATTAAAAAGAGGATAAACTCAGAGAGGTCCTTCCATCAATTCCTATGAATTAGTGAAGTTTTTCTCTTTGCAACTTGGCTTTCACACTCTTTGCAGGAATAGTGTTGCTGTGTGCCCTTGGGTCAATTCTGACTCACAGTGACCCTATATGACACTGTAGAACTGCCCCATAGGGTTTTCTAGGCTGTAATCTTTACAGGAGCAGACTGCCAGGTCTTCTGTACTGTGGAGTTGCTGGGTGGGTTCGAACCACTGATCTTTCGGTGAGTAGCTGAGTGCTTAACCATTGTCCAACCGGGGCTCCTTAGCAAGAATAGTACTGGTCTTCAAATCTGTATACAGAATTCTATATTCAGAAAGTTCTATCATAAAAATATATCACCTTAGAAAACAGTTAATCCTTCAATTAATATTTTAAATACAGATGAATACTCTATATACAACTGCATAAAGAAATACTCTGAAAGAGTATTCCGGTTTGTAGTGTATTTTTACCCACTGAGTCTACAGAGAATCACAGCATGAGCATGATATACTTATACCTTCACAAGTTCTTTAAATACAGCATGCTGAATCATTTTTCTTTTGTTAAGACCAGATGCCATCTCTTCAAGATCAATAGCAGACCTTCATGATGGTAGTGATTGGGAGTAAGGGAAAGAAAAGCCAGTTAAGATACTCTAAAAAAATAAGCTTCTGCATCAAAGAATGTATGAATTATTAATCATTCACATTAATAGTTTTCCAATTGGCACCTATATAATTGCTACAAATTCTTAAGTCTATGTCGTAAAAAATTTACAATGAAATATTAGATGTAAGACTTTGGTTAGTTTTTCAAGGCTTTCATTTGAAAGTTTAAATATTAATTTGTTCTCACATCACTGCAACGCACTAATTCTGTTTTTCTATACATCTTTACAACTAGTAGAATAGGACTCCTTTCTCTAATTTTAAATGCTTAAATGCTAGTAGTTCTACATTTATTACCCAGTCTGACAATACAAAAAGGAGGGATGGCCTGAGTATGACAAGAGTGAGAATTCAAGCAGTTAAGTGAGGTGTCAGCATTGTTCTGTGCCCTGACCCAGTCAGTGCCTCTCCCAATGAATACAGTAACTGAGACCACACGTATTACTCCTTCAGAATATATGGAGAGAAATCAAAGGAAAACAAAGAAGAATGCAATTCTCTAATAATGAAGGAGGCTGATTAATGTCATCTGAAGCCTGAAGAGGATAAAATGGTACCATTTTTCTATAAAGAATGTGAATTGTTAAAAAGCTTTTATATTAAAACAGTATGCAGTATATGACGGATTCATCCAAATAAAGGAGTAGTAAAATGGAAAAAAAAAATCTATGATTAAATGAAAGTCACATGTAGCTTATCCTTTGAGCCTTCATTATGGAAACATACCATACATGCAGTCTTCAACATACGCATTCTATTCTTTTCCAGTACCGTACAGCAGAAATGTTTCATGATACAGCAAACTTTTCTAGTTAGCTCCTTGCCCCAGTAAACTAAGCTTAGTTTTGCCTGTTTTTTAAAAAAATCTGATTAACTTACTTAACATTCTCTCTTAGTTGCTTCACCAGTTTAATATTAACATCCGCTTCCAATAATGCTGTACATACTTCTTTCAGCATAGCATTTAACACCTGCAAATAATCAAAATGAAAAACACCCAGTGTATCATTTCAATCACATAAAAAACACGGGTTGATACAGATTGAGTAGGTATGACGAAAAGATACAACCCTGATGCACACCTTTCCTGACTTTAAACCACACAGTATCCTCTCGTTCTGTTCGAATGACTGCCTCTTGATTTATGTACAGGTTCCTCATGAGCACAATTAAGTGTTCTGGAATTTGTATTCTTCGCAACGTTATCCATAATTTGTTATGATCCATACAGTCAAATGCCTTTGTATAGTCAAAAAAACACAGGTAAACATCTTTCTGGTATTCTCTGCTTTCAGCCAGGATCCATCTGACAGCAGCAATGATATCCCTTATTCCATGTCCTCTTCCGAATCTGGCTTGAATTTCTGGCAGTTCCCTGTTGATATACTGCTGCAGCCACTTTTGAATGATCTTCAGCAAAATTTTACTTGCGTACAATATTAATGATATTGTTCAGTAATTTCTGCATTCAGTTGAATTACCTTTCTTGGGCATAAGTATGGATATCTTCCAGTTGGTTGGCCAGGTAGCCGTCTTCCAAAGTTCTTGGCATAGATGAGTGAGCACTTCCAGTGCTGCATCTGTTTGTTAAAACATCTCAGTTGGTGTTCCACCTATTCCTAGAACCTTGTTTTTCACCAATACCTTCAGTGCAGCTTGGACTTCAGTACCATTGGTTCCTGATCATACGCTACCTCCTGAAATGGGTGAACCTCAACCAATTCTTTTTGATATAGTGACTCTGTGTATTCCTTCCATCTTCTTTGAATGTTTCCTGTGTCGTTTAATATTTTCCCCATAGAATCCTTCACTATTGCAAATCGAGGCTAGATTTTTTTCTTCAGTTCAGCTTGAGAAATGCTAAGCGTGTTCTTCCTTTTTGGTTTTCTAACTCCGGGTCTTTGCACATGCCATTATAATACTTCGTCTTCTCGAGCTGCCCTTTGAAATCTTCTGTTCAGATCTTTTGCTTCATCATTTCTTCCTTTTGCTTTAGCTACCTGACATTCCAGAACAAGTTTCAGAGTCTCTTCTGACATTCATTTTGGTCTTTTCTTTCTTTCCTGTCTTTTTAAAGACCTCGTGCTTTCTTCATGTATGATGTCTGATGGTTAAGACTGTGTGTCAACTTGGCTGGGCCATGATTCTCAGCGTTTATATGTGATCACTCCCATGATGGAATCTGCTGTGAGTAGCCAATCAGTTGAAAGGGAGTTTCCTTGGGGGTGTGGCCTGCATCCGAATATAAGCAGACGTTCTGGTTTTTTTGCTTGCTCTGGATCCTGAGGCTACCTCCTGTTCGTCTGAATTCTGGTTCTTGGGACTTGAGCTATCAGCTTATCTGCTGATCTTGGGATTCATCGATCTTCATGGGCTGTGAGCGGGAACCCTGCTCTCCAACCTGCCAATCTTGGCTTCACCAGCCCCTGCAGGTGCATTAATCAGGAGAAGCCTTGCGGTCTTGACTGCCAGTCTTGGGATTCATCCATCTTCACATCCTGTGAGCAAGAGCCCCGCTCTCCGGCCTGCTGATCTTGGTTTTGCCAGCCCCTAAAGCTACGTGAATCGGGAGAAGCCTCTATTCTGAACCATGGACTTGGGACGTTTCAGCCTCTACAATCGCATGAGCTGATTCCTTGATATAAATCTCTCTCTATATATATTTATAGTCTCTACTGGTTTTGCTTCTCTAGAGAACCCAACCTACGACAATGTCCTTGATGTCACTCCACAACTCGTCTGGTCTTCAGTCATTAGTGTTCAACACGTCAAATCTATTCTTGATATAGTCTCCAAATTCAGGTGAGATATACTCAAGGATGTACTTTGGCTCCCGTGGACTTGTTCTAATTTTCTTCAGTTTCAACTTGAACTTGCATATGAGCAATTAACAGTCTGTTCCGCAGTCGGCCACTGGCCTTGTTCTGACTAATGATATTGAGCTTTTCCATCGTTTCTTTTCACAAATGTAGTCGATTTGATTCCTGTGTATTCCATCCGGCAAGGTCCACATGTATAGTCGCCGTTTATGTTGTTGAAAAGAGATATTTGCCATGAAGAAATTGTTGGTCTTGCAAAATTCTGTCATATGATCTCCAGCATCGTTTCTATCATCAAGGCCATATTTTCCAACTACCGATTCTTCATTTCCAACTTTCACATTCCAATCACCAGTAATTATCAATGCATCCTGATTGCATGTTTGATCAATTTCAGACTGCAGAAGTTGATAAAAATCTTTAATTTCCTCATGTTTGGCCTTAGTGGTTGGTGCGTAAATTTGAATAATAGTTGTATTAACTGGTCTTCCTTGTAGGTGTATGAATATTATCCTATCACTGACAGTGTCGTACTTCAGAATAGATCTTGAAATGTTCTTTTTGATGATGAATGCAACGGCAATCCTCTTTAAGTTGTCATTCCCAACATAGTAGACCATATGATTCTCCAATTCACAATGGCCAATACCAGTCCATTTCAGCTCACTAATGCCTAGGACATCAATGTCTATGCATTCCATTTCATTTTTGACGATTTCTAATTTTCCGAGATTCATACTTGGTACGTTCCACATTCCACTTTTAATGGATGTTTGCAGCTGTTTCTTCTCATTTTGGCACGACTCAATGTGAAATTTACTTTCTGTAAATGAGATACTGGACTAGGCGATCTCTAAGATAGTCCCAAAATTATTTAATTTCATTACATTATTAAAGCATCGATATAAAATTCTATATTAGAATTTTGTTTTCAAACCTTAAAGCTAGAAAGCACTTTTAATCTATTATTTAATTTGATCCTTAAAACCATCTTGTAAGGTGAATGCTACCCTCCCTTTTTATACATTAAGGAATCTGAGGTTAACTTGCCCAAAGTTATATCCCACAGCTAGTAAATGGCTAAAGTGGGGCACTAACCAAGGTCTTCTAACACCAAATTCAGTGCTTTTTTCCACTGGTAGGACAAAATGTAAAATAAACTAGTGGACTAAACTCAAGCTTTTAACAAACCATTAAGACATAATGTGTGGGGGAAAATGGGAGAAAACCTATCTTAAATTAAAATAATAAAGCCAGGAAGACAAGTATTTTAGATACCATATAAGGAGTCAACTTTCACAATCTCCAAAAAAAAAAAAAGAATGGGAATTTCAGAGAAAATGAATTATAGAAGTGAAGATGAAAATGCTAGCCTTCTAGAGGAAGAATGCTAAATGAAAGTCAAGGAGAAGGGGTCAGATAAGCAGGTCAGCACACGCCTAGCCAAGAAGGAGGAAGCAGGATTCTCAAGTTTTAGGTCTATGTCAAGAGACAAAGCAGAAGTATATTTCTAGATCTAAGCCATCTTCAAAAGATAAAATGTATTTTTATTTTCACATGTAAGTTAAGGGTTTTTTGGGGGGAGGATAATTCATTACAGAAAGTTGAAGTTAACAGCAAGCTGATTTATCAATGAAGAAACACCCTCTACTATATCCAGTTTTAGGTTTTTACCTAAAGGTATTAAATCTACATTAAAATAAATACAAACATAGGGTTTACTGACAATCCATCATCCCTGATGCTAGTGATGATCCAAAACCATATGTATTTCTCGTACCTCCTCATTGATAATGGTGGCATTGCTCAATGAGCGTAATGCTGATGTTATTTTTCTTCCAAGGTCTGCTAGTACCATCTTGAAGGCTTAAGACACGCTTATGAGGAAATCTAGGAAGAAAACAAAAATTAAATGAAAGCATTTGAAAAGAAACAATTTCATTTCCATAATCAAAAACTTCTAAAGAAGAGTATTTAAGTCCAAATTAAAGCACTCCAGTGTTTGCTGTTGTTCTTAGCTGCCCTCAGAGTTGATTTAGACTCATAGCGACCCCATGTGACAGAGAAGAACTGCCCAACAGGGTTTTCTAGGTATAATTTTTAATGGAAGGAAATTACCAGGTCTTTCTCCAGCTGAGCTGCTGCGTGGGTTTGAACCACCAACCTTTCGGCTAGCAGCCAAGCACTTAACTGTTGCGCCACAAAGGCTTCTTACACTAGCGTTTGTTCTTCTTGTTAGGTGCCCTCAAGTCAGTTCCAACGCATAGCGACCCTATGAACAAAAGAACAAACACTGACCGGTCCTGCAGCCATCCTCACAATCGTTATCCTATGAGCCTATTGTTACAGCCACTGTGTCAATCTATCTTGTTGAGAGTCTTCCACTTTTTCGCTGACCTTCTACTTTACCAAGCACATCCTTCTCCAGGGACTGCTCTCTCCTGACAACATGTCCAAAGTATGTAAGACATAGTCTCGCCATCCTTGCTTCTAAGGA
>NW_004443979.1:5964805-5996077 GCF_000243295.1 Trichechus manatus latirostris
ATAGTCAATAAAACACAGGTAAACATCTTTCTGGTATTCTCTGCTTTCAGCCAAGATCCATCTGACATCAGCAATGATATCCCTGGTTCCATGTGCTCTTCTGAATCCGGTCTGAATTTCTGGCAGTTCCCTGTACATACTGCTGCAGCTACTTTTGAATGATCTTCAGCAAAATTTTACTTGCACGTGATACTAATGATATTGTTCGATAATTTCCGCATTCAGTTGGATCACCTTTTTTGGGATCAGGCATAAATATGGATCTCTTCCAGTCAATTGGCCAGGTAGCTGTCTTCCAAATTTCTTGGTATAGACGAGTGAGCAGTTCCAGTGCTGCATCCGTTTGCTGAAACATCGCAAATGATATTCTGTCAATTCCTGGGGCCTTGTCTTTCATCAGTGCCTTCAGTGCAGCTTGGACTTCTTCCGTCAGTACCATCGGTTCCTGATCATATGTTACCTCTTGAAATAGCTGAATGCTGACCAATTCTTTTTGCTATAATGACTCTGTGTATTCCCTCCATCTTCTTTTGATGCTTCTTGCATCATTTAATATTTTCCCCATAGAATCCTTCACTATGGCAATTCGAGGCTTGAATTTTTTCTTCAGTTCTTTCAGTTTGAGAAATGTCGAGCAAGTTGTTCCCTTTTGGTTTTCTATCTCCAGCTCTCTGCACATGTCATTATAATACTTTACTTTGTCTTCTCGAGCTGCCCTTTGAAATCTTCTGTTCAGTTCTTTTACTTCATCATTTCTTCCTTTTGTTTTAGCTACGCAACGTTCAAGAGCAAGTTTCAGAGTCTCTTCTGACATTCATTTTGGTCTCTTTCTTTCCTGTCTTTTTAATGACCTCTTGCTTTTTTCATGTATGATGTCCTTGATGTCATTCCACAACTTGTCTGGTCTTCAGTCATTAGTGTTCAACACGTCAAATCTGCTCGAGATGGTCTCTAAATTCAGGTGGGATATACTCAAGGTCATACTTTGACTCTCATGTACTTGTTCGAATTTTCTTCAGTTTCAACTTGAACTTGTATATGAGCAATTGATGGTCTGTTCCGCAGTCGGCCCCTGGCCTTGTTCTGACTGATATTGAGCTCTTCCATCATCTCTTTCCACAGATGTAACCGATTTGATTCCAGTGTATTCCATCTGGTGAGGTCCATGTGTATAGCTGCCGTTTATGTTGGTGAAAAAAGGTATTTGCAATGAAGAAGTCATTGGTCTTGCCAAATTCTATCATTCAATCTCTGGCATCGTTTCCATCACCAAGGCAATATTTTCCAACTACCAATTCTTCTTGTTTCCAACTTTCACATTCCAATCACCAGTAATCATCAATGCATCCTGACTGCATGTTTGATCAATTTCAGACTGCAGAAGCTGGCAAAAACCTTCAATTTCTTCACCTTTGGCCTTAGTGGTTGTACATAAATTTGAATAATAGTCATATTAATTAACCTTCCTTGTAGGCGTATGAATATCATCCTATCACTGATAGTGTTGTACTTTAGGACAGGTTTTGAAATGTTCTTTTTGACTATGAACGCAAGCCATTCTTTTTCACGTTGTCATTTCCGGCATAGTAGACCATACAACTGTCCCATTCACAATGGCGAATACCGGTCCATTTCAGCTCACTAATGCCTAGGATATCGATGTTTATGTGTTCCATTTCATTTCTGATGATTTCTAATTTTCCTAGGTTCATACTTGGTACATTCCACGTTCCAATTATTAATGGATGTTTGTAGCTGTTTCTTCTCATTTTGAGTCGTGCCACATCAGCAAATGAAGGTCTCGAAAGTCTGACTCCATCCACGTCATTAAAGTCAACTCTACTCTGAGGAGGCAGCTCTTCCCCAGGCATCTTTTGAGTGCCTTCCAACCTGGGGGGCTCATCTTCTGGCACTATATCAGACAATGTTCTGCTGCTATTCATAAGGTTTTCACTGGCTAATTTTTTTCGGAAGTAGACTGCTGGGTCCTTCTTCCTAGTCGGTATTAGTCTGGAAGTTCAGCTGAATCCTGTCCACCATTGGTGACCCTGCTGGTATATGAGTACTGATGGCATAGCTTCAAGTATCACAGCAACACGCAAGCCCCCACAGTACAACAAACTGACAGACACGTGAGGGAAACTAGCATTTAGACACCATTAATTCCAGCTTTTATACCCTCAACCTGCAGCTTCAATATAGTCATGTCCAAAAGATATAACTGCTACTTGGTTATGATGTCGTATGTTCGAATAGCTAACTGAAATCTCCTATAGGAGTCAGCAAATTTAATATGTTAAATAATATCCTTTGAGGAAATAATGACATGATCTCGAATTAAATCTGTTCTCACTTTGGCATAATACTTGTGAATATAAATAACTAATGTATTATGTATGTTTTTAAATTAGAGAGAAAAAAGGAAAGAGAAAGAATAAGAGAGCAGGAGAAAGAAAAAGGTAAACTCTCTACTCAGAAATATTGTCTAATATATCACATTAGAGGACTTTGAAAACTACTTCGATTCTTGCTGCTAAGCAAAATATTAAAAAAATTTTAATTACTAAATCATTTAACTTTTCTAGCATGAAGAAAAGCAACTGTTGAGTCATAACTGTATGACAAGCACTATGCTAATGATTCCACATCCATCTCATTTTCTCATTTTATTCTAATAACATCCAAGGAAAGAGGTATATTATTACTCTTCCCATTTTATAGCTGTTCCTGATACCCCAAATCTAAAACAAGATAACTTTGAAGGTCCTTTCCAGCTCTAAAATTCTATGGTTTACTTCAGAACAGAAAGACAAATAATTCAATTAAAAAACAGGCAAAGGATGTGAACAGACACTTCACCAAAGAAGACAGTCAGGTGGCTAACAGACACATGAGGAAATACTCACGATCACTAGCCATTAGAGAAATGCAAATCAAAACCACAATGAGATAGTATCTCACCTGCACATTACTTGCACAAATTAAAAACAAAACAAAACAGAAAATAACAAAAGTTGGAGAGGCTGTGGGGAGACTGGAACTCTTACGCACTGCTCATGGGATTGCAAAACGCTACAAGCATTTTGGAAAATGATATGGCGCTTCCTTAAAAAGCTACAAACAGAAATACTGTATGATCCAGCAATCCCACTCCTAGGAATATACCCTAGAGAAATAAGAGCTGTCACACTAATAGACATATGCACACCCATGTTCACTGCAGCACTGTTCACAATAGCAAAAAGATGGAAACAACCTAAGTGCCCATTAACAGATGAATGGATAAACAAATTATGGTACACACACACAATGGAATACTACACGATGAAGAACAATGATAAATGTGAGAAACAACTCACAACATGGATGAATCTGGAGGGCATTATGCTGAGTGAAATAAGTCAATCACAAAAGGATAAATACTGTAAGAAACCACTATTATAAAAACTCATGAAAAAGTTTACACACAGAAAGAAACAATCTTTAATGGTTATGAGGGAGGGGAAGGGTGGGGAGGGAAAAACACTAACTAGACAATAGATAAGTGATAACTTTGGTGAAGGGTAAGACAATACACAATACTGGGGAACCTCAGCACAACTTGACCAAGGCAAGGTCATGGAAGCTTCCCAGAGACATTCAAACTCCCTGAGGGATTGAATTACTGGGCTGAGGGCTGAGGATCATGGTCTCAGGGGACATCTTGCTGAACCGGCATAACATAATTTATAAAGAAAATATACTACATCCTACTTTGGTGAGTAGCCTCTGGGGTCTTAAAAGCTTGTGAGCAGCCATCTGGTTTCACCCCATCTGGATCAAGGGAGAATGAAGAACATGAAAGACACAAGGGAAAGATTAGTCCAAAGGACTAATGGACCACAACTATCACAGCCTCCACCAGACTGAGTCAAGCACAACTAGATTGTGTCCAGCTACCACCAACTGCTCTGACAGGGACCACAACAGAGGGTCCTGGACAGAGCTGGAGAAAAATGCAGAATAAAATTCTAACTCACAAAAAGACCAGACTTACTGGTCTGACAGAGACTGGAGAAACCCCAAGAGTATGGCCCCCAGACACCCTCTTAACTCAGTACTGAAGTCACTCCTGAGGTTCACCCTTAAGCCAAAGATTAGACAGGTCATAAAATAAAACGAGACTAAATGGGTACACTAGCCCAGGGGCAAGGACAAGAAGGCAGGAGGGGATAGGAAAGCTGGTAACGGGGAACCCAAAGTTGAGAAGGGGAGAGTGTGGACACGTCGTGGTGCTGGCAACCAATGTCACAAAACAGTATGTATATTGTTTAATGAGAAACTAGTTTGCTCTGTAAACCTTCATCTAAAGTACAATTAAAAAAATTCTATGATTTTATAAAATATACAGATGTACATACTACATACAAGTCAGAATGCAAGGCTTTAAGGATTTTAAGCAAGCAAATATGATTTGTAGCCCCTGCCCTCAATTTATTAACTAGTTGGCAAGACAAGGCACACAAACAGCAAAATTACAAGAAGGGCAAATAATAGTTCAAAGTTAGCAATAAAAGTTTATGGTCAACTGCAATGATTAGAGAAGTCCTGGTGGCACAGTGGTTAAGCACTCACCTGCAAACCGAAAGGTCAGCAGTTCGAACCCACAAGCCACTCCATGGAAGAAAAATGTGGCAATCTGCCCCCATAGAGATTTACAGCCTTGGAAACTCTATGAAACAGTTCTACTCTGTCCTACAGGGTTGCTGTGAGTCATAATCGACTTGACAGCAACAGATTTTTGGTTTTGGCCAATGATTATTTCTGTAAAAATTCAAAGGAAGGAAAAACGTTTTAGGCTGAGGTGGACAGTGTAGGCTTTATTGAAATGGAAGAATATGAATTCGGTACTGAAAAATGGGTAAGATTTAGATAAGCAGAGAAAAGCAAAGAAGGGAATTTGTGGAAGGTGAATGGCGTAAGCAGAAACGGAGACATGGAAAATCCTAGGACATACTTATGATTTACATAGCATTAAGATTTATAGACTACTGAGCATTTAGGAGAATGTCAATAAAACATTCTGATCAGGATAGAGGGCTATATAAGTAAAAGAAAATAAAGGATAAAGGGCTCTGAAAACTCAATTAAGGAATATCAATATGAACAATATTAGCGTAATAGTTGCTTAAAACAACTGTTTTGATAATCCTTCCAAGTTGGTCTAGTCTAATTTAGCCAACCAAGATTATCCAGATGAAATCCCATATATAGAGTCTCCAGGAGATTAAAAAAAAGAGAGAGAGAGAAACAGAACAACAAAACCAAACAGCAAAATAGCTGACTCATTCAGAGAATGCAGAGGTGAAAAAAGCCAGAAGCAGGAAAGGAAAACACTCTCTAGTAAAAGAGATATTCCTGTTTGAGCTATAAACTAAACACTACACTTACACTCAAAATTTGGTAATTTAGAACAAAATTTGATGGAATTTTTTTTAACTGCTTACCATCAATTTTTTACAATTACATGGTCACTTAACCGGAAAGAGCAACTACTTCATGTAGAATACCCAGACTTTATTTCTTGTCCCATATCCATTATCCTCAATCATTACTGCTTAACTAAATGCTTGTCATGTAAGAGTCAGATGTTTGAATACATCTCCTTTACCCCTGCGTTACCAGGAGCAATATAATCCTATTTATGACACCACAATTAACTTTTTTAGAGATCATGTCATAAACAGATCCTCCTCCATTTTAGAAAGCTATACTAGTTAACTCTTAAATATAAATCTAACTTCTCATGTCGTCTGGCCCTTTTAAATTAAAAAAAAAAAAAAAAAAACTTCAGTGAAGTTTTCCAATACACTTTTCCTTGTGTAAGTACTTATTAGCAGCATGTTTTTAAAAAATTATTATAAAAATATGCACTTCAGTAAATGAATAATAATATCTAATAACCCCTTTTATTTATATAGTATTTCCTCTACCATTTCCAAGGATGTGTTTCTGAAAACTCTGGCGGAAGAATTCTGCTCAAAACCCTCAATGACCTCCCATTTCATGTAGAGGTAAAATCCTCAGAATGGACTGCAAGGCACCCCCAAATATAACCCAAATACATATACCCACTTGATATTACTCATACAGGCCTCGTTGCTGATGCTACTGCACATTTCTACCTCAGGACTTTAGCACAAGCTGGCATGCTCTTTCCCTGGCTACCATTCTCATCTACTCAGGTACTTGCCCAGTGCCGCTTCTCAATGAGGCCTTCTCTAATTATTTATTCAAAATCGCAACCCCTCTTCCCTTTATTTTTCCTCATTGTTCTATTACCAACTGAACTGACAAATGATTTACTTATATTATTTGTGAAATATAAGCTACATGAGAGCAGGGATTTTTGTCTCTTTGGCTCTCTTGTGAACTCAGTGCTCTATCTTAGTAAGCCTTAATAAAAATGCATTTTATGAATGAATGAAATGATGTATTTAAGATCTTAGGGAAAAAACAAGACTAGGGAACTCAAGTCATAAAAGGCTTTACAAATCTCTCTTAAAAACACCAAAGTAAGCCAAGGAAGATAGCATGACAAATTAAGACAAATCAAAGATCTAGACCTGATACTACACCATTAATATTCACTCGCCATTACTTATTACAAATTTTTCAGAATTCCCTACTATGACTTTTCAACAAGATACTTAAAAATTAACCTCACCCTGTTCTAAGACATACACTAAAATGCAAAACACCTTTTTTATTTTAATACTTAAAAAAAAAAAAACCCACTGCTGTGGAATCGATTCCAACTCATAGAGACCCTACAGGACAGAGTAAACCTGCCCCATAGGGTTTCCAAGCCCGTAATCTTTAGGGAAGCAGACTGCCAAATCTCTCTCCTACAGAGTAGCTGGTGGGTTCAAACCACCAACCTTTCCGTTAGTAGCTGAGCACTTAACTGCTGAGCCATCAGGGCTTCTTTTTTTATTTTAATAGCTAACCCTGATTCTCAAATTGGAGTAATTCACAATCCGCGCACACTCACTCAAAAGTCTCCTGACTACTGAAAGATTTATAGAAATAAATCTGTGTGTGCCAAGAATTTCATAAAAGAGGAATCTCTAATTACATGGAGCTGTTAGGAAGGTAAAGAATTACTATAGAGCACTTTTGTACAGTTCACCCGTATACCCGTTGCCTTCGGGTAGATTCCAACTCATAGTAACCCTATAAAACAGGGCAGAACTGCCCCCATAGCGTTTCCAAGGCTGTAATTCTTTACAAAAGCAGACTGCCACATCTTTTTCCCCCCGCAGAGCAGCTGGTGGGTTCCAACCACCACCTTTCAGTTAGCAGCCGGGTGCTTTAATCACTACACCACCAGGGCTCCCTTTGTATAATTTAGTATCTATTATCTCATTCTACCCTCACAACAACTCAATGATATAGGCAGGTTAGGGAATGGAACAGCTATTCCCTACAAAACAGCAGAACTTCCCAGAATCCCTTGACTACATAGCACATAGCCTTAAGACCCGGAGTATAAATGATATTTTAAATAACAGGGCTGAATACCTCTACTGGCAGACTCTAGAGACTAACTTTGGGTGTAGTACTGTAAAAGAAGAAATCATACTTGCAATCACAGATGCACATTTCTCTTCATGGAAGAGTAACTGCAATGTCCAGGAAGAACCGTTAAGTACCATTGCAATCAGGACGTACAAGGACTGATATTGACCCCAGTCACATGTTCTTCTAACAGAAGTCTGACTAGGAGTTGGATAGTGAGGTGAGGGAAACAGGCACACGGTCCAAGGTGCCTAAGTAAGGCAAGCACAGGCCCAAATATTATACTTACCTGCTGCAGTGTGAAGTACTGGAAAGAGCATGGGCTTTGGAATCTGACAGACTTGGATTCAAATCCCAGCTCTATTACATACTGGCTGTGTTACTTTGGGCAAGTTACTTAATCTCTCTGAGCCTCACTTTCCTCACCTGCAAAATGGAGATAATACTATTGTCAAAGTAGTTACCCTAAAGGGCCTTTGTGAGGATTAAATGAGACAATATATGTAAAAGTTTCTACAAGTGCCTAGCTATTAAATTCCTTCCTTTCTTGAATGATACCAAATGGCTCTCCCTATAATATTATCTGGAGTATAAGTAGGCTGGAATTTTTCTGAGCAACCCTACTAAAGCGCCTGTCCCGCTACCCAGGAACCATCCCTGGAATCTTTAACAATTATCACCAATCACAAGTACCCGGTTATTGTACAACAGAAGCTGCAATGTCCAAAGAGCCACCTTTCTCTATATAAACAATTATAAAATATTCTTGCCAGAACCTTGCTTCATCTGAGATTATATAAAAAGACTCTAATGATGAGTGATTTCAAATCCTATTACAATAAAAATTCCTACAAAAAAGTTCTTCCAAACCTCAGTCAATGACTAACTTATTGGATCAATATTAGGCTCAACTACTAAATATATATTATTTTTAATAATGTCAGAGCAGTATTTTTTCATAGCTTTCAAACCTTGTAGTATATATTATTTTTAATAAATATTCTTAGAAAAATCACTTCTATCTAATACACTTTTCCATTAACTAGCCAACAGCTCACAACCAATTCTTGGTTTCCTAATTATAATACTAAATATAAACTTTTAAAAATTCTTTATACCATAAATATTCTTAAGTCTAGGACCACATAAAATTCATTTAACAAAATGTTCTATAGATATTTTATTTGGTAAAATTATTATATTTGAATAACTAACTTTATAATGTTAATTATGGTTTTTAAATTTAGGAATTTTTTTTTTCCATTCTCAATCTACTTATTCTCCCAAGGAAATAATTCATCTTTATGTTTTGTGAATATAAGAGGACACCTGTTCATTGCAAAAATTCAAACATTACAGAAATACTTAAAGTAGAAAATATAATTCTCCTAATCCTGCCCCCTTCCACCACCTGGTAACCACCAATAACAGTTTGACATATATTCCTCTAGATTTTATTTCCTATGCATATAATTTAGGCAGGTTTTTATAAGAATTATGTTTTTCAGGGGCATGGGGAGGAGAGCAGAAATGAGGGAAACTTTTTTGTAAAATATGCTTGTTAAGGCTAAAAATACAGTTACATGCAACAGGCAGAACATAAAATTCATATATTGTATAATTCATATTTTGTTAAACACAGTCTAAAAATAATTATTAAAAAAAAAATAACATTAGCCAGCAGGGATATGCAAATCAAAACAATGAAACACCACTTCACACCCATGAGGACAGCCATACTCAGGACGACAGATAATAACAAACGTTGGTGAGGATGTGGAGAAATTGGAACCTTCATACCTGGCTGGTCGGAAATATAAAATGGTGTAGCCGCTTTGGAAAATGGTTTGGCAGTTCTTCAAAATGTTAAACATAGAGTTACCACATGACCCAGCAATTCCACTCCTTGGTATACACCCAAGAGAAATGAAAACATATATCCATGCAAAAACTCGTACATGAATGTTCACAGCAGTATTATTCATAATAGCCAAAAAGTGGGAACAACCCAAATGACTGATGAAATGGATAACTAAAATGTGGTATTTCCATAAAATAAAATATTATTCAGCAAAAGTAGGAAATGAAGTACTGACATGTTACAACATGGATAAATCACAAAAAAACATTATGCTAAGTGTAAGAAGCCAGTCCAAAAAGACCAGATACTACATGATTCTGGCTATCTGAAATGTCCACAATAAGCAAATCTATAGAGACAGAAAGTGGATTAACAGCTGCTTAGGGCTGGGGGAGTGGGAGAAAATGAGGAGTGACTGTTAATGGGTATGGGGTTTCTTCATGCGGTAATGAAATGTTCTAAAATTGATTATGGTGATGGCTGCACAACTCTGTGAATACACCAAAAACCATTAATTGTACACTTTAAATAGATGAATTGTATCATATGTAAATTATATTTCAATAATGCTGTTAAAAAAATAACATTTTTCATCTCTGGATGGTGAATAACTAGTAATTTTTATTTTCTTATTTATATCTTTTTGTAACTTCCAAATTTGCTGTAATGACTGAGAGTATTTTTATATCAAAGAGAAAAATTATTTACTGCCCAAAGTGCTCCTTGTGAGGTAAAAGCACAATTTATTAATAGACTAGGGATTCAGATGGAGTTGCCGCTTGCATTCATTTAGTTATTCATTAATCAAACACTACTGTGTGCTCCAGGAATAGTCTCAGCATGAGAAAAGTTCTAATTGCAAAATCAATAAATTTACATCATAACAAAGACAAGATTCCCGTTTACGTCAGAAGTTAAATTACGCATCACACCACCACTAACTCTTCTGCCTTAATTTTGCACCAAAAGAAATTCTCTCTCATTAAAATAATTATTTTTGATTTTTAAAACTCGTATTAAAAACAAAACCACAGCAACACTTCATAGTTGAATAGCAGAAACCAAACCAAACCCGTTGCTGTCCAGTTGATTCCGACTCATAGCGACCCTATAGGACAAAGCAGAACTGTCCCACAGGGTTTCCAAGGAGCAGATGGTGGCTTCGAGCTGTAGACCTTTCGGTTAGCAGCCAAACATTTAACCACTGTGCCACCTAAACTCTAAGGTATACCAAAAATTCAATAAGCAACAAGGGGAAATAACTCAAAAACACTGGAAATCATGTCTTTAAGATACTTTTTGGTTGCCAGCTCAATAATAAGGAGAATCTTTGGGTAAATGTTACCAAAAGGAAAATTACAACAAAATCAAAAGAATGCCTTAGAAATACTTTACTTTGATGTTGAAAAGAGCATGGAGTGAAAAAAACGAGAAAGGAAGGATGAAAGGCATACTCAAGCAACGGGTTATTTCAATATGTTGATAACACCTTTCAGCTAAGAATTACATGCTCAATCAGACTGTTTAGGGATGGTACACATTAGGTTTTGGGGGAAGTTGTTGTTAGGTGCTGTCAAGTCAGTTCCGACTCATAGCAACCCTATGTACAACAGAATGAAACACTGCCCAATCCTGCACCTTCCTCACAATCGTTGTTATGCTTGAGCCCATCGTTGCAGCCACTGTGTCAATCCATTTCGTTGAGGGTCTTCCTCTTTTTCTCTGACCCTCTACTTTACAAGCATGATGTCCTTCTCCAGGGACTGATCCCTCCTGACAACATGTCCATAGGGATAGCAGTCTCACCTAGTTCTTGATCAGGAGAGCAAATCAAGGCATCTCTATTTTGAGAAACTTCACTGGCTATTCTGAACTACAGCCACGGTTAAGAATCACTGCGTTAAGCAATGACTCCTCAAGGGATACAAAAAAAGACAAAAAGCCAGTTGCCATGAAGTCAATTCTGACTTATGGCGACCCCGTATGTATCACAGTAGAACTGTGCCTCATAGGGTTTTCAACTGCTGATTTTTTTCAGAAGCAGATTGCCAGGCCTCTCTTCTAAGCCGCCTCTGGGTGGACTTGAATCACCAACCTTTTGGTTAGCAGCCCAGCGTTTTAACCATCTGTACCACCCAGGGACTCTAGAAGGATACAAGGCAACCAAGAATTTGTTGTATATTTTTAAAATATCTTTAGAGACAATGTAGCAGATACATTGGAGGAAAGAAAGTCTGAGAGCTGGGATCCTACAGCCACTAATCATACCCCAAAAAGTCTATTTGACAGAAACGAGCTTGATCTAGAGAAGCAGAAGACAAAACGAAGACAAAGGGGTAGAGCCAAGGGCTATTTCATGAAGCAGAATCTACAGAATATAATGACCAAATGGTTGTGGAGAATGAAGGAGAAAAAGAAAGCAAAAAATGATTTCCAAGGTCTCTAGTTTGAATAAGCAGAATGGCTAGTGATGCCCATTAACCAATGAATGGAAAGCAAAAAGAGAAGCTAGTTTGAAAGTTAGACAGAAGAGTTAATAAAGAAAAAGTTCAAGGGACCTTAAAAATTATTTGTAATGTTTACTACTGGTAGGATAAATGAATGCAAAGGTGTTCACATTATTTATCTTTTCTTAAACATACATATATAACACAAAATTCAACCAGCAAGGGGTAAAAGGAAACCCTGGTGGTGTAGTCGTTAAGAGCTATAACTCCTAACCAAAAGGTTGGCAGTTCGAATCTACCAGGTGCTCCTTAGAAACTCTATGGGGGTACTACGTCCTATAGAGTCACTATAAGTCAGAATCAACTTGATGGCAATGGGTTCGGTTTTTTTTGTTTTTTTTAAGGAGTCAAAACTCAAAAACAGTCTGAGAATTACTGCTGTTACACACTTTTGTATCCATGACATAAGTTAAAAGAAAAAGCAGGGTGGAGATAGGCAATTTGGTTTTGGACTTACTGATTTTGAGGAAATGACAGAACTATTACATAGGAGACAGGTGCTAGAGAAAAAGATTTGGAAATGGCTGGTATACAAAGATGATGTCATGGAAGCCATGGACGTAGATGAGAACTGTGAAGACCAGTCGGGTTATAGTAACGGCTAAAGGCCAACTGAAAAGAGAGAATCAGTAATAAAGACTGAGAATAGTAAGCAAAGAGAGAGACACTTTTTACTAATACCTGTCCTTTCCCCAAATGCACATAGAAGAATTTTTTTTTTTTTTTTTTTTTTAAATAAAAGCTACCAAATATGGCAGCTCCAGAATTTCCAGATAAGTGGAGTTAGAAGAGTCACGTTTGGAAGGAGAGCTTGAAGGTGTTTTTGCAAAGCACTGTATATTAAGTCAGAAAATACTAGCTGACCATATCAAAAAATGGAGGGAAAGGGGCCTGAGGGAAGTATTTCCCTTCCCCTTTGGCACCACCATTGCTATGTTCTAGGCACTGTAAGCAGCAGCTTACCTAATATCCTTTCATCCTCATAACAAAGTAGATGGGGAAACTGAGTCTAGATTGGAATAGCAACTTGCTCAGGGTCACAAATCTCCTAAGGAGCATACTAACACTCATCTGTGTCCCCCCATAGCTCTCTATGGCTTTTTATACCTAACTAGTTTCTCATTACCCATCTTGATACAACGGATATTTATGTGCCTCTCTCTCACTGTACTGTTAGCTCCTAAATGTCATTCTGTTCTATATCCCTATAGCTAAGAACTTATACTACTAAGCTATAAAAAAAACCTACTAATTTTGTTGGGTTAAGTATCTATGAAAGAACCACGTGAGAATAGCATCAAGAAAGACAAGAGGGGAAAGAGTTTAAAGAAATGGATGGTCAGCAGTGTCAAATGCTACAGGGAGAGTCATCAGTACGACATACCTTAAACGATCACTGGCACTGAACTGATGTCCCTTATTCATTTATTGAACGCCTACTACATGCAAGGCAATGTGTTAAGCACTATGAACACAAAAATAAAACCTAGTACATGTCAAAAGGTTTTCGGGGAAGTAGCCTCATCTAGATTCTTTATCAGGAAAGCAAAACAGTCAGGCCTGCAGTTGTCTACACCTTATTTGGCTCTGGTTAATCCGAAGACAACTTAAAAAGGGCACTGCGCATCTTTCAATAAAAGTTCTGATAGGAGACACGAGATAAAGAAGGGCCAGAGAATCTCAGTCTCAGTGACGACAGCCCGTGGCCAGGGAAGCCGACTCCCTCTGGAGTCTCTTGCCCCGTAAGCAGAGATGGGGCGGCCCCTAGCTGACCCTCCGTATCCTGGAGCGGGAAAAAAGCAGGCACTTACCGCAAAATCAGGCACCAACACCGTGGCCCAAAGGGCCCGGGATTCCTTCGCGAGGCCCCACGCCGAGGAAGAAAACCCAGGAAAGCCAAGGAGCAGACAGACAGGTGCGACCCCACAATCGACTTCCCGACCTATATAAACCAGAGTCCCAGTGCACAGCACCGCGACGCCCAACTTCCACCAGCTGGAAGACCGACGACTGCCACCGAACCTTCCGCCCAATGAGGAAACGTCACCACTCGGCGTAGTCCAGCCTTCCATGAAACGGGTGCACTTCCGCTTCCGGGGCATACTGTTGCACTGTTTTTTTTAAAGGAGTTTCTTGAAAGGATCTATGAAGTGCTTCTTCGCTTCGGCTTGCTTTTGGCTTTAGTTTTTTCCGCACAATAACTGTAGCAGCAAATTAGTGACAAAATAGGAGGCTCTCTAAGGCCTTTTTAGTGATGCCGCCCCAGGAAAGAAGTACGGCCTCGAGAAGCCACCTTCAGAAAAAAGGACTCGGCTGAGCTGAGTTGAATGATAATAAATGGAACTGGCGTTGCGTGTAGGGATACCTGGAAGCACGTGAGGATTCCAGATAGGGGGCGGGCTTAGGGCTTTGGGGGCGGGGCCCCCGAGGAGCAGATCAGGTGTCGGCTCCCCAGCGCGTGCGCAATGCGGGCCTTCTTCCGCGCTGATGTCTGCTCCAAGATGGAATTCTGTTCCGGGCGGCGAGCGGTGCTGCAACTGCTCAGAGCAGTGGCGCCGGCCGACCGCCCAGCACTGCTCCAGTGGATGCGAACGACCCGTAAGCGATCAGGGCTAGAAGCAGGCTGTTGGTGCAAGGATATGCTGTGGGCACTGACCTTGGGGACGTAGGCCGGGTGAGGCCAAAAGCCTTCCATGGGGTCGCTGTGCTAGTCTCTGCTCTACTACGGGGCAGGTTGACCGGGGCACACTCTTCAACCCTTGGGCTTCCCAGAGTCCCGCTTGAGGTTGGGTGAAGACCTGGCTCTGGGTTTATGAGTTCGCCGCAGGCTTTGGAGAAGTCCTAAGAGCTTCCTTATGCCTAATTCCGTTTCTAAATAAAAGGATAATCCTTCTTCGCCATTACTACTCCCACAAATTTATGAGGATCAGTGAGAAACTACTTGAAAAAGCACTTTGCAAGAGATGGTTTAGAGTGTAGAGCTGGAGGCTTTTACTTTCCGGGTAAAATCACTTGTAGCTAGTGCATTTTGTCGATCGTAAAGTGGGCCGTCAGTTTAATAGCAGTTTTTCTGGGGGGAGAAAAGCCTTTGATTTTAAACCATTAAAATTGAATAATAATAATAATAAGCACGAGTTAGAATCGAGGAAATGTGATAATTAGGTCTAGTTATTGACGATTGAGATAGACCTGGCAAAGTGAAGCCTGGTGAAAGCACAAGAAAATAGCGTTTGTTAAGTATGCCAGACTATACTGTGTTCTACACCTCTAAATGTTGATTCCCATGATTATTTTCATCCAGTTTTAGGGCTTAAAATATCTGTTTGCTGATGACTCTCATTTTAGATTTCCAGCCCTGACTCTTTCTAGAGCTTTCTTTTTGTGATGTCAGAGTCAGTGGGGTTAGGTATTATTGTTATTATACACATTTTAGGAGACCACTCTAGATAAGATGCCAAACTAAAATTAAGTTGGACGTGCGATGTCAAGGTTTATCCTGGAAAGTATAGGAAACCAGAAACAATAGCTTCGTGTTTATAGACACTTAGAAGATTACTTCAAGATAGGAATTATCGAAAGTTTGCTGAGTCTCTTATCACTTCATTTAAAACTGTATTATCAGTTTCATTCATCATATCCCAATTCTTTATAAAACAATGCCAATTCCATCCATTTTTTCTACATTCCTATGCACAAGGTAATTCATTCCAAATATATCCTGTGCCTGCAAAAACTCCACATACTGCCTGGCTCTGGCAATTGTAAAATTACTGAAACATCCCTGCTCTCAGGAAGCTTTTAGTTTTGTGCAGTTATTTGTAATCTAAATCTCTAATTTTAGAGGTATCAGTTGAGACTACATTTTTCAAAATCAGGAATACTTGAAAGCATGTTTTAGATGATAGTTTTGTAAACAAGAGGACCCAATATCGTTGGTTAAATAATACATTTTTACTTTTTTTAAAGGCACTTTTTTTACATCTCTCTAGCAGACCCTGTAGTCAGAGATGCTCAAAAAATTTATTAAACAACTTAGAAAATAACTTGAGTTTCTGAAGAATGTTTATTAGCATAATTATTTTAAGAAATGAGAGAGGCAGGTGGCTTAAAATGAGGAAGTGTGTTTTGTTATAAACTATGTAACAATGCGGTGTAATTTATTAGTATACTGATTTATGAAATGGCTTTAAATATGGCACAAAAGATTCTTCCAGTCAACCATTTTTCATTTTCCTATTTAGATTTCCTTCTTCCAGAAAAAATGTTTTATCTCTAACATCGAGTAACTTGTGTAATGTCTTGTATGACATTTGCTTAAACCAAAAAAGTCAAATCCATTGCCATCGAGTCAATTCTGACTCATAGTGACCCTATAGGACAGAGCAGAACTGCCCCATAGGGTTTCCAAGGAGCAGCTGGTGGATTCAAACTGCCGACCTTTTTTGGTTAGCAGCCAAACACTTAAACACTGTGCCACCAGGGCTCCTGACATTTATTTAGACCTTTAATTATAATTCTCCTTGGATAATAGACATTGAGTGTGACTGGTTTTGAGTTTTGTAGAGCACCTATTGCTAACAGGTAAAATCACTAATTTTAAATATACAAAATGAATAATAAAATTGTTCTGTGAAGGGATAGGATTAGGCTGGTGGAACCAGAAACTTGGACCAGGGCAGAACGAAGCACATGTCAATGTCTGATATAAACTGAAGATCTAGAAGAAATGAAGGCAGGAGCCTACATTTCATCTTGGTACAGCTTAAACCAAAGGCCTAGGAAACAAAATGGGCAACAATATAGCAAGGATAAACCAACTCTGAGGGGCAAAGTAGGCAGAAATAAGCTGCCTCCCCCCCGCCCCCCCCAAAAGTAAAAAATACAGCAGTACCTCAGCTCACTGACTTTGATCCTGTGGTGGAACATCTGTTCTCTTCTATTTTTTGTATGTGTATAAAGTGGGCTCTTGATCTAGATTTCAAAGGGTAGGAAAGTGACTGTGATCTATTAAGTGAAGGGAGATGAGGAGCCGGAGCTCCAAATGGAGTCCCCAGTAGCCTCATTTAAAAGAATAGAAGCAGAAATCTATTAACAAACGTTGAATTTGCCCTGGATATATGCAAACACAGATGAGGAAGTATAACCAATAGCCCATAACAGTTTCTATTAAGGATCAAGTTACAGAGAATAGAAAATTAGGGTTTGCTATAAGGAAATCGGAAACCCTGGTTGTATAGTGGTTAAGGGTTAACCAAAAAGATCTGCAGTTCGAATCCACCAGGTGCTCCTTGGAAACCCTATGGGGCAGTTCTCCTCTGTTCTATAGGGTCTCTATGAGTCAGAGTCAACTCCACGGCAGTGGATTTGGTTTTTGGTTATGAGGAAATTAACAAAATCATCAAGAAAATAATTTAAATGGCTAAAGAAGATAACAACAGTAGGTGACTAGAAGCTTTCAGGAGCTTCTCTGCATCCTGTATTTTAAATACATCTTCACTAAGCAGAATTAGTTATGGAGTTGAACAGCAGCTCAGAGCTGTTAGAGGTTCTTTGTAATACCTACAAATCTAAAAAGCAAAGTCTGGGATCTAATTACATTTGTCAGGCAGCATACTGCTTCAGTTCTATATTGTACTAGCATTGAGTAGATAATTAAAAGGTTTACTGCCAAAGGAACAAACAAATCAGTCTTAAAAGATATACAACCAGAATGGTTGTTAAAAGTAAGGATTGTAAGACTTTGGCTCATTTACTTTGGACACATCATCAGGAAAGCCCAATCACTAGAAAAGGATGTCATCTTTGCTAAAGCAGAGGGCCAATGAAAAAGAGGGAAGCCCTCAGTGAGATGGATTGACACAATAGCCACCACAATGGGCTCAGTCATATCAAAGATAATGAAGATAGCACAGGACTGGGCAACATTTCCTTCTGTTATACATAAGGTCGCTGTGAGTTGGAGCCTACTCGAGAGCAGCTAACAACAACAACTAAATGGTGAGATGTACCTTGTTCATGTGTCAGAAGAAACAGTATTGTTAAGATGTCAGTTCTACCCAGGTTGCTCTATAGATTCAACACATGAATCCCAATCAAAATCCCAACACACTTTTTTGTAGAAACTCAAGCTGAATTCTAAAATTCATATGAAAATACTGTAGACCTAGAAGAGCCAAAATTTTTGAAAAAAAAGTTAGAGGGCTAATGTGACCCAATTTCAGGAATTAAATCAGCATGGTAATATCGTGAAGATAGAAAAGTAGATCAATGGAGCATAGAAAGTCTGAAAATAAACCCACACATGTGGATTTTTTTTTATTCCTAACTTCTTTTTTTTATTGTCAAGTTGGTCTTTATTAAAATTATAAACATTTCCTGGGTTAAAAACGTTAATAAGAGACTCAAAAGACAAGCTGCAAAATGGGAGAAAATATTTTGTAAACACATGTCTGATAGAGGCCTGACATATAAAATACTGAAATAATTTTTTTTCCCTCATTCAAAAATTTATACTCAAATTGTTTTGTGATGTTGGTTGCAATCCCTGCAATGTGTCTGCACTCTTACCCTTTCCCTTTCCACCCCAGGTTCCCCGTGTCCATTCTTCCAGTTTCCCTGTCCCTTCCTGCCTTCTTGCCTTTGCTTTGGGGCAGGTGTTGCCCATTTAGTCTCTTATACTTGATTGAACTAAGAAGCACGTTCCTCATGTGTGTTGCTGTTTGTTTTATAGGCTTGTCTAATCTTTGGCTGAAAAGTAGACTTCAGGAGTGGCTTCAGTTCTGAGTTAGCAGGGTGCCTGGGGGCCATAGTCTCGGGGATTCCTCCAATCTATCAGACCAGTAAGTCGAGTCTTTTTTTGTGAATTAGAATTTTGTTCTACATTTTTCTCCCACCCTGTCCAGAACCCTCTATTGTAATCCCTGTCAGAGTGGTGGTGGTAGCCTTGCACCCTGTAGTTCTTCTGGTCTAGGCGGGTGGAGGCTGTGGTCCATGTGGTCCGTTAGTCCTTTGGACTAGTATTTTCCTTGTGTCTTTGATTTTCTTCATTCTCCTTTGCTCCTTCGAATGGGACCAATAGATGTATCTTGAAAGCTTTTAATACTCCAGAGGCTACTCACCAAAGTAGGATGTAGAACATTTTCTTTGTGAACTATGTTATGTGAATTGACCTAGATGTCCCCCAAGACCATGGTCCCTAGTATTCAGCCCCAGTAACTCAGTCCCTCAAGGTGTTTAGATATGCCTAGGAAGTTTCTACGACTTTGCCTTGGTGAAGTTGTGCTGACTTCACCTATATTGTGTGTTGTCTTTCCCTTCACCAAAGTTAACGCTTGTCTGCTATCTAGCTAGTGATTTCCCCTCCCCACCCCTCTCCGCCCTTGTAAACCAACAAAGATTTTTTTTTCTGTGTGTAAACCTTTTGTTGGGTTTTTATAGTAGTGGTCTCATACAATATTTGTCCTTTCGTGATTGATTTATCTCATTCAGCATAATGCCCTCCAGATTCATCCATGTTGTGAGATGTTTTGTGGATTCATCATTGTTCTTTATCATTGCATAATATTCTGTTGTGTATACATACCATAATTTGTTTATCCATTCACTGTTGATAGGCACTTAGGTTGTTTTCATCTTTTTGCTATTATGAGTAATGCTGCAATGAACATGAATGTTCATATGTCTGTTCATGTGATGGCTCTTTTTTCTCTTGGATATATTGCTAGCAGTGGGATTGCTGGATCCTATGATGTTTCTATTTCTAGCTTTTTAAGGAGGTGCCATATCGTTTTCCATAGTGGTTGTACCATTTTACATTCCCACCAGCAGTGCATAAGAGTTCCAGTCTCACCACAATCTCTCTAACATTTATTTTCTGTGTTGTTTTTTTGATTAGTGCCAGTAATGTTGATGTGAGATGGTATCTCATTGTATTTTTGATTTGCATGTCTCTAATGGCTCATGATCGTGAGCATTTCCTCTTGTGTCTGTTAGCCATCTGAATGTCTTCTTTGGTGAAGTGTCTGTTCATATCCTTTGCCCATATTTTAATTGGAAATTTGTCTTTTTGTTGTTGAGATGTTGAAGTGTTCTATAGATTTTAGAGATTAGACCCTTGTTGGATATGTCATAGCCAAAATTTTTTTCCCAGTCTGTAGGGTCTCTTTTTACTCCTTTGGTAAAGTCTTTTGATGAGCGTGTTTAATTTTTAAGAGCTCCCAGTTATCTAGTTTCACTTCTGGTTTGTGTCTTGTTAGTTTTTATTGTATTTATGCCATGTATTAAGGCCTCTAGCATTGTCCCTATTTTTTCTTCCATGATCTTTATCATTTTAAGTTTTATATTTAGGTCTTTGATCCATTTTGAGTTAGTTTTTGTGTAGGGTGTCAGGTACGGGTCATATATGGATTTTTTACAAAGATGGAAAGAAATGCAGTAGAGAAAGGATATCCTTTTCATCAAATGATACAGAAACAATTTGGCCAGAGACAACAGGATTTTCTTGGAGTTTTTTGTTTTTATTTTTGTCTGTGCCTGTTGGTGGTTCCAGGTCTCTGGTGCCCAGTCCAGGATATCTGGGAGAAAAAAAAGAAAACCCAAGGAACTCACCACAGTGTCTTTCATGAAGACCTGAGGCCCCAGCCAGATCACCTTCTTCTTACCTGCTTTCGGAATCCTTTTATAATTGCCTATTGAATTATTTCCAGGGTATTTAGTTGTGTTTAGAGGAGAAGAATGGGGAAGAGTGAGGGAAGCTGCCATTTTATCTAGGACCAGAAGCCCCCTCAATAAATTTTTAATTTGAATAGAGACCTCAGAATAATATATGATATGAGTGAATAATAGATAATATATAACCCAATGCTTGCTTATGCATTATGAGTCATTAGAGGTGAGGATATAGGTGAGTGAGGACTAGAGGTATGGAGTTAGACTCCATGGAGATGATGTAACTTGGACAGGGCCTTATTGCAGAAAGCAAGGTCATGCAGTTGAAAGGAATGGTATGAACAGGAAGGATTGTGGAAAACAAAGGAAATTTGCCTGACTAGAGCAAAAATTATGTTAGGGAGCAGTGGAAATGGAAAATAGGATGGTTAAACTCTGGTAATATCATGGAAAGCCTTAAATGTCTGGAGTGACCCAAAAAAAAGACCAGATTTACTGGCCTAAAGGATACTGGAGAAACCCCGAGAGTATGGCTCCCAGACACCCTTTTAGCTCAGTGGTGAAGTCATTTCCGAGGTTCACCGTTCAGCCGGGGAGTGGACAGCCCCATAAAACCAAATGAGACTAATGAGGCACAGCAGTCCAGGGACAAGGTCCATAAGGCAGAAGGGGACAGGAAAGCTGGTGATAGGGAACCCAAGGTTGAGTAAGGATAAGATTGATGTGTTGTGAGGTTGTTAACCATTGTCATAGGGCAACATGTATACTGTTAAATGAGAAACTATTTTGTTCTGTAAGCCTTCATCTAAAGTGAGAATAGCACAATTGGAAGAGCGTAGTCGATGTCACTGAACTGTGCATGTAGAAATTTTTGAAATGGTGTATCTTTGGCTATGTATATTTTCACCAAAAAAAAAAGGTTGAGAAGGGAGAGGGTTGACATGTTGTGGGGTAGTTAACCAATGTCATAAAACAATATGTGTACTACTGTTTCATGAGAAACTATTTGTTCTGTAAGCCTTCACCTGAAGTACAATAAAAAAAAAAAAAAAAGTCTGGAGTGAGACTTAATATATTGGAAAACAAGAAGCTATCCAAAAATTTTAAGGAGAGGGAGTGATATGAAAGTGAGGTTTAAGCAAGACTATTTTAAGATAAGTACGTCAAGTATTTTACAGTGAGGAGAAAGTGACATCAAAGAGCTAGTTATAATTTTGTAATAGTATTCTAAGGGTGAAGCCACGACTGTGGCTATAATTGGATAGGAAATGGGATTAAAAGAAGAACATGGTGGGACTTGGTACCTGACTAGATATAAAAAGTGGAATTTGCTTCATAGGTTGTATGCTTGGTAACCTTTCTTTTCCCATATGCTTAATTAAGTAGGAAATTTTTAAAGAATTAATTCGCCCTTTAGAGAAGCTCTTCTTTCGCTACTCCCTTTCCACCTACGTATGTAATTTGGGAAAAATGTTACTGTCCTTAGGCAGCTGATTAGCACCTTCCTTTAATCTTTTTCCAAGCAACATACTGTTACCACACATTCTAAAATAGTTATTATGCATGTTAAAAGACGTTCAGCCTCACTAGTAATTAAAGAGATGCAAATTAAAACAACAAAGTTTTTTTTTTTTAACCATAATATTCAATGTTGTAAGGGTTTGATGAGACATATTCATTTCTGTTAGAGTAAATTGATACAACCTTTCAGGAAAGAAATTGAACAAGATGTAGCAAAAGCGTTTAAAATGTTTAAGTAATTCCACTTCTAAGAATATATACTAAGGAAATAATCAGAAATGGAAAGAGATGAGATATACCAAAATGCTGGATTCAGTGCTCCCAGTATTTCACAATTATACCTATATCTAACTGTCTAACAGTAGGAGTGAATGGTAAAAGAAAGACTATACATATAATGGATTATTACACAGTTTTTAGAAATAGTCTTTCAAGAATTTTAATAACATAAGAGTAAATGCTTATTATATGATGTTAAGTGAGTTCCAGTTTTATATACTTCAGTAACATCCATGTCATGCCTTTCTAATCTGTTTTTATAGCCATTATTAGAGCAAAATAATCTTGCATTCTCTTCAGAAGTTACTTGCCAACCACTACAGATAAAACTAATTTTTAGCCTTCTTGAGCTAAAAATTTCCCCTTGAAGTCTGAAAGTGCTCATTAACAATTATGAATCATCCATTTAGATAAGAAGTCACTTGGAATAGAATAAAAACATTATGGAAGAACATATATGTAAGTTTCTAGTTTTGTATCTTACTAAAATGATTAAATCAGGCATATTTTCATTTTGATTCATGAAATTGACAACATTTTAAAACTACAGTTTGGAAAATGAGTTCACCAAACTTAACCTCACTGATCCTCAGGAGGTAATTAACATTTATTGAATGCTTTCTATGGCTGATTACTGCTCTAAGGCAGTGTTCTAAACATAGAACATGTATTAACTCATTTAATCCTCAAAACAATCCTTTGAGGTAGATATTATTATTATTCCTGCTTTACAGATGAGGCAGCTGAGGCTCAGAAAGTTAAGCAGCTTGCCTAGGTAAAAAGTGGTGGACCAACGACTCTAACTCAGGCCACTCTTTAAACTGTTATTTGGAGTTTATTCCAGAGATAGAATTCCAAAGGACAGGAGTAAGGTCAGCTGAATAAGTGAGGATGGTTTCAACCAAGAGTCAAAACTTGTAACTAGAGCCCAAATAAGAGGAATGGTTTTAGATGAGTGATTCCTAACCTTCATCTCATCAGTCTTAAGTAGTGTTTGATAGTATGGACTCTGGAGACAAAAATGGGGAAAATAATAGTATACCTCATAGAGATGTTGTGAAGACCAAAAGTGAATGCATGTAGAGCATGTAGCATAGTGCCTTGCATATAGTGCTCAGTAAATATTAAGCTATTATTAAAGATTTCTTAAGAACTTCCTAGAAAAACATGCATATTTATATGTACACACAAGCATACAACTTTGGGCCTTTTGTGGACCACATAAAGCCTATGTGTGGATCCTCTTAACCAGAGCCCTGGTGAAGAAACCCTGCTGTAACTGAAGAAATACTCTTTTACTCTTGAATGTGGTTGAATCAGAGTTTTAATGACTAAATAATATATAATTTCATAGTATCTCTCATCTCTCTTGACTGGTGATGCTTACATTAGTTGGGGGATTGACTCTCAAACAGAATTTGCAGCCATTCCCATCCTTCATTTCTGCAGCTCCCTAGATCTTCACATATCATTGTTTAAGACATTTGGGCCTCCACCGCCACCATTACCTCTTCCCAACTGTATCAGTAACCCAGTAGCAGTAGTGATCGGAACCCTAAAACTCTACGAAGAAATAGCAGAAGAGAATAAGCTAAGGTTATCATGGATTAGAAAACTAGATTGCCAAACTGTGTTCAGTTCCAGGGCCACATTTAAGGGGGCTGTTGAGAAAGTCCAGAAGACAATGACAAGGGTGGCAAAGGATATGGCTACCACATCATGTGAAGAACTGTTGTCAGAGATAGGGAGAGAGAAGACTAAGGTAGAGGTAGGTAAACTGTTACTAGCCTTCTTCTCTGTAGCTTTAGGGAGGCTGTATGATATAGTAATTATAAGTCCAGAGTTAGACCTGCATTCAAATCCAAACTCTACCACTTTCTGGCTAATATGACCTCAGGCAAGTAACTTAACCTCTCTGACCTCAGGTTTGCTTTTTGTGTTTTTTTTTTTGGTAAAATAGAGATGATATTAGTACCACCTATGGGATTCATAGGATTAAATAGTGACGTTTGAAGAGCACTGTGCAATATCTAGCATGCCTTAAGAGCTCATTCAGTAGATGTTGTATAGCTTCCCCTCAGGCTGCATTTGCAAAAATTAGTTGATGTTTAGAGAGGCAGATTCTGGTTCAGTGTGAGAAAGAATATGTTCAAGGAAAGACTGAGCAACTGTGTATTATGTGTCAGAGAGTCATAGATGAATTCTACTATCTGGTAAAACGCCATAGTCTACTAAGTTTCCTTTCCACTCTTAAGACTTTGATTTTATAAAGGAGGCCCACATGAAGACTGTTTCATTAACATAGTTGTTTATGTTACAGTATTAAATTCAAAGAAGTTGTGAAATATTTTAGTTTAACATAATGAGATTTTTATCAGCTTCTTTAGTTATACTGTTTACAAATTGAGAGACCTTGCCAAGGATCACTGGTTTAAGTGGTATTATTAGAATTAAATTTGAGTCATGAAGGCTTCCAGACAATGTTCTATCTATGGAGAGAAGCAAAGCAGATGTTAGATATTAATTAGCACCTTGGGAAGCCTTAATTAGATTTGAAGAATACAATGAAAAAAGCCATCTTTAAAAAAAAAAAAAAAAACAACGCATCAAAGATGCTATTTAGGTTCCACCTAAAACAATTTGGAATGCATCTTAATAGTATTTTTTGTTTTTCTATAATTTATATTCTGCCTCCTAGAAATAATGTGAAGCAACAGCTTAGAACACTATACTAGAGATGGGAGGAAAGAAAAACGAGCTAAAAGGTTTTTCCCACATAAGTTCAGAGAGCCAAATAATACATCTTGGTATTAACTACTATAGCTCAGAGGGAATTTGGTAGAGAAAGAACCATTGTATGTAGTGTAGGGACATACAGAGGTATTGCAAAAAAGAGTTGGACATTTTTTAGAGGCAGAAAACTTAGGTTTATGTCCTTATGCTACTGTTGGCCTGCTTTGTAACTTCTAGCAATTCATTTAAACTTAGAAGGCTCAAGTTTTCTCGCCTGTAAATCAGGGAATGTAATCTTGCTTTGCCTTCCTCACATTGAATTTTTAATAGTTAGATGATTTAATTTCTATATAAAAGAACTTTGTAAAACAAAAAACATTTTCCAAATGTTAATTGTTATTTGTGATATGAACAGAGTATTCTGAGCTAATGTGCAAGGTTTTGTTTTCCAAAGTAATTATGTCTGAGAAGGAAACCGTGAGCTTACTTAGCAACAATCAAAGATTGGGGGGCAAGGCATATGGAAATGGATGACATTTTCTTCAGGATCTCCTTATTTTTCTTCTAGAGCTACTTTAAAACAGTAAGAAGGACAGAATCTCCTTGAGGTCTTGTACCCTAACAAGAATTCAGTAAAAGAAAGCCTTTTAAGAGAAATGTAAAATAAAATACTTTGTTCCCTATACCACCATTTCATTCACAGCCCTTTCCAGTCTACACTGGCATCGCAGACAATAGCAGACTTCAAGAATGTTTTGCTTCCAGATAAGTCACATTCTATTTAAAATTGTGTATGAGCTGCTTAGAAATGATACTTTTTAGAGTCAATTTAAAACAAAATTTTAAACCCACATAAAAATTGAAACAGCAGAACAATGACCACCATTTTTACACTCTCACCTAGATTCACTAACTGCCAGTGTCTTATCATACCTGCTCCGTCTTTATGGCTATACACGTAAAGCCTTTTGCCAGACCATCCAAAAGTAGGCCATAGATATCAAAAATAGGCTGTTATAATTACCACTGTATCTGCTGCTCTCGTGTAGCAGAACAGCACAATTATGGTAAAGCTTATTTTATAGTTGGTGCCAGATGTTAGTGCTCATTATCTGAAGTCTGGGAACATTTTATTGGAGTTGTGGATACTCGGATTAGGGTTATCTTCTTAGTAGTCCCTTGTGTGATGCCTCCTAAATTTCTAAGATCTGTATGGTCAGAGAAGGAATGTTTGACTATTTATGAGTGAGTTTAGGACCCTAAAAACCAAGGGGAGTGCTATTTTTGAGTGAAGGCCCCTGGGTGGTGCAAACTACTAACCTAAAGGTTGGCAGTTTGGACCCACCCAGTGATGCCACAGAAGAAGGGTCTGGTGATCTGCTTCCGTAAAGAGTATAGCCAAGAAAACCCTATGGAGTAGTTCTACCGTGTAACACATGGAGTTGCCATGGATCGGAATCAGCTTGACAGCAATGGGTTTGGTTTTTATTCTTGAGTAAAAATAAAGTGGTTAAAATACATACCTTTGCTTTTATATGACAGGCTGAAATAGTCAAGTTGTATATTTTAAGCAATTTAGAGAAAGGAAAAACTTAGTATTTATTTTCTGTTTTTTTTTTAATTGTTCTTTAGATAAAGGTTTATAGAACAAATAGTTTCTCATTAAACGGTTAGTACACATATTGTTTTATGACAGTGTTTAACAACCCCACCACATGACAACACTGTCCCTTTTCAACGTTAGGTTCCCTATTACCAGCTTTCCTGTCCCCTCCTGCCTTCTAGTCCTTGTCCCTGAACTGTTGTGCCGCATTAGTCTCATTTTGTTTTATGGGGCTGTCTAATCTTTGGCTGAACAATGAACCTTAGGAGTGACTTCATTACTGAGCTAAAAGGGTGTCTGGGGGCCATATTCTTGGGGTTTCTTCAGTGTCTGTCAGGCCAGTAAGTCTGGTCTTTTTTGTGAGTTAGAATTTTATTCTACATTTTTCTCTAGCTCTGTCCGGGACCCTCTGTTGTGATCCCAGTCAGAGCAGTCAGTGGTGGTAACCAGGCACCGTCTAGTTGTACTGGATTTAGTCTGGTGGAGGCCATGGTAGTTGTGGTCCATTAGTCCTTTGGACTAATCTTTCCATTGTATCTTGTTTTCTTCATTCTCCCTTGCTCCCAAAGGGGTGAAAACTCGTATTTTAAATGGAACTTTTGTAAGAATTGGAATCTGTCATTGGTTAGGTTATTGTTATAAATTGATAGCATCTGATGGAAAATATATCCATTATAATAACTTAATCTAGGTATGACTACAACTATAAAACCTATTTTTTTTTTCAGGAGATTTTGATGAATTCATTCAAGATAATAATGATGTTATGTTGAAAAGCATAGCAGAAGACCTTCGGAATTGCTTACCTCTAGAAGCTATGCTTTCCTCAGAACATCTAGCTCTTCAAAAAGTAAGTACGCTAGATTAATTTGTTCTAAATGCTGCTTAAAGATTCTGCTTAAATTAAGGTGATGGTGTTTGTCCCCTTATAGTTTTATACTTAAAAACAAAGTTCACACTCTCTTCTCTTACCTATTTGTCAGTGAGATATTTGAGTTCTTGTTACGGGTTTGGCCATGTGATAGGTGCTGTGCTCTCACACAAAAGATGCATAAAGCATGATCTCTGCCTTCTAGGAGTGCATTCTAGTTGTAAAGATCAAACCCATTGTTTGTAAAACAATTGTCAAAAAATACACAACAGCTGAGAATAAATGCCTAAATTTAGTTAATAATAGATCATAGAGGTGGATGAAGTATGGAGAAGGAAGATAACAGTAACAGCTGAAGTAACGTGAAAAGTATCAGAGAATAGGTAGATTAGAGCTATGCTTTGAATAATCATTAGTAATATTGAGTAAGGGAAATAATACGAGTACAGGCCAGAGGCTATGCTGAATGTAGTGTGGTATCAGGGTTGTGAGGAGACTTGCTTGCAGGTACCTGTTGGGTAGTGGTGGAAAATAAGGTTGGTTTAACCATCTAGGTTTTTTTTTTTTTTTAAAATACTGAAGACATTCTGGACTTGATAGCAATTTATTTTAATTATCTCTTTTTTTTTTAAATAAATTTAATTTTTTTAAATTGTGCTTTAGGTGGAAGTTTACAGAGCAAATTAGTATCTCATTAAATAATTAATACACATACTGGTTTGTGACATTGGTTGCCAACCCCGTGACATGTCAGCAGTCTTCCCTTCTCAACCTTGGGTTCCCCATTTCCATTTGTCCAGCTTTCCTGTCCCCTCCTGCCTTCTTGTCCTTGCCCCTGGGCTGGTATGCCCATTTAGTCTTGTATACATGGTTGAACTATGTATGTTATTGTTTGTTTTATAGGCCTGTCTAATCTTTGACTGAAAGGTGAACCTCAGGAGTGACTTCAGTACTAAGTTAAAACGGTGTCCTGGGGCCATACTCTTGGAGCTTCTCCAGTCTCTGTCAGACCAATAAGTTTGGTCTTTTTTGTGTGTTTGAATTTTGTTCTACATTTTCCTCCACCTCTGTCCAGGACCAGCTATTGTGATCTCTGTCAGAGTAGTCAGTAGTGGTAGCTGGGCATCATCTAGTCGTGCTGGACTCAGTCTGGTGGAAGATGTGGTAGTTGTGTTCCATTAGTCCTTTGGACTAATCTTTCCCTTGTGTGTTTGGTTTTCTTCATTCTTCCTTGCTCCAGATAGGTGGGACCAGTAGATGTATCTTAGATGGCTGCTCACAAGCTTCCAAGACTCACCATTTAGCATTTTGGTCATAGTAGAGATAGCCAGACAAACCCAACAAAACGCAGAAGCTCTAGTGAGGCAGAACAGACTTAGCCATGTCTGAAAAGAAAGACCTGACTTTTATTTGAAAAAAAATGATCAGTCAGCCTATCAAAAACCTTTTTGTGTGTGTGTGTGTGTTTTTTTTCATTTATCCACTGCCTTCTTTCTTTAGTTTGTAACCATGCAGTATATTTATAGAAGGTTGAGATTTCTCACATAGAAGTTTTTATAAATAGAAGAAAAGGTTTCTTACAGAAAAGAAATTCTTTAATTTTTTCTAGACCCTTTCAACAAAATATTTGTTTAATATTCCATTGTTGTCATTTCTTTACCTCTCAACCAGTATTCCTTTTTACATAAAAGGTCAATTTTACCGTCTCCTTTAAAACAGGGTACTTTCTAGGAACTTTCATTATTTTCTGCCTTTCACCTCTCCTTGTTCATTCTTTGTCTTTCAAATTCCTTGATCATATAAATTTTATTTAGCTTTTCTTTATTCCCTTACATTTTTATGTGATTTTAAAATTAAGGCAGTAGGCATTTAGTGGTTAAAAAGCAAATTTGGAGAGAGGGGATTGACTGCAAATGGACGTGAAGAAACTTTTTCAGGTGATAGAAATGTTTTAAAACTAGATTGTGGTGGCGGTTATACAACTTTAAAAATTTTGCTAAGTATCATTGAATTGTATACTTCCGTGGGTGAATTTTTTAGTATGTGCAATATACCCCAGTAATTATGTTAAAAATAAAAAAGATTCTGAAGCCAGACTAGCTCTGTGATGGCTGGGCAAGTTACTTAACTTCTCTACTTAAGATGCCTCATCTATAAGAGGGGATAATAAACCAAAAAACCAAACTCATTGCTGCTGAATTGATTCTGACTCATAGTGACCTTAGAGGACAGAGTGGAATTGCCCCATCAGGTTTCCAAGGATGGCTGGTAGATTCAAACTACTGACCTTTTGGTTAGCAGCCTGAGCTCTTGGAGTTACTATTGGTTATGGATTGAATTGTGGCCTCCAAAAATGTATGTCAACTTGGTAAGGCCATGATTCCCAGTACTGTGTAGTTTTCCACCATTTTGTGACATGATGTGATTAACGTACATGTTGTAAATCCCAACGTCTATGATGTTAATGAGGCAGGATTAGAGGCAGTTATGTTAATGAGCCAGGACTCAATCTATAGGATTAGGCTGTATTTTGAGTTAATCTCTTTTGAGATATAAAAGAATAGAGCAGAAAGAAGAAGGGACCTCATTACCACCAAGCAAGAAGAGCCAGGAGAAGAGCACATCCTTTGGACCCGGGGTCCCTGTACTGAGAAATTCCTAAACCCAACGGAAGATTGATGACAAGGACCTTCCCCCACAGCTGACAGAGAGAGAAAGCCTTCCCTTAGAGCTGGTGTCCAGAATTCGGGCTTCTCGGACTTTCGGGCAACGTGGCACTATAGTCAGAAGCACCACACCGTACCTCCGCAGCAAAGATCCGAAAAACCAAGTCAAACAGTCACATGTCAATCCTGAAACCCTAAGCATCAAATGAAGAGATAAAGAACCAAGCCAAGTGCTGAATGGAATGAGAAACTGACCGAGAACAGAGAGCAAGGAGAGATACACGCAGAGGTCCTCTATCAGCTACTGTAGAATGGATCCCCCATCTTGGACTCCTATTGGAGATCAGGGAACAGGGGGTATGGGAAAGCAGCTTCATGGAGCTTCCAGCAGGAGACAGAACAACCAGTAACCAGCGTTATATGCTTTCCCACCCCCCACCCTGCTTCACCCCCACTTAGCCTCTTCTGCTTCCTGCAGCCACAGTCTCTTGGCCAGCAAGCACCAGCTTCACCCTGGTGTTGCTTGGATTCTACCCGACCACACTGGCCGGCTCCCTGAGTGCCTTTTGTTGGCTGCTGCTGTGCTTTTTTCTGCTTCTTTAGATTTCTTCCTTACCTCTCACCACCTCCCCCTCCTTTCTCTCAAATACCTGGCTCCATATGCCATCTTTGCTTCTTCTTGAAAGGCTGTGAAACACCGTTCGACTGTGAAACTGCTTTCCGGACCATGCAGCCACACTGGTGGGACCCCTGGGGCTTTTTTGTTTGTTTGCTCTGATTTGTTCTGTTTTGATTTGTTTGTTTTCTTTTTCTTTTCTTGGCATGGGAGCCCTTACTAGCTGGGCAGTACCATGTGGCTTGGAACCTATTCCCTTACTCTGCACAGACTCACAGGGACATCCCTGGGAGCATTTCTTTCTTCCTTGTTTTTTTTTTTTTTTTTTTTTTTTTTTTTTTTTTTTTTTTTCTTTTCTCTCTTATTCGCTTTTTATCTTTCTTCATTT